>NC_087439.1:35072500-35696250 GCF_036321535.1 Camelus dromedarius
GAGGACAGTGTAGTGCCGTCACACTTTGTACAGCCTTTTTCTTCTTACTATATATATATATTTTTTATTATATAAATATATACATTCATATACATAAATATATATAAACATGTACATATGTGTATATAGGGAGAAAGGTTTTGTTTTTACACATATGTTTTACATATTAATAACATGTGTGAAATAATTTTTTAATTTATAAAATAAAATATAAAAGTCTTTATCTTCTACTATATATACGTTCTTACTATATATAAGTACATAGTCTATAGTCTATATGTACTTACTCCAGTATCTAGAAGATACTATGTGCAATATGCAGTAAGATCTTACTTCTTACTTATATATCTTCTTACTATATGTGTATAGTATACAGCATATACAGTATATATAGCACACAGAATATATATTGACCATAGATATACATATATGTATACATAGTAAGACAGACTTTTATATTTTACTTAATAAATTTTATAAATATGTAAAATACATACATATAGAAGTTCTCTGACATTTATTATTATACTCTTCATTTTAATCATCAGATGTTGGGTACCCAAACCTAGGCTAAACTATGAAAGATGAAAGAAGCAGGTGGGTCCCCATGGGCTTACAGGACTCACAGTTTCTGTAAACATTCAAGCCCCTTAAAGGCAGAAAAGAATCTTACACTTGTATTTGCTTCTTCCATTGTACATAATATATCCCCAATAAGGATTTGTAAGGTAGGGACAGATTATGAAATCAAAATGCTTTCACCATTTTAAGCTACAGCAGTTTAGGAGCCCAAACTTGCACGGGCCACTTCCAAGTTCTTGGGAGGGTCTCTAGCAGTATGTAATTTTGTTTTTGTAATATTTTTGGAAGATATTTTTAATTCAAATTCAGTAAGACTGTTGCCTCGCTCCAATTTCAATTCTCTGTTGCTATGTGTTACACTAAGTGTGGGCAGGGGCACTGGAGCAGCCACAAGAATTTCCCATCTTTAAATTCGTGTCATTTTTTTTAAAGAGGAACACATTACAAAAGTTTATGGTGGCCCCACAAATTCTGGATCTTCTCTTACCTGAAGTAATCTGGCATAGAATACCACAGCTACTCTGAAATAGGAATCACTTTACTACCTTCATACAATCCTATGCAAATATGTGGGCTCAAGTCAGCTTCCTACAGGGCCACAAACCAACAATTTTTTGTTGACAATGTAAAAGAAAGTTTTCTAAAGTGTCTTATTTATAGTATTTCCCCAAAGAAAAGAAATTCCCTAACTCCAATGAAATTAACATTGCATAAATGAAATCTTACCATCTTTCTAAAATGATAAAGATGCTATCTGAGGTGTAAAACCTTTGTAGCTTGAGTTACAATCCTTACCTGTTCAAAATACTAACATATGCCATATACATACACATATATACACACACACACAAACATATATATAGTGCTGGTCAATGTCTGAACTAAATCTTTTTGGTCTTCCTAAACAATTACAGAACAGTTTATAAAACCAAACGGCTTGTAAAAGATGTCTAATTTACAGACCCAAAAGTTACAAAAGGGCAGGCACTGAAGTAAAAACCTCTACCCTAACATAAAGCATCCCCAGTCCAGTCGATGCAAGCAGTGATTAAGTACAATGAAGAGAGAGAGGACAAAGCCAGTGTGAACTTCAAGGACTCCTGGAAGCCTAGAATATTCCTTACTAAACCTCACACCCAATATAAGGCACCTCTCATTCCCAAACTACGATGTGTCTTTCCATGGCATACTTCAGATAACCCTTAGAAGGCCATGTAACCCACCTTAAAAAGGCCTTGGATTTTTATCTGGCCCCAAATGGAAAAGAGTATTACCTTTTAACCACAGTTGCAATCTTTTCCTTTGGGGGAAATAAAAGATAGTGATTTGTGTCAGAATTAGCAACTTTGTTAAGAGAATTAACCACTGAGCTTCCTTTAGGGTTATCCTAGAATCTTAAGACTCTCAGATTCAATCCTTATAGGTTGTTAAATGAACCATCATTACACTCAAAATGAGGTGAAAGAAGCTGTGTGAGGATACTAAAAGATTAAACTGGAAAGCTTAGTTATAAATCAAAGAGAGATCCCTTTCCTGCTCCAAAGTGTTCTAAATATATGAGGAGATACTGGGGAGTCAATTACACAAAGAAACAGCACATAAATCTACCTATGTACAATCTAGACTTGGCTGCATTTATTATTACTCTTTACAGTTATTTTCCACTTCAAAAGGAACAAATCTGCAGGTCAGAAAATTCTGAAACTTGGACAAAAAAGGAATATTATCAATTCAATTGCAAAGACCATTTGCTATTTCGTTCATTGCCACACATAATAAGCATTTATTGTGTTCTAAATGTATCTGATCTTGTGCTATATCCAAGAGACAATGTTTTAAGTCCCACCCTACAGGAACAAACAGTTTAACTGAAGAGATGAAAACTCAACAGTAAACAATTAAAATATAACAATTGCTTGGAGAGAAGCATACTTAGTGAATTATTTTGGTTTGGTCAGGTTTCAGGAAGAAAAGGACTACAAAAGGAGTCAAAACAGTTTCATTCTGGTGTTGGTTCTGCCAATAACTAATTATGTGACTTACAGTTCTCCTTTCTGGGACTCTGTTCCTTCATCTGCAAAATGAAAGAAGTTTGACCAGATGCTCTCTACAGTTTTAGGTCCACATTATCTTATTTCATGGGAACTTCCCTAATTAGTTCCCCGTTAATTCTCTTCATTATGGATGGTGTTTAGTAACTACAATGACAATCTATTTAACCCTTCAACTGGCCCATTCTTTCAAAGAAGACTACCTATATGTCTTTTTCTCATCCTCTATCTTTTACTGATTACCCCATTTGCTTCTTCCTTCAGTTAAGGAAATTAAGCACTTTCCAACTGTTAGTCATCATTATGCCCAAGAAACACAGGAGTGTTTGGGTTTTTTTCCCCCCGAAAGCAAGAGATGCTAAACTGCCCTTCATTTCTACAAAATTCCCCATGCCCTGAAGGGAAATCCTGGCTCCCACAATACACCACAACACTTTACTGGAGGGGACTGCTTTGCCAGTAAAAAGGCTTTCTCTGTGTGTAAGTGGTGGCTATATCTATGATTATTTAGCACAGGCAGGAGAACTTCCACTTGCCTTGTTCCTGGGAGGAAAGCAGAAATAAGTCCAGGGCTTTCTTTCCACAGACCCCACTACAGAAGTACAAATTTCTACCATAAGTTGTCTAGTGTAAGGGAAGATAAGTGTCCCTGCTGAAGAAGAGTGAAAACAGAGAAAAGAATCCATTCAGTAGACACTTCTTTCCCTCTACTCCCCTTCCCACTGTCTGATTTGGCTATAGTTTTCTGAGCCCCTGGACCAGTGAGGATTAAAGACCTCTCTCTAGCTGGAATATTGTAGGTTTCAAGGTAGACTCATAAGAGGTCAAAGACTGATTTTCAGACAGTGACTTAAAAATTCGGTGGTTTCAGTTTGTCACCTACTAGTCAACTTTCTTCATTAGAAACTCATCTGCTATCACAATACATAAAGTTTTTGTTTTTTGTTTTTCTTACAGCTAAATCTTAGAATAAAGCTATTTCTGAGATGAGAATAAAAGAATCTTTTCAGCGAAGACCTAGGATAACTTACATAAATGTTTAACTGTAATATTTCATTGACCCTTATCTCATATATATTAAAGATCTTATCTTAAGCCTCACATTCACATCTGAGCAAAATTGAGGAAGACCTGATCTTCCTGTAACTGAAGGATATTTTGCTTCATGTAGTCCATAGACAGGTAGAGATAATAAGCGGAAAAGTCAGATTGATGTCCACTCCACACTCAATGCCCCTGAATGGCTCTTGAGCTAATCATATAAGTAAAGACAGGAAACTTTTTTCATAAAGGATCTGAGGCATTTGGGGTGACCAGAATGTTGCTGCAGGGCCCATGACAAAGCTTGTCCTAGAGGAGAAGACTTACACCTTCTTTTCACTGCAGTGAGAAACACCCAAGAGTTCCGCAAAATGAGACTCTTGCTATTACCATGTTAACATCCAGTATGGCAGTGAAAGACCTCAGTGTCTCACAAATGTCTTGGCACCCTGAGGATATCTCCAGGAGATGGCAGATCCACAGCAGCCATGGACTTATCCATGCAGTATATGCATGGCTGGAACTGATGGGCATAGGTAGCATTACTGCCATTAAAACCAGAGCTAAAATGTGTTTGTGAACTATCTAGTTTCCAAGAAGCTTGTAGGGATAAGGATTACATAGTTCAGGATGCCTAAGTACTGTATTAGACGCAGCAAGAGTTTGTGTTATTTGGCTCAAAAAGAAACTCTGTTGAGAAAAATAAAACTATAAACAGTATCTTACACTGCCATGTGTTACCCATAATTCATTCATTTATTCAACAAATATTTCCCGAGGACCCAGTATACCAGGTACTTTGCTAGAAGTAGGGTATACTGTGGTAAATAAAATAGATATGGTTCTTGTCCTTATGGAGTTTACAGCCTAATCAAAGTTACAGATATGGAATAAGCAAACAAATGAGTTAATCTATAAAATGTTATGATAGATGCTATGAAGGAAAACAGAGAGCTAAGAAAGAGAATAACAGGTGCTGAGATATACTTTCATTTGGTTAGTTTAAAAAGGGGCTTTCTGAGGAGATAACATTTAACGGAGTTGTGAAGGAACAGGGGAAGCCAATGTCAAAGACAGAATGGTAGGAAAAGGGTTCGTGTGCCTGAGAACGGAAGTCAGACAGCAGAGCTGAAGTTTAGTCACAGATTTCACCAAATTGGTTCTGAACTTGAACAGACATAGCCTTGACTCATCACCTCTCTTAATTCCCTCCAGTGTCACAAAGTGAGAAGATGCTTATCAGGAAAGAGTTTAATCTGATGATGTACCAGAAGTATTTGATAGATCCTTTTCCCTAAAAATAAATAAACACACACACACACATACATACACACAAAAGAAGAGAAGAGCTTACATCATAAACTACGAGTTGGCTTAGGGATATAGGAAAAGTAAAAACATGGTCTGTGGAGATGGGACCAAAGGTATATTTTGTTTTTCAGTATCATAATTAGAATAATATTGATTTAAGTCTGTATAAGATAAAGACATAATTGGTAGAATTTAAAACAGATTTAAATCTCCTTAAAAGACAAAAGCAAACAAAATATGGTCCAGATATCAAGAGAGGAAACATAGAAAATGGCAAGGAGGCACAGAAAATAGAATCTATAAAACAAGATGACAGAAGTAAGACCAAACATATCAGTTATGACAATGTATGTAAATGTGCTGAGCTCCCCAATTAAAAGGCAAAGACTCTCAGATTGGAATAGAAAACGACATTCAACAATATGCTGTTTACAAGAGACAAACTTAAAACAAGATGACTTGGAAAGGTTATAAATAAAGGATAGGCTAAGATATATCGGTAAACGCAAACAAAATGGCAACAGAAGTGGCAATATTCGTATCAGCCAAAGTAGAATTTAAGATAAAAATTATTAACAATGCAAAGAGGATTATATCGTCTTTGTAAAAGAAGCAACCTAAACACAGTCATATTGATTATCAGATGTATGTGCCAATTGACAAAGAATCAAAATACAAAGGACAAAAATCCATATAAATAATTTTTAACTAAATCATCATTATAGTAGGAAACTTTGATACCTCACATCAATTCATGCCAAAATACTTGAATAAAAATAAGTAAGGACCCAGAAAATTTGATATGTATTAAAATTCACATCAAGACAGAAGATAAACAGGAACTTTGTTTTAAAAGTGGCAATAACCTAGGACATGAAGAGAACAGAAGTTCTCCAAAGCAGAAATTGTTCAGAATACACTCTCAAAGCGTAATGAAAATCTTGTAAATTTTTTTAACTTTAAACAAAGTACTCCAATAATATAAAAAGTTCGCAACTCATTCCTAAATAAATACTGAGCCAAACAAGGAGCACAAATGAGTACTACAGACTGGAAAACACCAAAAGTTATAAACCCAGTAAGCGCCAACACTTACTGAGCACTTAAACGTGACAGGGACTTGTGCTAAGTTCATTCCATGCATAAGCTCATGTGATTCTCGCAACAAACCTATGACGTGAGTAATATTTTATTCCCATTTGCATTCACAGAAAGTGAAGCTTGGAACTGTTACAGCATTTACCCAACGTAAAATATGTAGCAAGTAACACTGGTATAGTTAGGGCACAGAACAAAGCTCTAATCAGGAGCAATTATTAAACTTAAATTATTTTATTTAAGTTAAACAGATTAAAAACTTAAGAATTTAGAATAAAGGGGAAAAAGAACTCCTAATATATAAGGAAGAAATAGATAACAAAGGTAAGAGAAATTACCAAGATAACTGAGAGACAAAATATAAAAACAAATCTAAGATCTTGGTCTTTGGAAAAGATAAACATAAAATAGATAAACAATTGACAAATATAAACAAGCAAATAAGATGAAGAACATTAACAAATTTGGAGATGAAAAGGGATGTGTAAAACCAGACAAGGAGGAAATTTCAAAATATATGAGAATATTATATCTCAGCCTATGAGAACTCATTTGAAAATACGGTCAAATTGGATGAATGTCTAGAAATATTGACTCTCAAAAATTATGATATAATGGAGTTACAGAATCTTTTTGGCATAAAAAAATTTGAATGTTTTCAAAAAAGAGAAATTATTTCTGGCTTTTTTGAGGGAAGGAAAGTTCAAAGATTAGTGCGTGTAACAAAACTCCTTTCCTTTCCTTTCCTTTCCTTTCTGGGCACACAGTGAGACTGTTTTCAGCCTATCATTTAACTTCTGGCCAATGGAATGTGGGTGTTAGCTTGTGTCATTAGGATTTGGAGGTTTGTTATAATAGTTAGCTTTTCTAGCCCAATTTATATAGAAGGCTCATTGGAAGTCTTTTCTGTTGAATTTAAGCAATAACAGGATGTGGAAATAGAGAAATGGAAAGAAAAAGAATTCCAAGCAGAGGAAAGAGACTGAACAAAGGAGCACAGCCTAGAAAACAAAATACGTACAGGAAGATCCCGTAGTTCAAATGACCCTAGAACTGTAGGTAAATAAGAGAGGACAGGAGGAGATGAAGCTATAGTTTATAGTCAGACCATGGTTTGGATTTTAATCTTAGGACACAGTGAGTCACTGCAGGTTAGTGAACAAAACATGTCATCACCATAATTATGTTTGAGGAAAACTACCCTGGCAATTACTTAAATAATGTATTGGAAAGATAAGTTAAAGAAAAAGCTAAATGAGGAAAGTCCAGTGAGGAGATAAAAATCTAGATGAGGCAGTGGGACTGGAATCAGTAGAGATGAAGGTAGAAATAAAGAAAAGGAAATAGAGGCAACAAAAATTGATGCAAAAGAATTGATGGGATTTGGAATTATACATAGAAACAGAATGACAAAACCAGAAAGAACTTTAGAAATTATCTATTCCAGTCAGCTCATTTGTTAGATAAATTGAGGCCTAAAGCAATTAAATGAATTGTTCAGTGGTTCCAAAACCTATTAATTAGGGTGCCTAAAACCAAGACAAAATTCTTCAAGTTCCCAGTTCATTCTTTCCTCTCTCCTAACTTGGTATAGGGAGTGAGGAAGAGGAAAAACTTAGAAATACCTGGGGTTTTGAACCCAGAGTAAGGTATTGCCACAAACCAAAACAGGGAATCCAGGAGCTAGG
This sequence comes from Camelus dromedarius, assembly GCF_036321535.1. Classification (NCBI taxonomy): domain Eukaryota; kingdom Metazoa; phylum Chordata; class Mammalia; order Artiodactyla; family Camelidae; genus Camelus; species Camelus dromedarius. The sequence goes on from NC_087439.1 coordinate 35,080,272, forward strand.
TGGCAGTCAGCTGTGGTTCTAGCAGGACATCTAGCGGAAAAGATGTATCAAACAGCTGAAAATTTATGACCAGGGCTTGAGAATCAAGAACAGAATTGTGTATTAGAAGTCATATTTATAGTTGCTATTTGAAGACTACAGGACAGGAGAATAAAGAAGAAAGGGGAAGAGGGGCAGAAAAGGAAAAGGAATGAGAATGAGTAAGTAGATAACTCTGAATACATGTTATTTAGGAGATGGGGAAAAAAAACCCCAGGAACTAACGAAGAATACTAAAGAAGTGTCAATGACATTGCAAGTGGCAAACAGATTCCGGATGTAATCTCTCAGGGATATTGTAGAAAGGTTTTGTGCATTGGGAGAAAGGTTAAAGCATCTGACATCTGAGTTCTTTCCCATTCAGACGATGATCAATTACTGTAGCAAAATGTGAAGTGAATTTTGTTAAATCTGACTTCAACAATGTATTTTATGTCTATGCCATTGACCAACTAACTCCAAAATGAAGCTTTTATACATTGACACTAAATGCTAACACTACTAGGACTACAAGTTCCTTTGGCGCTGTTTTATATTATGGGAGTAGAGGCCAAGTGTAAAACAAGACACACACTTAAGTATGCATAAGTCACATATGCCCTTGACTATTGCGCACATAGTTTGCTTCATTGCAGTGACCTGCACGTATATTTGTGCAACTTTCATAGGTGATTTGTGACATTTTCTTCCTGCATGCTACAACAATTTGGAAAGTTGCTCTCTGAAGGAGAAATAGGTGGGTTTTCAATGTGCAAACCATCTGTTTTTTAACGGTCAGGTATACAAAGTATGCACAATAAATGTAAATGACTGACAGAAACTACCAGCAGAATCTGTAAAGAATGAGAGGGCAAAGGTCAATGCAATATTATTTCATTATACAGCACCCAACACAAAGGCACACACAATTATAAGCTGAAATACTAACATAACTAGAATGCGAAAAAGGAAATTAATTAAATTTCCCTCTTACTCATAGCCTTAGCACATTGTATTTTAAATTTTCTCCAAATTATTTCTTCATTTCAGCAGTTCAAGCTTTTCAGTGTGTTCAGGCCAAATCTACTCTCTCCTCTGGGCTCCCACATGATCCTTCTGTTACAGGATCTATCACATTGTAAAAAAATGCAGTTTATGCAACCTGAAGGTTCCCCAAATCTCAACAAATTGTGGGTACACTTAAGATGATATTAAAAGACACAGACATATTGGTTTGAAAGCCCTTTCCTACCTCCTCACTGCCAAACCTCTGCCCCCTCTCCCCTTTACACGTCTTCTCCTCCCTCTAAAATCTCCGGGAATCCCCATGGCAGGAGACAGTCCTGCAGGGGCTCTCGTGACAGGCAAAATCACCATCTTTGCTGTAAACCTGCTCAGACAGCCTTCTACTAGACGCCTTTCTGGTAGTAGTCTCTCAGGTCACTCTGCTCCAGGCCATGCACTGCTGGGATCACCGCCTGTCATCTCCTCAGGGCAGTCCAGCATGCCACCAACCTCAGTCCCCATGCCTGATCACTGATGCTCCCCTGGCTTGTGCTTCTAAGCACCTGCTCTCAACGGCTGTTCAGTTTCTCTGAGTTAGTTCTTGCCAGTGTGTGCCAGACTGGCCCTGTCTTCCCTTCCATCTCTCATCTCCAAGCCACTGGGTCTCCAAGGCTTGCCTCTCATCTGCAAATAGAAAAGCAGCTTCTCTTTCTTTGTTTTCTTCTCCTTTAGAAAAGCCCCACTGTCCTTCATCCTGAGGATATTAATAATAGCTACATTTACTGAATGTTAAACACATGTCTGAAATTTTCTGAGTACTTTAGATGTAGTGACTCACTTCATCTCTACAGAAGCTCTCTAAAATAGATAGTTATTATTTCCATTCTGCACTTGAGGAAACTGAAGCACACAGAAGTAACTTACACAAGGATACCCAGCACCAAGTAACAGAACCAGGATGTGAGCCCAGGCAGTCTGTCTCTGGATCTCCTACTCTTAACAGCTATGCTCCTCAGCATTCTGCGTGTCGTGGGTCTCCTAGGAGCCTCATATTCTTCCCCTCTAATTCTCAGCCCCTGTTGGTCACTCTGGAATTTCTGTTTAGCCACCATTTCTCCAAGGAGTATTTTGTTCTAGAAGTTTTCAGTCAAATCTCTACAACTTAGCTCCTCATCCCAATTCAGCTAAGGTGACAGGTATGTCACCTGTTGTGAGATCACAATTCAAGATTTTTCTCAAGAAATTTCTAGTCCCATATAAATCAAGTATATCACTAGCTGATGGAGAAGGGTTGCCAACGACCAGCACTGACTATCCTAACAGGTTCTCTGGCTCATCAGGAACCTCCCCAACTGTTGACTGCTATGACTCCCTGAATGGACTGTGAGAACTTCCATACTTTGTCTGGTGTATTCTAGCTGCATGCAAACAACCTAGTAAGCACTCAATGACAGTTCAACAGATACATTTAAATGAATTGATTGGGTCTTTGGGTTATAATGAAAGGAAAATGTTAAATAAATCTAGAGTTCCAGTTCAAGGCCTGTAAAGATGAATTAAATATTTACTAGTAGATATGTAAATATTTGCTATAATATCATTAACGTGTAGAAGTTAATGTGGCTTTTGATATTCTTCTAAGCAGATGTGAGACAAAATATCACAAACATGAAACAGTTGAACAATGGAATATGAATTCAAAAATGGGTATACAAGAAGAAGATCAATATTTTACTATTTATTACCAATTTTGTTTCACAGTTCAATTATGGGAGAAATTGTTTCTGGTAATGACTTTGACTTTTTCATGAATTTGAAATATTCACAATTCAACTACAATTGCCACTCTGTTAGAAACAGGAAAATGTCAATATACCAAAAAAAGAAAAAAGTCTCAGAATGTGGACAAAAATAGTTGCTGGTCACAAGCCCCCCGTGGAAACTCTCCCAGAAGTCCTCTTGCCTGCACTTGAAAACCAGCAATAGAGATGTGTAGAGAGTGCATATGACATAGGCTTTCTCAAGAAAATAGGGGCAAATACAAGCTGCATCTGCTTCTAGGGTTTCAGGAACCTCTTCTCTGCCTATATTAATCCTTGCTACAGTTTATTACCCTTGTATCCTTCAAATGTGCTTTCCTCGTGTCGTCTGGTGCATTTGTTTTCTATTCCTACCACAACAAATTACCACAAACAATAGCTTAAAACAACACAAACAAATTCTCTTACACTGCTGTAGGTTTGAAGGGTCTGAACCTTCAAATTCAGCAGGCTGAATTCCTTCCTGGAAGCTCCAGGGAAGGATCCTTTTCCTACTTATTGGGGCTGCTGGCTAAATTCAGTTTCTTATCATTGTGGGACTGAGGTCCATGTTTCTTGCTGCTTGTAAAGTGAGGGTCATTCCCAGGTTCTAGAAGCTACCACATTGATTGGCTTATGGCCATTTTCATTTATCCTCAAAGCCCTTCTTTTCCCCTCTTCTACTTTCAAGGACTCATGTGATTAGGTCAAGTCCAATTATGTAATCCAAGATAATCTCCTCATTTTAAGGTCCCTACCCTTAATCACAACCAGGGATATATTCACTGGTTATAAGGATTAGAGCATAGATGTCTTTGGGGGGCATGATCCTGCCCATCAGACTTGGGCACCATGTGTTCTTGGTATCAAAGTCCATTCTCTACATCCACAGTATCAGGCTGACCACCTTCACATCTCCATGTAATTGCTTTGCATGTTTCCCTGTATTAGAGAATGCACTTGTGTTCACATGTATTTTCACTTAGAGGCCAGAATTGTGTGATACCCTTCCCTGGCATACTCTACAGTTCGGCATTTGCAGGTTTATTTTGGCTGCTTAGGCAGAAAGAAGACATTTTTATTCATCGATATGTTCAAGAATGTGATCTTTAAGTGGAACTGTGCAAACAACCACAAAGTCCTAATATCATCCCAGAAATGCAAAAAGTTGATTTTTATTTTCGGACCTTAAATTGCTTATCAGACCCTATAAAAGACAAGGTAAAGACCATAAAAACAAACGTAGGGCATTGTTATCTACGGATGGAAAACTAGGAGAAAAGAAAATCACAACACAATTTTGTCAGCAAACATTACTCTGAAATTCATTTACGGACTCATTTTTGAGTGATTACTTTCTCCTTTCACTGCTAGGTCCTATTCCCCTACACAAACCATTAATTTAGAAATATAAACAGGGCTTTGGAAGCCATTCTTAAAGCATCAGAGAAAAACAGGAAATAATAAAGAAAATCAAAACTAAATCTGCTTAGGTAATTACAATAGGCAAGTCATGAATTAAGAACGGTAGCACTGCAAACAAAAATACGGATCCCATCCTACTGCATCACTCCAGAGTCTTTATTCTTGGCTGCATTTTTGTTATCAGCCTGTGCAATTCTATTTCTTATCAGGCTGTCTGTGATCAGGAAATGCTCCATAAAGTGAGTATGTTTATGCCTGCATTATGGCAAGATTTCCCACACTGATTTATTTTATAAAACACCATTGCCCCCATGCTATGTGCATAGGGACTCATTTTCTAAGAAATACAACAACAGGGAAACTGAGTGTTTCCCCAAATTACTAAACTAAAATACTTTCTATTTTAATAAATAAAGTGAATAGACAAAGAGTTGTTGGCTATATTAGAAAATAACAATTTACTGTTTGAAGAAGGGAGTGAGATGATGCAAGTGGAGTTTATGGTAGATTCCTCTAGTACATATGTGGGATAGGCAGGAAGCAAGAGACTTGATTCCAGGAGGCCAGACAGGAGAATGTTGCAGTTAATATATAAGGGCTAGATTTAGGAGAGAAGACATAAAAACTAAGCATGTAGCCATGAATCTTAAAAGACCCATATCCAAGGTGAGCTGTTTCTGTCACTAAATCAGGTTTCACTTGTTTTACTCTACTGGCTATGTCAGTGTGTACTAAGCTCTATGTTATCATCTAGAAAACTGAATTTTTCTCTCTCTCCCTCCCTCTCTTCTCCAGGCAGAATTTGATCTTAGCCATGTAAAACCCAAATAGTAGTATTTCCTATATGGAGAAGAATTCTGAGACCTAAGAAGGGGCTCAATTTAGAAAGAGTACTCTGATCAAAGTTCCATTTCTGCCATGACACTCTCCAGTATCAATTGTGTGGACAGTGGTAGCAGCCTTACCATGTACCTGATATCCCTTTTATGAACTGGTTTCTCTTGTAAGTCTTTAGTTCTGGATCTCAGCAATAATATTAGCTGCTTTCCTTTACACGGGGTTTTGAAAGACCTCCAGAGAAGTCTCAACTTGATGCTGAACAAAGTAAGAATTCGTGAAGACTGCAGGGCAGAAAATTTCCCTTCTATCCTTTTCTCTCTAGATTTTCTCCCATTATCATTCTAAGAAAATACCAAGACAACAGGCTTTTATATTTTTTCTTTTCCTTGTGTTCTCTGTTCAAATAGGCTATTTTTTCCTGTCATCAAGCATCTGTGGAATGGACAACTCTAATTAATTTCAGCTTGAACTAAGAAATATAAGATTGCATATAAAATAAAAATTCTGTGCTACACAGCAGGACCTTGCTGTTTATCTATTTCATATATAGTAGTTTGTTATCTGCTAATACAAAACTCCTCATTTTTCCCTTCCCCCCATCCCAGTAACCATAAGTTTGTTTTCCATGTCAGTGAGTTTGTTTCCATTTTGTAAATAAGTTCATTTGTATCATTTTTATATTCAGTATCTTGTAATAACCTATAATAAAAAAGAATATATATGTATAACTGAATCACATGATGTACACCAGAAACTAACACAACATTGTAAATCAGCTATACTTCCATTAAAACAAAAAAGAAAAAAAGAAAAATTCTGTGGCAGTTTTGGCTATCTCCAGTCAAAGCTGCTTCTAATTTAGGCTAATTTGAAGCAAGAATTAAAAACAATGAGAATCAATATTGGTCTGAAGATATATTTTCTTTGGTAGAAATTTTATTTAAAAAATTTATATGTGAATATCTTTAAACAGAACATCAGCTTTGTATTTTACCATAGTCCTCAATATTTCCCATCGCTTAACTTCAATCACTGAATTGCTTTAATCACTGAATTTGTTTGCCTGGCAAACTGAAGACATAGGAATAGAATAGTAAACTCTGGTTAAAGGCTCAAGTGATTTTCCTTCTTCTTTACATTTAAATTCCTTTAAAAACAATTTATTGGACACAAAATAGTTTTAAAAAAAATACTTGGTGCTAGACAGAGAGCAGAATATAATGAGGATAAAAGTTGGGTCCTGCCTTAAAAAATACTATCTTATAGAACCTTACTAAGTCCTTTTGTTTAAACACCATTATTCTATACTATTTTGTGGTATAAAGTGAAGTCTGCTTAGAATAGAGACATGGATCTGAGACATTACTCCAACACTTATTACCTGAGTGATCTTAGTCAATCACAACTTTATTTAAACTGCACAAATAGTGTTGAAAGTTTTACCAATCATACAACCAATATTTAATAAGCAGTGAAAGTGTTGAAGAGAAGGAAATGTGAGACTACAGAGGAAGCATTGGCTAGCGCTGAAGGAACGGTGAAGCATGACGGAAAAAGAGAGACTAGATTAAGAGAAGCAGACATCCAGCATTCTGCAGTGATCAAACCACACAGATTCTTCACTTTAGCTCATTTGAAGAATATCTTTAAACAGGGTGTCCAGAGTGGAACTGACACTGATAATGAGGGATACAGAAAACTCACTACATAAGGTAAAATAAAAGGACTTGGGGATGTAGATAGAAGAATCATCTTAACTACTGAAGGTATGGTCACACTGAAGAAGAAACAGACACATTTTATGTTGTTCTATGGTGAGAAATGGAGGATTAGATTATGAAAAAACACACAAGAAGAATCTTCCAATAAACAAAAATAAATGAACTGTCTTATGAAGTTGGTGCTATTAGTCATTGAAAATGACCAAGGAAAGGCCATGGGGCCATTTTTAAAAGAGCCCCGTATTGGTTCAGAGCTGTACTGGATGATACATAAATTTTTTCCAAAGTGAAAAGTACATGGCATACAACACCAAAGGCACAATCCATGAAAGAAACAATAACTGCTAAACAATTAATAAGCTACACTTCATTAAAATTAAAAGCTTCTTCTCTGATAAAGATAATGTCAAGAGAATAAGAAGACAAGCCACAGATAGGGAGACAGTATTTGTCAAAGACATATCTGATAAAGGACTTTATCCAAAATATACAAGGAACTCTCAAAACTTAACAGTAAGAAAATGAACAGCCTGATTTTGTTTGTTTGTTTGTTTGCTTTGTGGGGGAGGTAATTAGGGTTATTAATATTTTAAATGGAGGTACTGGGGATTGAACCTGGGACCATGTGCATGCTAAACATGCACTCTACCACTGAGCTATACCCTCTCCTGACCAGCCTGATTTTAATAGACCAAAGACCTTAACAAACACCTCACCAAAAGATATACAGATTACAAGTAAACATGAAAAAATGCTCTACATCTTATGTCATCAGGGAAATGCAAATTGAAACAACAATGAGATACTATTACACACCTATTACAATAGCCAAAATCTAAAACACTGACAACATCAAATGCTAATGAGGGCATAGATTAACAGGAATATTAATTCATTGCTGGTAGGAATGGAAAATTGCACAGCCACTTTGGAATATGGTGTGGTAATTTTTTACAAAACTAAACATACTCTTACCATGTGATCCAGCAATCACACTCCTGGGTATCTACCCAGTTAAAAACATACATTCACACAAATACCTGCACATAGATATCTATAGCAACTTATTCAGAATGGCCAAAACTTGAAAGCAATGAAGATGTACTTCATTACGTAAATGGATAAATAAACTGTGGTACATCTAGACAATGGAATATTATTCAGCACTAAAAAGACATGAGCTACATAGCCAATGAAAAGACATGGAAGACATTTAAATGTGTATTACTAAGTGAAAGAAGCCAGTCTGAAAAGGCTACATAGTGTATAATTTCAACTATATGACATTCTGGAAAAGGCAAAACCACAGAGACAGTAAAAAGATCAATGGTTGCCAAGAGGTTGAGGGTATGTGGCTAACACAGGTATCTGTAACCATTCCAGCTATAGTAGCAGAATGAGAACACAGTATCGCTGAATCAGGAAGGTCTAAAACTTCCTGTTTAAAGATATCTATTTAAGCCAGTAAAATTCAAGGCCAGCGACCCATTTCCAAAGCATCTCACAGTCAGTAATTTCCACCTGCAAGAAGACTAAGATATGGCTCATTTTACATCACATTCCTCTCAAAATAGACTTTTGTCAACTGGTAGTGTGTTATTTGAGTAGAAATTATCAAGAAGGCTGCTACTTCTATAGGATTGATATTTGCCCATCTGGGTAGATCCGTATCACAACAGTTCGCTGATAGACATATTTTGATATAAAACCTAAGTCTTGTTTTACCTCTACAGACTGTTTTCACCTTTCTCCTTGATTTTATATCAAGTATTTTGAACATGTTCCAATTTTGACATCAATCCAATTGCAGATAACTCTAGCATAAAATGAAGAAAGACACATGAAAAGAACAGTATTAACCATATAAAACACATTCATGCTACATTTACAAGGCAATCAGAGAAAAGATGCTTACATACCCAAGATATGCAATCCAACATGTATAACATTCTACCTAGTAAAGAATCTCATTTATCAATATGGGCAACTAATTATATATTTTAACAATAGCTAGAATTCAAATGCCATCTAATTGCTATATTTTCCATGTTGAAACTTTAAAAAAATACCTTGTGTATCAATTGCAATAAACAGCTATTTATATCTATTTTTCTTAATACATTTATTATAAATGTCTTTCTTCTTTGGACCCAATCCATAAATAAAGTACTTCTAACTGCTGCAGAATAATCCTGCATGATAAAACCACCCCCAAAACTCAGTGGCTTAAAATAAGAAGCATTTACTCAGCTTACAAGCCTTCATGTCAGCAAATCAGGCTAAACTCTGCTGGGCTGGTCTCAGCTGTGCTTACTCAAACATCTGATAGTTAGCTGGCTATAGTCACAGCAGTGACTAGGACATTTGTCTCTCATCATTCAGAAAGCTAGCCTGAGCATATTTCAGTAGTGAAAGCTGAGAAGGAAAACAGCATAGAAATCTACAACTGTTTTTCCAAGACTCCCTTGCCTCAAGATTGACAGTGATCCTTTGGTCAAAGAAGTCACATGGCCAATCTCAGAGGCAGTATGGAGGGTATAAGCAATGGGTATAGCATGGCTGGATAAACTGGGGCCATTGTTGCCACACAAAACAAATAAAGAAAATGTTCCTAAGTACACAGTTTATGCAATTATACATGTGTAATAACTTATCTAATAAAAAGATAGATTTATACCTTTAACTGTGCTGATTCATACGTTAAATGTTTTTATTTTGCAATAAATTAAAAACTTAGATGTCACCTATTTACAGTATTTTCTTTGACTGAAACCTTAGAATATTTCATATTTATCATTTGCTGATGAACTTAGTTATTTACATTTACTCTACTTTATTTCTTTATTGTAAAAGTCTTCACTCTCAGCTCATTGGATACATAAAAATGCAAACCCCTTGCTGGCGTGCTGTTGGTTTTGTGGGAGAGCTTCTATCCTTGAATCAAGGTGCTGTTTATTTCCATGAGTCAAAAAGAAAAATTCAAACACATCAAACTGTCCACTGTCCATAGCTGGATCTTTGGCAAACATAATGCAGCAATTTAAACATGGCTATGGAAATGATTACTGCTGCTTACACAGAGACTTATTCATCATCAGCTCATGTTTTCCACTCTTTCTCTACCTCCTATCCCTCAGAAATAAGAATGATCCTCATTAAGTGGCCATATCTCAAAGAATTAGTAGTCAGAACCCCCTTCTCCTTTACAACTAAGGTTTTTAAAATAATTTTTTTAATTAAAGAATAAGCTATTCAAGTAGCTTTTGTTTTCTACTAAATCATAATTTTATTAAGGGTTCACATACATCAGTGGACCCTCAAACTTCTAAATCAATTGAATAGGTCATATTACAAAAACAGTTCAATACTATCATTAAAGGATGTTTTTCCCTCCACAGAGGGAAAGAGAAGATGCTACAGTAGCACATAGAAACCAAGACTACTTCATGTGAAACTTCCCTTTTGCTCTATTTTCTTGAATTCAGAAAAACACTTGTATATTGGCATGAATATCACTTGTCTTGTTACAAGTATGTATCCAAACAAATGAGCACATTTTAAAACAACAAAGAGGGTACAAAAGTTCAGTCTTCTAGAAAATGTCTGAAAGATATTGTGGACTTTTCCATTTACAGAAGCCTTATTGTTATTTTCCTTTCCACATCTGCTATTCATTTGAATGACTTCCCTACAGTTCAGTGAATAAAGGTGCCAAAATGTTGCTACTAATAATTCTTGAGAATCTCCTTCCTTCACTTTTAAATAAAAGATCTTCCACACATAGAAAAGTACTTAGTTTCATGTGGACCTGTATTTGGATTCTTAACTACAAATCCTTAGTTCTGGTGAACCTATTTTGTGAAAATATGGTGCACTGGAAGTTACGGGACTTGAAGTGCAGGAGAAATTCAACGCAGTGTTTAGTTTGTACTCTATCAGTTAAACCAAGGAAACTATGATCAGTTCAACTCGGATCTCACAAAGACTGCTATGAAAACTTACCAACTTCTCTAAGCCCTAGTTTTCTCATCTGCTTACTATTTTTGTAACCATAACTATGACATAAATGTCCCAGGGAAGCTTACTTACTGAAAAAAAAAAAAGAAAAAAGAAAAAAGAAAAAGGAAGGAAAGAGAATGTCTGTAGAAAATCATTCAAAGACAGTATTTTGTGACACAAATTTCAAATTTCTCTCTGTAAATGTGGATTTTTGCGTTTTGATTTTCCCTAAAAGGAGGCACACCTATATTTCTAGAATAAACAACCACAGAACTTCCTTACTTTCAGGGCTGAAAATACAAAAGTGACAGTGTTTTTGTTCCACTGACACAGATGCCTTAAGTTTTAAAAGAACCTCCTACTTCTTAATCCCTCTCTCCATATTCTTGCCAAGCTCTCTGGAAATCTGAGTCTTGGACACCCTCCAACACCACATCTCATCCATATGCCTGCCCCAGAGGAAGACATTCCGCAGGCTCTTTCCTTCACTCTATGAATGATTCATGTGTTAAGATCTTAAATACTAGCTGAATCAAGGACCTAATGGCTTGAAAACCTGATCTGACGTCAAGGAAATGTGCTGTTTTAGGGACATGCTTCTAAGGCTGGTTGTTTATCCTTGTTCAATCCAGAATCAGAAAGCCCTGTGTTAGGCAAGCAGAGGACATGAAATTTTTTTCCTGAGACTCATATTTCTGATGAGCACGTCAATTCTGGTATCAAAGTGGGGGAGGAGGCTTTTGCTGACACACTGTAGTTAAGTTTACACTAGGAAAAGTAAGTGGAAAGTTAATTCAATTGTTTTTCTGCATGAAAAATAAGCCATACTGAAAAATCATTCTCACCAGTACAGAAAGATCACAAATTAAAATACCTCCTGGGAGAGGTTGATAACCAAAATAAGTGAGTGGACAAGTGAGGATGGTCGAACTATACTGTCCAGTCAGAAGGAGGCAGCCTGCACTCAGCAGCAAGCCAACGGTTTTTCAGTGAGCACATGGAACCTGAGTTGCCAGAACTTCTAAAACCTGAATAGAAGTCAGTAATCTTTATTCTTAACATGAAACCTCCCAGCTTTAAACGTTGGCTATTAATTCAGACAAGTATGAAGTCTGTAGAAGCCAAAAATACACATCTGTAGGGCAGACTTGGCCCGTACTGCCAAGTCTGCAGCCTTGGGCCTACAGTTTTACTTCCTACTATTTCATTTAAAGGTGTTTTAAATATTCTGGAGAAAAATAAAACAGAGCTCAGATCTTTAAATAATCAGTAACTTCATCACAAGACTATAAAATGGCAAGAAAATATTTTACTTTATGGAACAGGGAAAGAGCACAGGCCGTCAGTGATAGATGGTTGTGAGTTAGTATCTTGGCTCCACCATCTGTTAGCTGTGGGAACGAAAGGATGTTACCTAAACTCTCTAAACTTCGACTTGTGAAATACTGATAATAATATTCATTTCCTGCAGTTGTTGTAAGAAGACATGTCATTTAAGTGAATTTCACAGTTGCATAGTTCCCACAACATAGCAAGAACTTAGTAAGTGCTACCTATTCTTACTAGTACAATTTTCACAATCATTTTGATAATAATCCTATATAGGTCATTTAGGAAATTAATCGTATTAACTAATATTTGTTGAGCCCTTACCAGATAATAGGCACAGTTCTAGTTCTAATATTTTTAATCACTAAAGCAATCCTATAAAGTAGGTTCTATTTTTAACTCCTCTTTATACACAAGGAAACAGGCCCAGTATAGCTGATTAACATACTCAAGATTTCACAAATAATATAAAGTGATGCGTGGAACAGGGCAGGATTTAAACAAAGGTGTCTGCCTCCAGCATCTGAAGTCTTCTCTATTACACTAAATTAAAAAGTGTGCTATATTCAAATTAATCTTTGAACCTGTTCCAAGATATAAAGGTCTTGGAATTGGGAAAGGCATTTCAAGAAAGAGACACTCTTCTTTTTGACTGCAAAATTCAGTGTAATTTTGTGTAAACGTTTTTTACGTAATTCAGTGTAAACGTTTCCTTTTTTAAACTTGGAAGAAAAATTCAGATTTACTCTGAAGAGTGCATGATAACCTCTGCAAGTAAGATAAATATCTCTCCCTTTTATGCATTTATATGACTCTAAATCTCTTGCCTTGATGTAAACTGAATCATTCTTTATATGAGTAATTTGTAATTAGTTAATAGAATTCTTTGATAATAGTTATGCGTCATTAGTTTGCCATAAAAAGCCCAGAAATCTGTAAAACATATACATTATATATTTATTAAAGGCAGGAAAAAAAGTCTCTTTCAGTTAAATCCACATCATTTATCATTTTGAAAACTTCAGGTTTTCAAAACCTAACCAGCTTCCATTTCCTCTTTTTTCCTTTCCGTCAGAAACTCAATTTTGTTCAGCTTCCCACTCCTTCCTATCATGAAAGAGAAGGTGAGCTCAGTCCCAGCTCCAGACATGGACCTGATTAATTCATAGATGGATTTCTTCTAGAGCTCCCTACTGACTTCTACACAGGCAAGTGACCTGAGTGGGCCCAGTCAGACTAAAGAGAAAGAATTGCATTCTATGCTTGTTGTAAAAGATTTGGCTCTCTGGCTCCAGCTTGCTGGGAACAAGGCTTGTAGGGTTGTTGACACAGGGAACCAACTTCCCCGTGTGACCACAAGGAGAACCAGACTCAAGATAAGGAAGAACTGAAGTTTTTTCATGAAATTATTGACCCACTTAGAGTCCACGGATAGTCTTGCTTTTAAATTGTGTGTGATAATAAATCACCTTATTGTTATCAGAGGGTTTTGTTACTTACAGTGAAAACCATTTTAACTGGTAAACTACAGTTTCCACATAAATTATTCAATATATTTGTTCATCCTATTTAACTCTGCCTATGGGAAGCCAAAGAACCCAGCTCCTGTGGCTGTAGCTCAGTCACCACTAACTTTCTTATCGTCAGACGTAGTCAGAGAATCTAAAAGGAGCCTGAACAGTCTCTGTGAAGTTAGGTTCCTAATATCCAACTTTAGCCAGTGCTGGGAAGTTCCTCTCCATTCAAACTGATGTGCCCAGAACTGTGGCTGCTATCTTATTTCCTTGGAAGCAAAAATATTTATTTCTGTTAATTAGTAAGTTCCATGACGTCAGAAATCACATGGGTAAATATCAGTCAAATGCATTTAATGCGTTCTCTTTCCCATTCAAATGAGATTAGTAATCAGATAAATTTTCTTAATCTCATGCAAAATAAAGAGGTATCAAGCCAGAAATTATATTATTATCTCTTAGTTTAATAAATGATTCTTAGGTTTAGTAGGGCAACAGAATTATCTCTGTAGCTTTTAAAGAATGTCTATATACAAAAAAAAGAATGTCTATGCCCTCCCCTCATCCCCAGAAATTCATTTCTCATTAGTCTGAAATGGGACTTAGATATGAGTCAATTAAAGTTTTCAGATAATTTGAACTGCAGCCCAGGTTATAATGCAGTAGTTTAAATTATCTAAGAAGTGCCAAAGCTATATTGCTCTTTCTTCTTCATATGAAACTTCAGCAGTGTTTCCACATTAAGTATGATACATTTCTATTCTCTCTCTATTTTTCAAAAGTCTCAAATAGTTCCTGGTATATATAGCCACATCATTTTCAAACAATTAGTTAACAGCATCTGAAATACTGAATGATTATTGAAACATCAAAAGTTTTCTTTTTCCAATTTTGAAAGTATAAAAGAAATCCAGAGCAGATTTCATGAAGATTTTCTTGTCTACAGCTAGGTGAATCATAAAAGAAATGCTTTGCTCACATTCCTGAAAAAAAAATTCAGGAAAACACTTTCAATGTAAATAAATGACCCAAGGAAGCTGAAATGCAGATTGACTTTTGAGATCACCTCTTCCAGTATTTATCAAAGTGTGGTCTTCAGCCCCTCTATACCAGGTGCTTATTAAAATGCAGATTCCAGGGCCCCATCCCTGATCTACTGCATCAGAATCTCTGGGGCCTGGCGCCTAAGAATGAGAGTTCAAATGAGACCACAGATGAGTCTAGTGTACAATAATGAACTCTAAATTTTGAGAATCACAAATAATCCCATCCAGTCAGATTCCCTGCTCAAGAAATTCTTGAAAGTTTTTTTTTTTTTTTTTAACATAACCCTATTTGACTCGTTGAGACTCTTACATTTGCTTAGGGTGAAAAATCCCTTATTCTCTCCATAATCTTTGATTGGCAGGAATTCAGATTACCTACTCTTTGCAATAGCCTTTATACTTAACCACATTTACTACAATATGAGAGCACTACACAAGTAATTTTTAGACTAGTACCCGAGAAAGGCAGGCATTTCAGAAAAAGATACACAAATATTCAGATTCTAAAGGGTTGCGTTTGTTTCTTCAAAATGTGTAATACACATACAGCCATTCAAAAAGCCTTAAAAGCTTATCAAACTCCCTACCATGATAAAATAAACTCTTCCAAAATAAGCACCAACATTGACATTTTTCAACTTACAAAGCACTATGTAAATCATTCCACAATACTCAAGTAGATGTTAGTTTTAGACTGGTGACATGACTTGCCTCAAACCATGCAGCCAGTGTGCAGCAGAGATGGAGACCTGCTTCCTAATGACTACCCTGCTCAAAAGTAAGTATGTTCTCTAATCTTTTGCCCAGCTGTCAAGAGATTCATTCTGTTCCCACTGTGAGAATTTGTCCTTCTCCTCAGTACCATGTAAATGAATTTTTCTCTTTATGGGTTTCTCAAAAGCAAGAGTAATAATCACAACTCCCTATCATTTGAAAAGAAGAGATTTATTACTTTTCATCAAAAGACACTTGTTACAACAGGGGTGCTTCCTGTATGGCAAAGATAAGGAAGGGTTCATCTCTGGACCCAGTAGACCACTAGTGACCCCCCCTGCCAGCCAAGCATTCACGTTTTTCTGTCACTACCCCATTACCAGAGACCAGCTTTTGACCCTGATTATTAGGAAATCCTTACCACACAATTGCACAATTGGGCTGTTGCACCCCATATCAGGCATCATCGGCCAAGAGGGCACCAGAGCTACCTTTCCTCTAGGGAATCTAGCCCAGGCTCCTCAAAGACAGTCGTGAGTCAACCCAAGACACAAACACTGTTTTGTAACTGGTATGCCCAGAGAGGGGCACCTTTTCAAAATTTGTCCACTTGGGGGACCATTTCCTACTTTGCATTAGAACACTGTTTATGCCTATGGAGCACCCCAGAGTGGGGAGTAGGGGAAGGTTAGTGCTTCATAAGGTTAAATTACCCCCCCCAAGGGATAATTCTATAGTCTGTGCATAACTGAAATCTACAATAAAATATCCAGTTCCTTATTTATTGTCCAGTCTGAGCTTCTGATGTAATTGCTCCTTCATTCATTAGATTTCATATTAGGGATAATGAAATCAGCCTTTACCCAACTTCAGGCAGCTATAAAACTGGGATCTGCAGCTACCTCTGCAAAGTTGGTGAATGTCATAAGAGCTATGGATGAAAACAAGAGTAAAAAAAAATCCATGTAATAATAGGAAGTTCCAGGGTCTTGAGTTCTTGGATCTTAGTGTTACATAAAACCCACCCGGGCAGCTCGTGACAAAATGCTGATTCCTGGTTCCACTCCAGATATCCTGATTTGGATCTGGGGTAGGGCCAGCTCCATCTCCAGGATTCTATGAAGGGTAGGGCTTAGGGGAGGCCATCTGGTTGGAATAGGAAGCTGGGAGCTTTGCCACGAGGCTATGTTTGCAAAGCAAGCATACTCTTAACTTAGTGTGTATGTTACAGAGCAATATCGATATTAAAGTTTCCTAAATATACTTCTATTCACACTTTTCACAAGAATGATTAAATTGGCCATATAAAAAGCAGTATTTTTCTCTGACAATGGAGGGAGCTGATGGCTATCAGGGTGGCTACAGTCCTTGGTACTAGCAATGAATGGATCCTAGGCATCTGCCTTTCCAGCCATCACCATAGAACAGTCTTGTTTATTAATTCATTCATTCAACAAAATATTTATTGAGTTACCAGTGTGTGCCAGGCATTGTTCTAGGTAGGTTTTTGAGACATAGTGATAAAGATAATTAATAATAACAATAGTAACTACCAGAAGTCCTTCTTTGTGGATTACAGTCAGGGAAAGCAGACAATAAACAAAGTATCAGAGAATTATATGGTATGTTATAAGATGTTTCTCATCTTTGAGAAACATGATCTTAGAAAGCAACACATCCCTTAGTAATACACACCCCACCCCAACCCCCGCCACATATATTTAGATTGTTACAAGGGCATTTCTCTAGGAGGCCAAATTATTAGAACTGGAGGCAAACTAGTTGTGTCTTCCTAGTCTTTGTGACAAATGCCAAGTTTGTGCGGTTTTGGAGAGGGGAATGTGTATGAAAGCAAATAGTTACAAGTTTAAACACCTTGTAGACAACTATCAAATCTCACCTATATCTCTTTAGACTAAAAATCCTATATCCTTTGTAACATATAATGCTGCCTTTCCAAGGAGTTAAGTAAGGATAGTGGAATCTATGAAGGGACAATTGTGAATTGCAGCAGTTCCGTGCCTAAACATTTATGCAGTTAACAAACACACATACACAAACTGATATAAGTTCAAAATAGCTCAACAATTCCTCTTCCTGAATAGGAAGATGTACAATTCATTTAGAAAGCTAAGTAGAAATAAAATGACTTTATACTAATTCCCTTAATTTAATCAGACCAAATGTCAGAACAATGTCATTTAAAACCCTTTAATGATTTTAAAACAAATGGTCCCTGTAGCAGGAAAATAGTTAAACTAACATTGCTAAAATTAATTTAATTTCTTTGGAACTGAAATATTAAATGAACCCATTCTATCCCATTTACTTTTCAAATAGTGTTAGAAGATACCTGAAGACCTCTCAGCAAAAATCTAACAGGATCCTTCGGTCTGCTCATTAATTCAGTGGAACTGTAACTGTATATGAATTTAGTCTTAAGTCAATTCTATTTGGTACATAGGAAAGAGTCTATTATCACTATGTATGTCTCTCTACAACCTTCCTTTGTGAAGATTCCAGGCTCAATTTATCAACACCAGAAACTTACTTAGCATGGTTGTGTATTCTATATATATTTTTTCCAACGTTAATGTGAGTCATCATAGCATATCTCCTTAACCATATGTGCTAGAGCTAAGGACAGACAGTTATTTTAATATTCCTGGCCTAGAATCCTTCCCACAACAAACACATTTGATGCTCATACATGGTCCCTTTCTTGCCGACACTCATGCCTGTCAAAATGGCATGGTGCCTACTCAACATATGGACTGCTAGCTTTTCTCACTGGGGCACAGTTGCCAAAGAAAGATGGGTTAAGCTGGGCACCCTGCACAGCAAAGCAGGTGACAGCTCTCCCGTCCTCCATCATGTGGCTGCAACTGCTCTAGCCACATGCTGCTCTTAACCTCTCTTTTACAGGAAGAAGAAAAGAAGTGAGATCTTGAACAGTATCCCCTTTTACTTTCAGACAGTTTCTACTTACTGCCTTTGATCTCACTACCTTTTATTCAAAGTGAGGAATCTATCCTCTGCCAAAAACACACTAAAATTTCAAAATCATTTGGAAGCACAAAGTTGTAAGAAAAGTTGACAGCCAGCAAAGGCACATGCATGCAAGCTTGTATGCACACGCGCACACACACACACACGCACACAGAAACACAGGAAATTTGTGTGCTTTCTTCCCTGCTGCTTCTCGTTTTCCACCTAGAATAGAGCAGAGCTGGGCAGCAACAGCAGCACTAAGCATTAAAGAAAGAACTTAGTGATTGTTTAAGTCTTGCACAAATAGAGCCTATCTCATTACGTTAATCTAGTGAATCATTTCCTCCCTAACCAGACTACATCCTGTTTGGTTTGCAATTTTTATTTTAAAATTTCCAAATCAATTTTTATTTGTCCAAATGAGTTTGTCTTGGCAATAACAGAAAGTATCAAGTTTCCCCAAACAAAGGCTTTTCCTTGATGTGCCTTCGTCATTCTACAGGAAACCCAAATAAGGTATTTGATCTGAGTCTGACTTCTGAGTCCAGGGACCACAGAACTTTCACCAAACAATTTTACCAAACACGTCCATCTGAACTTAAAGATATCCAACTTAAATTGTAGCCTGGGGTCAGTGGCCATGGATTAGCCAATTAATAATCTTTGTGCCATGCACCTTTATAGGAATTATTTCATTTGATCATGACCACATCCCTGCAATGTAGGAGTCTTCATTTATTTGCATTTTAGAGATGTATAGAAATCTGATCAATAGTATCTGCATGGAAGCTGTTTGGCACTGTTCTCTAATAATAAAAAGAGCTAACATTCATTAAAATCTTACTGTGCACTGTTCTAAACACCTTATGCATATCAGGTCATCTACAAAGTTATGATGTAATCCCTGTCAATATCCATAATTTATAGACGAGGAAAAGAAGCACTAAGAAATTAACTGATTTATCTAACAGCTAATAAGTGATGCCAGAATAAAACTCAGCTAGCATGACTCTGGAATTATCATTCTTAACCACTGCTCTCTTAGGTGTTACTAATATACATTCCTGACACTTCTTTAGTCTTGTGCCTTGTTAGTATTTTAAGTTCTAAGACTTATGTGTCCTTTATTTAAAGCACTGTTTTCATCTTGCTTCTTCTCTGATCAGAGTCTCCTACAACTCTGCATTTACAGAATAATAAAATTCAGATTGTCATCTTAGCATTCAATGGACTCCAAATATACTCTGGCCTCTTATCAAACCCTCCAACTTGAATTTTCCAATTTTGCCATTTTTGCTCTTTTTCTTGACCATTTTACACATTTACTCATGTGCTTAGTTTTGTTTTGTTTCCTAATCTGAGATTTCCTTGCTACTTCTCTCTATCCATGCAAAGCCTGCCCTTTAAACCCATTCAGATTCACTTCCACACTGAGTACCTCCTCGGTCCACTCCAACCCTTAGCAATTTCTCCAACCACTAACTGTATGGAATACCTGCCAATAGACCACTTGTTCAGAATGCTTAGCCACAATGTCATCACAAGGCTTGTTCAGAATATTCAGCATGTACCATGTATCATTTTCAAGTGTCTATGTGCAATCTCCTCAGTTAGTGTTAAGAACTCTTTGAGGAGATGGCTCATGTCTTGTATCCTCAGTGTAGGTTATAATACCCGCCATATTTCTTAAGTGATCCTCATCTTGATTGGTTTCCAATAATTCCCTTTTTTGCCATTACTATATAATGTACTCCTTGTGAGTGACCCTTCACAAGACTGTAAACTGTATAAAGCCTCAATTACAAAGTTGGTTGTGATTACTTTACAAAACGTTGCCTTCTAGCCAGCACCGTTTGCATCACTCTGAAAGGTCCGTATCAATGTGAAGGTAAAAGCATTCTATTTCAGTCACAGACTTCTTAAAGATAAATTCCTCACAAACATCACGTTTTACCAAAGAGCAAAAGTTGTTTTAATTTCTTGATAGTTTGGTGACTAATGTCAGGAAATGGAAGGCCATTATTAAACTTATCTCATTTTTTAACATCATAATACCTGTCATTTGCATGAATAAATACAAAAATGGAAAACTGCATTATCCTAAGCAGTTAGTTATACACTCAGTGTTCAATTTTCAATAGTCAATTGTTACTCAGAATCAATCTAAAAGTTCATTTAGTGATGTGTGAGTAAATGTTAGTGGTACTCCTGGACTGGCTTTTCTGCAATCCTGCCAAGAGACCAGAAAACTGACTAGTTGACTTCTCAAGTCTATTTCAACTGATTCTGGGAATCCAGGTTTCTTTGCCTGTCTACCCGCTTCTGGTTAAAGGCAACCACTTTGGTCTCATTCTCTCTCACATATCTTGGAAGGTCTCCAAGTGTAAAATGGTACAACATATGTAGCCTGCAAGCAGGGCAGGCATAAGAAACACCATAAGGATACACTAAAGCAAACTTCAAGCTGCAGAATGCTGGGAAACAATCACAGGCAACACACCAACTTGGCATAAAACAATCAGAGAATGAGGTGGCTCTTTTTGAGCAAAAGCATAATGCTGGCTAAGAGGCAAAGAAGACCACACAGAAAGAAATACTGTACTGAGCAATACACACTGCTAGCGAAGGATGCAATTCAGAGGTACTCAATGCCAAAGGGCTGATGGTCATTCTTTCCTTCCATTTGCATTCACACGCCTGGAAATACTGCCCCAAGAGCAGCCCCACTGACTATAACCGTATCCCTGCACAATAAATGAAACTTGTTCTCCTTTCCCATCCCTTCTTTTGCTTGTGAATTTCCACTCATCCTTAAGAATGTAGTTCAAAAGTAAACCCCTCAGCAACTCCTGTCTACCCCAGGAAGAGTTTACAGCTCCCTCTTCTGCAATCTCTTGGTATTTTATGACAATGATATCATTATGTGATATTTATTTACTTATGGGCCTGCCTTACTGGATAGTCTGTAAATGCCTTCAGAGCAGAGATCATGTCTTTCTTCACTATCATATCCCAAGTGACCACTGTGGTGACCTGCACGTAGAAAGTACTGCATAAATGTTGTTGGATGAATAAATTACCCATCTTTCTATTATTCTTTTTTTCATTTAATATTTATCAAGTGCCTCCTCTGTGCGTGGTTCTGAATACTCAAGACAGCAGTAAAGAAGGAACACATACTCTTCCATCATAGAGATTACATAATTTCGGGAGAAGACAGAAAATGAGTATGAAAAATCAGTTATTGTTGATGTTGCATCATGATAAACGAGAAAAATAAAGAAAGGCAAAGGGATAAGGAACTTAAGAGAAAGGTTGTAATTTAAATAGGATGATTAGAGGTGCCCCACAAAGAGTACATCATTTAGGTGAAAACCCAGAGATGGGGGAGAGGGCCATAAAAATATCAGAGAAAAGCAAGTGCAGAGAAAAGCACATGTACAAAGGCCCTGGGGCAGGAAACTATTTACAAGCACTTAACATCTACAAATTGTTCCCAGGATACAGCAAAATAATACGCAATGATTTGATCTAAGAGACTTAATTAGACAAGAAAAACATTGGCATAATTTCTATTAAAGACTCAAGAAATTCTGTGATTGTATTTCAGGTAAGGTGATTCTCAAGCATTTTCTATTTAACAATTAAGTAAAATCTAAATTCTGTATTGCCCTGGTAAATGCCACAATCTCTGTCATGGCTGATACATTTATTCATAGTGGGGAGAAGGGCATGGTTTGGCCAGTGGAACTTTTTCCTGGTCACAGGGATTCCCTAGTTCCTGATTCATACAGGACTTCTCTTCCTCTTTCCCAATTCTGACCTCAATCCTCAAATCTTGTGGCCCATTTATCTCTTTACCACTATGGCAAATGTTCTCTACAGACCACCAGAAATGCTTGGGCCTTATAGCCCAGGCTCCAAGCATCAAATTCTGTAATCAGTCCCGTGGTTTGGGGAATTCTCTTGCCACTGTCACTGACTTAGCCACCCTCA
Source organism: Camelus dromedarius (assembly GCF_036321535.1). NCBI lineage: Eukaryota > Metazoa > Chordata > Mammalia > Artiodactyla > Camelidae > Camelus > Camelus dromedarius. Next base: position 35,102,669 of record NC_087439.1, read on the forward strand.
AAGGTTGAAACAGTCAATCATAGTAGGGAATACTGCCCCATGTTTTGCTTCCCTCCTTACTGTTCCTTTATCCTGCTCTTTTTAGCTGCTATCTTGGAGGCACATCTACAATTCAAGTTCATGAGAAAATAATACATTTTACTTTGTATATAACTTTATTAAAATAATTTTCCTATGAACTTAGAGGCATGAAAAGTTTTTTATACTACAATCATACTAGAATAAAAGTCTTAATCTAGAATTATTCGGTAAATAGGTGCATTTCCCAGAGGAGAAAGCCTATAATTTTTATTAAATTCTCAAGAGTATCAGTCTTTTTTTTAAATATTAAGAAGCAATTAATGTTTCAAAAAGTCAGTTTTCACATGTGAGAAAAGAAAAGACTTATGAAATGATATTTGCACATGGAAGGCAATATATATGTGCCCAAGGTATAGGTAATATTTAAAAAGAAATCATCATTCAACACTAACTTACATTTTAGTCAATGATCTGTGTCAATAAAAATATCTAAAAATTCCAACTAGAGAAACAAATACAAATTCCCATTCTTGATTGTATATTTCTTTATGAAAGTTTAACTAAAAGAGAAGAATTCTGGACATACATGATCTACGTGGAAGCTACAACTAATGACTTTAATCATATCATAACCTTATTATTTTTTAAAAACTCCTGCATGCATGCACAAGGATGTAAGCATATCCTTTAGTTGTAGAAATTATAAATATTAAAAGCACCAAAGTAGTCGTTTCAGAACACTGAGCCTTGGGGACCTATTTTTCCATTCCTACTTTTGTCTTAGGCCGAATCCATGAATCTTAGATGAAGATGTCTTTGTCCTTATATCTCCATTTTTTTTCCCTTATAAAGTCACAATCCAACCTCTTGTAAATTATTTACTTTTAAATCTATTCAGAGCAAATTTTTAATCTCAAGCCAGTTTCTAATTACTACTGAAGATACTCTATTCACCACCCCACAAGTACCCCATCAGGAGATGTAAATTACTTTCAATATTATCTTAACGACTGCTAAGTGAAGTCAAAGAATAAATCAGCAAGCCACAAAATATATGTCCTATAGACAGATATAAAATAATTTTAAATTATGTTTTTGTTGTAGTAACAATCCCATTAATGTTCTCTGCTAGAATAAGACAGTATTTGGCAAAGGTGGTGGTGCATGAACCCCAGGGTGTTGTTCAAGTTTGTCAATTAAGTTTGGAAGGAAAACAATTAGCCTGGAATTTATATTTACATTTGCTTTTTTTATCATGCTCTTTGTTTCCTATATTTTGTGTATATAGTACAATATGTAAATTATACTGTTTTGTAATATACCAGATACTATTTGTACTAGTCTGTATAACTACTAGCTTGTAATAGACTATGTTAATATTACTACTACATTACCACTAAATTATTAATATACATTATATTTTAAGTGTAATATGAAATGTATAGTATAATTCTATATGCATATAATCTATTAAATAAATATGCATAGTTTGTAAATGCATGTTCAAAAGATCTACTACTGACTAAAATCAGTAATGACTGAAATCAGTTTGGAGACCAGTGGTGCTGTAATGTGATGCTTAAGGATTCATTCAACATACAAGTAAAAATCTAAATGTAGAGAAGGCAAGGATAAGATTGGGTAAGGATAATGGTTGTTGCGATCACTGTTGACAACTGTGAAGTGGAATTTTAACACAGCATATTGTAGGGTGGTTAACAGAGGATTATGCTGGTCAGCATGTGGGGGGAGGATGTTTCTTTAAAAAGAGCATGGAACACTTACTTGAACGTGTCCAGGTGAGAAGCGAAACAGTGGAGCAGGGAGAGGGGGATGCACATCCTCTAGCACCACGTTTGTCTGCCTCTCTGGGAAGTCTGTGATGAAGAACCACAAGTTCCCAGTGAACAAGGTAAACTGGACTGGGATTGGCACTGGGAAAGCAAGCACAGAGACTATACATACTCAGTACAGTGCCTACAGGTCTGGAATGAGATGGCAACAAAAAGCCCACATTGGCACACCAGTGCGATCTCCACGACACTATGTGTCACATACTGACCTTGAAAATGCAGAATTGAAAAGGACTGCACTTTGTACCCATTTCAGGTTTTTTCAGAAAATATATCAGGGGAATGATTAAAAAAACAAACAAAAACTATGTTGATTAAACTACAAATCTGATAAGTAAGTTATTCTTGAGTTGAAATAGAATGAAAATTCTAGGTTCTGCCTTAGAGGACTAGGAAGAGAGGCTAGGTCAGACAAGTTTAGTTGTAGAAGGTAAACCAACCTGTGCACGTTTGAGAAACAACCTAACAGCTAAATACTTCTAGAGTCACCCTAGATCTTAATAGAACATAGCAGAGGAAGAAAGCAAAGGACTTGGCGTTCTGGGCAGACAGGCACTGCTTGAACCCTAGTACTGCCTGACCCATGTTTGCATTATTGTGGTAATGTTCCCAAACTACCGCATTCCAAGAGGGGACAGGAATAATAATGCCCAAGAACTATCTGAAATATAAATGTGGCTCAATTTTTAGAAAATATCAGATGTGGAAACTAAGAGTTCTTTAGCTTTCTTCAACTTCCTGGAATTCTTTTAACTCGGAATGTTTGTTGGTGAGTCAGTCCACACACTCCTTCTCACCTCCCCACCCCCACACTCCCGCAGATGCTTTGCAGCACTCTCTGATGCACAGTGACACCCCAGTAGATGTTTTCTGCTCGCCTTTGTGTTTTTCCTCTCTCCTTCAGCTGTCATTCCTTCTCAGTTTATCATCATCATTGATAAAGCCTAGAGGTAGCTTGTCTGCCATAAATATTTATCTGATAAAGAAGGGAAAAAAGCCTTTTGGAACATGACTAGGTGGCCTGTCTTGTCCTTTATTTGCCTGGGGAAATGTGAAAATTTGTAATCCCTATTGCTAGAGATTTCTGGTCATTTTGAAGCACCATTAAAATGATTATCAAAGCTTTAAATTCAGCAATGAAACACATGATTCTCTTAATGACAAGGTCAACTTAATTGGGTGTCTGTCCTAAGTGAAATATTGCTCATAACTTGCATCCCCCAATGCAGTTTAACATAAAAAAATAAGTTGGAATTTTTAAAAAGGCAGTGTATAGAAAATGAAACTGAACAATACAACTCCAGGTCTGAGTTTTCTAGCAGAGATTACAAGAAAACATAACTAATCAACAATCTCTATCAATTAACCATATTTTAATTAATCCTGTGCTAGTAGGCAAATCTGATTCATAACATTTCCAGCCCCTTCTTTCAAGAAAGAGTTTAAAATATGTTAACTTGACTTCTCATTTATTTTCATTATTAGTAAGGTGTTTAGACCTTGTACTTCATTTACCTGTTCCCTATGTCTTTGCCTAGAAAGAATTAGATAATTTCTCAAGTCTTGTGATTATATTTACTGATAAAAATGTTAATGTATCACCAAATTCTCAATCCAATCAATGCCAACTTACAGGTTTGCAATACATTTGTACCTAGTCCTAATTATTTTCCAGCATTCACTGGGCTAGGAATTTTTTAAACTGCCTAATGGAAAACCACATTTCCACCTACTCTTTTTCTAAATATTGTAAATACACGGCACAACAGAAGCCCTCCCTCTGTGACCTCAGGGAAACTGAATTAAACAGCACTTGACACCAGGCATTCAACGTGTATAATCATCATGGTCGGCCCTGTGCCAACCCTGGTTATGCACAACGCTCAGTATGCAGTATTAAGGAAGAAGAAGGGTGGCAAGCATCCCACTGAAGAATTAGCAGACCTCCTGGACTCATCAGAATGGTAAATAATTATCCTGTGACAAAGTTAGATTTGAGAAGAAATTGCAGTTTGAATTGTTGTCAGTGGACCCTTGGTTGTATAAAAGCTACCAGTGGCTACATTTTTATATAGGACTTGCAAGATGCCCCAGTGGGATGACGAGCCAACAATGTCACACTCTCCTGCCTGGTGACAACCTCAGCCGCCCTGCCTTCCCCACCTCACCCCCAAATTCTGGGGGCCAGCCTTTTCTTCAATCTAAATCCTGGGCTTATGTGCCTAAGTGCTGGACGGATTCAAGATACTGACCTGCCATTTCAGCCTGATTTTAATCCTGTTTGCAACTTTCAATGCAAGGACAGCTTCTTATCATCATTCCCCAACCCTGATGAGAGAAGAGATTTCATAGCTTTTGACTGTCCTCTTCCCTTAGCGCTATTAACTTTGGTCAGGTGATAACGCTTGAGCATTAGATAACCAGTAATTGGTTAATCTACCTAAGTTAGAGGTGTGTGGGAAGGACTACCTGGAAATGTTCCCTCCTCCACTGGAATCAGAAATGCAATTCAAAACCTTCCCAGATAGTAGGCATCCTTAAGTTATGCAAACCACTTGGGCCACTTGAAGTAATCTGAGGGAGAAGCAAAGGCAAGTATAGTTATGATAGACTTTGATTTGAAGAAAAAACATTAAAAATTGAGTCAAGTGCTTTCTTAGCTCAGAGTCATGCTGGAGCATCACAGAGTTTAGACACGGAGCAGATGTGGCTCTGAGTGGTCCCATGCTTAGGATCACTTTCTCACCCTCATATCAAAACACCACAGCTGCTCATGAGGAGAAGAGTACAGTACACTTTCCCATACAAATTAAGTGTGGCGTCCAGGTAAATAGATTTTACAGCATGTGGATGGTCTCGTCAAATTTTGACAGGACAATGCGTGTGGAAGACTTGGAAAAGCCATGAGTTATTTTTACCTCAGTAATGTGTGCCACGTAATCCTTTTGTCCCCTCAAGTAGCTAGGCATGGAAGTATCCCTCTCATTGACAGGGTGCCCTAAGTAGTTCATGCACTTCACGCATCACTAACCTGAGACCAAGGCAGATCACAAGTCAAGTTTCCTTTACTAACATCCTCCCTAAAACATCCCTTATTCACTGACAGTAGTGCCCTGACTGTTCAATTTTCTCTTAGGAGTAAGGAATTCAGGAAATAATATCACTCAAGTTGATGATAATCACCGGGGGGGGGGGGCAAACATAATCCCTGAGTGGGGAACTGTAACTGTGTCTTTTCCTCCCCAACTTTTAGATTACTAAGAATTCTTTGCCACTACACAGGAACCACATGCTGCCATACAACTGTAATACACAGCAACAGAAAAACCTGTCTCAACCTTCCACCCTTGGGAACAGGTAAATCAGCTGCTTGGTAGAGGCGGTCTTTAACAAAAGGTCAAACAAAATTGTTCTGGAGACTTTGGGAGACTTTAAGTAGCTGCTTAAAACATGGAGCTACTTACAGAAGTAGGTCCTTTATGCAGGCATCGCCTTGCTGCCTCCATGTAAGTTAGGTAACCCCCAAATCTCCTCATTTGCCTTCTCTCTGCTTCCCTCACCTAGAACCCAAACCCCACTCACACACAAAGGCATGAAAGAAATTGAGATATGCAAGAAGCTATCAATCTGGTGAAAATTTTTATTTAAAAACATAGATAATAATTCTTGAAAGGGAAAAAAAAAAAAGACTGCTTCACAGAGTCAGCATTCATTCTTATGCACTGCTATTGGGATAAGACAAAAAGCTGGTAGGGTGGAACAAGAACCTTCTAAATATTTTGAAATTGAAATCTGAAGTTAAGTTTCAAGCATGGTCCTGAAGTTAAAAACTGAATTGTTTTTATAGAGCTAACTTGTTTCCTGAAAGCTTAATGAAAAAATTTGGGATGCATTATCCCAAAAACACTGCCAGACAGGTAGATCTTTTTTCAAACATAATTTGCTCTGGTGGCTTACATTTTAAATGGCAAGATGCAGTAAAACTATGAGGTATTTGATCTTTATGAAAATCAAGTCTTAAGGCAGGAAAGTGTAAAACAAGGTTAGCAGATTAAAAAAAAAAAAAAGTGAGCAGAGCATTTGACAAAGGGAAAAAAAGTCATCACGGAAAGGTTCTTGTTGAAGGAACAGTTGGATGATCAAGAGATGGTATACAAAGAATGCCTTCTTTCGCTAAAAGGTTGAATAAGGATATTTACAGGCTTTTCAACTCCCAAATCTCAAGATGTCCATGACTGTCATGGAAAAGTAATGAACTCAGTTTGGTACAAGCCAAGAAGTCCTTTAGAATAAAAAAAGCCAAAGAAGAATGGAACAATGGCATACATGCAAAAAAAAAAAAAAGTAAGACATCTTGGATATGAAGCACCAAGTCTATTTTTAGAGGACTCTCTCTTTTTACCTTCTTGCTTTCGGACCCAAACACATCAAGAGAACCACTCACTATGACTGCCATCTCACAAGCTCCAATTTCGGCATCTTAATAAACAGGTCAATGATATACCGGTGATTATATGGTAATACACAGATGTTGGTTACATGGAGGGACTCTCCTCAGTTATGGACAGAAATAACAAACACTCTTACAACCCTGCTTAAACATATACCAAATGGATTGTCCCTATTGATTAAAAAAGTGCTTTTCATTTTCACCCTCATTAACATTTCTTACCCAAGGGTGTGGTGAGGAGTGTTTTTTGGAAATGATAAGTGCTTTGAACTCTAATGATTCTTATAAAATCAAAGTCTTTTGTCAACCATTTTAAAGATATTTTTGCTTTCTCAATGGAAATGCAGAGTACAAAAGCACCATCTTGTGGCTAAAAGGAAAAACTACTTCAACACAAACCACTCGGAGCTACAAATAACTTTTTTTCAAACATACTTTTTATGAAATATCTGTCAAGTTTAATTTTAAGCACTTGGTAACTTTTCTCTAAAACAGATGGCTAACTGAATACAATTTATAACTGAATGTATCTTTAATACATTTGTATACAGATATGATTCAAGATTACAAATCCCAACATATAGTAACCATATGAGATTGAAATTCCTTAGTCAAATTTGAATAAAAATAGAATTTAGTTTTAATGAACAGAAAATGTAGGCTTTGTCTTCTATTAAGGAAAGTCTTACTATCGATCACTTTAAATTAGAAGTATAGTCAGCTGTTTGTCCAGTAGGAAGTAGCAACTGTCCTCACAGAATTAACACAAGTAAAATTAACTTTTTAAAATGTCAGTCTTTGTATATGGCAAATTTCACTCACAGGGAGAAGACAAGTGATGAGATAAGAATGACTCAAACATCAATAGATATGCTGACAGAAATCTGACAGAATATGAGGTACAAAACCAGAGGATATTTTTCTCCTTTAGCAATACTAAATACCATGTCTTCTTATACACTGCAACTTCATTACTATTTTATCATTGTTCCCACTTTAGAATTGGAATAATCAAAGTACAGAGAGGTTAAGTAAACTCCCCAAGTTCATGGCAGCAGGAAAAAGCAGGAGCAAAATCTGAATCAAGATAAGTTTCCCCTTCTTATTTTTCTAGTGATTTCCAAACCCCCATCCTCAAGTATAGCTGGGCTGGCTGCACCAGAATCACCAGGGATGTTTCCAATCCCCGGATATTCTGATTTAGCAGACTGGCTCTGAAGTCCGAGAATAAAAAATTCCCTGTGATTCTAGTGACAGAAACCAGCCTCTTTTAACCTAAAAATGACAGGCAAGATAATTAAGCAAAGAAGGACAAAACTGATCAGTGAATTTTCTACATTTTAGCTGTAAGTCTTAGACTATCTCAGTTCATAACATCTACTATAAAACATACCTACTCTAAAAACTTTTCCAGATAACTTCAATTCCTCTTGTCAGTTTCTCCATACTACACAGACATACTTAAAGGTAACATCAACAACTACCATCAATGTAGAAGACATCTAGGTATTTTATCATGTTTAAATAATGATAAAATATACAATAATCTTTCCTGTAAGTCCCTTAAAGCCAACTGATTTTCACAGAATACTTCCATTGATTTTGTCCATCTTTTATCTATAGCCAACCTATGGTTGCAACAGAGAAATAAGTGTAGTTACATGAATGTAAGCTGATAATTTTATTTAGGTTAATGAGTAAGATAAAAGTGAAAAAAGGAAATATATGTTGGACTTCATTTCATCAATGAGTGAGTGACTATTTTGCAGCAATGGATAATTATTTTCAAATGTTTCAAATATAGGAGACTATATCCTCAGTTTTTTGTGCCATTCACAATGTAACACTTACAAATGCAACACACTTTTAGATTTAATCCGTAATATTAACATTTGCCATCACTTTCCTAAATCTAGAAATCAACAAAATGATACATTAACTCCTAATTTATATGGTCAGCAATCTGTGTGCAATACATACCACTATATATTATTTCCACCCTATAAATATTGTTGACATAAATAACTTCAAAAGCATATGTAATATTAAGATGTAGCAAAATAATTAGGGTATACTGAGTTTTGAGTATCTGTTACCTTTGGTTTTAACAATTTATTTAACTGAAAGTTTATATAATTTAACGTTTAATAATGAGAATGTTTACTAATCAGAGTTCCAAATTCCTGAAAATTTAGCAATTGACTCTTGCAAGCCAATGTGAGTAGGCTCCAGCACACCTCTAGTTACTCACATTTTATAGATAAGGAAACTGAGTAATCCAAATGGTTGATTTAACCTACATCTTAAAAGAAAATAAAATGCAGGTCACAATTCAAACTCAGATCTCTTCAATTCCAGTTGGTACTCTTGCCCAGTCTCCGTAATACCTATCTGTACAATATTAATCAGCTCTCTCATATACCATTTTAAAATATTTTTCAAACATTTTTATGTGTGAAGTTTTATTCTTACAATTTGAATTTTGTGTCCTTTTTTCTAAAATTTACCATAAAATCTGATATATATATATATATTTTAGCATAAGTAAATTCTCAATATTTTGTTGACAAAACAAAATTAAATTCACTTAAAACTAGGAAATGAAATTAACTTAAAACACAGAAACCTGCACACAAGTTGTCGAATTTCAAGCTAGCCTTTAGAAACTAACTTATAATTGGCTTGCAGTCTAATCGAGTATTGTTTTCTTTTGATTTGAATTCTAATTCTAGAATTCTTTTTTTGAATTATATAGTAACTATTTTTCTTAAAGAACAGGAAGCTTAAGGAATCTAGAACATAAGTCACTTATCAAAAAAATACATCCTGCCATCACAAAATTCATCCCAGCAACAAGAGAAATAATAAATATAAGAAAAACAATTTTTTAAAGTGATGTAAAAGTTCAATTTTTTTCCCAATTGAAGATAATTTAATTTAATTCAAATTTTTCTAAAGTCCATGGTAATTTAAAATCTAACAAAATTTTCAGTAAAGGAACACTTAAGCCTCATTCATATAACTTTGCTTCTTCCTTTCTCACTTAAATGAAATGGAAAATATAAACTTTCTGAAAGTAGTGGTAAATGTAAAGTTTTGTCTGTACTTTTAACTGGTTGTGGGAAACTGTCTCAGTAAATATATTGTAAATTTGAATTAAAAATTAATGATAGATATCTTCATAGCTACTTTGAAGGAAATTAACCCAAAGTTATTCTTATCATTGTTTGATCACAAAAGGAACTAAATAATTGCACATCATTATAGCCATATGAATTATCTGGACTGTAATTTGATTATTTCTTCCCCTTAAGATTAGAAATAATGAACAATGGCTAAATATTGAAGTGAAGAATGACCCTAAATATTAGAAGATTAGGTTGTATGTAATACTATGTGAGGAACACTAAAAGGTTTCCCATCCACCGTTTAAAAATATCCTTAGTCATCACCAGTCTACCACGGCTGCCTAAATTCCCATGTTACTCTTTCAGGTATTTCAAAAAGACAACACATTCAAACCAAGTTGTTATCATTCGTTAATATCTCAACAGAAATTACACACTGTCACATTAGCTAGTCACTTTCAAGAAACTACTCAGGAAAATCAAGTTGTGAAGTAACTGGAGTAAAGAAAATGAGTCTATAGACATATGGAAAATTGCCATTATCTATGAAAGGCCAAAGTGAGGGGAGATGGTAGCCTAAAAGGATGATAAGGGGTCCAAATAGAAAAAGGGGCAACACTGAAATGGTGCTAAACTGCTAAGATACATTAAGTTTTGTAGAAATTTGTTTCCTTAGGAAGAAACAGAAAATAAAAAGAAATAAAATGTTAGGTCTTTTATAGTTTGCATTTTATTCAACTTAAGTAAAATGCCATTAATTTACAACTCAATTACCTAAAATTTTATTACGCTAGAGATATTTTTCTTAGTTTTTGTTTTGTTAAACAAATCAAAGCAATTAAGACTATAGAGATAGGTAAAACATTCTGTTTTTTAAAGTACTGGAATGGGAATCAGCGATTAATTTTAGTTTCAGCTTAGTCATTAACTGCACTTGATCTCAAGAGATAAGATCCTTAGCCTCTCTGAGTTTGTCCCTTTACCAATAAAATGAAGATTTTAGACTAAATGAACTCTAAGATACACGCTCGTTCTTCTTTCCTACTCTTCTGGATTATTATAAGCAAATCTCAGACATAATTTCATTTCATTCATAAATACTTTCAACACATGCCTATAAAAAAGAATTTTTTTTTACACCTAATCAGAGTGTGACTGTCACAAAAAAAAGTTCTGAACATTGTCAGATATCCAGTTAATGTCTAAATTTCCCTAGTGTTTCATAATTTATTTATAGTTGATTTTCAAATTGAAATTCAATCAAGGACTGTAGATTGCAAAAGCTATTAAGTCTTTTTTTAATCCATGTATTTTCCCCTCTTTCTTTTCTTTATTTTTCCCCCCTAATGCTTTGCTGAAGAATCAGAGGGGTTTTTTTTTTTCAGTAGAATTTCCCATATTCTGCTTTTGCTAATGGCATCCCCTTGGTGTCACCTAGCAAGTCTCTCTATCTCCTCTTATATAAGCTGGTAGCAAGATCTTGAGGCTTGATAAGAATAATGTTCAACATTTTGGCAAGACTACATCACAGATGGTGATGTCTACTTCCTATTGCACATACTCTTTTGGATGTAGAGATTGAGCCCGATTCATCTATTTAAACATTCCCATCAGCTTCCACCTGTTTTAGCAAACTTTGATAATCATTCCCTAGATATTTTATTATATATAATATATATATTATATATAATATATAATATAATATATAATATAATAATATTATGATATTCTGATTTTATTATTTTCCCATACTTATTAGTTGGAACCCTTCCTTAAAGTAAATTCTCCTAAATTTTGGTTTCTGGTCCAGCATGCAAGGAGCTTAGAAGTCACCACTACATCCTATCAACAAGTAAAAAGACAAACAGACTGGAAAAATCAACAACTCTTCTTAGATCTATTAGAGAAGTGAGGTCACAGCCTCACTTCTGTCCCTAAATATATGAAGAACTCTTAAAACTCAACAATAAGAAAATGAACAACCCAGTTAAAAATGGGCAAAAGACCTGAACAGATACTTCACCAAAGATATCAAATGTGTATGAAAATATACTCAAGATAATATACATTACTGAAACACAAATTAAAATGACAGTGAGATACTATAAGACACCTATTAGATGTCCAAAGTCCAACAAAACAGTGACAACACCAAATGCTGGAGAGGATATGGAGAAACAAGAACTCTCTATTGTTGCTGGGAATGCAAAATGATACAGCCACTTCGAAGATATTTCGGTGATTTCTTACAAAACTAAATATATTCTTATCATATGATCCATCCATCTTACTTCTTGATATTTACCCAAAGTAGTAAAAAAAAACTTGTGTCCACACAGAAACCTGCATGTAAGTGTTTATAGTGGCTTTATTCACAATTGCCAAAACTTGGAAGAAGCCAAGACGTCCTTCAATAGATGAATGGATACATAAACTAGGGTACAACCAGACAATGGATTACTATCCAGTGCTATAAGGAAATAAACTCTTAAGCCGTGAGAAGACATGGAGGAACCTTAAATGCATATTACTAAATGAAAGCCAGCCTGAAAAGACTACATTCTGTATGATTCCAACTATATGACATTCTGGAAAATGCAAAACTATGGAGACAGTAAAAAAAAAGATCAGTGGTTGCCAGGGGCTAAAGGGGAAACAGGGGTAAACAGGCAAAGAACAGAGGATTTTTTAGGGCAGCAAAATTATTCTGTATAATACTACAATGTTGGTTATATGTCATTATACATTTGTCAAAATCCTTAGACAATACCATACCAAGAGTGAACTCACATGTAAACTGTGAGCTTTGGGTGATGACATGTCAATGTAGGTTCATCAACTGAAATAAGTGTACCCTGTGGTGCAGGATGCTGATAGTGTAGGAGCTTTGGGGAAGAGGTCTGGGTGGAACGTAATGGGAACTCTCTGTACTTTCTGCTCAGTTTTGCTGTGAACCAAAAACTGCTCTAAAAAATAAACTTTTATTTAAAAAAAAATAGACACAAAAAGACACACATACAAAAAAAAGGAAAAACCACCCTTCATCAGCTATTCAGTTACCCAGAGATAGAATTCACACAAAAAGAAAAGATAAACATGTTCTTTCCTGTTATTTACTACTTAGAATAATGAGATGTTTTCTTGCATTTTCCAAAGGCTCGCTGATTTTTAAATATATTAAATAACTTGAAAGATAGGAACAAGAACATATAATAGATACAGCCTATCTCTGCACTTTGCAAGCAGGCACATAAAACTTTTTTAAACTCATAATTATCTTTCATTGTTATATCTTAAGAACAATTATTATACACATACAAAGCAGTTAGTAGAAGGATGCAGTGGACAGAACATGTTGAGGTGAAAAACCTATATTCAAAATGTTTAATGCTACTAGGTAGTCAGGTAACCTTAACCTCTCTTTACTTTCTCCATATGCAAATGGCCATAATAATCCCTACTTTATTATGAAGAATAGACAATGTATCTAAAATGTGGGTGCGTGACAAAAAGTTATTAATAATGAATTTCATTTATGATAAAAAATCATAGGACAATCTACTTTATTATCCATACCTGTTGAAATACAACTTTTGAAACAACCTAAAGAGGAAAGCATATATCTAATGTTTACAGAGAGTCAAGATGTTTAAATAACTTTTTCTCATAACCCTGGTCAAGTTAGATAACTCTTAATTGGTAGGGAATATTCTATTATTAAATAGACCAAGTTTACAAACCTATGCTTCAAAGACAAGAAAATTATCAGAGACCATAGACAGGGTGTTTTTAACCTTGACACTATTGGTATTTTGAGCTTGACAGTTCTTTGCAGAGGGGGGTCTCCCCAGTGCATTGCAGGATGTTTAACAGCAACCCTGTTCTCTACCCACTAGATGCCAGTAGCATACCTCCCTACACGTTTGTGACAACAAGATAGTCCTCTAGACATTGCCAAATGTTCTGAGATGAGGGAAGGAGAACTAAATCACTTCCAGCTGTAGAGAAACAGCGACCTTCAAAAATGTAAAAGATAAAATCAATTTTGACCTTTTTCTAGAATAACTGCCCTCATACTTTAAACTTTTCCTGACAAGATTTTTTGACCAGCACTCTTTGTGGTCTTTCTCTGAAACTGACCCTAGTTTTGAGTCATATAGAAAGCCAACTGATAAAAGCATAAGCATTAAGTTCCTTTTAGCCTTTATGTTCACATTTAGCTTCCCTGTTGTTCTACTATTAGCAATTTGTTCTAGTGGTAGTGATACTAACTATGCAGAGAAAATATGTTCAACCTGATTTTCTCTCCAAACACTGAATATAATCACTAAAAATAAGATTACAATGCAAAATCTTTAACATAATTACTTTTAATAGCAAATCATAAAATTTTCATGCTATATTTTAACATGTTTTCAACGGATAGTTTGAAGAAACTGAAAAAAACTGATCAGTTTATGTAAGACATCAACAAACATGTAGTCTTCAAACACAGACCTTCTAGGAGCCCTAAAAGTGTATACCCCCTTCTTGTGGTCTAGCTTCTCCTCAAGATCCCATGAAGGACTCTATCTACTGCCATCTCATGTACCAAGAATGACAAGCTTAGTCTGAATAAAAACTTGTTTTGATTAAACTTACAGCAAGCTGTTCACCAGAATTTCTAACAAATAAGCCCTTCTGTTCACTTGTTAGAGCTGTAATCAACAAGAAGCCAAAATAAAAATGCTGTTAGGTTCTCTAATCACTGAGAAAAGATTGAGTCACCAATCCTGTAAAGAGATCAGCGATGGCTTAAGGTGGGGCACATGGCAAAACACAAAATTATTTCTTTGCTAAAAGTCAGTTTTGAATATTATGGTGTGTGGTTTTACATTTTAATGCCCATGTTAAAGATAAACTTATAAGTGTTCAAGGCCTTGTCATAAGAAGAGAATGACTTCCAGTAAGAAAAATACACACACATTTAAAGTAGGATTAACATAATTCAATTTTTGAAACTTATTAACTATTATTAGTATTTACTCAATAAAAATTGGTCCTCATTGGCCAATGATAAGGCATCAAAGCAATATAAATCCAACCATTTCATAGATCTGAGAAAATCAGGGAGAGGAAAGAAAAGACATGGGAAGAAACAGATTTAAAATTCACCTTGACTAATTTTTCCAATGGCATATCCCTCTAAAAATGACTATAAGTAAAAAGGAAGAAAAAGTTTAATACTAAGTTCTAGGATAAATTTTCTTTCTAATCTTTGTGGGGAAAGTTTAGAAAATTTGTAAGCATTTCCTATTGAAAGATAAGGCTTTACAAGCAAGAAAATCCTTGAAGAGAATCATCCTGTTTTAGATGTCATTGTTAATATTACTGCTAATAAAAATAATTACAGATCCACTAATTTGAGCACCTACCATATGCTTTACATATTCAATCTTCACTAGAAACTTATTAAGGTGGGATTATTATCTCTGTTTATAGATAAGAAAAATGAGTACCATATTAAGCATGGAATTTTTCAAAGTCACAGCCAGTACTATAAATTTATTTTCTTTTCATAATTTATGTTTTTGTGTGTGTGTGTCCTTCTGAGAAATTTCTGCCAAATGTGGTAAAAAATATTTCTGCCATGTTTCTTATGGAAACTGTTTTAGTTTTAGATCTTATACTCAGGACTATAATCTATTTTGAGTCTGATATAGGTGCTGAATTTCATTATTTTGCATCCAGATCCAAAACTTTCAATCTCACATGCTGAAAGGCTATTCATTACCCATTAAATAACCTTGGCACCTTTATCAAAAACCAATTGACCATACATGTGTGGGTCTATTTCTAGACTCAATTCTGTTTCATTGTTCAATGTGTCTATCCTCAAATCAATACTACACCGTTTTGTTTAGTGTAACTTCATAGCAAATTTTGAAATCAGATAGTGTGAGTCCTCTAAATTTTTGGACATTTTAAACGATTATGGGTAATACTGGTCCCTTGGATTTCCATATAAATGTTGGAATCAGCTTAATTTCTTTTTAAAAAGCAGCTGGAATTTTGATGAAAATTATGGGAATTAACATTTTATCAATATTGAGTCTTCAGATCCATAAACACAGTATTGCTCTCCAGTTATTTATATTTTCCTTGATGTCTGTCAGTAATATTTAGTGGTTTTCAGTAAAATGGCCATATATATATACACACACACACACACACACACATATATACATACACACACACACTTTATTTTTATTCCTAAGTATCTGACCCTGTTGTTCAAAGGTCAACTGTATGTGTTTGTGCGTGTGTGTGCGTGTGTGTGTGTGTATTAACCCTTATCAAATATATATATCACACATTTTCTTTATCCATTCATATGTCAATGAACATTTTGATTGTTTTCATATCTTGGCCATTGTGAATAATGCTGCAATAAATATGGTTATGCTGATATCTCTTCAAGATAGTGATGTCACCTTCTTTAGCTATATACCCAGAAATGTGATTGCTGGTTCTATGGTAGTTCTTTTTTTAATTTTTTGAGGAAACGTTATACTGTTTTCCACACTAGCTGTACCAATTTACATTTCTACTAGCAGTGCAGAAGGGTTCTCTACATCCTTGCCAACATTTATTATTTCTTGGCTTTTTGATAATAACCATTTTAATAGATATGAGAGATCTCATTTATCTCACTGTGGCTTTGATTTGCATTTTCCGATGACTGGTGATGCTGAGCACCTTTTCATCTACTAGTTGGCCACCTGGACATCTCCTTAGAAAATGTCTACTCAGGGCCTCTACCCATTCTTTGACTTGAATGGGTTTTATTGTTACTAAGTTGTATGAATTCTTTATATATTTTCAATATTAACTCCTTATCAAATAGTTTACAGATATTTTCCACCAGGTTGCCTTTTTATTTTATTGTTTCTTTTGCTGCACAGAAGCTTTTTAGTTTGATATAGTCCAATTTGATTCTTTTTTTGCTTGTTTTTTGGTGTTATGTCCAAAAAAATCATTGTCATTTTTAATTTCCTAATGTAAGTATTGAATGCAATACATCTCCAACTTGGCAGCTCTTTGGCTGCACCCTGCCAAATTTAATATACCATACTTTCATTTTTATTCATTTCAAAGTATTTTCTATTGCTCTGTGATTTATTTTTTGATCTATGGAATATTCAGAAGTGTATTGTTTAATTTCCAAACATTGAGGAATTTTCCAAGTATCTTTCTGATATTATTTTATCTGAACATCATAATTTGAATGATTTCAATTCTTTATCATTTGCAGCATTTTTGAATGACTCAGAATGTTCTATCTTCATTAATATTTCGTGTGCACTTAAAAGGATGTGTATTTTGTTACATTGTTGAAATAGTCTACAGATGTCAGTGTGGTAAAGATGGTTTATAGTATTGTCCAAGTCTTCTTACTGAAGTTTTTGTCTACATGAGCCATTTATAAAGAGAAGAATGCTGAATTCTCCAACTATAATCGTGAATTTTCCTCTTTATCATTTCAGTTCTATCAGTTTTTTCTTCATATATTTTGAAGTTCTATCATTTGAAAGAATTCATGTTTAGGATTGTTAAAGTTCCTGGATTAGACAATCCCTTTATCATTATGTAATGTCCCTTTATATTTCATGTAATGGTTCTTGTTCTGAAGTCTACTTTGTCTAATGCTAATGTACTTGATTCAATTTCATTTGATTAGTGTTTACATGGTACATCATTTTCCATTATTTAATTTTGAATCTATCTACATCTGTATGTTTAAATTGAGTTTCATGTAGACAAAATATGGTTGGATCCTGCCCTTGTTAATCTGACAACACCTAGCTTTTAAGCAACATGTTTACACCATTTATGTTTAATATAATTACCAATATTTATTTTCTAAATGTGCTATATATTTTTCATTTTCCCCTCTTTTTCCTGTCTTTTTTATTTAAATGAGTATTTTTCTGATTCAATTTTTTTCTCCACCATTGGCCTATTAGTTATAATTTTTTATTTTACTTCTTAGCATCTTCTCTAGGGTTTACAATATACATCTTTAACCTTCCAAAAATACATCACATCACTATGTAAAAACCAAACAATATCATTTCCTTCTAATTTCTTGCTATTGTTTTCATATATCTTCCTCCTAATGATGTTATAAATCACACAATACAGTCTTACTATTTTTAGTTCAGACATTTAATTATCTTTTTAAAGTGTTAATAAAAAGAAAAAATGTTTTATATTCTCACTTATTTTATCATGTACAGCATTAGTCAATCATGTAGATCCAAATATTCATTTTGTATCATAGTTCTTCTGACTGAAATGCTTCCTTTTACATTTCTTATAGTGAAAATTCACTACCAATAAATTTTCTCATCTTTCATTTGCTTAAGGAGTCCTCTATTTCACTTTCATTATTCAAAGCTATTTTAGCTTGGTATAAAATTATGAGTTAACAGCTTTTTTCCCTAGCACTTTAAAGATATTCATCCATTACTTTTGGCCTTGTTTGGTCTCTTACAAGAAACCTGCTGTCATTTTTATCTTTGGTCTTCTGTATGTAATGTTTTTCTTCTGGATGCTTTCAAGATTTTCTCTTCATATTTGGTTTTCAGAAGTTTGGGTATGACGTGCCAAACTGTTTTTTCTTTTAATGTGCCATGTTTGCAAATCTCTACCTTCCTTGATCTGTTGTTTGTGGTCTTTAATTAATTTTGGAAAACAACTGGCCATTACCTCTTTGAATATTTATTCTGTGCTGTAGTCTGTATCTTCTCATGAAGCTGTAACAGTATATATGTTAAATCACGTTATCCCATAGCTACTGGATACCCTATTCTGTTATTCTTTTCTTCTCTCTTTTGTTTCAGTTTTAATGCTTTCTACTGATCTAATTTAAAGTTAACTAATTCTTTCCATTGCTATATTCAGACTGCTGATAAGCTCATCAATTGAAATTTTCTTCTGTTAGCATTTCATTTTCCAGCATTTTCACTGGACTCTTTTTTTATCTCCATATGCCTATAAGCTCATCAATTGAAATTTTCTTCTGTTAGCATTTCATTTTCCAGCATTTTCACTGGACTCTTTTTTTATCTCCATATGCCTATTGAAAATTCCCATCTGTTTATGCATGTGTTTCTCTTTTCCACTATACCCTTTAACACATTTATCATTGTTATTTCAAGGTATTTCATCTAATGTTCCATAACCAGGGTCACATCTTGATTTCTGATTATTTCTTACTAATGGGTTATTGTTGTTGCTGCTGCTTTTTTGTTTATCATATGATATTTCATCAAATGCAGAAATTGTGTATAAAAGAAAAATAATGAGGTAAATTTAAAACAGGAAATGGGCACATTACTTTTTCTGTCACTCCATTAGCATGGCAGTTGGGTAAATCTACATAGTAGTTGAATCAGTTGGATTTGGTTGTTGCTCTAATTATCTTCACTTTACCATAGACTTCAAATTCCTCCAATGGTCAACTGCTACTACTTTGTGCTTAGTATGAGACCTAGAGTGCTGTAGGATTTTTATCAGTGTTTCTGTTCCTTTCTCACCTTTCAGTAGAGTTTGCACACCCATGCCACAAAGGGATCTCTCTCCAGAATTCTTCCCCTCCCCCAGAGATAGACTGCTTGCTTATTATTTAGCTTATTATTAAGTGCTAGGCTTATGCAGGTGCCTGGGTATTTTCAGTCTCTTAGCTGTCTCAGCATTCCTTCTCCTCTCAACATGGCAGCCCAAATCTGCCTTGTATCAATGGAGAATATGATACATTCTTATGCAAAATTGAGTTTTATGGCCCTACCCTGTAACAGAACTCTGCTTGTCATTAGCACAAGACCTTGGGCTCAAGTAAATCTCCTATTCCACTCTCCAGTGGCAGACAACTTTTTTCTTCTACTCCTAACCCAATGGCAATCAAACTTTGCCTGGTATCAGGGTGAGAGATGTTATGGAGGGTTACCTACCCATCCCCAGTGAGAGACACCTTTTTTGCATGTAAGAAAAGGATTCAGAAAAGGGCCAGACATTGCACCTTTCCATCAGTAGCAGCCAGTCACCATCCACATGCCTGCACCAATAAAGAGTTTCTTTTAGGTCTCCTACTATGCCTCCAATCCTATTTATGAGTACCCAATTAGGGCATATGGACAAACACTGGTGAGCGCTTGCAGACTTTCCTTTGTGCTGGGCTTTCAAGGGTTCTAAACTGTTATGCTGATCCATATTTGACTTAAGAATCTGTGAAAGTTTTAGTTTGTATTAGTCAGGGTTCTCCAGAGAAACAGAACCAACAGGATATATGTATGTGTATGTGTGTGTGTGTGTGTGAGTGTAAAGAAATTTATTATAAGGAACTGGCTTATGTAATTATGAAAGCTGAGAAGTCTAGACCCAGGAGAGCTGAAGGTATACTTCTAGTTTGAGTCTGAAGGCCTGAGAAACAGGAGAGCTAATGATGAAATTCCAGTCCAAATCTGATGGCTGGAGAAGACCAACATTCAAGCTTTAAGTCAGGCAGAGAAAAAGAATACTTTCTTACCTAGCCTTTTATTCTGGTCAAGCCTTCACAGGATTGGATGAGGCCTACCCACAACAGAAAAGGTGATCTGCTTTACTCAGTTTACCCATTCAAATGTTAACCTCATCCAGAAACATCCTCACCAACACATCCAATAACGTTAATATAATTCGATAATAATAAACAATGTTTAATTGAATACCTGAGCATCCCATGGTTCAATCAAGTTGAAACATAAAATCAACTATCACACACTTGTTTTCTTTTTATCCGATTTTATAGCTGCCTCCTCTTTTTATTGTGCTCTATCAAAGGCAAATTTTGTGTGGCTCGGATCTCCTTAGAGATTCTTGTCCCTCCTTGGCGGGAATTCAGTGACACTAGTTGTCTTAACTCTCTGATGAGTACAAATAAGTTATGATTTTGTAGATTATCCCATATTTTTGCTGTCAGAGTAGGAACAATCTATATACAAAGTAGAAGCAGCTTTCCCAAGTACTCATAACACTCAAAGTAAAAAGCTTTTGAATCAAGACATGTTCAATGAACACCTGTCAGTTTTGTTTTTTACAGTGACTGGAAAGATAGGTAATAATGTAAGTTTCTACTCTTAAGGCATTACAAATATAGTGCATGGGAATGATGAGTGTGTAACTAATAATACTAATAGTTCAGTGAAAATAATTTAATAAAATATTCTTTAAGCTAAGAACCTAGGTCACTAAGGTACTTCATAATGTTCAAAAATAGTTATGCTGACTCAAATTTTGCTTAGAGCCAGGCCTATGTTGTAAAAATTAAAAATAATGGCACCATTGGCCTGATTACTCAGTTTATGACACACTCTTATCTAGATTTTTCACATCGAGTATTTGTAACAGCATATCATTTATGAGAATAAAATTAAGCTACTTTGTATTTTAAATGATCATTCTAGGCTCCCTAAATTTTATTCCTAAATTCTAACAAGCTAGCATCATGCTTAACATCTTGTCTTTTATGAACCATATTAGACTTGAGATCTGAATTATGACGACCTTAAACAGGTAGTAAAGATATACCTTATTTTCTTCGCTGAGTAAAAGCATGGAAGTAGGATGGTAATTTGACAGAGACTGACTACATTTTATATTAAAGTTTTCCCACAGAAAACACATAAAAATGGACCCACATCTCATAATAAATATCATTTCTATATTACTAAGAAGTTATCTTTTAATTACATGGTTTATATATCCAAAAACATAGTAACCTCCACTTTTCACTTTTTTGGTTTCAAATTATAAAAATAAGCTTTTAAAAATTCAGATGCATTCTCTAGGACCTTGAAAAGTTCAAAAGTTCTTGGCACAGTGCCGATAAATATACTAGGAATAAATGATATTACGCTTACCTTCTTTCCCGAGTCCAAGACCGATGGTGAAGTCAAGAAAGGTTACAAAGTTCAAACCACCAGCAGCAGCAGCTTTACTGTTCCTAAAGCAAACAATTTATAAACTAACATTATCAGAAAGAAGCCCACTATAGAGTCTAATACGGGAAAGGATAGCTGCGTTGTTAATGGATCACACGTGTTCATAATTGTCACTCAGATTCACATGGGTTAATACAACCATCCAAAATTCACTTACAATATGCTTGAACGACGAAGACTGCATTACTGGAACCTTCTGTACGCTGATAGCCTGGTTCTCCACTTCGAATGCAAAGCAATATGTGTCTTAAAGAGGAAAATGTAGCTTAAAAAGAAAATTCAGGCCAGCGTCAGTCAGTCGGCCGGACGCCGACGCGGCGCGGAGCTGCTGGGCGCGGCGCGAGCTGCTGGGCACAGCACTCCTGCTCTTCCACGCCCGAGACTCCAGCTCTCGCCCGCCTCTGGGTGCCTGCAGACGCCGACTGCCGTTCACCTACTCTCGGCCTGAACCTCGACGCCGACCTCGACGCCAACGTGCCCACGCTGACGCCGACGCTGACGTGGGCTCTCCGGGCTCCGCCCTCGGCCCCGCCTTGTCCCGTAGCGAGACGCCCCTTTCCCCCACCCCGGGCTGCTGGAGGAGAGTTTGCACCATCAAATCTCCACTGCCTTTAATCCTTTTGGTTTAGGGGAGGTAATTTGATTGATTGACTGATTTTTTTAAATGCAGGGACTGGGGATTGAACCCAGGATCCTGTGCGTGCTAAGCACTCACTCTGCCACTGAGCTATCCCCTCCCCTCCGTACCATCTTTGACTTTGTTGTTTACTGTGGGTGCTGGTGCCGAATTCACAACTATCAGAGTTAACCAAAAATTAGTACCTGAAAAATTAATTCCTTCCCTTTCATCACCGGTAATACAGCCAAGAATGACTTGAGCATGAAAATTATAATGTGGTGCCTTAGAATTTTCTGGAATCTCACTGAAGGTGGAACTTTGTCATGAAATTTTTATTTCAAAAATCTGTTCTAGAATTATTTACTAAGAAGTAACAGCATCAAGAAAATGTGGGTGGTGGCAGACTCCCACTTGCTCTTCTCCCTGATTTCGCTACAGGCAGTGGAGCGGCGTCAGTGCAGTTAGTATTCCTTAAGAGAAAAACTTCCCACTTACTCTAACAGTTCACCCACTTAGTACAAAACAAACTATGGGCTAGGGGTCAGTGCCAACAGTTCTTTGCTGTTTGTCTTGTTACTTTTTAAATATGATATAATACAATTATCTCCTGAATTTAAGTTTCCTGAAGCCAGTATGACAAATTTATTTCAACTATTCTTCTGTAGATAGCTAATTAAGTAAACTAGTTCAGCAACTGATCACCTTTCACTAATTTCAACCATCTGCCTTAACATTTGTTCCTATGTGTACCAGCTTTCGTAGCATCTTTCCTCTAATAGCAATTAATGAAACTGTTAATAAGCTACATACATCATATAGTGCTGCAACAATTTACCAAAGGATAACATTATGAGACAAATTATGTTTAACAATTGTAGAAAAATGACTTTGATTATCAAACGTTGTACCACATTGACTAGTTTTCTTCTTAACTCATGCTTCTTAATTAACCCTCTAATTAATTTAACAGACATTTTATGTATAATTTGTAATTTTAAATTCTTGGTCTTATTTGCTGTCTATTTTTACATGCTGACTGCTTATATGAGACACATATTAATGAAATACAACCTCTGTGCAGATTACTGAGCCTTGATTTTATTTTTATTCACATTCTGAAGTTCACTGTGCTTTTTCATAAGAACTATTTTCAATTAGTGGGATGCATAGAGGCAAACTATATTATTACCTAGTTTTTGTGCTATATTCAAAGAATGGCACATGCACAAACACACATTTAAATCATGATTTTAATTTTTTAATGAGATTTCTTTATAAATACCTTGAATAAAACAGTCTACCAAAAAACAAAACATAAGCGGCCTTGGAAAATAAGTCCTATTGAACTAATTAGTCTTCTACAATAGCTTGATGGATTTGTTAGCACTCACACAAATGACAAATATAAAATATCATTTGACTTTGCCTAGGATTTGGTGTTTATTTTCATGGCAATTAAAAAAGACTAAATATATTAACACCTCTTTAATATGTTTTTATAAAATACACAGTAAATGCTAAAAGTTCATGTCACCAATATTAAGTAGCCCTCTGTTTAGCCATTGCTCTCGTTCAAATATACACCCATATGTAGTTGACCTTTGAACAACACAAGTTTGAACAACTTGGGTTCACTTATACCTGGATTTTTTTCAATAATAAATACTACTGTACTACAAGATCCTTGTTGGTTGAATTTGCAGATGCAGAGGAACAATGGATATGGAGGAACCACCAATACAAAAGACCAACCATAAGTTAAATGTGGATCCAACTGCAGCAGGCTGTGCCCTTAACCTCCTGGGTTGTTCAAGGATCAACTGTACATGCACTCACCCATACTCAAAACTTCACTCTTCTCTATGACAACCACCTCTGTTTCCATATCTGCAGTCAAAATACTGTTATAGAGGAAAAAATCCTGGATACTCTGAAATAGCCAGGACATCTTTACAAAGCTGCAAACTTTGTACATATATGTATATAGACGATCCTACACATTCCTCCTCCAATAAGTTGTTTGGGTAACATAGACCTAATTCAAGAATTTTTAAAAGAATTTTACCAATTTATAGTTCAGGCAATGTAACCATAGACAAGCCATGATTGAAGTTATGATTCAGAGCAATTAGTGTTAAATGGACACAGCTTGAGTGCCTTTTGATATTTATTAAACACATACGAAAACTTTTAAGTTTCATTTGCCATTTTCTAACATTGTTGTTAACAATCACAATTCTTGCATTGTCTGAAATATTCTACCCTTTTCCTTTCTTTTTTATTTTGGAATTTTCTTAGCTTTTTCCTTTCTTTCTGTTCCAAGAAGCCTATGGAGTGCTTCAAGTTAATTTCTTATCGAATTTTACTACAAAAGACATATATTAGAAGATAAAGAACTAACTCATTAAGATCACAATAAAGAAAAAATCGTAAGTAATTTGGCAAAACACGGAATAGTTATAATTTTTTAAATGTGGCGAAAGTTAGCTGTAATATCTAAGCACCAAATTTAAGCTGTGAACTCTCTTGCAGCCAAAGAAAAAAGAAGATAAAAATGTTGGTGTCTACTGCCCTATTCAGAGTCCTCCTGTGGTGAGAAGCAGAATACAAGCAGCACCTGCAATCCTAGCAGAGGCCCCAAATTAGCTAGTCTCTTAGGCAGAACCAGCTTGTGAGGTAGTCTCATTCTGGCTCCATTCCCCTTTCCTAAAATAGCCACTTAATCTTGACTTCCATAACCTGTGCAGCAGATAAAGGTGAAAACACGCACCATAAAATTTAAGTACCACTTACTGGCTGGCAATGGGATATCTGGTCCTAGAGGTTTCAGACATCAGGGATCTAATTCTGCAGGTCTCTAGTGAATATCCACCCCAGACCCTACTCCTTCCCTTGATCACCACTCCAAACACAGCAACTCAGCAGCCATATTCTGTTGGGAGGGTGAGGCACAGGAGTTCCAAATTAATAGCTTTGCTTGTTAGCAATATACCAGTCATTTTCCAACCAAGATGCATTCATCTGGAATACAACTAGCAAAATCTAGCATGTCTAGCATTATCAGGAAAATCAAATATTTAGCATGAACTTTTACCATGTAACTGAAGCAAACTCTTTTAACAATGGATGAAAACTGTCTTTTGAAGAAAATTATTAAACCATCTGTAATGATGACTTCAGGTTTGTCATTTTGATTATTAATTGTTGAACTGGGTATAATGAAATAATGTCCTAGGAACTCAAGAGGGATGTGGGGCTGCACAGATGGTCCCTAGTCACTTCTTTTTTGCATGAAGAGGCCACTGTCCTTCTACAGAAATCAGCTGTTATTTCTCATGACTGTCAATGTTACCAGTTTTCATCTGCTCCCTGACTGTCTATACAATTGTCTGGGTAAGGTTTTGAAAGTGTGCCAACCTCTCCTCTGGAGTAAGCTCTGGACTGTCATTTATCATTTAGAGGGCTTTTTCACTTACTCCCTGGTTCACAATTTGGTTTCAGATCATAGACTGAAATCTGCCTTCTGGACCCATTGAGGTTCACTATATTGTGTATGTTATTGTTGTTTTCCCAGAGAGCCTCATACATTTAAAATACATTGGCTTGTGTAACCATAAATAAATAAGAACTTGCCAGGAGTTTAATATACAGACTGATAGCTTTAGAGGAATGCAAGTTTGAAGTTTCATTTTCATAGGCACCTTAGGTTTCCACCAAAAAATGACACATAAATAGGAAAAATGTATCTATTTCCTTCAGTTACCTCTGGCTATTTAAACCAGGCCAATTCAAATATATACATGTAATACAAACCCTTAAAGCAAAACTTAAATATGCACCAACGTTTGTGGATTTTCTCATGAGCCTCCTCTTACTTATTCCTTATTGATTCCTTCATTTCATCTTTACTGAACCCCATCTTCCAGAACTGTTATTCTTAACTTTATTTCTGCTTCTGGTGTTTGAGCATCAGCTTTTTCCAGTGAACCTGGCTTAGATGTATTTCTGGCTTTTGACTCCATGAATTATCTCTGGTAGAAATCCCTTGCTACAGCTCCAATAAAAAGAAAGAGGGAAAGAAAGAAAGAAAAGAAGCAACAAATGCATTCCTAGTTATAAGAACTCAGACATTCATGTTTTATAATTTATACAGAGTGAGTATTTAGATTTCCAATTTCAAGGTCATAGTGCATTAGAGCAAGTTCAATTCCTGATGATGTTTAGCATCAATAGGAGGCAGGTTATATCTCCTGGCAAAGTGAAAGTCACATGGAATGGGGAAATGGGAAAACTATTTCATGATTTTTTTTTTCCACATGCATTTAACCACTTCAGAGAATTAAGTATGCAGAAATTTAATCAGAAGTATGTGAACAGAAAGCTAGTGATGGCTTAGTAAGAATGTTTAACTCTTTTGAACACTGTGAAAATTGCCAGCCAGTTTTCAATAACCTGCTGACTACTCTATAAAGTAGTGCAATGCGATTTTGAGGGAACTTTTCCTATTGTCTTGGAAATTCTACTGAAGCTCCAATAATGAAAATAGTAGGCAATTAGTACATTTACTTCCTGGAAAAAAAAATGCTAAATACATCTATGCCAGACCTAACTAAAAGAGGACAGAAACAATCTAATGATTTTATTAAATCACAATGACCCACTTCCTGCCTCTATAGAGCAGAAAATAAATTGGAAAGGGGAGTTTAAATGGATCGTCAAATAGAGAGTGCTGTGCCATTCATTTCCTTTTCCCGCCTGTAAAGAAAAGAAACTGCTCCCCACCCGCAAGTGAAGAAAAATTGAAGTGCCTGCAATTCAGACAGGCATTTAACTTCCCAGCTAAATATTTGCTAAGGTAAGGAAGTCTTGAGGAACCAGAAGTGAAAGAGGTGATAATGTATTGGAGAGTTTGTAAAGCGTCCCTTGGAGACCAGGAATAAAGATGAACAAGAAGACTGACGTCTGCTCCCTGCGTGGAAAATTTTAAAGGCAAGGACCTGGCTTGTCAAAGGAGATAGTTCAGCTGAGATCAATTTGTCCTTTCAGGAGTTGGTGTGCTTAGAAAGCCTAAGCCTCCTTAGGCCAAATGGTCAACCTGTAAAGTAGCTAGTCTCAAAGCAAGTCAGTGGAATTCTGTCGGAGGTGGCTGCCTTTTGGATTGAGGAGCTCCAATAGAAGTGGCTCAGTGGGGTGTTCCCCTGGGGTCAGGAAGTAAAGCAGGTCAGGCAGAACTCATTGCTGTGTCAGGGGATGGTGGCAGGCTCTGTTATACAATGACCCTAATCGGGCAAAATCATCAGGTGTTCTGGACAAGGGGCTGATGGCCATTTGCCAAAGGAGTTTTATTTAAAATTCCAAGCATTAGTATGAATTTCAGATGGTGGATCATGACCAGTTTTAAAATATAAGTCTTAAAAAAATCCATGATGGACTGTGCTGCACAAACAGACTTATGCTTTAAAAGGCACCAAAAATCATGTGTTAGAGCATGCTGGCACAATACTATCAATATTCTACACCTGATATGCCTCTGAAGGCTATGCAGTGAAAAGAAAGAGAAAATGTGTGAATAAAGCCCTACGTCATTTTTAACTTAACAAAATAGGATGTTGATTTAATGTTAGCAAGTAGAAATATTTCAGGTAATAATTTGGCCTTTGAAAACAAATATTGAGGAGGGCTCCTAGAAAAATAGTATGGTAAGACTCCCAAATTGGTAGACCATCACATCTAAAACAAGGACCCAGCAGAAGTGGCTATCCTCACTCATCCCACTGACAGTGAAAAGCTGGGGATGTATGTCAGGGTCAAGAAAAATACTAAATATGAATCTTTCTCTCCTTCCTAAAATTAGCCCTCCTGATATAATATAGTGAACCCACTAAATGAATGAAAGGACAATCCAAATCTGATACTTTTAAACAAACATTAAAGGCAATACTTCTGAAGCTAAAGTGGTACTCAGTTCCAAATCTGAAAACAAGAAGATAGGGATCAAAATGTGCATTGTTTAAGAAAGGGGGAAAGATTTTGAATTTAATCATGTGGTGAAATCTTTCATTATGAACTTTTGCCTCCCAATACTTTCAAAATCTGCTGTTCCTCTTCTAGACACAATTCTGCCAAGTTTAGGTCCTCCTCAAATGTCACAATTTTTATTTCTAAACTGATCTTGCTTTGATATGGCAAGTCACATCTTTCTGTTTTCTAAGTCTTTCAACTACTGGAAATGACCTTTTGAAAACAATACCTGGAAAATTCAATAGAAAAAGTCTCTAATCTTGTAATTCACCTTAGATTCAACAATTTGGAAAAATTAAGAGGGAATAACATAGGTTACATACTTGAAGTTTCTGCTTTTGTTTAGCTCAGGATTTAACTGAAACCAGGATCTTTCCAAACCCCAAAGGTAGGGACTTTCCTGCTCTTCTCCCTGGTAACAAAAGAGAGTTTTTAAAAAGAAATCTTTTTTTATAATCATATTCTCATTTTCTTTTCTCACATTTCTCACATGTGTACTAAACCTATAGAGGATTGCTAGGCAATTAAAACGTGCTGATATTTGAGTCCTACAAGTCAGTTTAAAAATATTTCGGCATTAGAGGCAAATAATGTGCCAAACACATTTTAAATCAATATGGATTTCGTTTGTTGGTTTGAGTTTATTTCTTTATTTTTTAAATTCAGGATTTGACATCTTTAATAGTTAAATTATTGTTCATGTTTTGGGATCAGTTTTAGTCAGTTTTCTATTGGGGGAATTTATCAATATTTAAATTTATTACTATATAGTTCACAATATCCTCTTTTAATATTTTTAATTCCTGAAAGATCTATTATAATGTCAGGCTTACATTCTGAAGCTCATTTTAGTCCACACACACCTAGTTGCGTTTCTACAGCTGGGCCACACTTAGTACCACACACACTAACTAGCAAAAAGGCTAGGAAGGTGAAAGATATCTGAATGAAATCTGGACTTATTAACACAGCATTTGCTTCCCCTCTTACACTGATTTAATATAAGGCTTATGTGGTTTCTTTCCCCTCCTAAGACCTTGCAGGACACACTGGGCAGGACAGGGTTTGGGGATAGCCCCAACAGCAAACTCTCTCTAAATCCTTCGTAACTAAGGAATGATTGCTTTTCTACCATCATGTCCAAATGACAAAGGAGAAACTCAAAAAGAAAAAGTTTGCATCTGTTAGGTACCACCTACATCTGCCTACAGATCTTCATGACGCAGATTGAGAACAACGTGCGTATGTCACTAGGCAGAGGGGGTTGAAGTTCATAGCATGAATCCCACTGGCAAGGATGTATTTTAGTGGGTTGAATCACACCCATCTGATAAACAACATTTGGGTTCACCACAGGGAGGGCTTGGAAAGAGAGAGGCTGCTCACGAGGAGACGCTGACTCTCAGGAAGAAAGCAGCGAGGAAATGTAGCAAAACAAAATCCCATTTAACTCTTGATGATGACTTCTCCAGCGTCAGAGCTTGCTGGTCATTACTGTCTTGGAGGAAGTTACACAGATACTGATATGCCCAAATCAAAAAAAAAAAAAAAGTTTCATTCTTCAAATAACTTCTTTTATATGAAGTTATTTTTCAAATAACCATACCTGTGAGAGTCTGCAAAAAAAAAAAAAAAAAAAAAGGGCTATAAAAAACAAGAGAATTCTAAAGACATCTGGGTTAAAATCATCCCCCAGATTCAGTAGGACTAAAACTAATTCTACTTCTGAGTCTGTCTAAAATTTTGCGTTTGGCTAGGTGAGTTAGCCAACACTGACTTTTGAAGTTTATTTTAACTCCCACAGTATACATAGTGTGTACACAATATATAAGCAATCAACATTTTTTTCAATTGACCTCTTACACGGCAATCTTGCTAAATTAACTTAGAAATTCTAATGATTTAGTCATAGATGCCTCAGAATTTTTTTTTAAGTATGCAATCATATCACCTGAAATACAATTACAATTGTATTTCTTTCTTCCCAATTCTCATAACTCCGTTTTCTTGATTTACTGCATTGGCTAGATCCTGCAAGAAAACATTGAAAAAAAGAATATTTAGCCACATTTTTCCATTCCTCAAATCAAAAAGAAATCTTTCAGTATTCCCCACTCAGGATTATATTTCTGAATTTTTTTCTATATATCCTTTACCAAATCAAGAATTCCCTTCTATTCATTATTTGTTAAGACTTTTGATCATGAATGAGAATTGAGTTCTATCATAAGCTTTATCCCCATCTATTGAGATAGCCACATGATTGCCCTCCTTTGTTAATAGTGAAATGCACCGATTTATTTTTTTTTAATGCAAAACCAATTTTACATTCCTAGAATAGGCTTATCTTAATCATGATGTATCCTTTTTGGATATTGCTATATTGGGTTAACTAATACTTTGTTTAGGGTTTTTATATGTATGTTCATGAGTGAGATTGACCTTTATATTTTCTTGCTCATAATGTCCTTACAAGGTTTTAGTGTCAAGGTTATACTTGCCACATAAAACAAGCTGAAGAGTGTTCCTTCTTTATTCTCTGGCAGAAATGATCTAAACTGATGTATTTCTTTTTTAAATGTTTAATAAATTTCATCAAAGATGACAAGTGGCTTGGGTGTAATTTTTGTGGCATATTGGATTTTGTTTGTTGGTTTATTTTTTATCCTTTAAATTCAGGATTTAGCATGTTTAATAGTCAAATTATTGTTCATATTTTGGCATCAGTTTTGGTCAGCTTTGTATTTTGGGGAATCTATCAATATTTAAATTTACTACTATATAGTTCATAATATCCTCTTTTAATATTTATAATTCCTGAAAAATCTATTATAATGTAATTTTTTCCATTTTTTATATTGCCTTCTTACTTTTTTCTTCATCATTCTTGCCAAATATTTATCTATCTTACTCTTTTTAAAAAACAAACTTTTGGCTTTGTCGATCCCTATATTAGAATTGCTTTTTATTACATTATTTTATGCTTTTATTTTATTTATTGCCTTCTACTTTCATTGGATTTAGCTTGCTCCATTTAACTAAGTTTCTGAGATTGACGCTTGCTTTGTTGATTTTCAGCCATTCTTTTCTGAAATATATACATATATGTATATGTACATAAATATCTCTCACAAGTTTTGATGTGTAGTACTTTGCCATCATTTATTTATACATTTCTATTTTTCATTGTGATTTTTTTCTTTGACCCATGGGTTACTTGGAAGTATGCTCCTTAAATTCCAAACATGTGAGGATCATGGTTATCATTCTGACTGATTTCTAGCTCAACTGCATTTCTAGTCTGATAACAAAGTCTGTTTTCATTCCCTTGAGATATTGAGACTTGATTTGTGGTCTAAAATAATGTGCCTCTTGTCGAAGGGTAGGATCAAGATGGCAGAGTAGGAAGATCATGAGCTCACCCCCTCCCGTGGACACACCAAAACTACACCCAGAACAGCTCTCTGAGAACGACCTGGAGACTAGCAGAACAGGTCTTCTACAATTAAGGATATTAAGGAAAAAACACTGAGATGGGTAGAAGGGTCAGAGATGCAATCCAGTTAGTACTCACACTCCTAGATGTGACCCACAAGTGGAAGGGGATATCACAAACTCGGAGTATTCCCTAAGGAGTGAGGGGTTCAAGCCCCATCCTGGGCACCCTGGCCCTTGGGTCTGGCATCAGGAAGACAAGACCCCATAACTGGCTTTGAAAACCAGCAGAACTTACAACGGGGAGAGACAGAGGGTTGTAGGAAACCAAGACCCCACTCTTAAAGGGCTCATGTAAAAACTCACTTATTCTGAGTATCAGCATAGAGGTAGCAAATTGAAAAAGCATCTGACACTCTAGCTGACCTAGCAAGACCATCCTGGCACACCCACCAGCCTTTACCCAGCTCCAGCCTCAGCCCTGCCAGCAAGACTGCAGACCTCAGCACACTTCAAAAAAAGCCCCAGCCCACACTGGGCTTCAGCTCCAGTCCTCCCACTTCCCAAGGCAGTGGCCCCTGGAACACCCCAGGAAAAGCTTTGGCCTGCACCCACTCCAGTTCCAGCCCTGCTACCAAAACCACCTGGGCACATGCTGTCTGTACGGAGACGCTCTTGCACATGCCTTAAGGACTGGCAGAGGTAACTGTTTGGCCTAATTCATAGAAACTAACAAACAAAATGAGAAGAAAGTCAAACAAAATGAGAAGACAAAGGAGTTTGTTTCAAATGAAAGAACAAGATAAAACCCCAGAGAAAAACCCCAATAAAATGGAGATAAATAATTTACCTAATAAGGAGTTTAAAGCATTAGTCATAAAGATACTCACCAAACTCAGCAGAAGAACAGAGAAACACGGTGAGAACTTCAACAGTTAGAAAATACAAAAAAGAATGAATCAGAGCTGAAGAATACAAGAACTGAAATGCAAAATATACTAGAGGGAATCAACAGCAAATCAGATGACTCAGAACACTTAAGCAACCTGGAAGACAGAATAGTGGAAATCACCTCTCTACTAGAGAACTTCTGGATAGTTGGGACAAAAGCTTATTTCATTTTGATATCCCAAGCATTTAGCACCAGGCAGATGAATGCTGTGAGTGAATAAATGGAAAAAGAGAAAAAGGAAGGGTCTCCAGATACTTGAGGATCATAAAATGTTCTCCTGCTGTAAAATTCTTCTCTTTTTAGTGGTGCAATACACAAGGACTAGAGGCTTTAACCTGTATTCAGTACAACATCTGGAATATCCTGAGAGGAAATAAGGTAGCTATTTCTATATGAAAAAAAATAAGAAGCTCTTTTTAAAAAGAAAGGAAGGAAAATGCATATTTTTATCTCTAAATTAAATTTCCAATGGCAATCAGTTATTACATCACTATCTTTTTACTTAAAAAATCATCACTTTTGAAAGAGGTGGAGCAAGGTAGAAGCAGTTTTTTGAAAAAATAAAGTCGATTATTTGACACAGCTCAGTTGGATAACTGGTCATTCATAGTTTCTCACAAGGAGTCCCCAAGATAACCTCTGTACTTTTAAACTTTGTGTTCTTGGCCTGAACTCTGAAAATTATTTCTGTTATCCTGACCAAACATTCCCACAGCAAGCACAATAGAATGACTTTCTCTACAAATACACGCATATTCCTGGCTATTTGAACAGCATGTCCTCCCTTGAGAAAATAGTCATCTCTATATGAATAAATTGATTAGTTAAGTCCATACTACTCCAACTTTAAAGTAGCATCAAAGGCTATATTTTCAACACTCAAAGATAAGGAGTTTTTGATTTAAGTGTTGAGAGGCCCTTCAAAGTGTTTGCAATAGCAGAATAAGTCAAATTATTTTGTATGACGAAGAGCTCCTTTGGCTAATGATTGAGAAAAAGTCAAAATAGTTACCCACTAGTTTAGGTAATCCAAGGGGAACAAAAAAGAGACCAAGTCTCTCAGTTTGGTGCTTGGTGGTTATGCTGATAAGTTGTCTGTATAAATGTCTGTGTATAACTTGTCTGACTACAAGGAGGGTCACTGTCTTCAAAAGTTTTAAAAGTAATATAGTTAACTTCTAATCAACATGTAAAATTTACTTTGGCTATAAGGAAAAGCATGTAATGGGAACAAAATTATCAAAGTACAAATAGTCACAGTTCTCTCCAACCACCCAACTCAACCCCTTAGAACTCAGTGCTGAGTCTGGCCTTAAGTCAAGAACAAGAAGATCTCCCTTTATTCTAGTTAATATAGAGAAGGTTATTGTGGTTTGTCAGAGAGAATATTGAGTTGAACAGTATTCAAAAGGAGATACTGAAAAGCACAAGGTAAGGAAGATGGAATAACAGTTAAGCCAAAGGCAGACAAATAATTTCCATACACACTGCAAAGCTGCAGTACTGCCCAACTCCAAGGGCAACGTTCTCAAAGAATAAATTACTGGTGCCTGCCAGAATCATACACTATGTTTCCCCTAAGAACTTTGCCTGGTGAGGACATATGTAATCATGGTCAAGACAGTAAATGCTACATCTGACAGGAAAAAGTTTGAATGGTGACAAAGTCAAGAGTTTAGTGGTTTTAGTTGCTGCTGTAGACATAGTAGAACATTGGCAGACTGCAGTAGAAATTTCTGATTTGTCTGGTGAAAATGTGGTTCTTATAATTCTTTTTTAGGTAGAACACTAAAATTTATTTTAAAAGCTCTGAAACTGGAGAGTAAGAACCATTGAATTTTAGCAAGAAAATTCTTTGATGTAGCAAATTCAGTGACCACCTTGGGCTGAGTAATTTAAGAAAAGTGACACTGCTTAAAGTGTCACCCAGGCCAGCCTACTATAGGCCATTCCACCCACTGGAGTCTAATGTTTGGTTTTAAAATTAAAGGATCTTTTGATAGTAAAGGTATTGTTTTCCCCCCATTCTTTGTTTATTTCAATGGTCTTGTTTCAAAAAATAAGGGAAAAAGTTGAAAATGTTTTACATCCACAGGAAAACCTGCACATAGATGACTATAGCAGATTTAATTATAATTGCCAAAACTTGGAAGAAATCAAGATGAACTTCAGTAGGTGAATAGAAAAATAAACTGTTGTACATCCAGACAATGGAATATTATTCAGTACTAAAAAAAGTGAGCTATTAAGCCATGTAAAGAGGTGGAGGAAATTTAAAATTTTTTTAAAATTTTTTTATTGACATATAGTTGATTTACAGTGTTGTGTTTGTTAATTTCTGGTGCATAGCAAAATGATTCAGTTGTACACATATATATTCTTTTCCATATTCTTTTCCATTATGGCTTATTATAAGGTATTGAATATAGTTCCCTGTGCTATAGAGTAGGACCTTGCTGTTTATCTATTTTATATATAGTAGTTTGTATCTGCTAATCCCAAACCCCTAATTTATCCCTCCCCCTCCACCTTTTCCCTTTGGTAACTGTAAGTTTGTATCCTATGTCTGTGAGGCTGTTTTTGTTTTGTAAATAAGTTCATTTGCATCATATTTTAGATTCCATATGTAAGTGATATTATATGGTATTTGTCTTTCTCTGACTTACTTCAGTTAGTATGATAATCTCTAGGTCCATCCACTTTGTTGCAAATGGCATTATTTCATTCCTTTTTATGGCTGACTAGTATTCCATTTTATATATATAATATATATTATACTATATATATATACCCACATCCCACACTTTCTTTATCCAGTCATCTGTTGATGGACTTTTAGGTTGCTTCCATGTCTTGGCTATTGTAAGTAGTGCTGCTATGAACATTGGAGTGCATGTATCTTTTTGAATTAGCGTTTTCTCTGAATATATGCCCAAGAGTGGGATTGCTGGATTATATGGTAACTCTATTTTTAGTTTTTTAAGGAACCTCTGTACCATTCTCCATAGTGGTTGCACCAATTTTCCCACCAACAGTGTAGGAGGGTTCTGTTTTCTCCACACCCTCTCCAGCATTTATTATTTATAGACTATTTACTGATGACCATCTGACTGATGTGAGATGATACTTCATTGCCATTTTGATTTGCATTAAGTGATAGCGGAACTTTAAATGCATATTACTAAGTGAAATAAGCCAACC
Organism: Camelus dromedarius; assembly: GCF_036321535.1. Lineage (NCBI taxonomy): Eukaryota > Metazoa > Chordata > Mammalia > Artiodactyla > Camelidae > Camelus > Camelus dromedarius. The sequence goes on from NC_087439.1 coordinate 35,138,372, forward strand.
TGAAAGGCTACAAAATGTATTATTCCAGCTATATGGACATTCTGGAAAAGGCAAAACTTTGGAGACAGTAAAAAGATAAGTAGTTGTCAGGGGTTGAATGAGGAAAAGGATGAACAGACAGCACAGAGGATTTTTATGGCAATGAAAGTACTCTGTATAATACCACAATGGTGGATGCATGTCATTATACATCTGTCCAAACTCATGGAATACACAACATCAAGAGTGAACTGTAATGGAAACTATGGACTGTAAGTGGTTATGTGCGTCAATGTAGGCTCATCATTGGAACAAATGTACCACTCTGGTGGAGGATGTTGATAATGGGGAGGCTATGCATGGATGGGGGAAGAGACTACACAGGAATTCTTCATAGCTTCCTCTCAATTTTGCTGTGAACCTAAAACTACTAAAAATAAATTTTATTAAAAATGATTTACAAATGTACATGAAATATTTTCCAAAGTACATATATTGGATGCAGAAAAGAAAGGTGAGGCAATAAGAATACAACAGTGAAGACATTAAGCATGATAATACTGCTATTGGGGAAGGCCAAGCTATTGAGGCATGATAGTGTGTAGGCAGAAGCCTACTTACCATATAGCAAATCATTGGGCCTAGTGGCCAATCCTTTTGGTTGTTCTTGTTACTGCTGCAGGCACTACTTTATAGTGTTGCATTTGAAACAACTACTTTGACAAAACTCATTTATGAAAAATGTCAACATAAAGAAAAATAGCAACTGCCATTAATTGCTACCTTAGCATTTAATAAGCATCTACTAGGTGCCAGACACAGAACTAGCATTTTTATCATCCTCATATCCAATTCTCATAACAACTCTAACAACTAGGCATTAAAATCCACAGCTTGCACATGAGGAAACAGAAGTTCACTGAGGATACCGGAGTGCCTAAGTTACATCCCAAGAAATGGTAGGGCTGAAACTCTGCCCTTTATTATGTCAGGCTGTTCTCCTGTAAAGAATTTCTTTTTGTACACGTGGTTCTCTATTCAATGACTTTGTTTCTTTACTAAAAAAAATGAATAATGGGTGAGTACTCACATTTTAATGTAATTAAATTTTTAATACCAAAAACACAAACAGAGCAGTAAAGGCCAAAGAAAATAGTGCAAATGATGCCCAGATTATAGCCATATAAACCAGCAAACCAGGAGCGCATCAAACAAGCCTAGAGGATCCCAATAATTTAAGATTTTGGTTTTATGGCCTTGAATTACTGAAACTATTATTATTATTATTTTAAATTCCAATTTTAATCCCAATTGTGTTTTTTGAGCACTTAAATAGACTTTAACTCTAAGAGCAGTTTCATTTCCACAAAAAAGCTGAGTGGAAGGTAAAAACAGTTCCCACAGCCCACAGTTGCACCAGAGTGGTACACGGTGTACTATTTTAATAAATTATAAGATACCTTCTTCCTCTCCATGGAATTTGTTGAGTATGGGTTCATCATGTTCTTATTCCCTAAAAAGTAGTTAAAACATAAAGAGTCTCATATATTCAACATGTAAGATGAATCCAAATAGCCCATTCCCAGCCATTTCAAAAAATAAAAATCGTACCTGACACTTGCTGAGTGTGTTTTATTGTCTGTGCTCCTCTGTGCACTTGACTTGTTAATTCATTTAATCTTCACAACAACACTGTGAGAGAGGTACTCTTATTACCCTCCATACAACAGATAAGGAAACAAAAATCCAGAGCGGTTAAAATACTCGTCCAAGATCACAGAGCTAAAAAGGGAATAACCAGGATTCAAACTCAGACAGTCTGACTCCAAAGCCTTCACCCCGTATACCTCAGTGGGGATCTATTGTCATTTGGGGTGGCATAATCCTTGATTGGATGGGAGTGTCCCACCCAGTGCAGGACACTGAGCCCTCCTTCCCTTCTCCCATTACATGCCAGTAGCAGCTCCCAAGCACTCTGACGATCAAAAGTGTCCCCCAACCCCCAGCTCCTCCAAGCATCCACTTGGGAGAGGAATCGTCTAGGTTAAAAATACTATAATCCTTATTCTGCAGGCAATACTACAGCTCACTGAGGGTCTGTGCACACATACACACACACACTCACACTCTCCAGTATACATATACATGTTCACATACATATACACAACTAAGATTTTCCCTCTAGGGAAAAAAATGTTAACTGAGTTAAACACTTTCTTACTCATTTTACTGTCTCAACAAACACTACCTGCCCTCCATCCCTTACATCTAGCGCAGGATGAAGAAAAGACAAGGAAAAGAGACTGAAAACACAAAAATTAAAGTTGAGGAACAGAAGTGGAGAAAATCAGAAATCAAATAGAAGACAGAAGAAAAATCGTTCTCTCTAGTACCTACTGAGATAGGAGTTAGCTGCTCCTAAGTCATTGACTAAAATAAAAGCAGTCAGAAAACCAAACCCATTATCTGACTTGACTTCCCTCAAAATGTATTTCTGTATTTAGAGAACCACTGAATTTCAGAATGGAGATGGCCCAGCAGATAACTACAGTGCACACCCCCACCAAATGGAAGAATGCCCCCTACCACTCCTGTGACAGATGGCCACGCAGCCTCTGCCACATGTCATCTCCAAGAGTAGGCAGATCATTATCTACTTTTAGAAGGAATACATGTCTCTTTTGTGTAGTACTAATTGTTAGAAAGTTGTTCTCATTTAGAACAGAAATCTGCTACGCCTCGGCCTCATTTCTACCCTCTGGAACCATATGGAATGAGTTAAATCCTTCTTCCACAAGATCTCTCTCCAAAATTTTGAAGCAGTTATGTTGCCCCAAGTCTCCTCTTACCCAAAATAAACATATGCAAGACATATGATACGCCCCCCTCTAATCAGTATACCTGGTAGCATGACCAGTGTCCTCAGAAGCCCTGTTTCACTTCCTTCTCAATAGTAATCCTTTTCTTGGAGAGCTCAAAATCGGCACATCTGGTGTGTATTTGTTTGGGTGTGCTCTGTGAACTCTGTACATACATATGTGTATAAATATGAATATGTACACACAAGCATCAACCACACATGGAGTCTGTGTGTTTGCATATAAATATATAGACACATATGTATGCACACGTGTAAAACATAACATTGCTCATCTTTTCTCTCAAGTGTTTCTTCTTTGCAGGGTTCCAGTCCAGTCCCAATTCGTGGGGAGAGTTCATTTATTTCCAGGCTTATTTTATCCCTCTGGAAATAAAGTGGGGGACTTTAGGGGTATATTTACGTTCCTTAGTTCAACCACAAGTGGAGGCTTGCAAACTCCTGTCTCCTATGTGCCCAGCCTTGAGTAGTTAGTTAATCCTCAGCTTCCAAAGGTCAGGAAAACACTTAGAATTCCACATCAGAGAAGCTGAGAAACTCTGAAAATATGTGATCATGTAAACAAAAGATCCTGTGATAATTGCGGGCCTGACATTCATCTAAACCTATTTGTCTTTTCCTCTTTTAGTTTCATTTCCAGTTAAGTATTTCTTCCACTGTTTCTTGGTTAGTTTATCACTTATCCATTTCCTATCCTATTTTCAGAGAGTAGAAAAAAATTCTTCTTTGATATGGAGGAAAATGTCCAAAGGGCCCTGAGTTCAAATCTCTTTCATTTCTCACATTGTGATTTGAGCTTCACAGTTCAGTACTTTAGCAAACCTCAAATGCAAGGGTTGTTTCCAGGTTATAACGTAATTGGATCCAAAGTCATTGTCATCCTTTCATCCCACAGAAAGTTATTTTGATCGTGCTTGCTCCTGGGGGCAGGAACCAAGTTGGAGGTGGTGGGAGGGAGATATGAAGCAATTTCTAGCTCTTTTTGAAAGGATTTCATTTCATCCCACTTCTTCACAGCACATGAAAAGTGCCCTCAAGTGCCTTTCATAGTGCCTACTGCTTACCCTTCAACGCTTCTTTTTCTACTCCTTCTCGCCTCTTCCTTCTCTTCTCTTTGTTAAAATGGAGGTCGTGGGGAGAACAGAAGAGTTCCAGTGTGGGACAGATAAGAAGAGGACGAAGAGTCAGGACACGTTCCAAGGGCATCATTGGTGTAGCACCTGGAATTGGCAGAGATAGTCCCAGCTAAGCATGTAGGGTTCCTGGAGGGGCAGGGCAGGGGGATGGACACAAAATTCTTGTTTCACTTCACCTGAAAAATTTGCTGTGACCACCCACCTAAAGAGACTCACCCAGGTCTTTATTCTCTTAATTCAAGACTTGCATATGAGTCACTGAAACATTTAAGTGGGTGATAGAGTGCAGGTAAAGATGAATCCAGTTTCTACCAAAAGAGATGGAGGAGGGATTTTTATATCATTAGTAATAGATTTTCAAAGGATAAAGCCCCTAACTTGCCTGTGGTCATTAAAGAATCTCTCCTTCCAATAAACGAGCAAACAAACAACAAAACCCTAGTACCTACTCTAGTGCTTCCTACTCTAACCTATAGAAACTCTGTTAATGCCTTGAGATCCAACCATTTCACTTCCTATAGGAAGTATCCCATGATGTCCTCCTCCCCACCAAGCTGGTCAGAAATCATCATGCCATTTCTGCTTCCTGTCACCCTTTGTCACTCTGCCTCCTGGATGCTTTGGGACTGTCCACATGCCCATTCTGTCCTACTGTCACTCAGTGTGTTTCCCCCCACATTAGAGGCAGTGCTTTAAATGCCAGCAGGACTCTCAAAGCTCTCTGACAGTCCTTGCTCCCGTTCTGAGTTAGCATCCCTTCTTTCTCTTCATAACAACTGATTTTAACCTTGACTGAGTGCCTTGACGCCCTACCCACCACTCTCAACTCTTTACTGTCTGCCTTGTACTTATGTAAAATAATCCGAAACCATTGGGCACAAACTCCCTGAACCTTCCTTCCTTCCCCCTCCACTCATCCTTATCTGCCCTGGAACAGGGATAATTTCACAATGAAACGTGCCCCTAGTTGTTTCTAAAATGAATTAAATAATCCACCTGTGTTCTTAAACCTATTTCCTGTCTCCTCTGGAATCTGAAAAGGCTTTATCCCCTCTTTATCTTTAATCTTACCACCTCTATGCCTTAGTCTTCAAAAACATTCAGGTCTATTCCATCCGCAAATACAAGGCAGTCTCATCAAGCTACTGATTTAGCACTTTTATCTCCCTGTTTGTAAGAAAATCATACAATAAAAGCATTTATTTATAAGAGAGATATAATTTATAAAAACTATTCACCTATTTACAAGAAAATTTTATTACAAAAGTATGTGTTTATGAGAGACATTATAGTGTAGTGTTTGCATTTTTCTCAATGAGGTGATGTCACTCTCAAGGGGACAAGAATTGGTTCTTGAGGGGCAAAAAATTCTAAACCATCACAATGGTTTCTGGCCTTCCAAATCTCAACTCTACTTGACAAAGTAGTATTCCTTAGCATTTAAATTCTCTCTCTTTAGGGAGAGTTGTGATTTAATGTTTCTCTCAGGGAGTGGGATGTGATAATGAGAAAGAGATTGGGAAATACTGGTGTAGAGGATCCAGAACTCCTGTGTTCACATCCTGAACCCACCACTCCTTGACTGGTTGTGTGACCCTCAGCAGGTTACTTAACCTCATTGCACCTCAGTTTTCTTACCTATAAATTGGATTTGATTTTAAGAAAAGTCGATTTTAAGAAAAGACTACCTGAGGTAATACAAGTAATGCCATGACTGTTAGCCCACTCTTTCAGCCCACTGAATCACACATATACAGTACATTAGCTAAGAAATCTGACCCCTGCCTACCCCTTCAAATTCGTCTCTTCCCACTCTCCTGCTCACTCATTCTACTCCAGCTACACTCACATTCTTACCAATTCCCCAAATGTCAGGCTTGCTTCCAATTTCAGTCTTGACTTTTTCTGCTTTTTCCATCTGGAATCTCTTCCCCCAGATCTTCTCCTGGCTTACTCACTTACTTTATTCAGGTTTCTGCTCAGATGTTCCCTGATTTATATTCCCATTTTTCTCTCCCCATTTCCCTTAATTCTCTCACTAACATTCATCACTACCTGAAATTATATGTTTTTGTCTGTTTATTTCGTTATGTGTGAACTACAAAATGATGGAAGCTTTTTCTGGTTTAGTCACTCTTGTATTCTTGGTGCCATTGAACACTGTGAAAAGTAATACTGACCGAGGACTAGGCTCTAAGGATACAGTGGTGAATAAAATAAACACAGTCTTTGTCTTCATGGAACGTAAAATCTAGTGAGGGTCAGACATTAAGTAAGAAAACATACAAATTAATGTATGAGATAACCAAAATTGTTAAAAGGAAAGCTATATTCTTTCTATTCAGTTTCTTACTCTTTTTACCCTCACAACTCTTTAAATGATTTACTTAATGTCATATACAAAAATTAACACAAAATCAATCAGTTATCTAAATAAAAGAGCTAAAATCATAAAAGTCTTAGAAAACATAGGAATAAATCTTAGCGACCCAGGTTTTACCAAAGAGTGCTTAAATATGACACTGAAAGCATAGGCAACAAAAGAAAAGAATAGACAAATTGTACTTTTTCAAATTTAAAAACTTATGCATCAAAGAACATTATCAAAAAGTAAAAAGAAAAGACAATCTGCAAGATGGAAGAAAATATGTACAAAATCATATATCTAATAAAAGTCTAATGTCCAGAAAAGTCTAATGTTGCAGAAAAGTGTGTTACAGTTCAGTATAGCTCAGTGTTACAACTCGGTGTTACAGCTCAGTTGTGACAGCAACCTGGATCCGGGCAAGAGACCAAGCAGCGCTCGGAGAGTTGGGAGAACTCAGGTTGATTATGCCAGTGGGCCCAAAGTAGTTAACATTCCAAGCTCTGGACCCTGTCTGTAGGTTTACACAAGCTTTTATAGGCTGCCAGTTTACACTTTGCAACATCATATGCAAATAAGGTATAACAAAAGTTGACTAATCAGGAACAAGCTTTGTAGAAATGGACCAATCAGGAGAGATAGGAATAACCAATCAGGAGTGATAGAAATGGACCAATCAGGAGTGATATAAATAACCAATCAGGCGGGAGCTCCATGCAAATGAAGCACCACAAATGGACCAATCAGGAGTTAGCTCAGGGAACCAATAGAATTTTTAGGGATAAGTTCCACTTTCCTAGAAGTAAGCCGTTTCAGAGGCAAAAAGTGAGATAAAGCCACTGGGCCAGGGAACCGGATGGTGCTGGCAGGAGAGTAGTGGCCCTGCCTGGGGGTCCTGCAGGTCTTTTTCATGGGGCTTCCCACCTCATTACAACTCAACAACAGAAAGACAACCTAATTTTTTAAATGGGCAAAGGACTTGATAGACATTTCTTCAAAGAAGATATACAAATGGCTAACAAACATGGGGAAAGATGCTCAACATTATTAATCATTACAGAAATACAAGTCAAAACCACAATGAGACACCACTTCACACCCACAAGAATGGTTAAAATAATAATTTTTAAATGTAAGGTAAGAAGTATTGGCAAATATGTAGAGAAATTGACACCCTCATACATTGGCAGTAGGAACATTAAACTATGTGAAAGAAGCCAGACCCAAAAGGTCACATTTGATATGAAATATCCAGAATAGGTAATTTTGTTCACAGGATAGTGTTTTCTTCTTGAATAATTTGTCTTTTTCTAAAATCAACCCAAAGTAGCATCATTTATCTATACAAAAGGTCATCTGTTGGATAATGTATATGTTGACTGCTATTAAGGTAAAATTTCTTAATTTATTTGTTTTCTACCCATACTTTGTCATTGCTCTGAACATCTTCGGAGCCAAACTAAGAGAGAGAAAAAAGAGGATAAATGTATAGCTGTTGGAGACCACCAGTAGAAATCATTACTGAGTTTCTGAAGACCCATAGTATTGAGTCTGTAGAGTTGCTTATAATCAGGTTCTATCATCCTTACAGATTCTCAGACTAACCAGGGAAAAGACATGGAAGAGGCTGGGAAGAGACCTTTAACAGGAGCTGTTTCATGTGTGACATACCTATGGTCATGTCTATTAGTGGCCAAATCAATACTTGAGACCAGATCTGGCAATCACTCTATTTTTTCCAGAGACTTAGTCAACGTTTCTTTCCTCCCTTGTATACTCTTCATGTCTCATTCTGAATTCTATATGAGGAAGAACTAAAGACTAAACTGGAGTGAATAAGTAGGTTTACTTAGAGTACATAAGCCAAGACTCTCCTTTAATTTTTTAAAACTTTTTTCTCTCCTTTTACAAGTAACTTCTGTTTTGATTAGTGTGGGGAGACAAGAGAGAGAGAGAGGAAAATCATTGTTCTTAGATCAAATATAGAAGACTCAGGATGTTTTTCAAGCAATGTTTTAAAGCTGTCAAACATAGTAAAGATGTAACAAGTGTTGACTTTTCAAACAGGAGTTTGAGTAAATGCAGCTGCCATTTGGGGTGGGAATGTGGTTGGATAAGACTCAAATCTTGTATAAAAAATCGTAGTAAAGTATTTTCAAAGCATTCTAAATTCACACTTAAAACAATATAGAACAATATTATAATACAAACCACTTATCCATGACACTGAAAAAAAAAATCTTACTTTATTTTGGAAGGTGGGTCCTAAATAGCTGTGATATGTTGAAAGTGTTCTACCCATTGTAGTTTTAATCTCACTGTGGGCAGAAACAATGTAACCTACCTCATACTTTGGGCATGTAGGGAGTTCTTACTGAACAATTGTTTATTGATTGAATCCATAATAAAAGGAAATAAGAGCAGCAAGGAAAAAATAAAGTGCTCAGATGTACTTCTTGTCCTATTGCCAAAACCATGCTAGTCATCAGTCTTCTCTTCAATTGTTGGGAAGAACGGGTATGTTGTCTCCTACATGCACCCCACGCTCCAATCACAACAAAGTATCAGCAACAGTACTAACGGCAGTGACTATCATTTACAGAGTGCATTCAAAATGACAAGAACTTTAAATAATTTTCTCTAATCTTCACATTAGTCTGCAAAACAGAAATTATTTCCCTTTTTATTGTTGAGTAAACACATAAAATGAACTGACTTACAAGGTCCTACAGCTAGAGAAGTGGTCCTGTGTGGTATTTAAGCACATAGACTGTAGCATCAAACACTCATTTATTTAAGATCCAGCTTCTTCCATCCCCTCTTCACCTCTCTTTTTGGTTTCAATTACAAAGTAATAGTTATCATTATCATATCTTCTCCACTGAATTGTTGTGAAGATTGAGTGAGATTCAATGGAGCGAGCTTAGCAAAGAGTTTGGGGAATATCGGGTATACACACACACACACACGCAAGCCTGTGTTTCCATAAGGTACTATACTCTTAGAGACTTGTGCTTCTCATAAGGTACTATACTCTCTCTTCACTTCAGTGTTTTCACTAATTTATCTGCCTTTCACCGCCCAACTATTTCTTTTCTCAGACCACAGTATGAACAGAGATAATTATGTTCTTATTCATCCCTCAAATCTAGGGATAGCTTCTCTGAAAATCGTCCATGCATCCCAAAACTCTGCTACTTCCCCCATAGAATTCCACGGTGATTCTCTTGTATTACTTATTGTGCGTGTGAATATGCCTAACTGTGTCAACTGATAGGCTGTGAAATCTCAAAGACAAGAACCATGTCCTTTTATTCAATATGCCTCGACACCTAACACGGCTTGACCGATTGGACATCTTCAACAAATATTGGAAGGATGGATAAATCAAGGCAGGGATGTGTTGGGAAAATGGCCAACCGTTACCAGTGCTGCCATCCATGTGGATATTACAAATCAGAGTGAGCAGACACTGAATGAAAGGAGGAATTAGATTCAAGAAACATGTTACCATAGCTGCATTTATCTGGGTTCCCTCCCTTGGGCAAAGTACAAACTTAAAGGCCAAATTCAGAAGGCAATGCATATGTATAGAGGATTCTTTCCTTCTTACCTTCCTAAGACTTTGGGAGCCTAAGTTTATCTCAAATCAGGGATGCTACACCCCTCTGAACACTAGACTAATAAGTGGCGTCACTGTCTGCAGACCACTCAGGTTCCTCAGAGAATAGTGCTTCTCAAATTGTATGACTGATGTTTATAGTAGATGAGGTTAAAATGCAGATTCTGATTCAGTTGTTATAAGAATGTCTAGTTTTTACTAGGTTTTAATTTCACAAAATTTCTGGGCAGTATTCAAAACCCCCAAAAATAACGCTGAGGCATTTTATTCTAGACCAGGGTATCTCAACTTTGGCTGTACATTAGAAAGACCTGGGGAGCTTCTTAAACACAGTACAGACCAACTGTCATCTTCACCCCCTCCTCCCATCAATTAATCAAATTATGGGAATTTCTTCGGAATGATTCTACCATAAAACCTGTGGGGGAATCAAGGTTCTACCAGTCCACCAGTGCCACTCAGAGTCTGGTTCCCACCCTGGTACAGCCTGCAAACTGTTGTTATGTCTGTGAGGAGATAAGTACCAAAACTTAGAGTGTTTAGAAATATTTACAGCAATATAACAACATAATTAAGTTTATGTCCACTGAATCAAATAATACGAATAGATGCACTCATTTAAAACAAAAAGTTGTAAGACAAAGAAACATTTTGATATCTGCTTCAAAGAAGACTTCTGAATCCATCTCTGGTACTGAGGTTATACTTGGCCCCTTCTTTAAGCTGTAACCTCTCAAAGCAGAAACATTAAGGTCAGTGATTAATTGCTGGGACAAATCACCCTGGGTACAACAGGGTTAATAAGCAGGAATGGGATAGGTGGGGTTACAAACCAGGAACACATGCCCTCCGAGTTAGATAGCTTTCTTTCCTTTTAATTGCCCTGAAAACATACACTCTCACATAACACGGAAGGTGAGAGCTGAACGAAGTTTTCTGGGTAATGGCTTGAAATGTTTTCCTTATGAGAAGTGGTGTTGAGTTACAGCGTGCAGACTGAGAACTGGGAGGAGAGAGAGCAGCAGCCCTAGCCCGGCCTCCACCTTTTCTTGGGCTTGTAGGAAGGTGGACATGGGCTCAAGGAGATAGGACGAGTGATATGTTGAACTGTCCGGTGGCTGGAATCCGCTGCTCCTAGAGTGACCTAAGAGCAATGTTGAGCAGGGCTTAGCCAGGGGCAGCAGGAGCAGGCACGGATGCTCTGCTGTGAAATGCCACGCAGGCAGACTGACAAGCGGTAGGAGCTGAGCTTTCCCCCTGGACTGCTGTTTCCTGCTGTGTTCAGGGGAGGGGGGCGCTTTCTGGCAACTCTGCTGCTGCTGCTGCTGCTGCTACCTCAGCTCCCTCTCCACTCAAGGTAAGCAGGCTCAGAGGGAGGGCAGGCTGCAAAGGAAGCCTTTGTACCATGAACAAGATCCGAAAGTTTTTCCGAGGAAGTGGGCGAGTCCTAGCATTTATATTTGTAGCTTCTGTCATCTGGCTGCTGTTTGACATGGCAGCTCTCCGTCTCTCATTCAGTGAGATCAACACTCGGGTCCTGAAGGAAGACATCGTCCGGAGGGAGAGGACAGGGTTCAGGGTTCAGCCAGACCAAGTGAAGATCCTTTACAGCAGCATAAAAGAGATGAAGCCCCCACTGAAGGGACATGGGAAGGGCGTGTGGGGAAAAGAGAACTTTTTTAGAAAGACTGAGGAGAGTAAGCTCAAGGTTGAGGATGATTTGGACCAAACCCAGAAGGAAAGAAAAATGCAGAATGCCCATGGAAGGGGCAAGATTGCGCCTTTGTGGCGTCCTGCGTATCTGCAGACCCCCTCAGTGACTTCTACTAAGTGGAAGACAGAGGGGCGAGACATCAGACCTCAGAATTCCTCTCGCCATGTGACACCAAAGCAAACGACAGCTCAGGGGGCTCAGAAAACCCCATTCATAGCAGCAAGGGGAACTGTATTGCCCAAAATACCTACATACACAGGACCTGTTGGTATAAACCAGGAGGCCCTGAAGAGTCATCGTCTCAGCAGTGGCCCATTGAAACAAGCACCTGAGAGGAGCCCGAATGTGACCATCAGTCTTAAAATAGACAGATCAAAGCAGCAATCCCAGGCAGTAGCACATGAAAGGACATCCCCTGCCAGCCCACCAGTGCCAAAACCCAGGGAAGCCATAGCCTTAAATAAAACTGAGACTCAGAGCAAAGAACTAAATGCAAATAAACACAAAGGCAGTAAGAACCTTCCCTTTTCCAAGTTCACTGCCAATTCAAGTCGCTTAAAGAAGCAATCTATTAATGAGACACAGTTCGGAGGCTTGCCAAAGCGTGACGGAGCCAAAGTGGCTGATGGGAAGAAACTCAATTTGTCTGAAAGCCATGTTGTGATTATAACCAAGGAGGAGGAGCTAAAGACAGACACCAAAGAGGTCCCCAATTCTAAAACCAAAACTGTATTTCCTGTCGAATTGGGTGAAAGCCAAGGGAATCACATTACCAGGAATAGAAGTGAGGCATTTTTCTCTTCAGTTGCTCTACAGAGAGCAGTAGTGTCTCAAACCAACCAAGGCTTAGCTGGGGGGCTGAAGCCAACAAGAATTAACTTAACTGCCAAGGCCCAGCCTGCACAACTCAACAAAAGTCATATAAAAGCCCTTTCACCGGAAGACCATGGAATGCACCGTGTGTTAAGAATTGATGTGACACTTTCTCCAAGGGACCCCAAAGCTCCAGGTCAGTTTGGACGTCCGGTAGTTGTTCCCCATGGAAAGGAGAAGGAGGTAGAAAGAAGATGGAAAGAAGGAAATTTCAACGTCTATCTCAGCGATTTGATCCCAGTGGACAGAGCCATTGAAGACACAAGACCTGCTGGGTAAGAGCCATTTCTCTTCTCTTTCCTCAGCCCCGAGTATTTGGGGTCTTATATAGACAAGGTTTATTTCTAGATAATTTTGTGTAATTTTTGGTCACCTAGAGAATTAAAGCAACAATAATCGTTAGACACAGTCCAAACAGTCTACCATCTACAGAGAGAGATATTTCAGTAGCAGCTCACCAACTGCACTCTCTTTCTACACTTATTTCTCTGAGATGTTGGCCCTCACCTCTATTAGCTCATGTTCCATTTCCTTTCCTGTATTGAAAACCTATTAAAATGATTAGATGAACTCAATTTCTAATAAGGTATACATGAATGGTACAGCTTAAAATGTAATTCCATTAAAACAGTGACAATGAAGTGAATTCCCAGTTTCAGAACTTATTATTAGCAAGTTTTTCAGGAACATATTTAAGAAAAGAACACAGAGAAGGAGGCTTCTTGGCCTCTCTGGAATCATATCTTAAACAGCAGAATTCTGCCTAGTCATCAGTAATGATCACCATAATGGCAAATGATGTGACTCTACTCCCTAGAATTTAATATCCTTTATAGGTAAGGATGGTAGATATTTCAGGAGTTCAGTGATACAGGAATAATAATGTTGGAAAAAAGTCAATCAACCAATAAGAAGCAAACACCTGTAGGACATACAAGCATATAATAGTAACTATTTATATTTCTAGAGTTTCATCATTTATGAAGCACCCGCAGACAAGTCACATGAACTTCACAGGAACCCTACAAAGGAAGCAGCTGATATTATGGGTTCAAATTAACAAATAAGGACACTCAGAAAGTATGTCACTTTCCCAAGGCAGCATGGCTCTAAAGCTGCCCAATGAGCCTTTATGGACCAGTTTTTAAAGAGTTAAATTCTGTAACTACATCACAAGAAGGTAGATCAAGTCACAGACATTTGATCTGATTCAAGTACAGTTGATTCCTGGCTCTGGCCCACACATAAGTGAGGGTATCTTGCAGCCATACATTCACTAGCAATTCACTGCTAATACAACTCCATGTACACCTTGGTATTCAATCCATGAGCCAGACAATGTGTGCCAGGAAGTTGGAATTAGGGAATGTCAAGATTCAGACTTAGCACACGTGGTATGTACACAATGACCTTGTTTGGTTTCTGTAAAAAAAAAAAACCTTCTTTGTGATCTGGGTGGTCAGTGTTACTAGGAGGAAGTAGATACAGATGTGCCTGTATTCATATTGGTAAGAGGAGCCCCTTGTGATGTTGGCCACTTTCAGCTCTTAGCCACTGGCAAGTGGTTTTCAGCCACGCACTAACTACCTGTGTAGACCAAGCTCTGTGCCATTCACGTTTCTCAACCTGGTGAAACTCACGGCCTTGAGGAGAACAAAAATATACCTACCTAAAATAAAGATGAAGAGACTGACACCCTGGGAAGTTATACTGTCTGTGATCATAAAGCTAGTAATTGTAGAGAAATTATTAAAATCCATGCTCAAAATTATGTCGTGGTGTTTATTTCCCCTCTCTTCCTAATTACCACCAAAAAGGATCCACAAAATTATGTTGGACCAACTCCAGTATGAAATCCTGTATATCACATATCATGCATATGATGTATATTTATGATATCCTATATCACTATATATATACTCACTACACATGGCATATCCAAAAATCCAGTATATGGCAAATACCATACATGCCACACTGTGTATGGCATATTACTATACATACCCTGTATAGCATATACCATACAGCCATATACTATATATGCCAACTTTGAACACAAAATGCCAGAGAATGAAGTAGTAAAGTAGCTTTATTTTAACATCCCTTCCATGGCCTGGCAGACTGCTACAGGGCTTGGGGGAAGAATCAGATGCTGCACAGAAGCACAGGCTGCAGTTCCAAACCAGAGAAAGAGCAATTGTGTGAGAGTCAAAAGCAAGTAATAATGATGTTATCGTCCACGTGATTTATTGAAGGCTCAATGGCTCTTAGTGTTTGTTACTTTCTGAAATTTGGTCTGCGAAAAGTAAGAGCTCCTGCCCAGGAGCATTACAGTCAGGCTCTGTCTTCTGAAGGAGGCTGTCCAACGGTAGGAGAAAGTGACACGTGTGCTTGAGAGGATGAGTCAGACAGCATGTGGCCAGGTCCCCTCCCTCTTATCACACAACCCACCTTGGCTAAATATAGGTGCTCCTGGCAAGCTGCCTACCTGATACTCTACTCTACCGAAGGAGGGGACAGTTTAGCCACCAGGGAGCCTATGTACAGAACCCCTTTGTGCCACTCTTACTGGAGAGAGAATAAATTATTTTTTTTCTTTTACCTAAACACTCTGACTACAAATATGTGCAAATTATGTGTTTATATGGATAAAGGTTGGGAGAAAATACAAATGAAAAATATTTGACTCACCAGGTTGGCATGATTTAAAGTTTTCTTACTTTGATTTTT
The DNA here is from genome assembly GCF_036321535.1 of Camelus dromedarius. Taxonomy (NCBI): domain Eukaryota; kingdom Metazoa; phylum Chordata; class Mammalia; order Artiodactyla; family Camelidae; genus Camelus; species Camelus dromedarius. The sequence goes on from NC_087439.1 coordinate 35,153,669, forward strand.
TTTTTAAGCCTTGCTAAAAAAAAAAGTACATGAGATGCTTGTAAGAACATACACAATGAATTTTTTAAGATAACAAATTTAAAAAGTCAGCATAGAGAGGAATTGTTATAGAATATAATAAGAATACATGTATGAGAGAGACATGTAAGAAAGAAAGAACTCTAAGAACACAGGAGGACTGGCTTTAAGATAAACTACAGTAGCAACCCACTGAAAACTTTACATTTTAAGAGTTCTAGGGAGTATCTCCCTTACTGCTTTTTTCATTTCCCCCAAATCCATCTTAATGGACTGATTAACACAGTAACTGGCATATCACAACTGGCTGCTGAATAATACATTGAACCAAAGCAAGGTAAAAACCATAGATTCGCTAGTTATGCTTGTTTAAATTCAGTTCCCCTCAGTAAAGATCCTTAGTAGTTACTAGTTTATATCTTCTTAAGGATGATTTAACTGACATGCTAGGATGAAGCTGACATAAAGAAAGAGGGGAGAGAAGCAGGATTCCCAGGACAACTTCACTTGTACTTGTTCTAAAATCACTCTCTTTTCCAAACCTGCTCTTCTCTCCTTTTCTTTTGAGTTCCAAAGAATCATTTCTAAGATGGTGACATGCAATCATGGCCTTTTCCAAAAGCACAGAAACTCCTTTCTGTCATCAGCATTGTTCTCACTGTCTTTTTCAGTGCCACCCAGATTTCTGCCCCTTGCTGTGTGGCTGTAACTTGCTGCACATGACATGCTCTCCAATGTGGGCCCTCAGAAGAAGGAAAGTTAGCCTCACTATCTTTCTCTACACATCATGTTCATTACCGTCCACTGATGTTTTTCTTAACGGGTCCCTTCCCACAGCCTACTACCATCTTCACCTTGCATAGTCCTCACCACTCCCCCTGAACATTTTAACCTGACATTGCTCAAAATCTAACTGTAATTTACCTCCCCCTGCACCATGACTTGACTGTAACCTCTAAATTCCAATGACCCTTAATGCACTCATGGTTACTGAGATGTTCCTTGCTGTGTGCTCTTGACTAACTAGAGCCTTGAGAGTCTGGTTTGCCTTCCCAGTGACATTCTAAGCTTCAGAAGGAAACTCTGTCTTTTACTTTATTTTGTAACCCCTTATCTCTGAGCACAGTGCTGTGCACTCAAAAGATACAAGTTTACATAATATGGTTTTAAAGATAAGTTTCTCAGAAATGATTTTTGAAAATTGATACTATTAAAAAAAATAAATGGTATGTAACTATTCAAATTAGGCTGGCAAGGAGTCTTTTTACGAATTAATAATGACTCCCTAATTTTTCGTTTTGAATGAATGGAATATGCTACTGTCTGGTTTAAGGTAAATACCTCCTATTCTAATACTACAATCTAGTCACTAATTCATGTTTATTTGTTAATTCATATTTTTGTTGCTGCTTGGTTTGTAATTTTAATGTTTGGCTTTCAGTGGATGAAAATTTCCTTATTTTATTTATAAGAATGTTTTATGTCAGTAAGTAAAACACAATTTCATTTTTGCCTAGAATATTTGCTTATAAAGTATGCTTCAATTAAAACACTTTTTGACGGTCATTTTAAATGTCCATATTTAATCCTTTCTTTATAAAAAGCAAATCCTCACAGTTCTTACTCTTAATTATTGTAGTTTGTTTCAACCAGCAATAATCAATACACACAAACAGATTTTGGTAAAACATGGTCCACTCTACTGGAAATGTGGGGCAATTCTACTTAGAGAAATCTGTCCTGTGGCCTGCAGCTAGAGTGAAGATGAAACTCCAAAAATGAGCTTATTTTTAGAGTGTACTTCCTGAATCTGGATTTAGAGAAAAATGAGTCAAGAAGTGTTTGCTGCCAGCAGTTAGTGTTTTGGAGGACAGGAAGAGTTACAGCACACTCCTCTAGTACTGCTGTGTCCGTCATGAGGTCACACGATTGTTTAATTTAATGCTCTGTGTTTCCTACAGTACTCTGGCAAGCCCCTCAATAAAGCAATTAAAATTGGACTGCTTTCTTAGCCCAGAGCTAGGACTGTCAACCAATAATTTGATTCCTTCTTACACAGCTAAAGAGAGTTTTCTTTCCGTACATGTGGAAAGCAAAAGATAGCACGTTGTATTTGCCACAAACCAGACCAAATTACCAGGGGGTGGGGGGGAGCAAAACCTTTCTAGAACCTTAATTTCCACCTCTCTCCTACCCTCACAATCCTAGTGAGGTCAAAAACCACAACTAATGAATTACTGGAGAAAGAGGGGGAGAGGAAAGGAGGAGGAGAAGAAGGAGGAGATAGAAGAGAGAAAATAAACTGACCACATAGCCTTCCAAACTTCAGGCTTCTAAATGTGTATCAGGCTGGCAGAAAAGAGAAACTTTACAGTTAAATGTAGTTCAATCCTTAGTTTAATAGGATTAAAATTTAATTGGTGACAGGAGACTGCTTTTGTGACTAACAGTGATAAGAGAACATTATCTAAAATTGGCTAGAGAAGCTATGAGACTTCCCTGAGAAACCAAACAATGGCAGGGGAAAAAACCCCACAGGGTGGATTTAAATGGGTTATTTCCTGCTTTCGCCCCTGTGAGTGTTACACAATGCCATGTTGCTTTTGAATTGTGTGTGTATGTGTGTACACATTCATGCACATTTGTGTGTTCGTGTGTGTTAGAGCACAGTGTGCTATTTCATGAAAAAAGTTAATATCTGAGAGCCGGAAATATGAAGCAAAATTTGTTTAAAAGGTGCAGGCTAGACCATAACAAAACAAAGGTTAAATGTAGCCAGAAGTTGATTACAGAGTTTTTGATACTTTTACTTATCAAACTCTCCCCATAACTAGGGGAATGATAAGGAGAAAGAGAATCCCAGGACATAAAACACACTTCTGACACTGAACAGTTAAGCAGTGCCTAATTAATGTAAAACTGAGACCTGTTAAGCAAATTAGTGACTTTGTCTCCTAAATACTGCCAAAGACCTACATTTACGTGGTCTAAGTATTTATGGGAAAGAGGAATTGGTAAGTGTAGAAATTTCAAACTGTGTATACTTCATTTTTACACATCTAATTCAGGGCCCAGTTTAACCATCATAAAATTCTTTATTAAATTCTTGCAGTGATATTGCCCTGGGTACTCCTGTCCCAGAAAATAACTTCCTGTTGGAATGTTCTGGGTGAGCCATTCAGAGCACAGCCTCTCAGGAAGGGAACAGTTTTTGCTCAAGGGTCAGAAAATTTGGGAAAAATAGCAATATTTAAAAGCTCTGTTTTGTTGTTTGCTTTCAGAATGAAAGGAGCTTTTTAGAGTCCCCCCCATGTTTAAAAAAAACTATATTATTCTAAACTAAAATATCTTCTAAATTGACTCCACTTCTAAAATGTTGTTACATGGATATGTGTGAGAAGGAGCAATACAGAGACATTCAGTATTTAGAAGCCTTTAAGACTTGCCTTCTCATTTGTTCCTTAAAACCATTCCTCAAGGCAGATACTGTCACCGTCCCAGCATTACCTAGAGAGAAACTGAGACTTACAGAGGAAGCCGAAGTTTCAGATGGTGGCAGGTAATTCAGATGGCGGCAGTTCAGTCCAAGCCACGTCTGTTTGCTCAATGCCTCTCACAAGCTGGGCAGCTGGGGCCTTTCATCCTTCACGTACATCATCGCCTTTGATCCTTACAATAGCTGTGCTGGATTGATAAAGTGCTACAGATGAGGGGAAAAAAGCACAGCCAAAGGCAACTTGCCCAAGGACTTACAGCTCATGAATGGCAGGGTTGGGCTCCAACCCTTAGCCTTCTGATTTGTCCTCATGTGGCAATTAATTCTGGCTCTCTCCAGGACCCCGCCAGCTCTGCCCGCATAGCGACCACCGTCACCTCCACCTCTCTTGGGCTTGCCAAGGTTCTCTGAATAAGGGCACTCTCTCCCTTGCTGAGCCTCACTAAAAAGGTGCTTAGTTATGTTTCAGGCAGTGGGATGTGTGTGTGTATAGATTTTATATGTGTGTGTGTGTGTTTATTCTAACCAGTCCTTACAGCAACACTATGAAAGACATACTATCTCTCATAATGATTTACAGAGGAGAAAAGTGAGGCTCTAAAAAAAAACAAATGATAGATCTGCTGTCCCAGCAAGCCAGTAGCAGATCTCGGATTCAAAAGAAAATCTTCTGACTTCTAATTCTAGTGCTTTTTCCAGTGGCTACAGCTCCTCCTTATAATCCTTATAATCATATGCCTTTAGCAGAGATTCAAACATCTCTCTTCTGTATACACAGAAGGTCAGAAGTATGGGAGAGGAATGAGTTTTGCATGTCAGGTCCCTTGTCAGGGAGAAAATTTCTAGGAAATCATTTTCTATCTAGCACTAAGCAAAAGTGATTCTTTAAAACTGCCCAACAACCACAGCTCAGCAGTGGACAAATATCTCCAGGCTCCTACCGATTCTGCAGACTAGCATCTGAGCATGAGTTCCTGCCTTCAAGGCACGTAGAGCAAACTATTCTTCGGAAGCACAGGGAACTACTTGGGCAAGGGAGAGAAAGGCTGAACCTGAAAGAGGGCAGGAGGGTTTGAGCTGTGACCTGAAAGTGTAGGAAATTCAAAACGTAGGAACAGGGGATAAAAAGAGTAATCCATTGAGAAACTGAGAGAACTCAGACATGGGTTAGGGGAGAGCAGTGAGAGTGAAAATGAGACCATGGCATTAAGCAGAATCCAGATCACTTGCTAAGGTTCTTCTAAGAACCAGTGGGAAAACGTCAAAAGATTTAAAGCCAAAAACAACTTAACTTGTCTTTTCTCAGGGGTCTCATGACCCAGAGGAAGCACCTATGGGTAAATGAAGCTAAAATTGCATAGAGAATCACAGAATACTAGATGCAAAAGATCTCTAATCCCATCCCTTACATTACAGAGACATCCGAGGAGGGAAGTGACTTGCCCAAGGTCACAGACTCTGGGAGAAACAGAACTACCCCCAAGGTGCCCTAACGTTCATGCAGAATTATTTCTGCCACGTCACACCCCCTCCTGCTCCTCTCTCTCCCTTCCCAACCTCACCCTGACAGCTGCCTACTCAAAATAGACTATGGTTGAAGTGGCGAATGTTGATGCTAGTGGTTTATGTTTCTAAGCCTGAGTCCAGTAGCTTTGATGGGGATACGGTTGCCTCAGGATTCAAATTCAGCTGGTGAAGGCCTTTGGAGTCAGGGTGGTTAAGTGTGACTGAAATCTTCTAACTTAGTAGTCAGGTGATTCTCACTAAATGTCAGAGTGGTCCAACTTAGAAAGAACAAAACATAAAAGTAAAACTTTTTTTAATAAATATACCCTCTTATCAGTGAGAGGAAAAGAAGCTGCAGTAACTCGAAGGTCTTTCTGATCCTCTGGAAGATACCGGAGCCTGGAGAGGGAAGGCCCCTGAAGGCTCGCACAGAGGCAGCAGTTGAATTGCAAATAGAAGCTGAGAAAACATTCTCCTCGACCTTCTGTTCAAACCTAAGACTGAGACTTGACCCACATAGTCCATTTTGACTGTTTTAGAGTAAAATGAAAAATTCATAGAAATGAGGGAATATTATCATTCCCTCAATCTTCTGATGTAAAACCTTCTTTATTCAACAGGCTGCATTAAAGTCAGGTTAGTGGCGGGGCCTTCAGCACATACAAGCCAAGGAGGCAAAACACATCACTTGCTGAGTCTCTTGATAAGCGATGAGCCCTTGATAGATTTGGATTAAAGGACTGCCTGCGAAAAGGCCAGTGCGTCCAGACAAAGTGTGAGTGTCTGCATTGTGGATAATCACAGGACTTCAGAAGTTTTTTTTTTTTTTTTTTACCATGGCGCTTACAAAGTATTTTTATTTCCATTATCTCATCAAATCTTCACAGACATTCAGTGATGAAGACATTGTTATCTACATTGTGAAAGTGAGGAAATTGAGGTCTGGAAAGTTATGTGACTTGCCCATGGTCATGCAGCCGATAAGTGTCAGAAAGATCTCAATTCTTAGTCCCTTGTCATCTTTCTCAAGCCCAGCAGTGTATCAGCTATGTGCAGGACAGAGGAACCCAAACATTAGAGTCCCCATTTGTTTTCAGTGCTTGGATTGACTATAGTAATCTAAATCTAGATCTCCCCCCAACAGATGGGGTTAATTTTTAAGTGTCGCATGTGGCCTGTAGACCCTAAATACCTCGTGTCACGAATGGGCATACATAATAAACATATGGCCTCTTAACCTCAAAAAAGATTACAAACCCAGAGCTATCTTGCCTTTAAGTTAGACCTTACTTGAGCTACAATGCTTCCTTCTAATGTAGCAGAAAGATTTCCAATGGTCAAATTGGAGGAAAGGAAATTGCTTCAGTTGGGTCAGTGTAGGATCACTTGAAACACTTTTTACAACCTGTGGGCAGTAGATGATAGTCGGTATGTAAGAATGATATAAGAAATAATAAGGCTGAAAGCTTTTCTGGTCTGATGCACTGAGCCTTTGAACAAAACAAGCATGCTGAGTTTTCTAGACACCTGGAAACATGAATAGGCTGTTTAGTAATGCAGGAAACCAGGCACCTGTAAATGTTACAGGCCTGACATCTCAGCCACTCAAACCAAGACACACTCTGAAACTTTGTATTTGAAGCTTCTCACATCTCCTTCTGTGCCCTGACTTCCCCCTCTTTTAATTCTGCCCCTTTTTGCCAGCACCAATATGATCTGGACAACATAATCTTCCACAGTGTCATCTTCAATGTGATTCCTTAAATGCATCAATAACTGGCAGAGGTACTATTTCCTGGGATAGAAATCCTTACGTGGATCGAGTGGAATCCTTTATGATCTACTCGTACAGATTCCTTATGGTGAAATTATGTCCTCATGACAGGTTGAGAGGAATGGAGGAGCAGATATTCAGTGAATGGAGGTGCCTTCCCCCAGACTCTCAAATCTCTGAGAATTCTTTCAACCTCCAATTTCAGACTGGCTAATATTGTCTCTTAGAACTTTCTTCTAAAAGAGACCCCCAAAATCTACTGATTTATAACACGAGAAGATTCATCTGCTTTAGTCTGCTTAGTTAACTCTCCCCAATGTATTTTCATTTGTAACTAGATGTTTCTAAAGTCAACTAAATTTTAATAATAAAGCAACTCTAGGGCTTCATTCACAGCAAGGCTTGTTGGTTCAGATGGCTCAGGCAGAATTTCTGTAGTTGACCCTTCTTTTTTAGAATTGATTTCTTTTTTTTTTTTTTTCCAGGACCAAATATAATAAAGAGTATGTAAGTGTGAAATGTGCACTTCTCATTCATTTACACTAAGAAATTAGAGATGAGGAAGTTGTAGGAGGTCACTGATGTTTTTTATACTCTTCCTTTCACTCAGGTAATAAACTCCTTTTACTTCTTCTTTCCCAACTTAGAGCCCAAGATGGAACATTTAACCTTAGTACTACATCAGTACCTTCAAAATCCTCTACCACCTTTCTTTCTACCTCATTTTCTCTGATGACCCCTAGACCGGATTAATCCAGTAATCTGCTTTATCTCCTTTCTACCCAGACTGACAGACATTGGTGGAATACACTTGTACTTTGACTAAAATTTAGAGATCTCCAAATTCAGGAAAATGTTCAATGCCCCTCAGAAATCCTTTTATGGGCAGCTGGCCAGTACTCTCTCCCATTGTTTGTCACAAATACTTTCAATTCTTCTCAAGTCCCTACTCTATTACATTAGCAAATAACCTTTCCTCCAATATGAACTACATTTCCTTTCAACTTCTCATCCCAAATGCAAAAGCTTATCTGTATACATGACCACCTTTTTCTTTCTACCTCACAGGAAAATCTCTCTCCTTCCACCATTTAAAATTTTGATTTAAGCTCTACTGTATCTCCATTCATTCATCCACCCATTTAATACATATTTATCAAATACTGATTAGGTGCAACCGTGCTAGAAGCTTGTGACACTCTAATAAGTAAGCAGATTTGCCCTGCCATCAAGAAATTCTGGATGTAGAAGATAAGGAAATAAAATCAATAAATTAATGCTATTGCAGAAATACAGTTGACCATAATAGAGAATTATAGGAGAGTTAGCTGTTAGACTGTAGTCAGAGAGGGCTTCTCTATAGAGGGAATATTTATTTAAGCTAATATATAAATGAACAGAGTCAGCCAGGTATGTAGGCATGGAGAAGGTAGCAATAGTGCTAGAAGTTCAGGAAATAATAAAAGCTGAAAGAAGTTTAACATCTTTCAAAGAAATAAAAGAAGGCCTAGGTGGCTAAGTGCACTGTGTGGGGGTATAGTAGAATGACCTGTAGGCAGTTGGAAAGATAGGCTGGGACCACACCATTCATCTATGTTTTACTTTTTAATTCATTGTACTCTATCCCCACCCATTCCCCCCCTGGGAAACTTTACTCTCATGATTTCTGGTCTTTGATGCTCTGGTCTTTGAGATGCTGAGAATTGGACTCTTACATTAGAGAATTTGTCTGCTTTGTGAAAATAATACCAGAGTTTAAAATTTGTCTAATACAAAATTGTTCTTTAATTGTTGGAACTGTTGGTATTTATGCAACCAAATACTACAGTATTTAATGCTTGGAAACCCCTTCTTTCATATTATTTCCTCCCTTTTTTCTAATTTTTTTTTCTATAACTGAGTTCAATATTATAATTCATAATTTGGTATCACTGATTAACACTCTCATGGTCTTCAATGTGCAAATTCCTAAACTTCAAAGAAGCCTATAGTTTAAAAAATTATTCCCTTACTTTAATAATTCTGTTAATTCAAAGTAAACCTACCTTTGGTTGAAGGGTGGAGAAGGAACTCATATTTTCAAAAAATTAATAGATATGTCATCTCTCTCCTTCCAAAAAGAGCCGATTTCTTACTTCAACTTAATAAGCTTTTGTGGCAGACTGAAAGAAATGCTCCCCCCGCCCCAATATATTCCCTCCTAACCCCTAGAAACTGAATATTACCTTACATGGGAAAAGATATGATTAAGTTAAGGATCTTGAGAGGAGGAGTTTATCCTGAATTATCTAGATGAGCCCTCGATGTAATGACATGTGTCCTTATAAATGAGAGCCAGACAGAATTCTCCCACAGAGACACAGAGAAGAAGGTGCTGTGAAGACAGAGGCAGAAACTGGAGTGATGCAATCACAAGTCAAGGACACCAGCAGAAGCTAGAAGAAGCAAGGAACAGAATCTCCCCGAGAGCATCTGAAGGGAGTACGGTCCTACTGACACTTGATTACAGCTTCTGGCCTCCACAGCTGTGAAATAATATGTTTCTGTTGTTCTAAGTCATGAAGTTAGTGACAATTTTTTATGACAGTCACAGGAAACGAATACAGATTCTGGTATCAAGAAGTGGAGTGTTGCTGTAATAAATACCTAGAAATGTGGAAGTATTATCCAAGTACTATCCAAAGAGATGGATAATGGGGAGAAGTTGGAAGAATTTTGAGAAGCATAACAGGCAAAGCCTAGACTGCCTTGAAGAAACTGTCATAGAAATATGGGTGTTAAAGATGCCATTGAAGAGGGCTTAGAAGGAAGTGAGGAACATAGTAAAGAAAGCTTCTATCAGTTTTGTGGATACATATATTGTCTTGAACAGAATGTTGGTAGGAATATGAGCATTCTAAGTGCTTCTTGTGAGGGTCCAGAAGGAAATGAAGAACTGGAAGACAGGTGATCTATGTGATATAGTGGCAGAAAGTGTGGCTAAATTGTGTCCTACAGTTGTGTGGAAAGTAGAATTTGCAAGCAATGAACTTGGATATTTAGTTGAAGAGAATTCCAAGCAAAGTGTTGAAGGTATGGCCTGATGTCTTCTTTCTGTTCATAGTCAAATGTGAGAGATAAATCAAGAAAACAAATGTTAAGGAAAACTTTTGGTAACTTGTTATAGCAGCCACAGGAAATTAATACAGCCCTTAACTGGGGTCGGGGGTGGATATCTCATGTTATATAGATGTTTCAAAGCATGGATCGTTGGTGTAGAACCAGATTAGTTTAGGCTGCATGCTAATGATTTAATTTAATTATGTACATAATAGTATTTTACCAACTGTAAAGTGCCATGCAAATGTGTTTTTTTCCCTATGGTTTTTACTCTTATCTATTTCTTATTTATGTACTAAACACAGCATAGTTATGTTGTCTGGCAGAAGTGCCTGCCTCCACAAAATGTCACATCTACTTTCAGCTGCTTTTATTCTTGTGGACTGAAGACTTCCTGACTAGTTATTTCTGGAGCCAGACTGGACCAGAGTTTGAGTCCCAATTCTGCCATTTAGTAACAGTATAATCATGGACTAGTCTTCCCATTATTTCAATTATTCTTCTATAAAAAGGGGAAGAGATGCTGGTAGTTCGAGATTTAAAATGAAATAATGCAGAGGACTGATAATATTTATTTATGATCATCATAATTTAATTATTACACTACCAACAGTAGCTGTATTAGAAAGATGGCAAATACTCTTTATGAGGTTCCACTGGGTACCATCCTGTGAAGAGTTACACAGGCCAGAGATGGAGGAATGCCAGCAGTGAGACCGGATGCACTTCAGGGCATGGAAAAAAAAACCAAGACCAATTACAACTCACCTGAATACCAGCTCTTGCTGTATCCTTGTTCTCATTTCCATGGCAGCAAAATGGTTTCCACTGTGACTACTCTGTAGCACAGAGGGTCTCAGCAAGGAACCCTTAAATAGAGAAGCTTGAGGATTTAATTTTCATATAATCCATATAATATATAATCCATAAATACATTCACATACGGTGGGAAAGAACATTTTCTTTGGCACTTGGCAGAAGGTCAATTGGGAAAGCAGTCATAAACTACTTGGTAACATTAAATGATTTAATGTTATAATTAAGTAACATTAAATAAGAGAATAACCTAATCTGAAGAGCAACAGCTACCAATTGGTGAATTCCTGTGCCCAAAAACTGTGCTGGACATTTTATGTGCATTATCACTAGGCTGTAAACCTCTGCTCAATAAGAACCATTACTTCATTTTACAGATGAGGAAACTGAGGCATAGAGAGACAAAGTAAGATATTAAGAGACAAAGAGCTGAGACATATTCACGGTGGGCTTCAAAATGTCTAAACCACCTGCAAAGCCCATGACCTTTCCACTGTGGCGTGATGCCTCCATAGGAAGTTTGCATATCTTGCATCACTAGTTCTCTAGCAACAGCTGTTATTGGGTATTCTTCCTCTGTTCTTTAATTTTGTTTATACCTCTCACCACAAAAATCACATGAGAAAACCATCATAGTTGGATATAGATAGATAATTGATGGATAGATAGATAGAGTATGTGAATATATGTGCATATACACACAATCACACTCTGTGACTTTTAAAACCATCTTGTGGATCTTGTTGGCAAATCCCTTGTGCTCTGCTTATGTTCTGGCCAGGTGTGCAGAGCAGCTAGTTCACAATAACCTCCCAACTACCAGCGTCATCATGTGCTTTGTGGATGAAGTGTGGTCCACTCTCCTGAGGTCGGTTCATAGTGTCCTCAACCGCTCTCCCCCGCACCTCATCAAGGAAGTTCTACTGGTGGATGACTTCAGCACCAAAGGTAAGAAAACCAGTCCTAGAAGATCAAAATTTGATATGAGGCAATAGCAGTTTGGATGGATGGCAAAGTTACAGAGTAATTTGATAAAGCATAAACATTTTACAAATGCCAAATCATTTTTTCATGTTGTACCTTAGAGGCTAAGGCCAAACATTTATGGGTCACAGAAAGTCAGCTTTACCATCAAGGGCCTTTTCAGTTAGCCACCTCACACTTCCCTTCAGCTATGACTTCTCTGCCATGTAGGAGTGATTTTCTAACAACAGCTCCTTGGAGATGGGTGCTTTGAAGTTCCAAAGACCAGAAGATATTCCCTATGATTGCACAAATATCCTTTTATGGAATCTAACAAGCAAAGACCTCACAATTACTGGGATTGGTTTCCTATTGGTAATAAACAGAGTTAGACTCTATAGAAACCAATGAAATGGAAGGCCTATGGCTTCTTGCTTAAGAGCAAAGCATATTATTTGCTCAGTAAGTGTTGAGAAGATAAATTGCCAATGGGACCAGAGAGATGAGGTTCTAACAGATTTCAAAGGCAGAATCCACCACTGTTTTTACTTGTGCTTTTGTTTATTACAGTAAAAATCTCTCTTTGGATTGTCAAATAATTTGTATACATAAGAGGTCCCATGACTCTCAGAAGTCCTGTGACCACCACATTACAAATTCCCAAATTGCAACCCACTTAAGAAAATGTTTAAAAAAAAATAGCAGAGACCACAACTTTAATAGAGCAGCTTAGCCTCGATCACGGCCACAAGGACCGGAGCCAGTCTCCGTGGCCTCAGAGTGCCTACCAGAATCACACTGAGCTCCAGGAGCAGAGAGGCACCTAAGGAAAACTGGTTGAAAACTTTAAGAAGTGGCCTTCAAAGCATAAACAGAAACAGTATCTGGTTAGCAAGCAGATAATAGTCCCTTTAGGAATGACGTATTCAGATTTTGTGGAACCTGAAGCTTCTATGGGGGCCTCTTTAAGAAAAAGAACACAGGATTAGTAGGGAAGTGAGCAGCAGAAGTATTCCTAAAAGCCATGTCTACCTGGGATATCTGTCAATGGCTTAATTACACATACAAATGACTGAAAGCTATGTAAATACACCCCACAAAACCCCTCAAAAAGAGCAAGAGAGGGGAGGTGTGATGGAGGAGGATGTCATAGCAGGAAGTGACAGTGGTCTTTGCCAATTGCTGTTGCAATATCTTTTTTTTTTTGCAAATTTTTCACTTTTCATACAATGCTTAGCCTCTTTCCTGGGTATTAGAAGGGGCCTTTGCAAGGGGGGAAGGTTGTGCAGAAATCTTAACTTCATTTATTTAAAGCTAAGTTTATACCTGTCCTGACAAATAAACAGTGAGCCCTCCTCTGGGTAATTTGGCTACACTGAAAAGATGGATTCGGGTTTGTGGAAAACAGACTATTGAACTCAGACAAAAATCCAGCCAAGAAAATGATATCATAGCTCAAAGAATAAAATTTAGTGACTATTGTAAATGTCATAGTTTTAGTTTCTGGAATTTGATGTTGAAGAGATACTTCTGTTATTATTTATTAATTAAAGATCTCATTAATTAAGTTGTTTCCTTGTCTATCCTTACCCTGATATAGACTACTTAAAAGGTAATTTGGATAAATACATGTCTCAGTTTCCAAAAGTTCGGATTCTTCGCCTCAAAGAGAGACATGGCTTAATAAGAGCCAGGTTGGCAGGAGCACGGAATGCCACAGGTAAGAAGCTGCTAATCTTTTGTTTTGGTTACATTTTTATTTTAGTTTAATTTTTTCCCCAAATATACGGCAAATTTGAAATAATAGTACAGTGAACACTTACAGAGCCATCATTTCATTCCACCAATCTTTAGCTTTTTGCAGTATGTGCTTCATCACACACATGCACAGACACAAGTTTACATATGTACACATTTTAATCTGAGCTTTTGAAAAGGAATTGACAGACATCATGACACCATATCTCTATCTTGAATGAAGACATTCTCTTATATCAGCACAACTTTTATCATCTAAATATTATCTATTAAATGGGCCAGGTTGCAGCTCTGTGTAAAAAGCATGTCCAGCGGAGGGGGTGGGAAGGCTTGAGTCCTTGACTGTAACTCTCGTCAGACTGCAGTGCACTGGCTGTGAACCAAGTCTGCTGTGGGGAGGGCAGCCTTCCCCCATGAGGCCTGCCAGGTAAAGCTTTTGTAATTGCCTATAGTTGGGCCTGAAAGACTGCACATAGGATTTTGGCCAGGGCCGATTCCTCTGGTTATTGTTAATCAACACACACACACACACACACACACACACACACACACACACACACTCTCCACTCGTATAAAATCATTTGGAACAATGCAGATGTTACTGAGATTTTCATTCCAAAGGGAGTAAATAGAAAAAGAAAACAGAATTCATAATAAGTATTTCTGGCCTCCAAGTTTCTGTTCTCTTTTTTTCTCCTGTAACTCTTTTTTTAAAATATGGTAGGATGAGCATATAAAATGAACCATTTTTCAAGTATACAGTTCAGAACTGTGAAGTATATTCATCCTACTGAGCAACCAATCTTCAGCACTCTTTTCATTGTGTACACTAAAACTCTGTACCCATTAAACAATTCCTCATTCCCCAACTCCGTAAACCTTTTAACACTACCTCCTAGTCTTGCTAGTTCCCGCACTTTAATTTCTTTTCACCCCTATTATGTGGAGCAATTTTTCATCATCATTCCTAAGGCCAAACTTGGAATCTCAGACTCTTCCTTGTCTTCTGCAAAACAAAGTCCCAGTCCTCCACCCCCAGAGTTAATGTGACCCACCTTCCTTAGAAGGAACATAAGCAACTACCTTTAATACTCAATATTCCCTTCAGAGACTTGGCTCCCCATTTCAGTGGCTTATCCATTTTTTCTAAACATAAATGATTTTTGCCCCATGGGATTGCTAGAAACAAAACTTCTTTCATTTCATTGTGGCATGAAATTAGAGAGACAAGGAAGGAGTTCAGCAAGAATAAAATACCACTGCCTTTACTACCGCATTTCTGGAGCAATCCTAGGGACCTTTCAGTATGAAATACACAGATTCAGTATATTGCATTTTCAAATAATTGTTTTTTCTCTGGCTCTCTAGGTGATGTGTTGACATTCTTAGATTCTCATGTGGAATGTAATGTTGGTTGGTTGGAACCTCTTCTGGAAAGAGTTTATTTAAGTAGAAAGAAAGTAGCCTGTCCAGTAATTGAAGTCATCAATGATAAGGATATGAGGTAATACCGTCATATTCCACAAGACACTTCTAAGTGAGTCTTTAACCAACAGCAGCAAAAGTACTGGTCATACTCCTAATATGTACATTTTTGCAAATCTAAGTAATACAGTTTTCTGTTTAAACAAATGGAAATACATAATATATATTCTGGGATCGAGGCAAGTCAATGCAGTAATTCATCTGGTTATCACAAATTCTCAACTCTTAATGCCAATAATACTAATATTCATTGTCCTGGTCTCTCCTTTTTCTATTCAGCTGAACCCCAAAGTATTTATTTTCCTTAAGATTAGTTCTTCTTTTTGCGGGATATATATTTTTTCCCTCAAAAATGGCCACAATGTTATTAAAAGAAAAGTATAAAATAAAAGCAAGCAATCCAATCAATTAATCACTGATGCAAATTATACTCATAAATTTTCTTGAAAGGTTACTAAAAAGTCTGTGGTGATCTAAAATCATCTGTGTAAGCACTTGTTTCATTCACTTATATGAGACAGGATGTCGGGTTGATCATGTGTATGATCTCAGGTAGCAATTTTGTTTTTTTTCCTGGATTAGTTACATGACAGTGGACAACTTTCAAAGAGGCATCTTTGTGTGGCCCATGAACTTTGGTTGGAGAACCATTCCTCCGGACGTTGTTGCAAAAAACAAAATTAAAGAAACTGATATAATAAGGTAAGTGTATGAAACGTAAGATTAGGAAGGGGTCATGTATCTTTTTATAAAGGCATAGGAAGCACTTCCACAAAACCAGTATATCTTGTCAATCTATCAAACATCAAGAATTACAGGTCTAGCCAATAGATGCACAAAAGCAAACAACGCTTTCCTGAGAAATTAGTTTCCCACAACCAAAACTCGCCTTTTAAATAGGCAATTGCACCCTATTCAGCCCTAAACCAGAGAAATTCACTATTCCTGTTCTTGAGGATTTGCAAACTGAGAAACATAAGCTACTTAAATGTGCTGCATAAATGCTGTATAAACACACATACTATTAAAGTCAACATGAGTAAAAATTAAGAGTAAATAACAGTAATAGAAGTATCATTCTAATAATAGCTACCATTAGGATTTTCTTTTCTAGTCTAATCCCACCCTTTCTATGGGAGGATGCCAATTTCTGTGAATGGATTTAGAAATAGACACAGAAGCTGGATGTGAATTTAAATTGAGACTTTATTACTAGAGAAACTGGATTGAAGAACACATCTTAGACCTGAAGCCAAAATGGGGGCTTCCTAACACTTCCCTCAACATCTAGACCTGCAGGATGAATACTCAGCCAGCCTTGGGCAGAGCAGTGGGAGCCCTAAAGTTTTCCCCACTGGACAGAGAGCTTGAGCAGATGTAAACCAGCAAGTCCAAAGAGAAAGCCTGAGCCCAGACTGCGCATTGCAGCATCCTTTCTCTGAACTTCCCCCTCAATAAACACGCTTCATACCCTGCCAGATGAGATGCTTTCAGAGGTGATATTCCTAGTGAGTGAAGTAAGAGTGCAGTCCTTTATTAAGCATTGTGCATTTCACCCTCTCTATAACCCTAGGAGAGAGACTGTAATATTCCCATTATAGAGATGAGGAAATTGAGACTTCAGAGAGTTAAGCAATTTTCCCAGGGATGTACAGCTTGTGAAATGAGATATTGGGATTCAAACCCAGATCTGCCTGAATTTAACACTTTTTCTCTGATCCCACACCTGAAGAATCTCTTTGCCTTGTTCAGAGCCCCATTATATTCAGCATAACGTTAGGAAGATAATGCACTTGATAGTCTGGAAAGGACATTTGGGATACAGATAGAATATGCAGGAAAATCATGGGAGAAGGGAAGTAGGTGCAGGGCAGGAATTACTTTACTCTTGAGATTGCTGCACAGCCTAAACGCAAGGTAGGCTCTCCACCCAGACCGCCTTCAGCTGACTCAGTAGTGGCCACCATGGGAAGTGATTGCTGCCGCTTCTAACTGCTGACTCAAATGTACTTTCTGTTCCCCATGATCAGTAACAGCAGTGAAGGCTCTGGAGTCAGACTCTCTGGGACTGAATCTCAACTCTACTACTTACTAGTGGTAATAACTTAACCTCTTTGTCTCTGTTTCCTCATTTGTACATTAAGACTAAAAGACATTGGATTGTTTTGAGAATTAAATCAGATAATGCTATATAAAAAGTGCTTTAAAAAGTGTTTGCCATGTAACAAGCTGTCAGGAAAGTCTGCGTACAGTTGAGGCAGTATAGTGGAGGGGAAATCATAAGAGTCAAGCCAGACTGACTAAATATGAACCCCAGATGCATATCCCACCAGTCTGTGAACTTGGGAGAGTTTCTTACCTTTTCTTTGTTATTTCTTAGCAGTATACACTCAAGGGATTTTTGTGAGGCCTGAGTTAATACATATATAATACAAAAGTGCCTGCCTGGTCTTCCCTAAAGAGCACTAAATAACTGTTTTGAAAATAACATCTTTGGAGAGTTTTGTGTCAGAGAGTAAATGATGAATAAGAATCCTAGTTCCAGGCCCCATCTTTGCTGACCCTAATCAAGTTCTGCCACCTGAACCAGGGATTCATCACTGAAGTGCCACTTATGACTTCATTCCAAGACCTCCCCCTCCTTGGTAGCTATTCTGAAATGTCTCCTAGCTGCACCCCAACTATACAGGGGACCCATTCTAACAGCTGAGCTCCTATGACATTCCAGATTAAAAAAAATTTTTTCTTTTTGTAGATGTCCTGTCATGGCAGGTGGATTATTTTCTATTGATAAAAATTACTTTTTTGAACTTGGAACATATGACCCTGGGCTCGATGTTTGGGGTGGAGAAAATATGGAGCTCTCCTTCAAGGTATTACCAAATGTTTCTCAAATTCTCTTTACAATTAAGAGTTTATCATTTTTAAAGGGTTTCATTTTACTATTATAGTCAGATATGTGACTGCCTCTAGGAGGAAATTTCACAGAAATATTAGGGCCTCTGGATTAATGTCTTCACATCCCAGATTGAATTTGAAAGAATCAATAGCTCCTGTGAAATTTATTAGAGTTCCCTAATATTTTACAGCACGGTTTCTGCATCTGAATGTGGGGGAAATAATCGTCTGCCATTCGGTGTAAATGCTGTGGGATTCATACTTGATACTAAATAACTCTCCTGAAATGTTTTCTAATATATTGGAAGTAATGAAATTATTTAGTAATGGGCCATCTTGGAGAGTACAAGTGACAGTGTGGTTAGAGCAGGCCACCAATGGGCCACAGCAACTTTGCACATCTCAGACAACTCTGAGTATTTATATAATCACTGACTAATACCTAAGAAAGCTGTGGCAGCAGCCACAGTGGAGAGCATCCAAAGCACCTGCTTTCCTATGGAGTGGGGTGCATATAGTAACAGGGGTATTACTTTGAGCTCTTGATCAAGAAGAATGGTCATCAAGTTGTATCCCACAAGTCACACTGATCACCCCCTGATGGAAGGGGAAGTTGAAAAAAATGGAAATATATACTCCTGCCCTTGATTCAACTAAAGCAGGAATTCATGCTACATATTTTATACATTGGGATTCTGTGAGGATTTCTTTAGGGGGAAAAAAAAAGATTTACACTTCAGGATGGAAAGGAAAAAATATTTTAATAATCCTAAAATGATCCACAGCATTGTAGATAAACCTGTTAAGTATAATTTTCTGTTGAAAAACATTTTAGAAGTGAAGAATACTACTTTCAACAGGACAGAAAAATTTGCCAGGTGGTTTTTTTGTCATTGTTCATTACCCATGATTTCTTGACAATCATTTGATAATTGATCCTTATCATCAAACTGTTTCAGGTGTGGATGTGTGGGGGTGAGATTGAGATCATTCCCTGTTCCCGAGTGGGCCACATATTCCGAAATGACAATCCATATTCCTTCCCCAAAGACCGGATGAAGACAGTGGAGCGGAACCTGGTGCGGGTGGCCGAGGTCTGGCTGGATGAGTACAAGGACCTGTTCTACGGTCATGGGGATCACCTCATAGACCAAGGGCTAGATGTCGGCAACCTCACCCAACAACAGGAACTTCGGAAGAAACTAAAATGCAAAAGTTTCAAATGGTACTTGGAGAATGTTTTTCCTGACTTGAAGGCTCCCATTGTGAGGGCAAATGGTGTGGTAAGTTCGAGCAGCAATTTAAAATCTGATGCCACAAAAATAAAATTTAAAACCTCTTCTGAAAATCTGTGGGGAAGAGTGAATTATTACATTACAAATAAACACCAGATATGAGTGCAGAGGAGAGGAAGTGTGGTTGGGGATTACGCACATTAGGTAAACTTGAGGAAGGCTTCCAAGCTGCCGTGTTCATTGATTAATTCAGCAAACACCTCCTGAGTATCAATAAACCAGGCAGTATTTTAGAACTAGATCAGACGGTGATGAATAAAGCAGACTTGATCCCTTCTCTGTGGAGCTTAAAGTTGAGCAGGTAAGAAAGATAACAAACAAATAAGCAAGAAAAGTGTAAATAAAAATTATAGCTTTCATTTAGAGAACTGGCCACAAGTGATGAATCCTTCTAAGTTAGAGTAGTCAACTCCACGGGGACATTGAAATCAAGGCCTGAAAGATGAAGTGTCGGCCAAGCTCTGAAGAAAAGAGCCCTAGGTAGAAGATGCCCCTTGTGCAAAATATCTAAGACAGATGAGGCTTGAGGCATTGAAGAACTGGAAAGATGAATGTTGTTATCAGGGTGTGAAGGAGGGAAGAATGGCACCAGATTAAGGTCAAGAGTGAAGGAGGAGTCAGGTCACACAGGTCCTTGTGGGTAGAGAAAGGATTTTCTCCCCTACCCCCCATTATCTTCTGTGTATAATGGAAAGTTACTGAGTAGGATTAAGCAATGGGATGACAGGATTTAATTAGAACTTTATAGATTTCAAAGAGGGGTAGAAAATAACAGAAATTGGCAGAGAAAATTCCAGGGTACAAGATAATTTACCAAAAGGAAAGAAGCCAAGGTTGATACGTTGGATAGACTATGAAGCTAAGAAAAAAATCAAGAAAGAAGAGAAACTGAAAAAAAAAAAAAAAAAAGCCATTTCAAAGCCATTCTTAATTTGAAGAGGATGGCAAGGTATGAGGACATTTACCAGAGACGGGGTTTAAAGATGGTTAGTAAAGCCCAGTCATGCAAAATTTTAATCTCTTGTATTGTTTTATTTCTTACTTAATTTATATTTACAAACATTCCCAGTCCTGTCTAATTTTCTCTCAGAGTTTCCTTTTTCTTCATGCAAAAGGTTCTTAAGCCTTGACCATCAGTAAGCTGCTCATTTAGGCCAAGTTTTCTCAGTTCTCCCTAAAAAGTAAATTGTACAAACCAACCTTTTCTGCCTAGCAAATCTCCTGATGACAAGGACACTTAGTAAGGCCATTTTCCTCAATGTTATAGGGAGATCCTGGAAGAGTATAAAAGAGAGGAAACTAGTCTGAGAATTTGTGATGTTTTTATAAAATTAACTGACAAAAAAAGTGTATGTAACCTGTTTGTATATAACACAATTGCCATATTTGTAGGTCAAAATGGAATAGTGGCTACTTCAGGTGGTTCAACCCATTTTTTCTTGGATAACTCATCAGGAAGAATACCTTGGGTTTAAATACTGTTCAAATAATATGCCTGCAAAATAAATTTATATTTTAAAAATTTGATTTCCTGGGCAGGATAAAATAAAAAGAAATTCTCACTGTAGTAATTTTTTCCTGTCCTAACAATCTCAGCAAGAGCATTGCTGAACTTTAACCACCAGAGGGAACTAAAAAACTACCTTTTGCCTCCTCTGTGAGGCTAGCCTGTATAATAGTTTCCATGAAATTTTTGAACAGCTCTCCTAATGAAACAGCCTTCTGCTGAACCCTGAGCTATAATACATCAAAGTGCAGAAAATGTTTTTTTAAATGATTTTAAACTAATTCTTTCTTTCTATTTTCCTCACTATTTGTTCCCTTCCTTGAACAAATTTTAATAAAGATATCTGCTCCCTTCTGAAGCAGCCAGTAGGGAGCATTATTATCAATTAAAAAAAAAAGAAGAAGAAGAGGACCTTTCTCCAGGCAATTCAGAGTAGGGTTAACTAGACCATTACTTTGGATAGATAATTGTGCAATGTTCCAAGAAATTAAAATCCACAACTTTTTGTTACTTGCTCCATATTTTCTCTTCTTTCAACCTACATATTTAGGAAAGTTTGACTTTTTAAAAATAAGAATGAATCTTTTCTCACGAAACCAAAAATATTTGAAAGTAAGAAAGTGAAAGAACCTCACCAATAATTTATATTTATATTGGATTAAATTCTTAGCAAACAGCCTCTAGCCCAGTGTTCACCAATTCTTAGATAAACTGTGGGGAACTCCCACCTCCTAAGTTGGAAAATGAAATAACTCAAAATGGATAATTTAAAATTTATATACTTCCTGATTTAAAAAAAGATTGAAATGGTTTATAATAAAAGCGTGGATTCAATTTGTTTAAAAAATAAAAAGTGAAAAACCAATTCTAAAAACCATTCTTAATGAGATAATAACAATTCCTTAGCACTTCATAGACCATTTCTATATGAAGGAAAGCAGTTTCTCCCATAATTTCCAAAAGGAGGGAAGGGAAACAGATCTTCAGATGAAGCGGGGGACGGGGAGGCAAAGGATAGAAAAGTTTTCTCTCCTTCTAATGCCTTTCAGTGCTTGGAAGAAGAGATTGTGAGAAATAGCCACAAAGAAATCAGTTAATCAAGGGGTTCCCTACCACTGTTCTAAGCCCAGTTATTATTTATGCTGTCAAAAATCGTATCCCATGATCAAACGCATTTGGCAAACTCTCTTTCTATATTCCCTCTCAGGGCACCAAGCTAAAGAGTAACCTGCACTCAGGACCAAAAGTTCTGAGAAGTTCTGGATTAGGGCAATCTGTTTGGCAGGACTGAAGCTGAAGTTTTTAAAACTCATTTGAAAATAAGATATTTTCTGAATAATTCAGAAGTACAGGAGTTTCTATTTATTTCTTTTAAGATCCAGAGAACATTTGGGACCCCATTTCCTTTCTTTAAACTCCAGGATTTTTCTACCTTCGTGTAAGTCTATGTAACTCTCTTCTCCAAAGTTTGTGGTGGTTGATTCCTTCTGTGCCTTCTGACTGCTCCAACATATTGATTATCTTCTCCCAAATCTGTCATTTTACATTGCTGGGAGAATCTAGCTCCCCCTTTGCCTCTCTATGCTGATGGGTAAGTGGTTTTTCCCAGTACATCATTCCACAGAGGGTCTAACTTTTTAGCTTTCCATCTGAATGTGGAAGATCTCAGTTCCAACCCTCTGGCTTATCTGTGCTCAATATTGGTCCCCTGCTTATCAGTATCTGCAATTCTCCCTCTTGTTTTTAGTTTTTTTCTGCACTTTCTGGGCCCTGAAGATGTCCCTTACTTTCTTGCAGGAAAAGTTATCCATGCAAAAGTGAGGACCAACCCACTGAGCACTGTGTTTGTTATGAAGTGTGACAACTCTGTGAGCTACACAGCGCTCCAGAGTTAGAGCTCTGTGGTAGGCACCATGGAACCTGGAAGTTGTGTCTCTGGCAACCAAGACCTCCCCATTTCCCAGCACAGGGAGCTTTCCTGAGTGTAGACAGCTCTACACAGCTCTTCTAGAGATTTGAGAAGTCTAAATTGTACTCTTAACCCACCATCTCATTAGCTCTACCCAAAATGTCAAAGAGAGGAAGGGAATCAACATTTTTCCACATTGAATGGTGACTTATAGAAAGCCGTCTCCATGTCAGACCCTGTAAATCCATTAAAAACCTGGGGGTCTGCCAGAAAGTGCCTTTAAACTTGGCTCTGTATTAGCTTTAGTGACTTCCCTGTAATGAATTGTAGCTTGCCTGAGTCATTAGGAAGATTCTGACCAAGAGTCAGCTGGAATCCGCTGTTTTTGAAGGACTCAATTTATCCATGATTCAGTGCCTCAGCAATCAAATAGCTTGGAGGGGTCAGCCAGAGAACAGAGCCCAGAACTGCTGGTTTGATTAAATTGCAAGGATGTGTACTGACTTTTAATATATGCATCAGACAAACTTGAGACAAGAAAATAACTACATTTCATGCCACCTTTGCTCATTTCCTATTCAGCATTCCAGGCAAGGGTTAATTAAAAGCTTCTGTTTGTTGGCTCTGTGGCTGAATCACAGGCCTAAATTGACAGACTGAAGCTGTACTTTAGCAAGATTACATTATGTCTGTGTTACAGATAGCAACCAATAAAATCATACAGTGCAAAGTAATGCTAAGCTATTAACTTATCTTTTAACCTGATTATAGTTTCATATTCTGTGTTTACTGGATGTCCTGTTCTACTTTAAAATATTTTTTTCTTAATGCATATTTTATATTTTGTTTCCTAGCTTATTAATGTGGCCTTGAGTAAATGCATGTCCATTGAAAACACCACAGCCATTCTGGAAGACTGTGATGGGAGTAGCAAGGTATGCTGAGCGGGGTTTTCTCTTTCATAGTAGGTGCAGTTGATAGTTGGTGCAGGTGGAGTTGACAGATGCAGGGTATGACATGCTCCTCACTCACTTGAGAAATTCTCCTTTGCCCATAGTAACAATAATTAATTTCCAAATTTCTGTGTAATCATAAAGTTGGTGATAACAGGATCTACCTCTAAATGTAA
Source organism: Camelus dromedarius (assembly GCF_036321535.1). NCBI lineage: Eukaryota > Metazoa > Chordata > Mammalia > Artiodactyla > Camelidae > Camelus > Camelus dromedarius. The sequence continues at coordinate 35,177,322 of NC_087439.1, forward strand.
AGACAGTGATTGAGGGCATAAAGGTGGATACTGTAGTCAGCCCACCAGGGAGCCAGTTCTGGTTCCATCACTTGTGAAAATGTGTTAACTACAAATTCCTTAACCCTTAGGTAAATGACAGTGATAATAGTGCCTACCCCAAAGCTGGTGTGAGGACTGAATTAGATAATGCACATGAAGCCTATAGAACAATATATAGAAGAAAATAAAGGCAATACATATTTTAAAATAATTACTCTAAGGGACCAATTTTATTATCTGATTAGCCCCAGCCCCAGCCCCATTCCCCTACGCCTTAAAAGAATAATACAAATCACAGAATTCCTGATATACGGTAGAAAACTCTCCAGCAGAACTTTGACAAACTCACAGCACTTGGTTCAGTAGAAGGGGCAGGGCCAGGGAGAACAGAGCAGGGAGGGACTCTACAGGGCTGGAGAGGAGCTCTGAGTGAAGGCACCTCCCTCTCCATAATCTGTTTTCTACCCACTCTCATTCTGTGGGGACAGTTATCAGTTTGGGTACTAAATAGGACTCACAGGAACATCGATTCAGGCATTGAACTCAGTCCCCTAAGACAGCAGATAATTCTTTGATAGAGAAATTATTTTATGATGATAATCTAGGCTTGCCAAGACTTACTTCTCTGCTTGACTTAGAGATACTGCTTGTATTTTCAAGCAAATTCCATCTCTACCTCTTAATTCAAAGTTGCTACTAGAAAAAAAGTATTTTTGTCATCTCTGTTGATATAATTCAGCTATGGATTGTAAACTTGAAGCTAAGGGAATTCTTTCTTAACTAGGAAAGGAGAGACAGAAAAGAGAAAAGTGTCAAAACACAATTGAAAGAAATAATTTTCACTTATTAACAATTCAAAGAGGAAATAAAGTCATAAATCGTAAAAACAAAACCACAAGCAGCCCAAATTCTACAAAAGTAAAATATTAAATAATGCAGTCCTTCAGGACTGATCATTGTGGTGACTTTTTGTTCCTGATTAACCAGTATTTTATCTGAAAAATAACCTGGTCTCCATAACTACTGACTCTCCTGAGGGTATGCCAGGGGGCAAATGCCTTCCACAAACACCCATTTCCCTTTATGTCTTGTTACTCACTTTAGCTTCTGCTTCTTGTGGTTGATTTGAGTAATAAAAGGTAAAGGAACATGGACGAAGTTAACTTATTTTTGGCAGAATTAATGAGGCTTAATATTAAGCCAGTGACTACAGCATTCATCCAAAAATCTCAAAAGGACGAAGACCCTAGGATTGAAACACCAAACCCTATCCTTCACCTCTCCTAAAACATTACCTTAGTTACTAACTTTTCAACCAGTTGACATGTCCCTTTTCAAGGTAATTGTTAACTCTCTTAGTAGGCATAAAACTCCTTGTATTATGACATACATCCATGTTTCTCAAATTTAATGTGCACTCACATCATCTGGGGAATTTGTTGCAATGCGGATTCTGATTCAGGAGGTCTACAGTGGGCACTGAGATTCAGCATTTCCAACTAGCTCCACGTGTTGCTAATGTTGGTCCAGGGACTACCCTTTGAATGGGGAGTTCTAACATAGTAACATACTTGATAATCTAAGTTAAATCTCAATTATATTACAAATGATTCATTAGATAAACGTATTTAGATAGATTTTACCAGCAATTTTTTCTAATATGTTTACGTTGGCGCAAAACCACAAATTTCCCACAGACCCAGAGAATTAGAGTAAATTGACCAGGCAGATAGAACTAGATTGTAAAAAGCTGGAGAAAAATATTTATAAAAACTTAAAACATGGTTCCATTACCTAAATCAGTATTTATTTTAGACATTGGTGGCTCCTTAAAACTAGACTTCTCAAAGAGCAGTTCCTGGGAACTGGGGGATGCTAACACAGCACAACCTGGTGATTCCTTGTACTATCAGCAAAGAAAGATTTTAACCTTTCCTATAACAGAATAAAGCATCTAGGAGTCTAGTTGTCTAGATAGTCTTTAAAAAAAGAGGCACAATAATTTCCATCAAAGTGTTTAAGACTGTGACTTGAAACTCTCTGTAGCCTTAATGACTGGAGGCCTTACTCATGTGGTGGTTTGAATGTTCCAATACTTCATGCACTAGGGTTGTCTGGGATTCAGAACACCTTAAATGGCATCCATTTGCAGATATGTACTAATTGTACCAAATAATTTTGATTATCGCAACTAACACTTACTGAGGCCATACTGTCTGCACAACACTAGACAGACATTACCCCAAGTTTTTGAGAATGACACTATTGCTATCCAACTTAAAAATGAGATTAGACAGGGTAAATAATATGCCCATACTATCAGCATTGAAAGCTGCAATACCAGACTTTGAATACAAAACATTTGACCAGAGTGCCTGTATTCTTCAGCATTACTAACAAAAATGTTTGACAAAGCTGCTATTTGTGTTTTCTGCCTGAAGTGGCCTTCTCCTTAATTCATTTCTCCCACAGCTTCAACAATTTAATTATACCTGGTTAAGACTTATTAAACATGGAGAATGGTGCTTAGCTCCTGTCCCTGAGAACGGAGCCCTGAGGCTGCACCCTTGTGATAACAGAAACAAAGGGCTAAAATGGCTGCATAAATCAACATCAGTCTTTCGTCCAGAACTGGTAAGCAAAATATTTGCACCTCTTCCTTTCAACTTTCAACTAAATGGGACATAAAACACTCATTGTCAGCTTCCTCAATCAGAAGCTTTAAATGTGTTTGGGACAATAGAGGCAGTGTAAAAGTTCATGCAGAGAGATAAACAGATACTTTTATAAATTGTTGAATCTTTTAAAATTCCTTTTACAAAATGTATTTCAGATCAGTTATTTTATTTTATTTTTTAAAGTTTTATTTTATTTTTTATTGAAATGTTGTTTTCAATGTTAGTTTTAGGTGTACAGCAAAGCAATTCAGTTATACATATACATACATGTCTATTTTCCTTTTCATACTCTTTTCCATTATGTGCTATTATAAGAAATTGAATATAGTTCCCTGCACTACATCTATTTTATACATAATAATGTGTAGCTGTTAATTCCAAACTCCTAACTTATCCCTCCCCCGCCCTTTCCCATTTGGTAACCATAGTTTATCTTCTATGTTTGTGAGTCTGTTTTTGGTTTGTAAATGGAATTTGTATCATTTTTATTTATTTTAAATAGAAGTCATCCAGTTCTTTCAGTTCTATTGCTATTATTATCTTTGTTTCTAAAAGTCATTTGCTTCAGTCAATTAACAATGCCTAAAGTAAGACTCACAGGCTAGAATCAATTCTCATTGGTTACCAGGAAATTTTATAGGGAGAGTATATGCGGAAGGCAAGAAACAGTGTGTTTCCCAAGAGTCCCGCACTTTAGTAGGAGTCCTGCCTTCCTTCTATGCAGAGACACTTTCTTATGCCCTCTGGTTCCCAGAGGCCTAGGCTCTAAACAGGTGCTGGAGCCAGCTCCATGAAACTTGCGGGAGCTGACTGTGTGCAGCTCTTGCCAACTTCACATTCACTGATGCCATGTTGGCAACTCGAAACCAGCCATGAAAGAAGTATTTACACCCATGCTACAAATCAGGGGACGTGTTTCCAGAGGTTCAATTGTTAATATTTACCAGAACACCCATGCTCCATCCTATTCACTCTCAAAGTCTTCTGATTTTCCCAATTATATTTTAACAGGATACAAAGCCATAAGCTTTGGTGTAGGATCTAGAGTAGCAGGAATAATCTCAGGCCGGCCTTCTCTAATTTTCTACTGTCTCACTAGCAGGTAGCCGCCAAATGTATCAAATGCACTGAGTATATGGAGACCAGCATTTTGCTCAGGGATGGCCCCAAAGCAAGCACACGTTTTTCCTTGGAGTACCTCTATTTTTTTTTGATATCACAGCCAGTGACTGTTCTCTGTATGACATTTTTCTTTCTGCTCAGGGTCAGAATTAGGACCTGAGGAAACAATTTCCAAACTCCTTCCCTATAGATCTTCCCTGTTATATTTCAGTTCCTTCTGGACATTTTTTTTTCCTCTTTAGTGATAGTGATCATTATTGAGTTATTCAGAAAAATTAGGAATTACTAGTATGTAAGCTGCTCATTTCATTTTGCATAGTGTTGGGAAAATCCATAAACATCTATTGAATAAATTACGTCCTAACTTTCTGCTTTCTGAACTCTGTGCCAAAGGGGAGAGAGAGAGAGAGAGAGACTGAGTTTGAAAATGAGAAAAAGAATACATTCCTTATCTTGAGAAGTGAATCTGTTACCAGAAAAGATTTCAGGCTGGTGAGAAAATATTTAGAAACATGCAGTCCTTAAATCACATAGGGTTTACTTATAAACTGGATTTGCTCCATTGAGAATTTATGCCTTTATAAGCTGATTTTTATATAGGACCAATTTTGGCCCCTCTAGTGGTAAGTGTAAAGACGGTAATTTAATTAAGATGGCAAAAATTAGAAAGTTGTTGTCCTACCTTGTTTGTGCCTATGACTTTGTACTTTGTAACATGTCACATAGTCACCTTCTGCCTTGGGTCCCCTTTTCATGCTGCTAGATGTCATGGAGATGAGTATCTTGACAAGTATCGTTCTTCTTTTTTCAGTATTTTGGTAGTTTTCATACTAAACCTCCGAAGTTCCCTAAGACATGCAAGTCTTAAAAAACAAGAGAAATGGAGATTAAGACTATGAATAACAGGAGCATATCTCTTCTTTTAGAAAGCATCAGGAGTTGAGAGATTCATGGAAACAGGAAGGTGAATAATGAGTTTGACCCTGGATACCAAAGAGCCATTAAAATTATCCATTTCTAAACCTGCATTTAAAAGGTGTTCTCTGGGTCAGCCCCTCCCCTACCATGCCCTGGACTGTGACCACCTAAAAGGAAAATTCTTAAAAGTGGCATCTAGGATTTGGGGATATGGAATGTTCTTCTAGCTCTGATTTCCACATCACATGTCTTTTGTTGAGGATAAGTTATTTAGTTATGCCTTTACAACCCACCAGCAGAACACTGTAGATAATCCAGAATGATCTTCTCAACATGTCTCTTCTACCAAACCTTGAGCATACTCAGGCATCATATTTCCAATGTCCTACAAGGGTGACAATATGTTTTGTAACAGCATCTTTATAATAAATTATCATGAAGTCATCCTGTTTGATAAATTTTTAAAGCATGTCAAAACAACATATATATGATTAAGATAATCTTTGTCACAGTCATGGATAATTGAGAGGATTTATAGGTTAAGAAAAATTATAAAATCATGAGCAAGTTCTTAGTAAACTATCAACCATTTCTAGGAAATTCAATAAACATTAAGCAATAATAGAACTCTCTGAAATACCTTTGATTTTTTTTCTATTTATATCTGGACTTTCTGGACATCCTGGACATCAAACACCTGTACTATCAGAGATTATGGTAGGGAGCTCATAAAAAAAATACATCCTGTCTAGCATTTTGTATTCCAAATTTGCATTCTAAGGCATGCACTTAAATTATCTAACTCACTTTTTGTGATGGTGTGTGTTTTTTCTTTATCACCATCAGTGAGAGAGCCAGCCATCAAATATAATAAATTCCATCTGGAATTACTTCCTTTAAGTAATACAGTTATCAGCCATATTATCAGAAAATTCATCTTTTGCTTTCTTAGAAATTAAAAGTTTTGTAGTTTGAAGAGTATAAGAACTGAGTTTGAAACAGAGACAAATTTAATAATTCCTAAATCCCATGTTTGTGTTACTAATTTAGTTCAGGAGAATTACTAAGGAATCAAAAATAAATTTTTTTTGGTTTTCATTTCCTTACATCACAATTGTCACATTTAGTCTGTAGCTCATTCTCAGATCCCCTTTCTCTCCAGGTGAATCACATTGTTTTTGGAAACCATCATCAGTTGCTATGCTTGGAGGGAAATTTTTCTCAGAAGACCCTGAAAGTTACTGCTTGTGACCCAGTGAAGCCATATCAAAAGTGGAAATTTGAAAAATATTATGAAGACTGAAGAAGAACTGATGTTTTTATCTATAAACCCACTAGACACTGTGAAAAATGATGGTGAACTTGGTGACCGTATTTCTCCATGGTAGTTTAAAATTTTCAAAATTAGTAACATTTGAAAGAAAGATTTTAAAAAATAACAATATTTGAGATACCAAAAGTTAACTCAGGGAAACAGTCCAACATTGGACTGGAGTCCTTCTTTAGCACTAGGTAGCCTTTTGAATTGCCTGGTTTCCATTCTGTGCTGGAACTCAGCCTGCAAGTTTCCCCATGCCATCTAACAGGTGACCAGAAATGAAGATGAAAGTACTTGAAGAAGCACTCATGATGGCTGAGTTTGATAATAACCAGCTCTTTTGGTCCACAAGTAGGTATAATCAATTAGAACCTGGTCCTTTATTTGCTATTTTTTCATAAAAAAAAAAAAAAGAATATCACTTGAGTTCCTAGGCTAACAGTCCTCCAAACACACAGCTATCACCTTGGTGAAATCTCTCCTGACTACATGCATGTTTACCTAACAGTCTGAAATAGCCTTGATACACTACTCCTTGATGGCAGGGTTTTGATCTAGATGACTGCGTAATGTTTTTCCCAGTCTGAGTCAGTGGAAAAATTTTTTAAGTGAGGAAGTCAAATGCTTATTCAATTCTAGATATGGATGTTGTTTCCATTTGTTTTGTGCTTTTAAACTGCACTTTAAAGAATGGCCACACTAGTAACTTCTAGACTTACCGGGATATTAAAAAAGAAAGAAAAAATGCAAAGAAATAGAGGCTGGATCACAGCACACCATAGTAACCAAATACATTTAATTATTGAACGTACTCTAACATAGAACCGCATAAAAGGAGTTGAAATGAATGAAGCAGAAATAGAGCACTGAAAAATACTGAAGTTCTTTTATATGAAAATACTACTTTAGATTCAGCAGCATTTGCAGGCATGAAGTGTGCTAAAAATGGGCTCTAAAAGATCTCAAGGTAGAAATACAGTGAAGGTACATAAAGAAAGGGGAAGAGAATGAGATAACAACATTTAGGAAGAGAGTTAAGAAAAATTGTCCTAGCCTTGGCAAAAACAAGAAAAGGATCTGGCATCTCTATGGGGAGAGAAAAGAATAAAGACCCAGATGTGGACCTAATGATAACACTGATGAATTCTGGGAAATTTCCAATATTTCTTTAATCAAAGTTGAGTCCCTAATCTTAGGTATGCCAATACTTAGGCATACCAGACAGTATCTTAGAAATCCTAATAGCCTTACATTCATTCATTTTGTTAAGAAAATTGATCCCCAGAAGACATATTACCTGTCTAAAAATCTCAGGCCAGTTAGTGAGAGAATCAGGACTGGAATTTGAATCTCTAGAGCCAGGGCCACAAGTTTGAACAAATCAGTTCCACAACATTCTTCAGAAAGAGACACGTAAATCTATTGGTTGGGGTTGGATCTCTGGAGGATAATCATGCTATATGCTTGTTAATATAGTTTTAAAAATCTGTGTGGTTGAGCTGATGGTAAAACTGGGCATCTTTAGTTCTGACTTCCTATTTAAAATTTAATTTTAACCTCCAATTAATTACACAAAAGCAGAGAAATTGCTAAGAATTGGAAGGGGAAATAGTTTTGCATATTTGCATTATATTTGAAATGTTTTATTTAAATAACTGACATTGCAGATGAGATAAGAGCATGACTAGAAAATGAGATAATTCTTTTCAAAACAGAGCCATGTAGGAGATAAAACACAAGTCAGTTGCCAGAGGACTAACTGAATTGCTAACCAAACTAATTATGCTGGATGCCTCATGGAGTTCTTCGTGTAGCTGAAAAATGTTAAAAGGTTTTCTGCCAGTCTAAAGAATCTCTTTTTACTCAAAAATAGTTTCTACCAAAAATGTCAACTCTATCCAGAAAAAAATGAATTTTTGGATATACTTACCTTTGGGTACACCAGCTAAAGAAATTGGAATTTTTTTTTCCTCAAAAGAATCTTTTGTGGTCTGTTCAGTGTTCTTTAATCTGGGCTTTACCTTGATATACTTATTATGTGAGGTTATATTTGAATCCATATTGTGAACATAACAAAGAACTGTTTTCATATATCACATATTTATTCTTGGGTAGAATTTTTAAAACAGCTTTTACAATGTCTTTACTCATTTACTCTAAGAAGCAAGGAACTAATCAGTAGTTAGGAATCTTAAGGACCTAACTTTAAGAGTGTTGACTAATTGTGAAATCTACTATTAACATTTTTTAAAGCATTGGCCTCTGATTTTTATTTTCAGAAAACTGTAATAAATAAATATAAATAATAAATAAAATACTTCTAGGTCTTCTGGTACTTCTAATGATAGACCCTTGGATGGGACACATTAGGGTCCTAATCAGCCCTGAGTTCAACAGGGAGCTCTGTTCTTGGGGACATCAGAGTTCTCCCTGGATTACCTTACGATATTGCATTTTCTTAGAAAAATGTCTATGCATGTTGTTACCTTGAACACAAGCATAGTTGATAATATTTTACAGAACTTCTTTGATCAAAAACTAATTTACCAAACCACCTGAGTGCTTCTGAGCCTTCCAGCTTGCACAATCCCTTTCTCTTTTTTGACAGATACTCAGAGCTTTCACCATGTTCTCTTGAAGGATGACACAGCTGTTGTTGGTACAACTGTGTTTTACTACCAGCATCAAATTTTCTCAATTCGGCTTGCTGACATTCAAATAGTTGTCATTCACAAGGGCAAAAACCACCAGCACGTGCCATGATCATGATGAATTGTTAGTTTTGCACACTAATTTGGAAATACTCTTAGTTATTAAAACTAGAATCACCTTAGGGATTATAGAGAGGCAAAGATACCAGTTATAGTGTATAGGAATTCAATTTCCCCAGCCAACCTTGAATTCGTGAATGGCTTAGAATGATTTTCAAGGGGCTCTCCTGCAAAAGAATGGGACTGAGGTGCACCAGACTGTACCATCTTTATTTGTTGTAATATCTTTAACTTCCACATTCAAACACAGGAAAGAAATTATGTCTCAGATAAAAGCCTCAAGATCCTAGATAAAAAAAAAAGGAAGTTACAAGGCGTAAAAGGAAAAGAGATGAGAACTTTTGAGTACCTACTATGTGCTAGGCACTTTTTAAGCCACACCTCACTATTGTGCACAACTCAGTGAGGTGGGTCTCTTTTTCCTCATTATGCAGACGAGAAGGATGGCTGAGAGGGATGTCTAAAGTCATGCTACCAGTAAGAGTTAAAACCCAGATTCCATTTTATCAGGCAGAAAGGAAAGGAAAGGAAAGGAAAGGAAAGGAAAGGAAAGGAAAGGAAAGGAAAGGAAAGGAAAGGAAAGGAAAGGAAAGGAAAGGAAAGGAAAGGAAAGGAAAGGAAAGGAAAGGAAAGGAAAGGAAAGGAAAGGAAAGGAAAGGAAAGGAAAGGAAAGGAAAAGAAAAGAAAAGAAAAGAAAAGAAAAGAAAAGAAAAGAAAAGAAAAGAAAAAAGAAAAACCAAGAGAGAGCCACTTTCACTACATCATGCTGCTATGATTCTTCAATTCTTTTTTTTTCTCTAAGTAGGGCAGTCAACTCAGGTGGGCTTAGTTAAAATCCCTTGGTTATGGACTCAAACCTCTTTGGTCTCTCTCTTGGATGTTTTATAGACAGGAAATAGAAGCTGCATCCCTCTCTGTTAAATAACTGAAGTGTAGGCTTAAAAATAGCTATCTTCACACACTTCACAGTGGTCTATCCACTTGACTTCATGCAGGACATACTCTTTTCCATTTCCTAGAACAAGTTTGAGAGGGAGAAGTGAACACAGAGACTGCTTCTCTGTGAATAAAATTACCAACTCTTTGTCCCTCCAACCATTAATCAAAGCTGATAGATTGCTCAATTCGAACAGCGATGGGAAGTGAAAAATTTCAGTCCTTTAATTTAAAACACAAACCAAGACACGTAACTTTCACTTCACTGTGTACATTGTCACCATAGTGCTTTCACAATAACTTTTCCATAAAGTCACTCAACAATTGTTATGAGTCAAGATGCCTTGAAATGAGAAAAGGAATGCTAACCAGTTAATGTACACAAACACTTATCTGTGGCAAATAGCCATTCCATGGACAGGTTTGAATAAGCCACATAAAGTATTATCTACTCCTGATGAGGTTTAATGGATGGTATTTCAGGTGCTGGTGGTGTCTGTATCTAAAAGAAAGGAGAAAAAAAATACCATTACACTAAGCAGGTTAGGTTTTCAACCTAATGGGTTAACTAATAGTTACCACTGCAAATTAGGATCTCTTTGCAAGTTTATGGGAATTTTTGCTTTGCAAAAACATAAAATTCTTATTTTCCAGCAAATAGAGCTTCTTCTAACATGTTGAGTTCCTAATGACAACAGCTGCCATCAAATAAGTAACAAATAATTTCTTTGAAAACAAAGTTTTTCTATTTTGCTATTAATAGATTTTTCTTAGTTAAAGGATATTGGTCATAAATATCTATATAAAGTCTTTATACTAGATATTTAAACTAAAATTTTTGATAGCATAGACTACTTGACCATTCAAAATATATATGTATGCATGTATCTACACATATATACATATACAGGTGTGGATGTGTTTCTATATTTTATGCTTTGAATTGGGAGAAAGTAAAACCAAGAGTTTTTACTAATAAAGAAAATTATGACATTAAGACATGTTTTTTGATATTTTTAACCCTCTTTTAAGTGCATAGCTTCATCTGCATCTGGCCTTCTGAACGAAATAACCTATATGGAATTTCACTCTGTGTATTTTTCTCCAGACTTGAAAGAAGTAAACAAACTCTAAATTATAAATGATCAGGATGCTTGTTAGGTTTAGGTTTATTCACATGCCTTAATTCTTCTCCTTCAAACAACTGCCCAAATGTTACTAGTTTTATACGTATTAGCTATAAGAGGTAGGCATAAAAACAAGAGAAGGCAAAATTTAAATTAGTGAATTTTGCTATTGATTACCTGAAAACATTTTTTTAAGTTGGAAAACCAGATTAAAACTATGGAGTAGTAAGGAATTTGGAGTAAATCTGAACATTTTTAAGTGCCCAATTTTTCTGCCTCTGACCAACTGAATTTATTACAAAGGGATCAAATATGTAATTTAAAGTTCCTAAGGAAAAATTCAAATTACTTGCCAAATTCATTTCCAAAAGTTTTCCAAGCTGGCAGTTTATTACAAACTTCACTTGATTTTGTACTTTCCCATGTATCTGTATAATTTCCACTGCTCATTATTACCTGTGTCATTGTCTTTATGTTGATTGTATAGCCTACTCACCTTGTGTTCTTCATGAGCTGTTATACACATTTTGGTATTCATATTTATTATGCTATTGTTTAATATTTTAATATTGGCAAATGTTATAACTTCTGACATTATTTTTTATAGCCCTCTTGTTTTTATAGAGCAATGAAAGTTCAGGCTTTAAAAGAAGTAGTGGCTTTCTCATATGGTCAAATGTATTTCTTTTTTATGATATGCTGGGTGTTTTATTTCTTTCCATAATTCTATATTATTACTTATTTTAAATGTTTTTTTCTATCATTTTGAAAAACTTAAATATCCATTCTACATTTGAAAATGTGCCAAAAGTGCGACCCCATGTAAGTATGTAGAATCAATTACTGTAAAAATGTCAGCATAGTTTACTGCAAATGTATTACCTTAATGGCTACAAATACATATACACATTTTCAAGTTGTTGCAATTAAGATCCATCTGAAACAATGGCTCAGTTCCTGTAAAAATAATAGAAATGTTTCATGAACATTACATATCTAGCCACCAGAAATTTTTTGCAATTTCATATATAATCATTTAAGACCTTTTTGAAATAAATAATGCAAATGAATTAAAATAAATTTTCTCTTGATTTCTGAAGCACTATTTATTGATAGTCTTAATAGCTGCTGATATGCAAGGGTCTTTCTAAAATTTAAAAGGCAGCCGAAGAAAATAAAGTTTAGACTCCAAAATCAAGGACACAAATGTTTGAGAGCAAGTCAGACACAGCAGCTCTTTATTTAAATTGTTAAAAAAGAAAAAAAAAACAGGTAGATAGAGTCTGATATATTCTATGTCTTCAAAGTTAGCAGTATATTGAAGGTAAGTTTTATATTGACAGAGAAATAGATCTGTTGTTACTTCCTGTTTACTCAGCATCTAAGGAAAATAAAAAGTCATGTAAGAAACATCAGCGTTCTCCTAATAAATCAATTCTCCCTCCTACCAGGTACCAGAGTCCTTCTTCCAGCCCTAAGCTTTGAATCATAAAAGCAGGAAACCTTCATGTGTAGTTACCAGTTTGTGTTCCTAACTGGTCCCATATGCTTTTCAAATAAGCTGAATATTTCCCATGCAATCTGAATCAGACTCACGTCTTTTCTAGGTTACAAAGAACCAAACAGCCACCCATCACCATCATGTTTCTTATGATCACTTAACTCTGTGGCCTTATTGCAAGATGGCAGCATCGGGCAACGGGCATAAATGCCACAGAATAGAGCTCTTTTGCAAGTACATTGCCTCAACCGTAAGCATTAAACACTCAATCATTGAACATACCCTGAAATAGTCTTTGGTGACAGAATCTTGTTCATAGTTGGTTAATCATCTGGTAAGAGCACAAAGGTAAAAAGGCCAAGATTACTACAGGTTGGAGCTCCAGAACAGCTAGTTGCTTGCCAGTGTCAAATGGCCACAGACCACCCACCTATCTCACATTCCACAGGAATTCACCACCTCTGCTGAAATAATTCAAAATACAGGCTCTGTTGATGGTAGATCACCATGGTCCTGTTCCATGACAGATAACACAATACTGTGCTTTAGAGTTAGGTAAAAACCTGTAGGTAGAGGTCATCAGTAATCCAAAAAGAAAGTAGGTTGTCCAGGTGGAAAGATTTTGAGGATCTAAATAGACAGGTAATTGTCCTAGTGCATCAATTTTCTACCTAAGTTTATCAATAAAGACCTGATTTCCCCAGCTTTACTCTGAAAACTTGCATTGTAAAGAATGAAACCTATAGCTTCGATCAAGTAAGTGTGACAGACTTTTACATGGTCAGGTTGCAAAGTATCTGTTTGAAAGAACAAAAGGAAAAAGAATTCAAAATTGAGCCTCATAAACACTAAATAATAGTAATTGATACTGTGGAAACATATTATATGACAAGAATTAAAGAACTTGCCTTTAGAATGTGTTGGATTTGTTACACGTAAATAAGCAATAATCTAAGAAGGGCTAACCCAGGGTTTTTCACAAAATGAAAAATAAATAAACAAAGGGTTGAATAGTACAATGAAGACTGTATTACATTCAGACAATAAGGAATTGTCTTTTCATTTTCAGGGCCAAAAAATGTCTTTATCTGCGGTGACAGAAAGCTTAGGGTAATATATATAGAAGCATGAAATGAAAAATTATGGATCTAAGAATATAAATATAGATTCTCCCTTTTCATAAATATTCAATACATTATTTGACACATTGGTTTGAGTGAAGCTTCACAAGCACAATTTTAAGCATCTTGATTTGGGCTGAGGTCCAGTAAATTATATATTCCCCAAAACCATCAGAGCTTTCTCACTAAAAATACATGCTCACACTCTACTTTGAAAATATTCTAAGATAATTATTTCCATTTTCATAGTAACTAGTACAGTTATGACTAGAGTTGTCTCAGGTTTCTAAGGAAAGAAAATTATTCTGAGATACTGTTAATAAGAGAAAGTGTAGTAATAGAGAGGGGTATTTTCTTAAAATTGTGTTAAAGCTGTCATTTTCATGTTTAATGATTTTTAACTGTGCTAGACAAGATTTTATTTATATTCACAGAAATAAACTATCTGCTATAACTCTGTAGTCTATTGCCCACCAATCTTTTTAGCCCCTCCCTGTAGCAACTTCACAATGGATTTAATTCATCTTGAGAACATAAAGGCAACATTTAGTAAATAGAATTTTCCTGACAATTGCTCAGTCCTTCTAGTGAGAAAATTCAGTGAATGGTAACACCTAGGAAGGAGGCCTGTACAGAATTTCACTCTGTAGATGCCAAGAAAAACAACTTAAAATCTTTTCTGAAGATAATAGGAGAGGCAAAATATTTTGGAAAGTTTATTGCCAGAGTCTATAAAACCATGTTTAAAAGAAAGAGAGATTTAATACCAGGCTTTCTATCACCCTCAGTGTACAGAAGAAAGACACTAAAAGAAACACATTTCATTTCAAATAGTCCTCTTTCATTTGACAACTACAATTCCTAGCATTACTACTTTTAAAGCCAAACTTTTAAATGCCAGCTTCCCCTGCAGTGCTGGCCATTTAGTGCTTATCACATAGGTCTATATTAGTGAAGTTTTAAAAAGCAAATGTCCAAGAGTGAAGCTTTTTGATTTGAGGTTATCAGACTGGATTTTTGTCTATGGTTATTTTCACATTATTCTACAGTGAAATAGAGATTAAGCTTCCACTTCTTTAAAGGGGATGACTCAAAGAAGGCGTACTAAGATGCATCTCGGGAAAATAAAATTAGCTTTTGCTTTAGTGGGTGTGAGAAGCTCTCAGTTCCAGTTAGTTTATAAATGCATCATAGACTCGAATTCATCAATTCTTTGCTTGGTGTTCCCCTTTCTGATTTTCCGATAGGATATTGTGTTGTATCTTGAATAAGCATTTCTGGAGATGTCACTCTTCTTCTCGAAGGTTGGCTGCTCATCTGGTGTGACAGGTTGGGAACTGGGGCTGCTCAGGGGGGAGTCCTCACTTGCATCAACTTCCTCTTTTAATTGAGAACCCACTTCACCTTTTTTCTTAAATTCTATTACTCGAACTTCATCTTCATCATCTTTGCAATTATCATCATCATTAATTTCTTCATCCCAAACTTCTTGCTCTTCATCATGCTTAGAATATAACACATCAACTTGGCTAGGTTTCCGGAATCCTAACCATTCAATTTCAGTTGCCTGATGAGTTTTGGTCTTCAGATCCTCATCTTCTCTCTCTTCTAGAGGTTGTTCAGCAATTCTTCCTTTCTGTCTACTTATTTCTTGGTTACTACTCCTCAAAGGAATCTTCTCCCACTGATGCCCTGTAGCAAAATCAAGTGGTAGTTGAGATGTACAGAGATTCCAAAACACTCAGATATTCTCCAAATTATATTTCTGGACAATCATTTTCCAACATGTGATTTATGGGATATTGTTCTGTGGGTTACTAATATGTTTTACACAATAAAACAGGTTACACCATCAAATTAATTTGGAAAACACTGCATTAAACACAGTTAAGTAAGCATCTTCAGAATCTATCCAAGCCTTTTAAATGCTAATGAATATTAGCATCCAAATAAGTCAGCAACCCAGCTTCACTTGACTCTGGAACTTTTTTGTTGCGAATTACTGTCTCTAGTGAGACTGGTATTCCCTGAGACACACTTAAAAAATCCTGTCTAGGCTATCATGACTGGATTTGTAAATATATGAAAAAATATTTGGACCTATCTTCTACACACACACACACACTCCCCCCACCTCCATGTACCCCTCAAGGAAAATTAGAAAAATATCTCACAGTGACAAAAGGCTTTCTTCCAATAGTAAAAACAACGACTGCCAATGACTGGTCACACTCATAGTAGCAAATTCAGTATTTGCCACCACACTTGTCAGAGTCGTCCTAAAGTACCAGCTCAGAGGAGGGGCAGGGAACCACAGATGGTCAAGAGTCATATGCTGGGCTAACAGAGGCACAGAGCCCACCAAAGGACATACAATATAGTCTAAGGTCTGATTTCCAAACAGCCAAGATTTAAAAATCATGTTGAGGTCCTATCAACATAGTGCTAGTTTAGCATATTGTTTTAAGCATGTCCTTAATTAACTCAAATTTTTGGTACCATATAGGGACTCTTAAAAGGCTTAATTCATTGCAAACTTTACACTTTTCAAACAGGTCATATCAGCATATCCTCAATAATATTTATTGAGCATGCTAAAATGAATTAGTAATAAGACAGCAGAGGCTATTCTCTGGGCTTTCATTCCTAAAGGACTTCTGTGGGAAGCTTCAGACTGAAGTTGCTTGACTCAGGGTTGTGTTCACTATTCCCTTTCAACACCTTAAGAGTCTTTAAATAAAGTGAGAGGCACCGTTCCTCTTTGCCCTTCTTCATAATTTCCTATTTGCACTGAAAGGAGTTCACAAGTCCATTTCCATCAAAGATTTTTCATTCTCTTCTTATTTTTCCCCCAACTATTGGAATCAGATAGTAAACTTACACAAAGAGACAGATGTGAAGATGGATTATCACCCCTCACTAGTTGTTCACCACTCCTATCAGGTCACTGGCATCCAGTCAATATTCCTTACATTATAACTAAAAGTACACATTAGAATGTTTGCTATAATCTTAAGCTTTGTGTTGTTTTCTTTTTTTCCCCACAAGAACCAAAGAAACTGATCTTTTTGCTCATATTCATGACTCAGGCATGGAGCTGCCATGCATGAAATAACTTCTTGAATTTAAATTATAGATTTTTTTTCTCAATATTTTTAGCATCTTCCTGTTTTTCAGTCTAGGAGTATTCTCTTTGGAGACTTTATAGCTGTTTGCCACTGTGGGAATAAAAGGCACCAAAATGTGTTCTTCTCCCCTATAGGAGAAACGTATGTTCTACCAAACACAAAAGGATTCCTGCAGGGAAAAATTCACCCTGAGACTATCGACTTTAAAAATCCAGACTGCTTTTATTCTTTATTTAATAAAAATAAAAGATCCTAGAAAACTATTGTCTCCTGGTCAGAAATCTGAAAGGGGCTCTAGATGAAAGATCGAGATTCTGCCTCAGAGAGTTTGCTTACTCACTGGAAGCAGAAGGGTTAGGGCAAAGAGGTTACTTAGCCCATTTCATGGGGCTTACGTCTCATAAATAACCTGTGAAAGTGTAAGAGCATGACAATGACTGTTGCTTAATACATTCTTCCTTGAGTGACTACACAGTAGACCACTGTGTGTAGTCAGCAGGCAGTCTGAGAGGTGTCCAGGCAGAGTGAAAAAACCCAGGAAACTGCCAATCACATCCATGTCCACCTTGACATCTGCTATTTTATGTGATGTTCTAATATTTCAACTGATAATCTCTTCAATGTTTTGTTTAAGTTACCAACTAAGCTAAATTGCTTAGGTCTACCAAGCTGACTTCAATTTCGAGATAAGATGTTTATGGCTGCTAGAGAGGAAATGAATGATAAATTAATAGATTTTTATCCTGTACTCATTTGGAAATTGTTTAAATGTAGATGTCTCCTTAGAAGAGAAGTCTAAGAGATTTTGTGTCTCTTAGACTCTTGAGTTTCTTTGAAAATAATACAGTCCCTTAAAAATCAATGTCCCTTCTATTCTCTCATTTTCTGAAAGAATAAATTAAAATTAACTTCATCATCTGGAAGATTTTTTTTTGACAAGAATTAGGTAACCATTTTGTGCTTACATCAGAGGTTTAGAATTTTCCTATAAAGCAAATAAATTTATAAGATCTATTTTAAACTGTATGTCAATGGCAAACTTTTAGGATAAACCCATTTTTGAAGCATTTACATTTTGCAAGGTGCCTAACATAGACTTGAAGACACTAAATCAAAAAGAAATGTTAATGTAGTGAAATAACTTATTAAGACGCAGGTATCATATCGTCTAGTCAAAGCATGCCAATCAGTTACACGGATCCACGCCATCTCAGTCTTGAAGGGTCTGTAATGCTTTTAAGGTGGAATCCACAGATAAGTCCAGACTCCCTTATCTGCCTATAGCAGCTTTGAGCTTTTGAAGGTGTTGCCTGGATTGCTTTTTCAATACCATACTCATGCAACATCCCATGCAAAAACTGTTTTCCATGTCCAGTCAAACAGTTTCTGTGTACAAAATGGAAGTTCCTCTTACCTCCTCTGAATGTCATTTCATCAACAATTGTTTCTTGGAGAGAAAGATCTGTGATAGCCTTATGAACAATATAGAGATTCTCTTCTGGTTTTTCTGGGGAAAAAAATCCACAAGATTAATATTTTAACATTTAATTAGTTTAATATAAATAAATTACCAATTTAGACTCTAATTAGGTAGATGTCTTTGATTTTTTAATTGTGATGATTAAAAATAACTATTTCACTCTTTGAACTCATTTCTTCATTGGTTACTTTTATTTATAATGATAACCTCCCATTTTTTAATGTCTACACGAGGTATATTACCATGAATTCAGAAATTTTCTGCTATATTTAGAAGAAAAAGTTGAATTTCTGAATTCCCTTTAATCAAACAGTAATGTTCATATAATAATAAATGACAGTAGTTAACATTTAACCAATACAGTAATTTTTGCAACAATTCTACAGATGTTGGTACTATTATTCTGCCTTCTTCTAGTGGGAAAACTAAGGCTTCAGGAGACTGAGAAAGTTCCCTAGAGTCACAGAGCTATCAAATAAATAAGCCTGGATTTTACCCACGGCAGAAGTTAAGTCCTTATGCTATGCAGGCCCGTAGAATAAGGCATCACATTAGGGCATGGATGAGGGTGGGAGGGTGTGCAGCTTATTCCTGTCATAACAGTTTATCCCAAGACTCCTGAGTGAGTTTACAAATCAAATCAAGCAAATTAGAGAGAAGGAAAATGCTTTACCTTTTAGAATCTTCTCATCCATAGATGAGTTGAGCAGTATGGTCCCTTGTAATTTTTCACTTTTCTCCCGATTTCCTCCGGTGGGTATATCTTCAAGACTAGGTTCCACCCTGCTGTATGATGGGGCACCATCCACATCAGCGGCTTCCTCAGTGATTTTAGTGATTTTTTGTTGACCATTTTCAGGTGGTGTATCTCCATTATACTCAACCGGACTGAATGTCACTGGAACATCTGTCATGATGTACAGTTTAGTCTCACTTGGAGAGAGCTTTGGGGAAGACCCTTAATAAGTTCTCTTGCCTTTAAATTCTACAGTTCAAACTCTTACTCTAAGAGTACAGATTATTTACTTTAGTACATAATAACTAGCTTCTTTTCCTAAAGGTGTCCAGATGGAGCTTAGAACAAAAGTAATAGAATTTGTCAGATTTGCCACCAACCCATGCGCAAGAATCCAGCCAATCACCACCTTCTTTGCTGTTTAGCAGTCCCACTTGCACAATTAATGGCAGCCTTTTGATCTACATAAACAAACAATCTGAGGCAATCAGGCTTTTGTGCTGCCATGTAGAGGGGGACTTTCAGCATGTCAGTCCCCCTCTGGGAACAGAGATTTTTGTCCCCTCTCATAATGGCCCTTTGTCATTTTCCTTGTAACAGGAGCCACGATTGTTCCACAGCTTTAATCCAGAGAGAATGACCACCTTGAGGCATATTAGTTCTGTGTAACCAGCTTAACATTTCCAAACAGATTTTGTTCAAGTAAAACCTCAGCTACTTTGTAAAGGACAATGGCATCGTTTCTTATTTATTAAAGAATAAAAACAGCTTACCAAAAACCTGTAAACAAGACAACTTTATTGTGAGTGGTTCTGGCAGCAGATCCCATGGTATGTTTTCAGGAGCCCAGAGAAGCAAAGCTAAGAACAAACAAAAATTCTGCCATCTTACTAATACCAAAAATTTTACATTTCAGAGTAATTCATTTGGTCTATACCTTCTTATTCTCTAGTTTATTTAAACGTCTGTTGAAGCCCACCCCATCTTGTACAATTCTAACATAATTGCTTCCATTCCCTTCCCCCAGCCAGAATTACTCTCAACATTTCCTATTGATGTTGCAAGATGTGGTAAAATAATATAGCACCAACCCTGCCTGTCCTTGGGGAAAGAGATGATTATGTAAAACATCTGCCACCTACCAATCCTTCCTTCTTAAAGTAAGACATTCATTCTTTTTCTTTTTTGAATCTCATCTAGTACAAAATGATTCTGCAGCCTTTGTCCATGCTGCTCTCTTGGCTTGGAATGCCCTTCTCTTCTTCAAGGCCAAACCCCTGGCCTAACCAGCTCCTCTGAGTTCTCAGCTGTTAGGCTGAAATGCCATTTCCTTAAAGACACTTTCCCTGACCCACAGGATTAGGATGGGTCTCCTCTTACACATGATCTTTGTCCTTCAGAGTGCTCTTCACAGTTGTGATTAAATAAGTAATTGCACAATTATCTGTCTAATGTCTCTTTCACTAACTAGGATCGAAGGTTCATCTGGGCAGGGACCATGATTAACTTGCATGTGTCCCCAGCATACAGTATCTGTCCTGAAATAAGTAGGTACTCAATAAAGAAAAAAAAAAAAAAACTTTTGAACAAATGAATAAAAGTTACTCTCCAAAGACCACATTTCAGATCTTTTCTAAAGGGAAGAAGATTAGAAATCAGAGAGTAATTGCAAATTTATCACCTTTAAAACTGTGTCTATGGCTGAGTCCATTAGGGTCTACATCAGAGACGACAAATACAAGGCACTCTGGTCTCATACTCTTTTCCCAGGGACTTGGAGGCCATCTCTACAATCCTAGAATTCTTTCCCTTGTCATTATTGGCTTTTCTCTACTGAACACACTGATTTTTTGTTTGTTTCTGTATGGGAGGAAAATTAATTTTCCTTCTATTCTTCTAAGTTCTTGTCTAAGATCCTTGTAATAAAAGACAGATTAACAAGAGAAAATGGAACAGAAGTTTGTTAACGTGTTTTTAAAAGATACACTGAGACATAGTAAAGATTTTAAAAGGTTTTCTGAGCAAAAATCTATTTGACTCTGGCAATGCCGAACGAGAAATGGTTAAGAGCACTCCATGGGAAAGGACATCAGGGAGAGACTTTTATAGAGAAAAGGCAGAAACAAAGTAAAGAAATTATTGATTGACTACAGCTTAAAACCTAGTTGTCTGTTTGTGATTGGTTGTCCTTAGCTGTTAGTCTAATGGCCTTCTTGTTGAATTAATTTAGCAAAGTATGCCTCATATATACATGGGAGACATCCAGGGAAACCAAGTAGCTCCCAAGTAGCTACCTTAAATACCATCTCCACCTAAAGACAAAAGAGAGAAAGGTGTGTGCTGGGGGAGGAGTGGGGAGGCTAGTTAGAGTTTTCCAGGAAAAGGCATAGTAAACAAGGGTAAGATTTGTTACGCTAATTTAAATGGATGCCTTCTCCACTGACAAGATTCTATTATGATTTAAAGTCACCCTTCTCTTCCTGAAGAGAAGTACTAGCTAAACTAGCTAGAGAAGTAGCTAAAGGCATCCTTTTCTTCCTGAAGTACAGAGAGGGAAGCACCCTTACATAGGGAGATAGCCTTTATAAATGCCAATTTCCCTTGCAAAACATAACTTTCTGTTTCCTGTGCTTCTCTAGTGCTTGTTAGTTCTCAAAAATAATCAGCTCAAAATAATCCTTATGCCCAAAAGACATATTTTGGTATGGCATATTATGCTACTCTTCATTTGTTTGTTTTTAATTTTTTTTTACAAACTCTTATATAGCATTTATATATGTCAGGCACTGTTTAAATGCTTCACAGATGGTAACACATTTGATCTTCAAAATAGCCCTGAAAGGTAGGTGCCATTATAAGCCTTATTTTACAGAATAGAAAAATGAAGCACAGAGAGATTAAGAAACTTGCTCAAGGTCACACAGCTAGTGAACCTACTACTGAGAGTTTACAGCTTAGATGAAGCCAAGAGCCATCTCTGGTCTGGATGCTGATGTTTCCTTGGTCCAGAGAACCCAATGGGCTACAGCCTGATGAATTAACCATGTAGGCATCATTAGTAGTTATAGCCAGGAAGGAGCAACAGAGGGCCTGAGGTGGCATCCCAGTCTTCCCAAAACAGACACCCCAGCTGCTGAGGACATGGTTGGGAGGGTCAGGGAGTTTCCTCCCACCAGGAATAACAGGGCTATTCACTTAATTCAAAGACTGGGGTCTGGAGCTTCAGGGCCAGGTTGGTCCACTGCCACCAGCAGAGTTAGAACAGCCCAGGATCTAGGGCAAACAGAAAATACTGGAGGAATGCAGATGGGAGAAATGCAGAGACTAAGACCAAAGCCAGGAACACATGGGGACAAACTAGATTGTGAGATCCTTAAGGGAAGGAAGTAGTACTAAATTCAACTGAATGGCCAGCAATAAACAGAGAAATATAGGAGCACTCACATTAGCTTTAAAGGCCTGTCTCCAACCACTGTCAATTCCCTCGACTGCCAAGCACTTCAATTCAGGGACACAGCAGAGTTTAGTTTCTCTCTCCTACTCTTAGATTTCTATGACCCTAAAGCAACTTGCAGTTTATACCTACAGCTTAGTTTTCACAGGAATTAAAATCTGGTGGGGGGATTATCTTTTTTCTAATGCTTTGCTTGACATTTCTTTTCTGGCATTAGAATTATTTCAGATTTATAAAGATAGAAAAATGACCCAGAGTTCTATCAGCCTTGGCTAATCCGTGTGTTCACTTCTGTTATACTGTCCTACAGAATAACAGAGGTAGGTAAAACGGTTTGTCATGTGCACTAGTTTTCCTACAAGTAGATGGCAACACAAGAAACTTTTAGCTTCAAGATGGGTCTATCTAACTACCAAATAAAACACAGGGCATCTTATCCATTAAGAGGTATGTTGTCACACATTGTTTGTAACAACCTATGATTTTTTAAATGTGTTAGAATTTGCACTAATGATCCTTAATTCAAATACTAGTGCATAATCTTCACTGCATGAAACAGGACTTTTTTTTTTTTAAGAGAATTTACTGGAGTATTTTTCCCCCTAGTTATGATTCTTAACAGTAAAGGATATCATATAAATGTAACCATTATCAAATCTATAATAAAAACATGATAATGAAATAATCTTCACAAGGGAATGTAAAAAGTATCAAAATAACATTATGTAAAAACCCATATTTCACTTGTCAAATGCCAAATGATTGATGTTAAGGCTGTATTAGGTCCAGAAACAGGATTTGGGGAAAAGTCATAAAATCCTGACCTTTAATAATACGTGAAAAGCCAAGCCACAAGTTAATGTTATAGCTCAGAGATGGTTAGTGAGCACTGAAACAAAACAAGAAATAAATTGAAGAGATTGGCTTTTTTTTTTTTTTATCTTGGCAGATTAGAGCCAACTCTTATACAAACAGAGATTTGAATAGTTGGGAAGAGGTAGTGTATCAATCATGGTTGAAACAGAAAGAACCATTAAGGGATGGATAGATTGATCCACCTTCCTACCTATCTGTCTATCTATTCATCCATCCATCCATCTGAAGGGATTTAACCTTATACAATTGTAGGTACTGCTGAAGCTGCCTCCATAAGTCTCGTGTCAAGTCTGGTGCTGGAGCTTGAAGTCTTCAGGGCAGGAAGGTGGAAAGGGAAGATGGATGTGAGGGGCAAGAACAAACTGGAGACACAAGGACAAGCTGGAACTGTGTCAGTTCTCACTGCTTCTGACCTTAGTGGTGTGTGTGAGTGTCCTCCAGGAGAAGCTGGTCCCCTGACCATGGTCCTGGATCAGGGAAGCTGAAGGAAGATCCAAAGGAAGGTGGAGACCCAGGGCTGCCCCAGGCAATGGGTGGATGGGTCACAGAGGGTGTGGTGAGCTACAAAGAGCAGCTGCTGCAATGTTGCCCTACAAATCCCAGACAAGAATGCCTCTTTTGGCCTACTGTTCTTTTTCTAGAATCACACAGGAAAGGGAATTCTGGGAAAGAGAGTTGAGACTGGTCAGGTTGACACATAACCATGTCACCACTATGGACTTTCAACATGTCTCTGAACCAGTGTGGTACCACATGCAATATTTCAACTCAAAGTCCTACCAGTAACTCTCAGAATCTTCTAGAGGGGATATAGCAATGTCTCAAGGGAGTGCGAAACCCTGAAGGACCCTGAGGAGCCAGAATAACCTGATTTGGTTCACTTAAGGGACTAACATTCCAAATTGAAGGGACAGCCCAGCAATGAACTGTTACAGAAATATAAAATATCGTAACATAAAAAAATCAATCAGTAATCATATATTTCACTTCAAAAAAAAAAGTGAAAGATTTATACGATCCAAAGAGAAACCAGAATATATATACCTCACTTCAAAAAACAGTAACTGCCTACCACCTAGTATGAATTAGATTAAGTTGATATTTTGTGTCATCTTTGTACCTTGTGTTTATATTTAAGCCCACTGTGAAGCAACAGCTGTCATTTTGGCAATATAAGGTCTTGAAGTAAAGGATGATTTCTTCCAGGTAGCCAATAGTGAAGTCTATGGATAACATTTGAGTTTTAAGAATTTAATGTAACAGAATTTGAAAATTGAACTGTATCTTATTAGAAACATGCTTTCCAAAAAAAAGAAAGAAAGAAAGAAAGAAACATGCTTTTCAACCTCAGAGGTAGGTCAGATTGGGAGGGGACTGTCAGCTGTCTCTCTAAGGACAAAGCCCTTCTTATACCCCAGGAAAGGTTTAACTCTTTGCAGCTCTAGAATCTGGGACCTGGCCTCCCAGTGAGTCCCTGTTTACCATTTTTTCAGAAAGCACTGGAAGAAACAGGTTGGGATTTTTGGTGAGGATTAGAGGAGAATATAGCCCTGAACAAAGAAGCCGCAAGGTAAATCCCTGGGGCCAAGATATGCAGGGTTAGGGTGGGAAGGGAGAGCACTAAGCAAGAATTAAGAGGCCCTTAAATAAAGGGCAAGGGAGCATTATCATCGGTGACCCCTACAGTGGGTAACAGGATGAACTCAGGCACCAAATGACCTGGCATGAAATCCTAGCTCTGCTGTTTTGTGACCCCTGGGCCAGTGTAGGAACCAGGCATGTTTGGGTCGCAGATTACAGAAGCTCAATTCAAAGAACCTTAAACTCTGTGAATTTAACAGATCATTTCACTAGAAAGTCCAGAATTGGCTTTGCACTTGTTTGGATCCAAGGATTTAAACAATGTCACAGGCAACCTTTCTCTCTCGATTCCAAGGAAGGTAACTGTTAGGAGGTACTTGGGTGAACATTTGTCTAGGTCCAGTAAGATCTCCAGCTGAGTGTAGTAGGCTGGATGATGGCACCTCCCAAAGATGTCCAACTCCTAACTCCCCTGCTCTGGGAACTGCTACCTTACAGGGTAAAAGGGACTTTGCAGACATGGTTAAATTAGGGAGATAAGGAGATTATTCAGGATTATCAAATTGAATCAGCATAATAATCACATGGCCCTGATGAAAGAGAGGCAAGAAAGTGAAAGGTAGTGGTAGGAGACGTGACATGAAAGTAAGAGGTTGAACTGCTACACGGAATGAGCTAAGAGATGTGGACAAGCTCTAAAAACTGAAGAGGACAAGGGAATGGATTCTCCCCTGAAGCCTCTGAATGGACTATAACACTGCCAACATCATGATTTTAGACTTCCAACATCCTGAACTGAAAGAAGATAAATTTGTGCTGTTCTAAGCTATTAAATTTATGATCATTTGTTACAGCACTCATAAGAAACTAGTACATTGAGTATCTTGTTTTTCTGCCTTCATTTTCATTGACTAGCTGGGGGCAGAAAATTCAGCCTTTCCAACTATTTGTGAGGTATATATTTTTGAATCTCAGCTATCTTGGATTACTTCATACTGACCAAAAATACCTCTCATACTCTCATAATAAGATTGTATTTTCTTCTCTCTCACTTTTCCATCAGTACAGGTTTGACTGAAATTTGTAGCAGTTTGCTAAAAACTATACAAAAATGACAAACTCTCTAGTATCTTGATATTTTTCTATCAAGTCACCTAAAATTCAATCTTTAGTAGAAAATAGTCTGAATCAAGATTCGAGGGGACAGTTTATAGCAACAATGGTCAGCTTCACAATCAGGAATCGGTGAATTCTCACTGCTTCTCATCGCTCCTCTTAGTGATCCAATCCCACATTTTAAGGTCTATAATCTACATATCACTCTTGCTGTCCATTTCTTTGATTATACAATATTTCTTTGGTTGAAAATGAAAGATTCAATTCAAAACAAATTCTACAGAAATGAGAATGATTCTGGCTTCTGGAAAGTTCCTCCCTCTCTCTCTTCTCCCTTTCTTTCTTGGTCATTGTTCTACTTTCCTCTATACTGGCTTTTTTCTCAGGTGAGTACTCCTAGGTTGGAGCAAATATTCCTCTGGCAACCCTAAGCTTACATTATCAAGATAATTATTAATATGAAAGAGGGAAGTGTTTCTTTCCCATTAATTCCAGGCCAACTCTCTGGGATGGCCCTCATTGGGCTACTTTGGGGTAGGGGTTAATTTCTGAGCCAGCTGTGACTAGAGGGACAGAATCCTCTAATTGGCCTGGTCTGGGACAAGTGTCCACTCCTGAACAGAAAAATGGGCACAGACAATGAGAAGAGCCATAGGACAAACAAACAGAAACAGACAGTAGCAGATGCCTACCCTTTGAAGAGATTCAGATGCCCCATCAGTAAATGGTAGATTCTAATATGATACTCCTCCTAGAATTACTGTAAAAACTAAATGAGTTACTCCAAGGATATTGTTTAGCACAGTGTGGCATAATAGGTATTCATTCATATTTGTTTTTTATTGTTATTTAGTTAACTAAGTAATTACTATTACTATTTCTACTAACCATGTAGCTTTGGAAAAGTCATTTAACCTACCTGAGCCCTTTCCTTCATATTAATAGTTATAATGACACATCCCTTGATGCATGACAAGAAGAAGCAAGTTAATGTGTAGAAGGTACCTAGCATAGGGCTCATTCATGAGAGAGACCCATGAAGAGTAGATGTTATTTTTACTGTTATCTGAGAAAGAAGGAACAGGACCACACTTATCTCATCTACATATGCATGGATTTTTTACAAGCCAAACTCTGAAATCTGACTTCTGAGTAGGTAGAGTTACATCACTGAAAGGCTCTTTTTTCACAGTAGGAGACAATGTAGGGGCTGCTCCCGAGACTGACACACACACATGGAGGTTAGATCTAATGTGGCTTTGGTCCTGTCCCTTCCTGTAGTCCCTGGGAAAACTTCAGTCATCGCCACTCTTTAGAATGGCTTGTTGTAGAGTATCCTTGCAAACAATGGTGGCATCTGTTTCATCCAATAACACATGTGGGTGAGTACCATGGCTTCATCCTTCCTACCTTGAATTGGGATTAGTGTGTGAGCACCAGCCTATGGCTTCTACAAACAACCAATGCATTGACTTGGTGGAAACTGATCCTACAAATGTATGAAATATCAGGGAGATTATGAAGACCTTGACCCCTAGAACTCTCTCACACATCAATCCTTGCAGAAGAAAATGAATTATGTTTGAGACTGCTGCAGAGCAATCGCACAGGTAAGGAAGGGGAAGCCACATGAAATAAAATTATTTCACTCTGTTGGCCATAATTTTAAGAGTATACTATCCTAGATGCATGAAGGAGTGTCCCCAGTGGACTGGGCTCTCAAGAGCTTTTAGCCAGGCAATTATACTCCTGTCTTACTTACAGTGAGATTTTTCTTGATGCACTTTAATGGAAAGAATGGATTATTTATTCACAGACTCTCTATACACATTAGTTAGAAGTGGAATTTGTGCAAGTGTTTAAAAACCACAGAAAGAGAATTTCTAACTGCATGTGCATACATTCTCTTTGGTAGTGGGAAAGCATTTTATAACTCCCCTAGGGAAGCAGAGCTGCATGAATGCCATATCACTGTCAGCAGCATCTCTCCTGAACTATTTTGAATGTCACTAGGAGTTTAAGGCAACATGTTGTTTTTCAGAGGAGGAAGGCAACAAAATAATTAAATACACTTTTCCTTAAGGAAAAAAAAAAGGAAAAAAAACCAAGTTGTTTCTGCTTTTGTAAGAAGGTGGTAGTGATGTGACTATGAACAAATATAATCTCTCCTAAAATGCCTCAGGTAATTTAGCTCAGAAAACTTTATCTCAAGGTTAGCAGGAGAAATTTACACACTCTCAATGAGTGAAATACATCTGCAAATAGATTAGAATTTCTTGTAAAGCCTTTGTTTTGAATCCAAATGAGGAACATTGGACAGCTGCGCAGATTCTCTTGACCTTTAGGTGGGGAGAGCAGTGATTTGAAAGCTCCATTTATTGATTAGCTTATTTACCCCAAAGCAACTTGAAGCCAAACAGGAAATGTACTTCGAGAACCATTCGACTCAGAGGAACGTAGGAGAAGAACAGCACACTTACTCAGTGGGGTCTACACAACAAAGTAAATTCAGGCTCTCTGAAGTGTTCACATGGTCCGCTGTAATAGTCTCCCACCTCCAAATGATATTATTCTAAATCCCAAGTACATTATCTGGTTCATAGTAGATATTCAATAAAAAATAAATTGTTAAAATATTCTTTCTTTTCCATGATCACACACACACTCAAACTCAGTTTCTGCCTATTGGTCCCTTGCTTGTCATATTAAATACCAGCTCTTTATAACATAACATAGCTACTTTCTGGGTTAATCACCCAAAACTGCCCAGTTCTTTTTTCTACCATTGCCACAGAGAAGTATTCGGTGTTACCAAACAAGACTCCCATTTCCATGTCTTGGCTTATTCTTTCCCCTGTGTCTGCAATGCCTGCCTCCTCACATCCCCTAGCATCCTCCTCACTCTCTCTACAAAAGCCACAGCCATATTTCAAGGCGCATCTCAAACACTGCACCCTCTACAAGGCACTTTCTGACACTTTTGCCCAGAGGCTCTACCTGTACTTTTCTTAGAGCCCCCTTAACAATTCAGCCTTATGTTGTTTTACTGCACCTCATTATTTTGCCTTGTATTATTATTTGTGCGACTGTCTTACCCCACTACCAGAAAAGCTTACGTTTGTAACTAAAAGACTTCAATTTAAACCTCAGTTCTTCCACTGAAAATCTATATGGTTTTTGGCAAATTACTTAATATTCAGAATTTCAGAACATCTGGAGAATGCCTACCTTTCAGAGTTTTTGAGAAGATTAAATCACTTCACAAAATATACGTGGATCACCTAGCACAGTACCTGACACACACTGAGAGCCAAATAATAGTAACGATGCTATTTGTGAATGTATTGTCAGATCCTTGCAGGCTGTGTGTGATTCATTTTTGCACTTCTGTAGGGGCAAGCATACCACCTGGATCATGATCCATACATATGCTTTGCATTGCCCATAGCAGTTACTGACATTAAAATGTGACAGTAAAATTTATTTGAATGTGTCTCTGACCCCTTGTTTGTCCTTCATTTATGAATCTGTTTTTATTTATTTCCAATTAAGTTTCAGGGATTCAGGATCTAAGAGTTGAATTTTCTATGGTGTAGGGTTATGGTGTGGATTTAGAAGACGCCACCTACTGGCAAATAGGCAGAGTTTACGTTAGAAAATGAAATAAACACAGCTCTATGGCTCAACCGAAGACTGTTCTGAGTGTTCTGGTCTTTGCCCTCCTGACTGCTCACTGCACAGACCCTCTCAGTAAAGTACATATTGGCTAATACAGTCTTCATGTAGGAAGTTTTCTAAGTCAGCTTGGACTCATTTGGAGGTAAGTATTCTGGGTTAGATTTCCCAGAGCAGAAAGCCTCAACAGAGGAGGAATGTGTGCTCAAACAAATAGTGACTTGTTTGACACTTTTAGGGACCCTAAATTCTGACCAGGTAACCCTCATCCCATCCCTCAATGTTCCCCCTCTCCAGTAGGTCTTGGGAAAATCATTTAACCCATGAAAATGACAATTCCTGATCTGAAAAACTAAGGTCATGATAACCTGCTGTTAGAGGCTTCTTGTGAGGTTTTAATGATATCCTATCCAGAGATCTCAGTGGCTGCTGTCTAACATATGCTGTAAAAATCGACCTGTTGCTATGATTAAGCAAAAGATGCTATGCTTGCATCACTCAGTCATCTTCAAAATTCAGTTTGCCTCAGAATATTATAAGCACTCCATTTAAAATCCAGGTTACTTAGCACAACCACTCAAAACCTATGGGACACAGCAAAGGCAGTGCTAAGAGGGAAGTTTATAGCGATAACAGGCCTTCCTCAAAAAAGAACAATCTCAAATAAACAATTTAACCCACCACCTGAGTGAATTAGAAAAAGAAGAACAAAAAGCCCCAAAAAGCAGCAGAAGGAAGGAAATAATAAAGATCAGAGAGGAATTAAATACAATAGAGATTAACAAGACCATAGAAAAAATCAACCAAACCAAAAGCTGGTTTTTTGAAAAAGTAAATAAAATCAACAAACCTCTGGCCAAACTCACAAAGAAGAAAAAAGAGAGAGCACAAATTAGCAAAATAAGAAAGGAAAATGGAGAAATTACAACAAACAAAATAGAAATACAGAATATCATACGAGAATATTATGAAAAACTATATGGAACCAAACTGGATAACCTAGAGGAGATGGACAAGTTTCTGGAAACATACTGTCCACCAAAACCGAATCAAGAAGAATCTGAACATTTGAACAATCCGATCACTAGAAAGGAAATAGAAATAGCAATTAAAAACCTCCCTACAAATAAAAGTCCAGGACCGGACAGCTTCACCGGGGAATTCTACCAAACATACAAAGAAGAACTCATACCAGTCCTTCTCAAACTCTTCCAGACGATTGAAAAGGAGGGATTACTCCCAAACTCATTCTACGAAGCCACCATCACCCTAATACCAAAACCAGGCAAAGACACTACAAAAAAAAAAGAGAATTATAGGCCAATATCACTGATGAACATAGACGCCAAAATCCTCACCAAAATTTTAGCAAATAGAATCCAACAACACATAAAAAAGATTATACATCATGACCAAGTGGGGTTCATCCCAGGGACACAAGGCTGGTTCAACATATGCAAATCAATCAGTGAAATACATCACATCAACAAGAGAAGGACAAAAACCACATGATCATCTCAATCGATGCAGAAAAAGCATTTGATAAAATTCAACACCATTTATGATAAAAACTCTCGCCAAAGTGGGTATAGAGGGAACATATCTCAACATAACAAAAGCTATATATGACAAACCTACAGCCAGCATAGTACTCAACGGTGAAAAACTCAAAAGCTTCCCACTAAAATCTGGGACAAGACAAGGATGCCCACTATCACCACTCCTATTCAACATAGTCCTGGAAGTCCTAGCCACAGCAGTCAGGCAAGAGAAAGAAATAAAAGGGATCCAAATTGGAAAAGAAGAGGTAAAAGTGTCATTATATGCTGATGACATGTTACTATATATAGAAAACCCTAAAAGGTCCACACAAAAGCTACTAGAGCTGATTGAAGAATTCAGCAAGGTAGCAGGTTACAAAATTAACGTTCAAAAATCAGTTGCATTTCTTTACACTAACGATAAATCAACAGAAAAAGAAAGTAAAGAAACAATCCCCTTTAAAATAGCACCCAAAGTAATAAAATATCTGGGAATAAATCTAACCAAGGAGGTGAAAGAATTATACACAGAAAACTATA
This sequence comes from Camelus dromedarius, assembly GCF_036321535.1. Lineage (NCBI taxonomy): Eukaryota > Metazoa > Chordata > Mammalia > Artiodactyla > Camelidae > Camelus > Camelus dromedarius. The sequence continues at coordinate 35,208,962 of NC_087439.1, forward strand.
AACCATTGATGAAGGAAATTAAAGAAGACTTTAAAAAATGGAAAGATATTCCATGCTCTTGGATTGGAAGAATCAATATTGTTAAAATGGTCACACTGCCCAAGGCAATCTACAGATTTAATGCAATCCCTATCCAATTACCCAGGACATATTTCACAGAACTAGAACAAATCATAATAAAATTTATATGGAACCATCAAAGACCTAGAATTACCAAAGCATTACTGAAGAGAAAGAAAGAGGCTGGAGGAATAACTCTCCCAGACTTCAGACAATACTATAGAGCTACAGTCATCAAGACAGCATGGTATTGGTACCAAAACAGACATATAGACCAATGGAACAGAACAGAGAGCCCAGAAATGAACCTACAAACTTTTGGTCAACTCATCTTCGACCAAGGAGGCAAGAATATACATTGGAATAAAGACAGTCTCTTCAGCAAATGGTGTTGGGAAAACTGGACAGCAGCATGTAAAACAATGAAGCTAGAACACTCCCTTACACCATATACAAAAATCAACTCAAAATGGATTAAAGACTTAAACATAAGACAAGATACAATAAACCTCCTAGAGGAAAACATAGGCAAAACATTATCTGACATACATTTAAAAAATTTTCTCCTAGAAGAAATAAAAGCAAGAATAAACAAATGGGACCTAATGAAACTTACAAGCTTCTGCACAGCAAAGGAAACCAGAAGTAAAACAAGAAGAAAACCTACGGAATGGGAGAAAATTTTTGCAGGTGAAACCGACAAAGGCTTGATCTCCAGAATATATAAGCAGCTCATACGACTCAATAAGAAAAAAATAAACAACCCAATCCAAAAATGGGCAGAAGACCTAAACAAGCAATTCTCCAAGGAAGACATACAAATGATCAAAAAGCACATGAAAAAATGCTCAATATCACTAATTATCAGAGAAATGCAAATCAAAACTACAATGAGGTATCACCTCACACCAGTCAGAATGGTTGTCATTCAAAAAATCCACAAATGACAAATGCTGGAGAGGCTGTGGAGAAAGGGGAACCCTCCTACACTGCTGGTGGGAATGCAGTTTGGTGCAGCCACTATGGCAAACTGTGTGGAGATTCCTCAAAAGACTAGGAATAGACTTACCATATGACCCAGGAGTCCCACTCCTGGGTTTGTATCCAGAAGGAAATCTACTTCAGGATGACACCTGCACCCCAGTGTTCATAGCAGCACTATTTACAATAGCCAAAACATGGAAACAGCCTAAATGTCCATCAACAGGTGACTGGATAAAGAAGAGGTGGTATATTTATACAATGGAATACTACTCAGCCATAAAAACCGACAACATAATGCCATTTGCAGCAACGTGGATGCTCCTAGAGAATGTCATTCTAAGTGAAGTAAGCCAGAAAGAGAAAGAAAAATACCATATGAGATCGCTCATATGTGGAATCTAAAAAACAAAAACAAACAAACGAAAACAAAGCGTAAATACAGGACAGAAATAGACTCACAGACAGAGAATACAGACTTGTGGTTACCAGGGGGGTGGAGGGTGGGAAGGGATAGACTGGGATTTCAAAATTGTAGAATAAACAAGATTACACTGTATAGTACAGGGACATATACACAAAATGTTATGATAACTCACAGAGAAAAAAATGTGACAATGAGTGTGTATATGTCCATGAATAACTGAAAAATTGTGCTGAACACTGGAATTTGACACAACATTGTAAAATGATTATAAATCAATAAAAAATGTTAAAAAAATAAAATAAAATAAAATCCAGGTTTCTTGACTATACTCCCAGATACTCTGACTTGGTTGAGGCCCAGAATATACACCATAAACAAGCACCTGGGTGATTTTGGCATATATTCTAATAAACAATACTATGCTTTCTAACTTTCAAACACACCTAAATAAGGCAAAATAAAAGGCACACCTAAGCAAGGAAAAAAAAAAATCTTGGAGACATATTTGTTTTCATTACTCATATTACTTAAAAACTTAAAGACGTGGGACAAATAAAGTTCTGGAGGTAACAGTAATAATATAAAAATAACAGTAATAATAATAATCAACACATTCTAAGTACTTATTATGCAGCAAGATTGGTCAATGAACTTTTAATACAATAGCCCTTTAATCTTCACAACAACCTTTAAGACAAGTATTCTTGTTGTCATCATTTTACAGAAGAGGAAACTGAGGCAAAGAAAATTTAAGTAACCTGCCAAAGTCACCCATCTAGTAAGGGACAGAGCCAGAAACCAGAATTTAAACTAAGAAAGTCTGGCTCCAGAGCCCAAGATCTTAAACATAATCCACCGTTTATAAACTTATAGCAATATTCCCTACTGAACCAAACCACACGGACCAAACAGTTATTCTTCTAATAAGGGACCAAATTTCTTAAAGAGCTTTTCCATGTAATAGAAGCCCCAAGAGAACAAATAACTAATATTATAGTCACAGGCCACCTTTAATGCATTCCACCATCCTGTGTTTGATTTTTTAAAAAATTTGTTCTAATAGGTTGGGCTTCACTTCTTTTATTTAACAATATCTCAGTGATTGAATTTCCATGGTTAACATTCTTTAGTCTGGTGTTCATGCATAAACTTGCAACAATTTTACACTTGTTTGCATTTTTAATCAAAAAAATGAGCTGCCTGATAAAACTAGTGCATCCTCACTAAAAGCCAAGGCTCAGGGAAACTACAGGGATGGAGAAGTCCTAGCAACGTCTATGAAAGGCTGATTTTGAGGGAAAGAGCTAATATGTACCTAAAGCCGAAAGGCTCTTAGTTTTTACTATCTGCAGTAAGAGACATAATTTAATGGGTAACATCTCCCAGGCTATGTTCTCAGGAGATTCTACAACTGAGAATAAAATTCATGCCTAAGGCTGGCTTTTGCAACCAATTTTAAAGGAGGGACTTGCCACTTCTTCCAACCAAAATCCTGAGGGAAAAGGAAAAAATGAGTAAGAGAATGACAGGACTCAGAACTCACAGTCATCCTTAAGGGCAAATTGGTGGCAATTCAACAGTGATTCGTTTCCTTTCTCATTTCTAATCCCTCACACTTTGTGCACAGGCTTTTGGATAATAAGAATATGTGTATAGATGGAGCATTCAGTGTTCACAGTCTCCAACAATCATTCATTTGAAATGACTGAAGGAAATCATTTCAGGCTGAGTCCAGTGAGGAGCTTTCCAAAGGCAGTGCTGGCAGGGCAGGATCACAGCCATCCTGTCACTGACTCAATGTGGGCTCAGCCACCTGAGGGTGAGCCAGGACCTGTGTGTGCATCACAGAGAACTAGTGCAGTACCTGCCACCAAGGATGAACTTCATAAATGTCAGTTAAGTGAATAAACAAAGTTTCTTACCCAACCCCCTTCCATTTATAGATGAAAAACTCAAATCTCATGAAAGTGGAAAGTTTCATGAAGCAGAAGTTGAGGCACGAAGAGAATAAAAGAGCCAGGTGAATATAAGAGAATATCCTTCTGCCAGCTACCCTCCTTTTCCTCCGCTCTCTCTCTTCTCTCTGCATGTCTCTGAATCTTTCTTATCCTCTCTTGATTCCTTGTTCACTAAATTAATTGCCATTAATATGTAACTAAATTAAGTAACATACTGAATTAAGAAAAATTGAAACATTTAAACAGGCTTCTCTAAAAAAAAAACTGACCTAAGTTAGGTTTGAGTTGCTGTCTCTATGATATATACACTCTGCTTTTCTCTGTCTCTCTTTGGGTTAGTAGCCCTCAAGAGTAAAGAGGTTCTCCACTCATAGTCTAACTTACTAGCAGCACATCTTGCTAGTTACCTCATGTCGTTCTCCGCTCTCTTTCATTTTAGGGGCTGAAGAAGGGAATCAACTTGACATATTGTATGTAAGAAGTTCATAGAAGTGGCAGAATTACCACTGAGACTCCTGTCTCTTGGTCATAGACTCAAAGAGGCTCAGGGATGAAGAGATCTTTGAGTTGAATCTGTGACACCGACCGTTCAGTAGTTGAATCTCCCCTACAAGACCCACTCCAGGCATTTTACTATTCTCTTTTTTTTTAAAAAAAAAAATCTTTAAATAATAGAGAATTCATCACTTCATGAAGGCAGCTGTGCTTGAACTGCTCTGAGTTCTGAAAACTTATCCCCGTGTGGAGGTGAACTATCATGCCCTAAAGCTTTCACATATCAATTGTGCTTGACTGAACCCTTTGGAACCATCCAGAACAAGTCTAGTCTGTCTTCCACCTGACAACCCTTCAGATATTTGAAGGCAGCTTTCATGCCCGCCCCCATCCCCCAAGTCTTCCCTTTTCTGGAATAAACTTCTCTGGTTCCTTTAGCTGTTCATCATATAACACTGTATTGAGTACCTTTAAACTGTCAAACATTCTCCCCTGAACATACTGTCATATGCTTGTGTACAGGGCTGACAGGGGTCAGATATAAACTAGTATAGACACATTGTGTATTAAAATATTAAAACCATTTCACTACAATTGATAAAAAGCCACGGTTCTAAGTCTCTTCCTCAGTGTCCACCATTGTCTTTGCTCATCACCTCGGATCCTTCTGACATCTTCATGACCAATAACTAAGGGTTGTTCCTAGATCAATGTGTTGATTAATAAATGACTAAATCATACCAGCTCTAGACGTCTAAATATGACCCATTGCTAAGTATGTTTTTCAAAGTAATGCCCAGAAATTTTAAAAAAAACTTAAAATTTCCAACATTTATTCAGCACTTCTTATATGCCCAGCAATACAGCAAGTGTTTTCAAACATTCTCGTTTAACTGTCATAGCATGACTGTGACAGAGTCATCATTATTCCTATTCTAGAAATGAGAACACTAAGATCTGTGGAGGTCACATATCTTGCCCAGCGTTTTACAACTATTAACTGCCAGAGCCAGAATTCAAAAACAGATCGATGGTCAAATAAATTTGGCAAATGCTACAGGTTCTTTATCCTCATGGAAAATCATGATGAACTTGTGCACATTAAAGATTCTAAGAAGTTCTTCAATAAAGAAAGTAGTTTAATCCAATGTATTTGAGGTTTGACTCCTATTTAACACCCATAAGCACCTAGGTGAACCAATGGTTAATTTTTTTTTTTTTTTTTTTGAATCTGATCCTCATTGTTAATTCACAGCAATCTAAATGACGACTAAAGCCCCAGATCTTTTTCACGGACATCATCATTAAAGATCAGCTCTCCTCTTCTATCCTTGAAAAACATGTTTGCACCCAGAAACTTAAGTTTATCTCTTTTATATGAACTTTGGTTAAATTCATGCCTTGTTCCAGCTTGTCAATATTACAAATCTGCCATCCTGTGTAGTCACTGTTCTTCTTGTTTTAATTCATCCCCACACTGACTGACTATACGCTCTACATCTTCACCTAGACTGGGAATTATAAATGTCAAACATAGAAGAATTGAGGACTTTCAGTTTCAGCCCCAGTAGGTAATGACATTGCAAGTCATTATCTCCATCCTTATGATTAAAAATCTGAATAAACTAAGAATCACTGACTTTTCTTGGCCCTGTCAGAGAACTGAGGTTTGAGGGCAAAACACACCCAAATCTGGAGATACAGGTTACCCAGAGAGACACAACTGATATCTGCTTACTTAGAGCAGAAAGTACTGGAGCCAAAACCGTTAGGAACACTTACACAATAACTTTGACAAATTGCTAGAAGGTAAGTGAGGACTAGTGCAAGAGTAGGAATTCCTTGGGGCCACAGTTTGAGGGGTGCCCCCACACATTTGTTGGCTTTACCTTCAAGAAACCAGCCAGGTTCTCATGGTGAAGATCTGAGAAGGATCTTCCACCGGCCCTTGCAGGAAAAAAGGGAAGAATAATCATTATGAAATGTGCCCCAGAGTCTTCTGTATAACAAAAGCCTACTCTCCATGGGGAAAGATTTTCCCTGAGCCTTATTTCACCTGGAGGGGGGCATTCCTCCCTCTCCAGCCCCCTGTAGCTTCCCTGTTTCACCTAAGGGAGAAATTAAAAAGCTATGCTGCTGGAGAAACACTTGTGAAGGTGGCAGCCCAGAGACACTGCCCAAAAAAGGACTGAGATTTAATCATAAAATTATTGAATGTTTCTGCTCCCCACATCTTCCCACCACAGCAAGGGGGCTCCAGTATAAAAGTGGATTACTAATGAAGGAGCTTCAAGACACAGACTCTTTCTGAGGAAAAGTACACAGGGAAGCCCACAGTCAAGAGGGGAGACAAAATTAAGGAAGAATATGAAACCTCTGGCACCTAAAGCTATAGTGAACACTAAACACAGCCCAACTGCTAGCCAGATTAACATAAATTCTCACACTAAAAGCCTATTATTACCTATTTACCTGTCTAAGTGTCAACAAAAAATTACTAGGCATGACAACAGAAAAAACAAAAAACAGAAAAACACACTCTGAAGAAACAAAGCAATCATCAGAACCAGACTCAGATGTGAAAGATTGGACTGATAATTTATAGTGTAATAACTATGATTAATATATAAGGGCTTTAATAAAGAAAGTAGGCAATATGCCAGAATGGATAAGTGATGCAAGCCGAGTGATGAGAACTCTAAAAAAGAATCAAAAGATGTCATACTAAGTGAAGTAAGCCAGAAAGAGAAGGAAAAACACCATATGATATAACTTACATGTGGAATTTTAAAAAATGACACAAATTTATTTGCAAAGCAGAAACAGACTTGCAGACATGGAAAACAAACTAACGGTTACCGGGGAAAAGGGAGTGGGGAGAGACAAACTGGGAATAGAGGATTTGTAGATACTAACTATTATGTATAAAACAGATAAACAACAAGGTCCCATTGTATGGGGCAGGGAACTATGTTCAGTACCATGTAATAGCCTATAATGAAAAAGGATAGGAAAATGAATACTTATATGTATAATTGAATCACTGTGCTATATACCAGAAACTAACACAACATTGTAAATCGACTATACTTCAATAAAAAGAATCAAAAGAAAATGTTCAAAATTAAAAAACACTCTAATAGAAATGAAGAATAACTTCGATGGGCTCATCGATGGATTCAACACAGCTGAGGGAAGAATCAGTGAGCTTAAAACAGGTCAATAGTGATTGCCAAGACTTGAAATGCAAAGAGAAAAAATAATGAGAAAAAAATAACAGAACTTCTAAGAACCATGGGGCTATTTCAAAGAGTATAACATACATTAATTGGAATCCTAGGATTAAAAAGAGAGAATGAAGGAGAAAAAAATATTTGAAGTAAAATGGCCAAGAACTTTCCAAAATTAATGACAGACACCAAAGCACAGATCCAGGAAGATGAGAGAATACCAAGCAGAATAAAAAAGAAAAACAAAAGAAAAGCCTAATCATATTATATTCAAACTGCAGAAAACCAAACAGAAAAAAAAGAAAGTCATGAAAGACGCAAGAGAAGGGAAAACACTTTGCCTATAGAGGAACAAGAATAAGAATCACCACAGACTTCTTATCAGAAACCATGCAAGCAAGAGGAGAATAGAGTGAAATATTTAGTGTTGAAAGAAAAAAAAAAATCCACTCACCTAGATTTCTATATCCTGTGAAATTATCATTCAAAAAAAAAAAAAAAAGAGAGAGAAATACTTTTCTCTTACAGACAAACAAAAACTGAGGGAATTCATCACCAGCAGACCTATCCTGTAAGAAATGTTAAATGTGGAAGAATCCTAGGAAACAATTCTTTGGATGACACCATCTCTTTAAGCAACACTTGTTCAGACACACGTGAACCATTTTCCAATAGGATATTTATCACTGCATTAAATCAAACCTGCTGCATCCTTTCCCCAGAAGTTTTATGAAAGTATTTCCAATATGCCTGTGGAAGATCAGATACACTCATATAACAGTCAATATTTCTTGCTAAAAGATAAAATGATGTTATTCTGGCATAGTGAACTCTTGTTGGATCTTCTACGTTTTTCTGAATTATCTCTTTAATAATTCCGTCTGGAATCTCGCCCAATGTTAATTTAAAGCTCACTAATCTGGAACGGAAAAATGTACTCTTCTTTGTTCCTCTTTTTAAAATGTGAGTCTACATTTGCATTTTCCTATCTTCAACTTTTCCTTTATCTTTCAAATTTCTTCCCATATCACTCTCCTCATTTGCATCCTAGGATACTGTACTCCTGATGTGCCACAGCAGGAAACTTGAACTCATTTTTAGTGGAAGGATTATCTCTTAGACTATTTTATCCCATTTTAATCTCTATTCTGCCTTACCAATGTTTATTCTGTACAATTTAATGTAGAAATCTATCTCACAGAAAAGACAATTAGAAAATTAAAGAGCTCTACTCCTGCATGTCAGCCAACAACTTTATACCCTAATTGTGAAATACCCCTGTTCCTGAGCCTATTCTTTTGATGATCTTATCCTTATCCTAAGTGTAGCTAAGACTGTTTGGTCGTCCTTGACATTCTCATAAGTTGTAAACCACTTTGGACCTTAGCCTTTCTAAAGCTGATCTTCAGATCTTTGCTTCCCCTTCCGCTGTCACCTCACATTTTTCAGTGTCATTAGACCTTATTTTCATCGCTCTAAATCTGAGGTCATTGGAGAGTCTAATCCATTTGCTATACTGCCACCCAGGCCAAATTGCTTCCTTCTCCATACATCCATTGGACTATATATGAATGCAGATGAATGAAATTTACTTACCAACCTAGATATCTCTTGAAATAAATCACAAGCAGAGACTAAATGCCAGTAGATAAAATGCCTATAATTTCAGGGTACTGAAATAAGGAAAATTAGTTTCCTGTATTTTGATAAGAATTATTTTTGATAATTTTTATTATTATTTATTTGAGATATTTAATTTAAAAAGAGCTTAGTAAAATAAGTCAGGCAGAGAAAGACAATACTATATGATCTCGCTTATATGTTGAATTTTAAAAACCTAAATTCAGAAACAGAGACTAGAACAGTGGTTACCAGGGGCTGGGAGCATGGAGGAATAGGAGAGACAATGGTCAGAGCATATTAACTTCTAGTTGTAAGATGAATAAGTTCTGGGGATCTAATACACAGCATGGTGATTATAGTTAATAATACTGTATTATGTACTTGAAAGTTGCTAAGAGAATAGATCTTACATGCTTTTATTACAAAATAGAAATGGTAATTATGTGAAGTGAGGCAGGTGTTTGCTAACTCTATGGTAGTAATCATTTTGTAATATGAAAGTGTAGCAAATCAACACATTATATACCTTAAACTTATACAATATTATATCTCAATAAAGCTGGGGAGAAAAAAAGGAATAAAAAGAGCTTGAAATAATAGTTGTATAATGTGTAACATAATACTAGGGTGTAACATAATACTAGGGTGTAACATAATAAAAAAATACAATAAAATAATAATGTGATAAAATAATATAAAAAATTGTACAATGGAAAAGAGCTTTGTTTCTCAAAAATCTGGGTTCCTGTCTCTATCTAACACTCACTAAACACAGCAGGGTCTTCTAATCTCTTTATGCCTTTGTTTTCATATCTCTAAAATTGTCTAATAAATGAACAATATGTTAATGCCAACCTCATTTAAGGTTTTTGTAAGGGTAAATGAAATAAAGTATATGATCTTGACCTTGAAAGCCTTAAGGCAGTGAATTCAAAGTGTGGAACATGATGATTTTTTTTATGGCTGTTGGACATGTACTAAACAACATTAAATCACATAGTAAGAAAATGATTTTAATTTTTTTACGTATGTAAAGAAGAAAATCTCTGGTGCTAGTATGGTTTCACACTTTTCTAGCATTTGTTAAACTCTTTAAACAAAGGAGGTCACAGGCCTCCAGAAGGTGACAGCATTTATCTAGAATTTAATTACATTATTTTGTTTCAATTGTACTTATTTTTATAATTACCTTCTATGTAAGCCATATTTGTTTTCATTTCCATTTCTTTTTCAAATAAACTAATTTAAATAAAAAAGAAAATTGATTTATTTTAAATAAGTACAGACCAGAATAGATTGTTTAAGGTTTGACAGAGTATAAAAAGGACTGAGGAAATATCCTGTAATGCAATGCACACACTTTAATGTATTACACCGGTATTATCAATGAAGTTATAGTCTTATTATTTATTACTAAGAACAAATAATTCTTTGAAAAATTGGTGCTTAGTACATGTTCTTATGCCTGATTCCCAAAGCTTCTTACACAGAATTTTAAAAGAATTCATCCATAAATAATAAAAATGCAACTTGCCTTTGATATCTGACTTTTATCTCCTTTAAGTTAGGGATAATATCCCACTTCCTTTGTATGTCCTACAGTGACTGTCAGAATGCTGAGTGTACAAGTGTTGCTAAGCAAATATTCAGATGTATTAGATTGACATTTAGGTATGTCAAGAAAGTTTGTTTATCAGTGCTTCCCAAACTTTTCTCAAAGTATCCCCTTATGTTAACTAGCAGGACAATTTCCACACCTAACTCCCACACTCAACTTTGAAGTTATCACTCAAATAATGTAGAGACAAAAGAAACCAGTCTGGCTCACGGAATCTTGAGTTCTTTTGCATAATGCCTGACAGTACCCGGTAAGCAGGCTGTGTGATGTCCAAGGCTAGATCAAAGAAGTGTACATTTCTCTATAGTTCATATATGCTATAATTATAATTATATATCATTAAGTGTAATTATATGTGTCTTCTCTAATACCTTCCCAATTCAGTCCCTGCTCCCCTTCACCATGACAACACATATTTTATAAAGAGACCTTTTATCAACAGTCATAAGGTGAGACCTTTTGACTTTCCTCTTCAGGGATCTCATCTGCATCTCTATTCTCTGCTTGTGAGCTTCTGACATTTTAATGTCTGAAATGCCTAAATCCTTTATAACCAATCAGAAAAAGAAAATAGAGCCTTTACATTCTAATCACAAAGAAGGTTGCTCAAAGTCCCAAGTGAAAAAGGAATGAAGAATATTTCCAGGAACTTCATTTCAATATTCATGAGAAGCATTATTTACCATTAAAATATCTAAAAGGAAAACCAAAGCCTACAGAGGAAGGCAGCCAAAGGTTGATTTAAAATTCTCTGTCCTAGAAGCTGGGTTAGTAAAGCTCACACCAATTCCATTTGATTGGCTTCTTCTTTAAGCCTGTGTAATCCTCTCAACTAGTACTATGCTTTTCCTTTATTTCTGACTCTTGTTCTTAAGGCTCTTAATAAAAAAGCAGCATGGCTGACTGCCAAAATAACACAATTGGCTAGAACCCCAAACTCTGATATTCATCTGGCATGCTAGGTTGTTCAGTGGAGCCTAGATTTCTGAACCTTCTGAACATGGGCAAGCTGACTGCTAGCTGATAACAAGCCTTTCCCCAGTTTTCCATCCGCCCTCAAGAAGGAACCTGGTGTAACTACTTTGTGAAAGACCAAGCTCCATTTTGCCCTTTATGTAATTTCCCTCTTGTCGTCTTCCCAACAATTTAATGAGAAAATCTTGCTACCTGTATTATAGGGAAAAGGAAACCTGAGCTTAGAAAGGTAATAAATTACTTATGGTTATGGAACTTGTGAAGAGCAGAGCAAGATTAAAACCCAGGTATATCTGACCACAAAAGCCATTCTCTATCTATTACACCAGCCAGCTCCAAAAGAGTGCTATTCATAAAGTTAATCTTAAGAATGTTTTAGAATATTAAATGAAATATTTCAATTGACTTACATCCAATATTAATTTATCACTTGCCTTATGAAGCAACTATTCTTCCTCATCTGTTCAATCTGAAAATAGACTACCCTATGACCAGTAATCCCACTCCTGGGCATATATCTTGAGGAAACTAATTTGAAAATGAGAAAGGATGGAAGGGGGCAGGGCACAGCCATTCAAGGAATGCCACAGCAATTAACATCAAAATGGTGAAAGATTCAACCCCCAGTAGGCCTTGAGGCTCAGGATGATGAGAAATTTAACTTCTAGTAGATCTTGAGCTTCATTATACGCCCACTGTAATATATTAACATGGTGAATAACACACCCACAGGCATCACAGCAGTCCCAAGGCTAGCCACAAAAGGTCGAAGAGTGGGAAATGGCCAACTTCCTGGGAGTCCCAGCCCCTTCCCCTTAACTGGTCTTTCTACTTATTAGCATATGAAGCCACCAAGCTCATAAAAACCAGCAACATGGTGCCTTGCGGCCCCTCTCTCTCCCTCTTCGGAGACAGCCCAAATTCTGTCCATGGAATGTGTACCTACTTATAATCTGAGGACCCAATCCCCACACCTTGTGGCCTTTCTCTTTTCTTTTGATGTATCTCTCTGAATAAATCTACCATCACTCAACTGTGGCTCACTCTTGAATTCTTTCCTGCATGAAGCCAAGGACCCACACTTGGCGGGGCACATCCCAGAGGCTCAAATGAGACCTGGGACACAGCCCTTCTCATGCCCCACAACTGTTTTCCTGCATCAAAAAGATACATGCACCCCAATGTTCATACAGCACTATATACAATAGCCAAGGCATGGAAGCAACCTAAATATATCCATATCCAGATGACTAGATAAAGAAGTTGTGGTATATATATACAATGGAATACTACTCAGCCATAAAAAGAATAAAATAATGTCATTTGCAGCAATATGGAGGGACCTGGAGATCATCATATTAAGTGAAATAAGCCAGAAAGAGAAAGAAAAATACAATACGATTATCACTTATATGTGGAATCTAAATAAAGGACATAAATGAACTTATTTACAGAACAGAGATAGACTCTCAGGCATAGAAAACAAACTTACAGTTACCAGAGGAGAAAGGGGGTGGGGAGGGATAGATTGGGAGTTTAGGATTTGCAGATGTTAACTACTGTTTGTAAAATAGACAAGCAACAAGTTTCTTCTGTATAGCACAGGGAATTACATTCAATATTATTTACTGGCCTATAATGAAAAAAAATATGAAAAGAAAAAAAAAGAAAATCAGCACTCTACAGATATTTAATATCCTCTCTAGCAATGTGTAATGATGAAAGAGCTCCTCTGTTTAAATGTTGCTATAGTTACTTCATATATACATGGTTATAATTAAAGCTGGCTTCTATACCCTTGTCCTTTCTGTAGAAAATACAGAAAATAAATGGACTTCCACATCTTGCTAATGCTTATAATTTGTGCACTGTTTAGACTTCTAAGCTTCTGTTTAAATTCTGTTTTTCTATTTACCTTCATGTTTTTTTAAGTCTTTTCTCACTACTAATAATTATTGCTGTTGCTGTTTTATCAAGTTCAAGAAAGTCATGCCTTCTGGATGTCATCAACAGCATTTCCTACAGACCAGCAGCACTTGGAAATGTAATAAGCATGAGCAATCTGCAAATAATACTCCTCCCTTGTACGTATAGCCAAACCTTAGGGAAATAGTCTATGACCCTTTCAGCTTTTCAAAGAAGACAAGTTTTCACTTAGAGAAAAACAAAGCTTGGAACAATTGGCTGCCTACTGAAAGTTTCCATATGGGAGTCTGTGATTCCCAAATTTTTTGACCAGTAATGCATGTTAGCATCTGTTTATTTCATCTACAGGCAGCCTGGGGTATATGAACTTTATATCCATATATATTTCTTCATGTTCCTAAATAGTGTTTTTTTCCTTCACCATATCATTAGGTCAAAACTCTCCCTATTCTTTCAAAAATATCACCCTTCCCTGAATTATTCCAATAAATCTATTGTCAGAAAAGGCCCCAAAAGGATTCCTACATCACAAATGCTTTTATGAAGTTCTAGAAGCCTTTGGACCACAGTTTTCTGAAATACAATCAAAATCATAAGGAGAAAGGAAGCCCACTACTATTATCATTTAGTGGGACAACTTATCACAATCACTCTTCAGTCGTTTAGAGAGCTGACTTCCACATCTCTCTGAAGAGTAAGCGGTGAGTTCTAAGTCACAGGGAGCCCACTATGTCCCCCACAGTGGTTTCTATTTTCATGATTTAACTTTTGACTGATATAATGACATAATTTAATAAGAAATGTTGAGAACCTAGGCTATCTTGCTCTGAGCCCCATGCTATTTCTACAAAGAAATAAATGGCACACTTGTGAAGGTAAGGAAATTTCCATCACCTTGGATACATATACTACCCATGGCTAACTAAAGTATAACTTAGTACTGGATGGCACCTTAGAAGTCATTCTAGCCCACTGCCCTCATTTTACAGATGAGAAAACTGAGGTCCAGAATTATTAAGAGACTTGCCAGAATCACCCAGATAGAATTCAGCATAGTGATAACATGAACACAAATCTTTTGAGTCACATACAAAAAAAAATTTTTAATTTGATTAACCCATTAACTTCCACATCACTACACAGGAAGGAAGAATCTAGGGACTAGATACAAGCGGGGAACAGGTTCCAGTCTTGCTAAGAAAGGGAGGATGAATCTGAATGATCCTGCCTTTTACGGAGGAAACTGAGTGGAAGGGGGTGTCAAAGATTAACGCTGTCTCTTCCAAATTTTGCCCGCATAATTCACACACACACACACACACACACACACACACACAAACCAGTTATCTATCAACACCATGTCTATTTATGGGAATAAAATTATGGGTCTAACACAGCTTCCTTCTTTAGAATTGAGGGAACAAGTCTGCTTTGAAGTGGTATAGGAAACTGTGAGGCATGAAAAGGTGGGGATGCTGATTTCCCATCTTGCCTGAGAAGGACCCAGAACACCTGCATCCACTCCCTGGCAGGTGAAGGGCTGATAAAGTTCTCCAGAGCAGTGCCATCCAGGATGGGGACTACAGATTCCCAAAGGAAAGAAAAGGGCGGACTCAGAGTAATTCCGAGAGTTCTGTTAATTCACATAAGTTCCTAACATAGAATTTCCTGTGGACTAATTATAATCAGGAGGAGGAACGGAGAAAATAAAGTAAAATGGATTCTAACATTCTAGATGATTAGCAGTTGTTATTTTAAAGCATATGTGCTAGCTCAGCCACATCTCTTCGTGCTGGCTCCCTTCCCTTCACTACCTTGCCCTTCACTGGGTCACTGTACATTACAGCTGACAGAGGAAGCTGGGGCATTCTCTGGGACAGCCCCAGACACCTGGGTGGAGAGATACAGGGGAGGTTCTGTTACTTCTATATGAAGGGAAGATCCACCAAAACGGAGTAGTTTCAAGTGTGGTTCTAGTCCCTGTCTCATTTGTGTGTTTCTTTAATTTTTCTACCAATTTCTACCACAACTAAAATTAAAAGTAAACCAAAAAACCTGAAAAGCCTTGCAAATATCAGCCAAGATCACTTTGAGATTGAGTTCCCAATTAAAATAATTACTTCATTGCAAACAGCTATTCATCTCAGTAGGCAAGAGCTGTTTGTCTGATTAAGAGGTTGGACTGAGACAGTGAAAGAGAGTCTGAAAAGCCCTAGATTCGATGTGATTTCACTTCAGAAGTGGGAAAAGGGATGGAGAGGAAGAATGAGGACTCATGATGCATGGCTAAGAAGGCCAGGGCCAATGTGCTTGGTGAGAATTCTCAAGAAACAGCACTGAATTAAACTTAATCAAAACTAACAAAGTAGAATTTCAATATGATGTTTGGATAGAAGACTAAAATAATTCTAGAATAGAAGACTAGAGAAAGAATCATAGAGGAGTCTGTTAAGTCCATTGAAAAATTGAAGACAAACATTTTTGCAGACTAAGAAGAATAATTGCAACAATATATCAAGAAATGATAAATAGTGAACTAAAAGTCTTAGAATAAAAAAGAAGAAACATTGGGCTATTTCTGTGGGTCAAATTATCACCTCTTTTAACATTCATAATAATCTTATAAGTCAAATATTATTATTTCTACTTTATGGATTAGGAGGCCATGGCTCTGAAAGATTCATAATGTGCCTGAGGTCACAAAGATACTTCTGTTCCTGCAAATGTTGGTAGGTATTCTACAAAAAAGAATTTCATAGTAAATAATTTTTGAAAATCAGCTCATGCTGTTCCTCTCTTCTAGAGTTTAGGCTGAGAGGTTATGCAGAGATTAATCTATTTAACCTCTTCTTAACCCAGAACTTCCCAAACTTGTAACATGATGGGAAATGTGTGTGTGTGTGTGTGTTCTTACTACCTTTGTGAGCACATGAATGTCCTACAGGAAGCATTTTGGAAAAGATACCCAAAGGCTACAACAGAGCTAAACCAATAAAACTAAATTTAATAAAGAGCAATTTAAACCTGGCATTGGACATTTTTAAAGTCTGATTATGCAAGAACAAAATCAGGTCAACAATGCCATTTAAAATGCCCAGGGGCACAAAAACAGACATATAAATGGATCAATGAAACAGAATTTAGAGAGCCCAGAAATAAACCCACACACTCACGGTCAATTAATCTTTGACAAAGGAGGCAAAAATATGCCTTTTCTCCACAATGGAGAAAAGACAGTCTCTCCAGCAAGTGGTGCTGGGAAAACTGGACAACCGCATGTAAATCAATGAAGTTAGAACACATCGTACACAAAAATAAACTCAAAATGGCTTAAAGACTTAAATATAAGACAAGACACTATAAACCTCCTAGAAGTAAACACAGGTAAAACATTCTCTGACATAACTCTTAGCAATGTTCTCCTAGGGCAGTCTCTCCAGGCAATAGAAATAAAAGCAAAAATTAACAAATGGGACCTAATTAAACTCATAAGCTTTTGCACAGCAAAGGAAACCATAAGCAAAACAAAATGACAACCTATGGAATGGGAGAAAATATTTGCAAATGATGTGACTGACAAAGGCTTAATTTCCAGAATATATAAACAGCTAGTACAAATTAATAACAAAAAAACAAACAACTCAATCCAAAAAAAGGCAGAAGACCCAAACAAGCAATTCTCCACTGAAGACATACAAATGGCCAATAAGCACATGAAAAAAATGCTCAATATTGTTAATTATCAGAGAAATGCAAATCAAACTACAATGAGGTATCACCTGACACCAGACAGAATGGCCATCATTAAAAAGTCCACAAACAGTAAGTGCTGAAGAAAGTGTGGAGACAAGGGATCCTTCCTACACTGTAGATGGGAATGTAGTTTGGTTCAGCCATTGTGGAAAGCAGAATGGAGATTTCTCAAAAAAACAAAAACAGACTTACTTTATGATCCAGCAATAACACTCCTGGGCATATATCTGGAGGAAACTCTAATTTGAAAAGATACATGCACCCCAATGCTCATAGCAGCACTATATACAATAGACAAGACATGGAAACAACCTAAATATATCCATATTCAGATGACTGGATAAAGCAGCTGTGTTATATTTATACAATGGAATACTACTCAGCCATAAAAAGAATAAAATAATGCCATTTGCAGCAACATGGATGGACCAGGAGATCATCATTTTAAGTGAAGTAAGCCAGAAAGAGAAAGAAAAATACCGTATGATATCACTCATATGTGGAATCTAAAAAGAAAAAAAGAAAAAAGAAGACACTAGTTAACTTATTTACAAAACAAAAACAGACTCACAGACATAGTAAACAAACTTATGGTTACTGCAGGAAAGGGGATGAGAAAGGATAAATTGGGATTTCGAGATTTGCAAATATGAACTACTATATTTAAAATAGATAAAAAACGAACTTCTGTATAGCACAGGGAACTATATTCAATATCTTGTAGTAACCTATAATGAAAAAGAATATGAAAATGAATATATGTATGTATATGTATGACTGAAACATTATGTTGTATGCCAGAAATTGATATATTGTAACTGACTATACTTCAATTAAAATAAATTCATAAATAAATAAATAAGATGCCCAGAGGAAGGGCCACCATGAGTCAAAAGATGATGATAAAGCTAAAAGTTAATGAAATCTTAGACTACATTAATAGAAGTATACTGCCTTTATCAAGGGAGATTAGGGTGTTATGTCTGGTCCTGGATGAAACCTTGAAATAGAATGTTGACAAATTAAAGAAGGATCAAACATTGACAATAAAGTTGAAAGTTCTGGGTACTATGTCATGTGACATTACTGGGGAATTTGAGAATATTTTAACTGATGTAAATATTTGGCTGGAGGCTTGGGGTTGCTAAGATTATCTTTCCGTAGTTAACAGATTGTTGTAAGATAATGGTGTACACTTAGTTGGTTTTTTCTAGAGTGCTGAACTAGGACTAACGAATTATAGTTATAAGGGAATAAGTCTAGGTGTAACATAATAAAATGATTCAGTAAGATATTTGAGAAGAAAACGGGCTGATGTAGAACTAGACTTGTTAGTCTCTTAGAAGTAGCCGAGGAACAGGTATTTTTCCAGACTTCATTTAATGAGGTTCACTTTGAAAATTCATTAGTGGAAAAGGAAGTCTCAGAAATCTCACAGCTGTGATTAAAGAAGAAATAGATTTTTATTTACAGATGTCCAGAATTCAATAACATCTTTAGTCATCAAAGAACTGTTTCATTGACCCAACAGACCACAGCTCCAGGCACTGACTATGCTTGTGACCATGCCTCTCCTCTTTGCTGCTCCAACTGCTTTGACCTGCCCCACAACTGACTTAAGTTCCTTCTTTCTCATGGCTTCTCCTATTCATGGCTTCTTACACTCCAGACCAGGAGAACCTGCTCCGTAGTTTGTCATTACTAGTTTCTCTGTTGTTTGGTTTCTGCCATCTCTGTTATCTGAGGATTTTCCCTATGACTTACTTTAAAACTTCCTAGGACACCATTTTATTGTATTGGCCTGTCAGCCTCCAGTATAATGCATCAAAATTAGAGTTCTCTCACCCGGCTGTCTTAATACCACTTTCTCCAGATAGCTGCTGCCTTTGGGAGAGCTAGTTATCCAGTATATTCCACTCAGCTATGACCAGGATGCTGTGGTCACATGATAGCAAACATTACAGCCCTTAGAAGAAAGTTCTTAAGCAAGGACATAAACAGCAAACAGTTTCAATGACATATCCAATACCACCATCTTATAAGATGCTTCAGAAGGTGCTTCTGTTTTGAATGCAGGGTTAAATAAGATCTCCTCTATAGTCTCTTCCAACACTAATATTCTATTACATTAGAGCATAACTCTAAACCATTATTTTTCTTCATATTGACAAACTAAATTGTAGGTCTTATGGAAATAACAGACTTGCTAGCATCATATTTACTACAAAACATTAACTGAACATAACATTAACTTCTTTCAACAGAAGCCTCTAATCCCAGACCATTTGTTAACAAGTGAGACAAAAGAGAGAAATGAGAATGAGATATAAGTATTCAGACACAAGCATATAGTTTACAAGTTCTACTATGCCTCCTACTTCCTGAATTTATTGGAATCTCTTCATCTCTCTGAGATTCCATTTCCTCATTTCAAAAATGTAGAGACTATCACCCAGCTTTCAGGATGTAGGAATCAAATCTTGGAAGTGTGATTCTTTAGAACTGGCAAAAATTTCTGTAATACCATTAACCAATAATCCAGAAATGATTCCCATCACAGGATTTATTTCCTTCAGTATCGCCAGTTATCAAAGTATGTCTTTCAAGCAATTATAGAGTAGCTGTTTGGTGTTCAGAAGAAAATTGGGCATTTGGAATTTTAGGTACCTTTCTGATGACAGACTTACAACCAGACAATCGTTCTGCCTTGATTCTCACCTTTCCCATCTCCATATTTGCCCGATTTGATTTCCCATAATGATTCACATGTATAGAACCACCAATTATTCTGTATTTCTTATTAGTCTTTGCAAGCCATATTGAATTACAACTTAGACAATAAATCCTAGGGGAAATACCCAAGAGACTGTCATGACACATTTCTTGTTCTCTGGAATAAGCAGAGATAGTAATTAAGAATCATGACATATCACTAAAAATAGATTTCCTGTGTGTTTTTTGTCATACACACATCTAAGCTTTTTTTCATGCTATTTTAATGTGCTACATATTTAGCCTCTGGGAATCATTTCACTGAGTATCTAGGAAACTGCAGTAAATTCTTAGTTACTAAAATGACAAGTGGATGGATTATTTAAATATCTTTATATTCATAACAATAGTCTTGTTTGAGACCAATCTTCCTGTTGTGGCTAACTCAGAAAGAATCCAGATCTAAGAAGGAGGTACTATGCATCTTTTTTTTTCTTAATGCATGACTCTCTTTAGATAATCACTCATTTGTTCAACATTTATTGAGCCTCTACAATGTGCCAGGCACTCTTCCCAAGGCTAAAGATACTGCAGTCAACAAGACAGATGAGTACCCTGCTCTCATAAACTCACAATTCTGTTTTAGGAAGGCAGACATTAAAGAACCAAACAAATCAATAGATAATTTCAGACGGAGATAATTGTTAATAAAGAAAAGAAACTGGGTAACAGAATAAGGAAAAGCAACAAGGAGATGGGGAGATGGGGACAAGGAAGAGTTTATTTCCATTGGATGATCACGGCAGGCTCTGAGAAGTGAAGAACTGAGTGATGAGAAGCCTGCCACTTGAACACTGGGAGGAAGGATGGATAAAGCAGAGGGAACCACAGTGGTAAGTGTGACATGTTTAGGGATGAGAGGCATACGAGAGAAACGCAGGCATCAGAATGTGGCTGGTGATGTAGTCAGTGTGATAAACAAGAGCCAGATTCTGCAAGGACATGGGTGCCTTGATGAGGAGTTTGTATTTAACCTAAATTTAACGGGAAGCCATTGGAGAGTTTTTAGCAATAAACAGATAGGTGTCTAATTTACATTTTAAAGAGCTTTCTCTGGTTGTTTGGCAGGGCAGATAGGAATGGAAGTAGGAAAATCATTTAGGATTTCAAAACATGCAGTAATACAGACAAAAAAAGTTGATGGCTTGGACTACTGCTGAAGGTGGGCAGGGAGAAGAAATGGTGACTGTGAGAGGTGGTCAGATTCAAGATATATTTTGGATGTAAAGCCAATGGGCTTTTTTGATTGATATGACACATGAAATAAAAATGAGGAATTGAGGCAGCAATTTCTGTACTTCATTTTTGTCTGTTTTATACCATTCTTTGCATTGCATGGTAAAAGTTCAAAGTTAATAATAAAAATAAAGAATATGCAAGTAACAAAGCTTAAGAATGAGGAAGGGTCTACCAGATACTAGAGAATTACAGAACAATGCATTGTGAGACCCCTGTAGTAACAAAAGTAAGCAAATACTGTCTCTAATTCTGTGATCACTGTAAGAAGACCAGGGAATCTGGATTTGTAGGATTTTTCATGTCCTTCCTCTATTATAACAGGTTATTGTACTTTTGTCTTTACATTTTACACAAGACTATAAATTTTTCACAAAGTTTCATTAAGCACCACCATTCTATTACACAACTTTAATAAAATTTGGTTAGCATAGATGTCGGCAAAGAAAAAACAGTATGAAAGTGAAAAAAAAATGTAAAGGCAAAAAGAATGAAAGAAATAGAGAGGAAAAGCTTCAAACATGCCTGGAAAATACAAAGCAAATTCATTTCTAATCATCAGCTTCTGTGTACTTTTGAACTGAGGAAATTTGGAACTGCGTGAGTTCAAAAGGTGGCCAAGACTGATAACGTGTCCTTGTTAATAGGAAAATTTTAAATGAGTCTACTCGAGGGAGGCATATTTAGAAGTCCTCTAATGAGCTTCTCAGTGAACAAAAATCTGAATCTAGCCTTTTGGTTCAGTAAGTTAGTTCCCTTAGTGAAAGAGAAGTCTAGTGAAACAAATTTTATGAAATGCTGAAAGAAAAACTCTTCAGAGAATTGCGGCTCCAAACCACTGCATTTCAGGCCTTTCCCCTCTATTTTTTTCATCCCCTTTGTTGGCTAATCTAGTAACCATGCATCAAGCTTCCAGGCAAAGCAAAGGTCTGAATGCTGTGACAGGCATTTGAAAAAATCACATTATGTCTGTCAAAGCTTTGTATTTGTGGAGGTGAACAGAAAAAAACAAGAAAACAAGTCTGCAATCTGTATTTGTATTACAGAGATAATGCCCAGAACCCTTTGTACTTAGAGGAAGAATAGCATAGGCTTTCAGGCTACGTCCTTGAAGTACAAGCATAGTTGCACGAGGCTTCCGGTGGAAAGATCTGCCTTGAACTGCATGGCCCTTGGTATTCTGGTAAACCTAGTTTCATAGCCTTATACATGATGCAACGAAATTTCTATAAGAATCTCATGAAGGTAGACTTGAGTAGTAGAAAACTTTATAAAGCTTTAACTCTGTAAGTCTCAAGGCAATTGTAAGCATCCAGTTTTGCTAGCTCATTACCTCTGGGAAATAGCTTCTTTTAGCCACACATAAAAAGTAGAAGACATTTAAAGGTTCAAAGCTTTTTTAGCTCACTTTTAAAAACAGATACAGAAGATATTTTGTCAACACAAATAAACAAAATAAAGGGTACTTGAGTTAAAATTGGAGTATTTATACACAACTTTTCATGGTAAAATGTTTAAGGTAGATTGGATAATGAGGCTGGAGAGAGGGACACATTATCTCTACATAAAATATAAAAGTAATGATATGAAACTAGAGAACAAGTTTTCCTTTTTATTGATAATCAGCAAGTACTAGTGTGCCCCTCTAGACAATATTTCTCATCAATGGAGGAAAAATAACTAGTATATATGGATAATTAAGGTAAACCTGGGGAAATATGTCAAAAGCTAGATTATGCATTAGAGTTTGATTCATATGTTTAGGCTACTTTATTGGAAAGTCATATGCTATTGCAAAAAGAGCACAGAGTATCTAGTAAGAAAGACATGCTTGCATCCACGCTCCATCACTTACCAGCCACGTCATCTCAGGCCAGTTACTTCACCTTTTTTGCACCTCAATGTCCTTAACTGTAAAATTAAGTTAATTTAAAAGTTAATCTCAGTGAGTTGCTCAAAGACATAAATGACACATGACTTCAGAAGCATCTGACCCATGGTGTATAATACCTAGAGCACATTCACATCTAATTCACAGTTTCTCCACTAGTATAGGTAGCAAAACTATATCATTTTGTATTTAAAGAAAATAACATCCATTCAAGAAGTAAGAAAATTAAATGAATTGCATATTTTTATTTTCCCTTAAAATACTGCATCATCCTCTGTAATTACACTGAGGCATTTTATTATTGGCAATGAATTAACCACCTCTTTACACAAGTACACTTACTCTTGTTAGCTTAGAAGCTCAGGACAAAGGATAATGAGAAACTTGCCTTTTTTACAGGCTTAAGGATAAAGGGAATAAATGAAAGTAAGAGGCTTACAAGACAGGCAATTTCTTCTCTCTGAAAGGCATTTTTAGAGACGAGATCTGAGAGTCTAGAGAAGGGCACCAAGAATGGATTTATTTAAGGTGAATTTTGTTAGTTGGAAAGTAATGATCTAAGTTATAGGAACTCAAGCAGGATTATCTATACGTAAAGAGAAATTCTAGAACCAATGAAAGAATTTCCCAACGTTCACCCTTTTAAGAGAGTTGGGGAGCTAAATGTCAAAGTGTTGCAGTTTTTAAACACAATTAACATTTACTTGTGGACCAGGCCCTGTACTGAGAGCTCACTTTCATGATCTCATTTAATCACCTAGCAACTTTGTGAAGAATGTAATATTTTGACCTCCATTTTAAAGATTAAAAAATGCACCAAGATCATACAATTATTAGACAGAAACACAAGCATCTGATTCCAAAGTCCAAACTCTCAACCCTTTCACTGTACTCTTTAAAAACACTGGTAAATCTCACAAGCTTCTGCTCAAATATTTCCACTTCCCAGCAACAGCTTCCTGGTGTAATTAACCATAACTTATGAGATCAAAGTTTTCAAAATGAGCATTGTAACTTGGGACACAGTCTGACAATTTATTGTCATTTTCTTGAAGAGCCTGTGAAAGTCTCCATAATGAGTTTCTTTCTTTTTTTTTTAACTGAATTTATAAACAAAACTATTCCATTTTCTTTTCCTCTTACAAGTATCACTAGGTATGAATTTCAGTAAACTCTGATTATCAGATTGATTTATAGGAATTCCTTCCTCTGATGTAACCTCTTGCTTTCAATGAAGATATGAATTACTTTTTATAGCTAACATTTATTGAGTGTTTATGGGCCAGGAATGGTGCTAAACTCTATTCATAATTTATCCCGTTTAATCCTTACATGTCTCTAT
This sequence comes from Camelus dromedarius, assembly GCF_036321535.1. Lineage (NCBI taxonomy): Eukaryota > Metazoa > Chordata > Mammalia > Artiodactyla > Camelidae > Camelus > Camelus dromedarius. Next base: position 35,233,249 of record NC_087439.1, read on the forward strand.
AGGGAGATGCTACTATTATTTCCATGTTATGTCTGAGAAAACTTGAGGCTCAGAAAAGCTAAGCATTTTGCTCAAGATTACAAAGCTAGCAAAAAGTAGGGACAGGATTTGATTCCAGAGCTATGTGACTGCAAACCCAAACACTTAGTCATTGTAAAACTGGATTAATGTCACTTTTTATTAACTATGTGTACCCTGGGCAAAATATATGTCAATGAGCCACAATCTCCCCATATGAAAAATAATAATAATAATATAACTGGCCCTCAGATTAAGATGAGTAAATATGAGGTAATGTGTGGGTAAGAGTTTGAAGAGTGCTATAGAGCATACATAGCAAGCATTAAATAAATGCTAACTAAAATTTTAATTCTATCCAACAGTGTTCTTCAAATAAAAATGACAAACCCTACACAAACGTGTTCAGGTGTATCTTGAGTCCTGTGAAGCACCAAGTTGCAATAATGGCAGGACAGAGAAGCTTCCTGGAAAGACTTCAACCTGATCACATACTGTTGAAACACTACAGTTGGTGATGGTTAATCTTGCTTGGACTTGTCAACCCCACTCTCCATGTGAACTAGTGTCCAAGTTCTATGGAGAGAGGATGCTGTAAGTAAAGGCTCCCACAGTATATTTGTGACCCAAAATACCTATAAGACTCTGGTGGATAGAAACAGGAATGCAAGGTATCACTCTTTATGATCAAAGTAAAATGAGGGAAAGAGAGTCTCCTAAAAATGTTTTTCTGGGGAGAAGTTCATAGTGTATAAACCTTTTCTTTTGCTTTGCTGCTTGGGTTGGCCACCGTAACTGGTATCTCATATCAAATCACATCCTGCAGGCTTACGCTGAAAAAGAATCAGGTTTTGCATTCAACTATATCTTTCTAAAATTGTTTGGCTTGAAATTATAGGAAAATATGTCAGATTAAATGCATATTTATTCTATACTTTTCCTTGGAATCTACCAAAAGTACCAAAAAAAAGTTTTAAGTGGAAAAGAACATTACAGTCACAAGTTCAGAAAAGAGCTATAAAACAACCAAACATAAAAACAAAAAATCAAGAGGGACACTCATACAAAATCTACCGAGTTCAGTAAAATATGGGCCAAAATAAGGGAGAAAGCTATAAACTTAAACATCTCAAAGTAAGCCAGAAGATTGCTCAAAGACTTTTCCAATGGCATTTTATATAATATAGGGAGGATTAAAGGCATGGCTTCCACAGAAGAATTGTGGTAGAGCCCAAAGAAAGTCAAAGCCAGTATTGTGCAAATAGCACAGGAGAAACTGCCACCTAGGCCAGGATATTTGATCTCAAATCACCATCTGGAAGTAACACGAGGAGAAGGAGAATAAAAGGGGAACAAAGGCCAGATTTGCAATTAAAGATGAATGCAACTGAGCAGAAATAAATCCAGAATGCTCATGTTCAAGACCATGGTAAGCCAAAATGCTCTACTGAAACCCAGTATGACCTCTGACTAGTTCACCTGCTCACCCTGAAAGGAAATGTGCTGCAAGGTCAGGAAACTACAACGAATTGATGAAGACTTGTGAGGCAACATTCCTGATCTGAAGCTATCCATGCCCCCAGCTCAGGCCAGGGGTGCTGGTTCACACTGCTCTTTTTTTTTTTTTTTTTTTTAATTGAAGTATAGTCAGTTTACACTGCTCTTAATCAAAGTGCAGGTATGCATTAATTTCTTCATTCAAGAAGAGTAATAAACGAAGATTCCAACATAAGACTCAACTAGAAGCTACAAAATTTTTTTAAATAAATAAAAGAACAAGAACAAGCAAAGAATCAAAAAGAAGAAAATTAAGTTCTACTACCCTATGCTCTTATAAAATTCAAAGGATTATGAACTCTGAAAAGAGACTCAGATATGAAGAGCCACAGTTATCAAGAACACACCAAGGAAACAAGTCATTCTGAGTAAGAGTCACCAGAAACAACAGATTGTATTATCAAGATCTTCAGAATAGAACTATCAGATATAGACCATAAAATAGCTATGTACTAGGTATTTTTAAAAATGAAAGACTGATTTTCTTTAAAAGAGCAAGGAACAAAAGAGTACTAAGCAATGATAAAAATTTGAAAAAGAACCAAGTAGAACATTCACAGAATATAAGCATCAAAATTAAACATTCAGTGGATGAATCAAATAGATTAGACAGAGCAGAAAGAATAATCTGAAGAAATTATCCAAAATTAATTAAATGTGAAGAAATCAAAATGGAACTTAACAGTGGAACTAGGAGATGGTAAATGCAAAAGAGAGGTTAAAACACAGAAGCATAGAATAGAATTATCTAACATACACCTAATTAAATATGCAGGAGAAAAACAGAATGAAGGCAAGGTGATATTTAAGAGATATGGCTCAAAAATTTCCAGAACTGATAAAAGATAAGAAGTCTTAGATATGGAAAGCAAAATATATGCCAATCAAGATAAATAAAAGAAATCAACACTTAGACGTATTATAGTGAAAAGGCAGATTATCATAGACAAAAAAGATACTAAAATTATTCACTTAGAAAAAAACCTATAAAGGATAATAAAATGATAGCACTCTTCTCAAGAGCAAAAAATTGAATGAAGTCATAAAGTAAAATTTTCAATGCATTGAAAGAAAAAGCCACATACCTATAATTATGAATCCATAAAATCTTTATTTAAAAAAATGTGAAATAAAATCTTTTGTATTAAAAAAAGAGGATTCACCATTAGAATTTAACTAAAGGATCTTCTAAAGGATCAATATTTGGAAGAAAGAAAATGATCTCAGGACTGTCTGAGATACAAACAGAAATAGTAAGAATCAACAAAGATGAGGGTAAATAAATATTGTCTTTACAAAATAATAATTGTTATTATATTTAATTTGTAGAGTTAGAAGACAAGTGAAATACTGGAAAACAACAGCACACAAATGAAGAGAAGAGTGATTAGAGTTAATGGATAATATTCTTGCTTTCCTCAAAAGAGGAGGTTGTTTTTATTAACTTCAAACCTTGCTAGGTTAGTAAGTGCATACTACAAATTCAAAAGTGCCGTTGAAAGAATAGAAATAGGAAATAAAATCTCAAACCCAACATAATAGAGTGAAAAACAAAAACAAAATCAGCTAATTTAAAAAGGAGCATATTTAAAAGCACAGAAAAAGCAAATTAGTAGCACAATATAAAAATGCTAGGACAAAAAAATTAATTTATTAACATAAGTAATCAAAATAAATAAGATGAAACTAAATATTCCAAATTTTAAAAAAGAGTAAGGATTTTAACATTTTTAAGGATAAGATTTTTAACATTTAGCTCTATTCTGTTTACAAGAGACACATCTAAAAACTAAAGATCCCAAAACACTGAAAGTATGGAAAATATGTCAAGCAAATAACAACAATTTAAAAATCCTGTAATACCTGTATTAATATTTAAAATATGGACTTTAATACAAAAAGTATTATAGGGACAAACACATCTCTACATGGTGTGAAAGTTGCCAGCCATCAGAAAGATACAATAATTCTAAACTTTTATACATCTAATAAAATAGCTTTAGAATATATAAAGCAAAATTTCACTTAAACACAAGAAATTGATTAATCTAACCCAAAGTGGAAGACTTCCACTCACCTGTCTCATTGACTATACATAAAAAAGTGAATTATATATAATTCTGTAGCCAGAAATTAGAGAACAGACATCTGCTCTAATACACATGGAATAAAAAAAAGTTGACCATGTATCAAGTTAAAGAAAAATCTCAGCTCATGTTAAACAATATGTATGATGTGAACCATATTCTTTGCATTGTAATGAATTAAGAAATAAATAACAAAAATGTTAAAGTATCCTATACACTTGGAAATATAAAACACAATTCTATACAGCTCATTTGTAAAATAAGTAACATTAGTGCAAACTTAAAATATTTAGAACTAAACAAAAATAAAAATACAAATATCAAATATTTGTCAAAACCTGTCAGATACATCTAAACTAGTAATTAGAAAGAGATCTATGGCCTTAAATTATTACTTTAGAAAACACAAATCTATTATAAGAAATTTGAAATATAACAGTAGACTATTGAAGAAAGTAATAGGAAGGAAAAAATTTTTAAAGGGCAGAAATTAATAAAATCAAAGACAAAAATACAATAAATTCAACAAATATAAAAATTTGTTTTTTAAAGACTAATAAAACAGACAAACTTCTGCCAAAATTGAAGGAGGAAATTGGAAAGAGGCAAACAATATTAGGATTTTTAACAGGTAACATAACTAAAAATTTAGCAGAGATTAAAAAGAAAATAAAATACTATGAAAAATAGTATGCTAAAGGCTTTGGAAAGTTACACAAAATGAAGGGTTCTAGAAATACATAAACTGTTAAAAAAAAAAGTCTCAAGAAACAACAGAATTCTTGAATAATCCAAAAATTAGTAGAGAAAATCAAATCAAATTTTACAGTTTTTTCTGCAAAGAAAATAGTAAATCTAGATGATTTTACAGTTAAGTTCTACCAAGCCTTCAGGTACCAGACCATGCCAATCTTTCAAAAATTCTCCAGGATAATAAAGAAATAGAAGACATTCCTCAGTTGAAACCTAAGGGTTAGTATTACCTTGATAGTCCACAGGGCTACAATGAGGACAATGATTCAGTTAAGAGTCAGGACCATCATCAGGACTAAAAAGTTTTGGATAATCTTAAACCTCAAATAGGATAGGGAGGATGGGGTGGGAGTGGGGTGACTGGATATCTGTAACTAGCACAGGCAAGGACTAAGAAAATCAGGAAATCATTAGCACAAGCAAGGGCAGTCACAATGAACAGGAGGCTGATTAAGATAGTTAACCCACTATTTCTCATAGTTGGCAAGATGATTCTTCTCAACCCCTGGATCCCCGGTCACACTGCACGCCAGATTTCCTCCACATCCCCTCGAACAGATACCACTCCACTCCCGCTGGCACCACCTCACGTGTCTTCCCCCTTCGTTCTGACACTCATCAAATCCACGCCCTCACCCCAACCTGAAGGGTCACCCCAACTCGTAGATTCTCTGAGGAGAAGGAGGTTCCCTCCCAACAATCCATTCCCCTTTAAAGCGCCTACTTCAAGTATCTCCACATTCCACCTCCTGATGGGTCTCCTCAAACCCGGCATTATGTTGGAGATATTTCACCTCAAGCCCCCTCCCTCCCACCTTACCCTAACTTCCCCCATCCTCTCTCTGAGACCTGTCATCGTGAGCCCCGCGTGGGGCCCTTCCTGACTCCTCTCAGGTTCCAGCCCCGGGTCGCGCCCCTTCCCGTAGACGAGCTGCCGCCATGTTCCCCGCCCGGAGTTCAGCCCCGTCGCCTCAACTCCCCTTCAGAGATAGGAAGGAAAGTACCACAGTTCGTCCTTCAGACTCAGCGCCCTCGGACTCCCCAATACCTCTCTCTTCTCTCTCTCTTTTGACATTCCCGTCCCCCTCCTTCGCTCCCTACACGGTCCCCGCCCTTACCTCAGAAAGGCGACGCTCGCCGCTACTCATCTCAGAACCTCAGGTGGTTCCCTCCGCCCCTCCCCTGCTCCCGCCCCTCCCCCGCTCCCGCCCCTCCCCCACCGTTTCCTTGCCCCTCCCCCTGCCTTCCCTCCCCCTCCCCCAAGACAAAACTGAAAAAGATGTGGTTAAAATGTTAATTAGAAGAAAAAAATTTTTACCTGTAATAAGAAATTTCAAAGGGACTTAATTAAATTTAAGAAAGCTTTAGACATTAAACACTTGATTCTAAATTTTACAGAAATAAGTGTACATACTGAATAGAAAAATAGTCCTTGATTTGTGAAGAGCAGGCTTATAAACAAAAAAGAAAAAAGAAAAAGCTGGAAATCGGGAAAAAAAGATCAAAGACTTGGGAATAGAATATTAAAATTTTGAACCGATGAAAAATGGACATACAAGAAAAAGAAAAGAGAGACGGTGCAGAGCCAATAAGCACAGAAAAAAAAAAAAAAGAAGGAAACTAACACAGAGATGAAAAAGAAGATTAATTTGGGGGGTTAAAAGATCAAAAGACAAATTTAATAAAAACTCATACCTCTCACGCTCCTTGTATGATTTATAGGCAAAAAATTTAATTCCAAGGATAAGGATTTAAAAAAAAAAAAAAACTTTACAAGAGAAACAAACTGGCTTTGGATTGTTTTCCTGCAAAACTAAAAGCCAAAGAGCAAACAATATTTATTACCATCTTGACAAAGGGCTGTGATCCTAAGGATATACTAACTTACCTGCATAACATTCACCTGAGAAAGCAGAGATATTTTCATATATCAAAGTCTTCAGAAACATACCTCTAATGAAATTTAAAATATCAAGTTGCTGAACATTATGTATGGTGTGATTCAGTATAAATAAAAATATGAAGTTTTGGATTTTTAGATATTAAAGGCTATAATTTAATATATATGTAATAAATATTTTTAAAGCACAATTGAATATATCAATGCCCAGATAAAGGCCTATAAGAAAACTCATCAAGGTATTAACAAAAATACCTCTGAGGAAGTGGAAAGGAGTTAACTGTGAACATTTTAAACTTGTTTAATAAAATATAAAAAATTGTTTTGTCACTGTCAGGCAACTATGCTCATGAACGTTCTCATCTGAGGCCTGTCAATAATCCGTGCTTGATTCCTGTTACACGTGTTCCTTGTTCTGGCACCTCACAAGGGGATTCTGCTTTTGTAAACCTGACATTTTCAAATTCATTTTTGTTACCAAAATAAGCCTGAAGGGCACAGATATTTCTATTGCTTTTTGAGAATGACTGCCAAATTTTTGTCTGTCCCATGCTTAGTGATGCATACACAACATTTAAAAATTTTTTTTTGTTTTTAAGACAAAAATGTCAATAAATATCTTTTGGACCATTTTGAGTGTGAAGTTCTTCCCCCTAAAATGGCAACAATCAAAAACCTCCAATTACACAAAGGTAAATCATGTGGATTTTTAAAATAATGTCTCAAATTGTAAAATCAGCGTAGATACTGCTAACATGATCACACATTAAAATCCAAAGATTTTTCTAAAAGCAATGAACATCAACTCAGCACTGGCCTGGCAATATACCACTTCTAAGTTCAGTGTATCTTTTTACCAAGAGTTGGTTCATGTGCCAACTCTGCCAACAGAGAAAGAGAAGCATTCACTTAATGTTTGACCAGCCTGCAAATTCTGAGGTACAGTCTCTTGAATATTTAAATACAATCACTCAAAACTCTTTTATTACCAACAAGTTGGAACACCCATTCGAGGCCCAGATGAGCCTGCCAGTCAGCATTATTTGATCCTAAGTGAAAGGAGAGGAAAGAGTTTGGGGGTATAAGAAACCAACTAGTCTAGATATGTCCCATGTGTATGTACCATGCTAGGTACTGTGAGAAACAGATTGAATATGTAAATAAATCTGCCTTCAAGGAATAAGGCATAATATAAAACCACAAATAACTATCCAGTACAAAAAAGAAGAGTAGAATCAGTGCCGTCAAGGAAGAGAAGTAAAAAGACCAAGGATGGATAAAGGGTGAAGTGCTTGTATCTAAGTGGAGAAATCAAGGGGAAAATTGTGGGCATGGTATAGCTGTGCATGCATGTTCATGTTTGTACACATGTGGAGTGATGAGGGTGATATTTGAGCCAATTTACAAATAATGGATTGAATTTCAGAAAATTAGAAATGAAGAGGACGGACATATGGGCTGAAAGAACAGCATAAACAAAACAAAAATATCAGGAAATCTTGGGGTGGAGTGAGGGTGCAAAATACCAAATACAATTCAAGTTAATGTTGACACATAATTGGTCAATCTACAAAATCTGTTAAAGCAGGTAATCATAAAATAATATGCACCTGAAGACTTTTTTTTAACCTAAAATATACAGGTATAGATTCACTCACCGCCATTTTGACCGAAGGCCACATATTCTTCTTTGAGTATGGGTCCGCTAATTGGAATTACAATGCCATCATTCTTGTATAAAACATTATTTGGAATATCTAATCCCAGTTTCTTAAAAGCAAAAGGAGAATTAAAACCTTTATGAAGCAATCTAGGTGCAGAATTTTGGATTTTTGCTATTTTCTTCCAATCTTTTAACGCTGCCTACCCAGTTTCAGCAACAATTTTTAAATAACAAGTACAATTGGGAACAAAAACAACAAAACCTTGAATGGCACATCTCAATTAGCAGGAGCAGAAGTGCACGGGCACACCAAATGTGAGTGAGGGAAGGAACCCAGAGCTTCAGTCCCTCTGGTGAGGCCATTAATGAGCGATCTGTTGAGAGAGCCCTTACCGCTGCCCAGAGGCAGGAGACACGTGCAAGGGAGCAGGGAACGTAAGGCTAGAGAGGAAAATGATGACCACGTTGAAAACATTTTAGGGTTTTTCTGAGGTTCTATGCTTAATTTGATCAACAAAGGAATATTTCACTTGGGACATGACTTGATCTGCATTTCACTTCACCTTTAGAAAGATTAACCTAGCAATTGTGTAGGAGGAATGGAGCAGGCAGAGTCTAGAGTAGGAGTGTGGATTGTGCAGGGAGTTTCTTCAATAATCTATGTTTAGGTCAGAAGTTGCAAAATGATTTTCATCAGGCTACATATGGCTGGCAAATGTATTTTCTTTGGCTTGTACTGTGTTTTCTAAAATTTAAAATTTAGCTGTTAATATTTAGAAACCAGGAGACTATGAAGAAAGAAAGAGAGAAAGGGAGAAAGAGGTGGGGGGGAGAAGGGGATCAGAGAGAGACAGAGAGAGAAGGGGAGAAGGAAAGAAGGAGGAAGGAAGGAAGGAAAAAAGAAAGGAGACAAAACCTAAAAAGCAGTTCACTAGAGCTGAGTAGCAGCTGGCCTCCTGGCCATGACCTCTTGAATGTCCTCTTTCCTTGTTGTCCTCACACTGAGGCTGAGTGTCTATCACAAAGTGATTTGTCTTTACCTGGCCCACACCCCTCATTTATGTATCTTCCCTAATCTTTCTAGTCATAGACAGAAGTGTTTGTTCATTCAATACAATTAAAATACAGGATATATAAGAGAGACAGGGAAAGATATGGTCAGAGAGTTAGACTGAGAGCAAGCAATTCTGGTCTGGGAAAATAGCTGAGATATACAGAAGTGATATTTGAAGTTGTGACAGAAGATGAGAAACCCCAGGAAAGGAGAGGCGAGAGGAGAGAACCTAAGGAATGGCTCCATGTAGGTGGCTGAATTAGAAAAAGAACAATCAGGAAGGCAAGAGTAGAATACTTCATGAAGAGTCTGAAAGCAGATATCACATGTTACAAAGAGGTTGAGGAAGATGAGGTTTAATGAAAAAGACATAGCACTGCTCTTTAGAAGGTTGTCAATGAAACTTTCCAAGATTGGTTGTTAACAGAAGGAAAAAAATTCAGCAACAGATGCAAGAAGAAATCAGTCAGAAGAAGATGCATATATACAGATGTATGCATATGCATGTGTGTGTATATATATATATATATAAAATTAATTTCATGAGACATGTATCTGTATATATACACATATATTTAAGGCACATGAAATTATGACAAGTTTCTCTAAGTCTAGAAGAGGAGATAGCACGTTATGTTGGAGTATGATTTTGTTACTAAGGGAAGAATCACTAGAGTGGTTCTTTAATTAGCTAATTGTAACCCAAGTTGCAATCTACATCCCAGATGTAAAGATAAAACGACCTTTCCTCAGTTAACGATGGCTGCCCTTGGTATCTGAAGTTGGACACATTGGAGGAGAATCAAGAAGTCAGGAAAGAAAACATTGATCTCTCTCTTTAAACTCTGTAATTAGTTATTTAAGACCTCTGATGAATTGAGATTGTACTTAATGAGGTCCACTAACAGGAAAAGTTCACAAAAAGATTTCACCACAAGGGAAGGAGCAGTCTCAACCAGTGGGCTTTACTCAATACCAGAAGCTTGCAAGGCATGCAAAAAGAGGTTGTTCCAGTGTGAAAATTAGACCACAGCTCTTTCCAACTCAGCCATCCTCTCATGAGAGGGGTCTTGAAGACAAAAGACCAAGCACATGAAAGAAAATTAAAAGAATTGCCATCTTGGGAGCTCACATTCTTTTGGCTGAATTAAATACCAAATGACTTAGACTGGCTTCTCTTCAAAAAAGTATCAAAATCTTGAAGACTCAGGACCAGGAATGGTGTCAGTGCCTTGAACTCTCTGGAGCAGGATTTTGGTAATGCCATTTTGTGACCGCAACAGATGCAGCAGGAACTGAATGTGGGCCCACTGTTGGATTTTCAAATTTTCCATTTCTCTTTTCAAGAAGTTTGGAAGCACAGCCAAGCAAGCACCCATGATTTTCAGGGAATTTAGGAAGAAAGATGGAATGGGATCTATGAGTGTTAATCTTCTCCTGAGAAGTTGAGCAGATTATGGTCTCATAAGAGATGAGATACGATCTTTGAAGAGATACGATCTTCTTTTTACTTTATGCTGGTAAAGCAGTTCTAGCTGGTTAAATTCAGAATAAGGGAAAACCAAAAACATTTATAGGCCTGATGGAAGAAAACTGTAAGTAGAAAAGATGTGAGAGGTGAGAAAAACATGGAATGGCTTCAGTCAGTATCTTATCTCAGAAATGGGGGCAAAGGGAAGGAGAGACAGAAATCACTGGGGCTAAAAGAATTAAGGAAACTTCCCAGACGGCCTCCACCTCAGTGGATTAAGAGTCCAGGTCACTGGCTGAAAGTGAGAGGGTCATAGATACTGGAAAGAGTAAAGCCTTCCCACAGCCATGATGGGAAATCAAACAGGGAATTCCTAGGAAGCAGCTTTTTTCTAAAGACACTTAATATTTTTGACATTTCTCATAATATTCCTTGTACTTTCCTTATCATTTAGAATCCAACCCTTCACCACGACCAGAGCTGGCAGAGAAACAGTAAGCTTCTAGAGCAGTGTTTCTCAAAGTGTGGTTCCTTGGCTATCCATGTGAGACTCTCTCGTGGGGCTTGTTTAAAAGGAAGATTCCTGGACCCTGCCCAGATCTATTTGACAGACTCTCTGGGATCTGATGCCTGGGAATCTGCATCTTAAGAAGTTTCTCAGGTGATTCTTACACAGCAAATCAGCACTGGTCTGATGACTGTTGTTTCAGAACCACTGTCTTAGCTCATGTCTAGCCTGGTGAGTCCTGTGCATGACTACTCACCCACATCCTGTTTTTAATCAGTGGCTGTGTCTACAGTTTTAAAACTAAAATAAAAGTGTCACACACTGTGGTGAGGAAATGACAACTGTGCCTTCAGGTGCAGCTAGTGAGGATCAGACTTGTACCCATTATCATCTTCTACGGTTATTTTTTAATTTAAAAAATAGTTTAAAAATTCACTTATACATTCTTAGGTTGTTATCAATTCTGCTAATTTCTCAATCATCAGATCTTCAAATATCACCTCCCTCTTATTTTCTCTATTTTCATCCTTCCAGAATGTCCAGAAGTTGTACATGGGGACTTTTCACTCTCTTCACCTTGTGTTTAGTCTGGTTTTTTGTTTGTTTGTTTGTTTGTTTTATTGGAGGTACTGGGGATTGAACCTAGGACCTCATGCATGTTAAGCATGCGCTTTACCATTGAGCTATTGCCTCCCCCACTTTTAGCCTGTTTTTAATACTTTCACTCTCTGATCACTCTCTCTACATTAAGGTAATTTCCTCCATCTTTCAGTTCACAAATTCTCTCTGTATCTATGTGTGATATGCTGTTCCACCCATTGTGAAGATTTAATTTCAGTGACAATGTTTTTAGAAATGTGTTTATATTTACTTAAATCTTCCCAATTAATGTTAATATTTTTATTCCACTATGATTTCTATCCTTTGTATTCTCTTTAATCAACTTCAATGTCCTTTAACGTAATAAACTTTAATTTTTAGAACAATTTTAGATTACAGAAAAATTGTGAAGATTGTGTAGCGTTCCCATATACCTTGCACCTAGTTTCCCCTGTTATTGGCATCTTTTATTAGTATGGTACATGTGTCATAATCAATGAACCAATTTTGATACATTATTACTAAAGCCCACACTTTATTCAGAATGTCTTTTTACTCAATTTCCTTTTCTGATCCAGGATGCCATCTAGATATCATATTATACTTAGTCATCATATCTACCTAGGCTTCTCCTGGCTATGACGGTTTCTCAGACTTTACTTGTTTTGATGACCTTGACTGTTTTGAGAAGTACTGGTTGGTATTTTGTAGAATATCTCTGAACTGTGATTTTTTTTTGTGTTTTCCTCATTGTTAGACTCAGGGTATACATTTAGGGGAGGAAGAGCCTAGAGATAAAGTGCCATTCTCACTCTCTCATATCAACATGACCTGTCACTACTGATGTTGATCTTGAACACCTGGCTGAAGTAGTGTTTATCGAGTATCTTCACTGTAGAGTTACTTTTTCCTCCTCTCTTATGTTGTACTCCTTGGAAGGAAATCACCATACTTAAAGAACTGGGACATACACTCCACCGCCTTGAAGGTGGAGTAGCTACACAAATTACTTGGAATCCTTCTGCACAGATTTGTCCATTCGCCTGTTTATTATTCAGTTATCTATTTGTATCAGTATGAATGGACTCATTCATAGATATTTATTTTATATTTTGGGCTATAATCTAATACTCTATTATTTACTTTGTTGCTCAAACTGTTCCATATTTGACCATTGGAAGCTTATTCAATTGCCTTCTGTGTCCCTTTGATACATCCCCATCATTGTAAGGTTTTGTCTTGTTTTAGTTTTTAAATACTTCCTTACATTCTGGCACTATAAAACACTCCAGGCTGTTTTTGTACATTTTTTGCCTCAGTCCCAGACTCAGTCATTTTTTCAAGAAATGCTGGTTTATCTTATTGGAGAACAGTATTAGAAACCAAGCTCTTAGTTCTACGTATGCTCATTGCTACCAGAGTGTCATTGCTTCTAGGCCCTATCAGCTGACAGAGCAAGCTAATATATGTATATGCATGGCATACGTATAAATACTTCTCTGTAGAACCATCTCTGTCTATATTAATATAATAGTACATTCTGATGTCTCCAACTCTAATCCTTTTCCATATGGATCATTCTAACCTTTTCCTTGCTTATCTGTAAACTCCCACTCCAACAGTGAAAAACCTGGTTCCCATTATTAGCCATTTATTTATAATAGTTTAATTCCACTAGACATGTGAAACAACATCAGAATGTTTAACTGGTACCCCCATGGAAAACAACTTTTTCAACTAGAGTACAATATTTATGTATCATTTCTTTTGCCTTTAATTTTACGGAATTCAATCATTTCCAAAATTACTTAGGTCAGCTTCTTTTCCTTCTGCTTTCTTACATAGGTTGTTTCATACTTAGTAATGTAGTTAGATTGTCTTGTCACATTCTGCATTCACTTCTGGGATCCCCCAACCTGCTAAGTGAGCTTTTATTAATTTGCGCACATTGAGTCATTCTCTGTGCAGAAAGTTCTATGGGTATTGACAAACACATAGTGTCATGTATCCACAATTATAATAATATACAGAGTAGTTTACCACTCTTGTCTTAGTCTGCTCAGGCTGCCATAATAAAATTCCACACACACTGGGTAGCTTAAGCAACAGAAATTTGTTTTCTCATAGTTCTGGATGCAGGTTCCAGATCCAGTCCAAAATAAAGTTTCTGCCAGGGTTCAGTTTTTGGTTAGAGCACTCTTCTTAACTTGCAGATGGCTTCTTTGTCCTCAGATAGCTTCCCTACCCCCAAGGCTCTGCTAGGCAGTCAGCCCCCAGAACTGTGAGAAAATAAATTTCTGTTGTTTAAGCCACCCTGTCTGTGGTCTTTTGTTTCAGTAGCCCAAGTAGACTAAGAGAACACTGTAAAATTCATCAGTACTCCAACTATTCGACCTTCTCTACACAAACACACCACCCTACGCCACCCCAAAAACCCTGCAAACCACTGACCTCTTTACTACTGCTGTAGTATTTCCTCTTTCAGAATGCCATGTAAATGAACTATGCAGTATGTAGCCCTTTCAGACTGGCGTCTTTCACTTACCAAAATGCATTTAAGATTCAACAAGTCTTTTCCTGGCTGGATGTAGCTCATTTTTTCAATAGTTGAATAATATTCCATTGTTTGTTTATCCATTAACCTATTAAAGTACATTTTACCTGCTTCCATTTTTTGGTGATTGTGAATAAACTGCTACAATGTGTGTGTTTTTGTGTGTGTGGACATATGTTTTCAAATCAATCCAGTAAATATAGGCATACTTGGGAAATATTTCAGTCAGTTCCAGACTACTACAATAAAGCAAATATTGCAATGAATACAGTCACTTGATTTTTTTGGTTTCTCAGGGAATGTAAAAGTTGTGTTTACACTATGCTGTAGCCTATTAAGTGTGCAATAGCATTATGTCTAAAAAAGCACAAACGTACATAACTTAATTTTAAAATACTTTATTGCTAAAAGATGTTAACCATCATCTGAGCCTTCAGCGAGTTGTAATGTTTTTGCTGGTGGAGGGTTTGCCTGAATGTTGATTGCTGCTGACTGATCAAGGTGGGGATTGCTGAAGGTTGGGGTGGCTGTGGCAATTTTTAAAAATAAGACAACAATAAAATTTGCCGCATTGGTTGACTCTTCTTTTCGTGAAGGATTTCTCTACAGCATGCAATGCTGTTTAATAATGTTCTACCCACGGTAGAACTCCTTTCAAACTTGGAGTCAGTCCTCTCAAATCATACTGCTGCTTTATGAACTAAGTTTATGTAATATTCTAAATCCTTTGAGTCATTACAACCACCGTCACAGCATCATCACCAGGAGTGTTTTCCATTTCAAGAAACCGCTTTCTTGGTTCATCCATTAGAAACAACTCCTCATCAGTTAAAGTCTTCTCATGAGACTGCAATAATTTAGCCACATCGTCAGGCTTCACTTCTAACTCTAGTTTCCTTGCTAGAAACCAATTTTGCAGTGATTTTCTCCACTGAAGTTTTGAACCCCTCAAAGTCATCCACAAGGGTTGGAGTTAACTTCTTCCAAATTCCTGTTAAAGTTCATATTTTGGCCTCTTCCTGTGAATTACAAATGTTCTTAATGGCATCTAAAATGATGAATCTTTTCCAGAAGGATTTTCTATTTATTTTGCCCAGATCCATCAGTGGAATAACCATCTATGGCAGCTTCAGCCTTATAAAATGTATCTCTTAGATGATACGACTTAGAAGTCAAAATTACTCCTTGATCTGTGAGCTGTAGAATGGCTGTGTCAGCAGGGGCATGAAAACAGCATGAATCTCTTGCATACCTCCGTCAAATCTGTTGGGTTATCTAGTATATTATCAGTGAGCAGTACTATTTTGAAAAGAAATTTTTTTTTTTTTTGTCTGAGCTGTAGGTCTTAACAGTGGGCTTAAAATATTCAGTAAACTGTGTTGTAAACAAATGTGCTGTCATGCAAGCTTTGTTGATACAGTGATAGAGCACAGGGAGAGTATATTTGGCATAATTCTGAGGGGCCCTAGGATTTTCAGAATGGCAAATGCAAATGAGCATTGGCTTCAACTTAAAGCCAGTAGCTACATTAGCCTCTAATGAGAAAGTCAGCCTGTCCTTTGAAGCTTTGAAGCCAGGTATTGACTTCTCTTCTTTATGATACAAAAAGTCCTAGATGGCATCTTGTTCCAATAAAAGTCTGTTTGTCTACATTGAAAGTCTGTTGTGTTTAGTGTAGGCACCTTCATTATCTTAGCTAGATCTTCTGAATAACTTGCTGCAGCTTCTACATCGGCACTGGCTGCCTCACCTTGTACTTTTAAGTTAAGGAGATGGTTTCTTTCCTTAAACCTCATGAACCAACATTTGCTAGTTTCAAACTTTTCTTCTGTGGCTTCCTCACCTCTTTCAGCCTTAATAGAATTGAAGAAAGCTAGGGCCTAGCTCTGCATTAGTCTTTGGCTTAAGGGAATGTTGTGGCTGGTTTGATCTTCTCTCCAGACCACTCAAACTTTCTCCGTATCAGCAACAAGGCTGTCTTGCTTTCTGCTCACTGGAGTAGCATTTTTAATTTTCTTCAACAACTTTTCCTTTGCATTCACAATTTGGCTAACCACTTGGCACAAGAGACCTAAATCTGACCTTTTTCAACTTTCGACATGCCTTCCTCATTAAGCTTTATCATTTCTAGCTTTTGATTTAAAGTGAAAGATGTGCAACTCTTCCTTTCACTTGAAAATTTAGAGGTCATTATAGGGTAATTAACTGGCCTAATTTCAATATTGTTGTGTCTCAGAGAATAGGGAGTCCTGAAGAAAAGAGAGGAGATGAGGGAACAGTCAGTTGGCGGAGCAATCAGAACACACATAGAATTTATCAATTAAGATCACCTTCTTATGTGGGCACAGTTTGTGGCACCTCAAAACAATTACAATAGTAACATCAAAGATCACGGATCACAAATCACCATAACTAATACAATAATAATGAAAAAATTTTAAATATTGCAAGAATTATCAAAATGTGACACAGAGACATGAAGTGAGCAAATGCAGTTAGAAAAACTGTGCTGATAGACTTGCTCAATGTGAGGTTGCCTTCCATTTGTAAAAGAATGAACCTTCAATTTGTAAAAAATGCAATATCTGTGAAGCATAATAAAATGAGGTGCAGTGAAACAAGGTATGCCTTTACCTAAAAGTGCAGTTGTTGGATCATATGGTAAGACTATGTTCAGTTTTGTGAAAAACTGCCGAACTGTTTTCCGAAGGTGCTGTACTAGCCTGCATTCCCATCAGCAATGAAGGAGCATTCCTATTGCTCCATATCCTTGCCAGCAACTGGTACTGTCAGTTATTTGGATTTTAGTCATCCTAATAGCCATGTAGTAGTATCTTATTGCTATTTTAATTTGCAAATCTGAAATGACAAATGATACTGAGCTCTTTTAATGCACTTATTTGTTATCTATCTATCATCTTTGGAGATGTGTGTGTTCAGATCTTTTGAACATTCTTTAATTGGGTTGTTTGCATTCTTATTTTTGACTTTTAAAAGTTCTTTTTATATTTTGGATGCAAGTCCTTTTTCAAATACATATTTTGCATCAAGGACCTACTGTATAATACAGAGAACTATATTCAATTTCTTAGAATAAGCTATAATGGAAAAGAATCTGAAAAGATTATGTATTATCTTATGTATATTATGTATATACATATATGTATATGTATAACTAAGTTATTTTGCTGTACACCTGAAACTAACACTGTAAATCAGCTATACTTCAATTAAAAAATAACATTTAAAAAATACATGTTTTGCTAATATTTTCTCCCAGTCTATAACTTTTTTAAAAATTCTCTTAACAGTATCTTTCCCAAAGCAGAAGTTTTTTAATTTTAATCAACTTTTCCTTTCATGAATCATCCTTTTGGTGTATCTAAAAAATTTATCATTAAATCCAAAGACATCTAGATGTTCGCCTATGTTATTGTCTAGAAGTTTTATAGTTTTATGTTTCATGTAGGTCTATGACTCATTTTGAGTTAATTTTGTGAGATGTGTAAAGTCTTGCATATGGATGTCCAATTGTTCAAGAACCATTTTTGAAAATACTGTCCTTTCTCCATTTAACTGCATTTACTTTTTTGTCAAAGATCAGTGACTATATTTGTGTGGGTCTATTTCTGGGCACTCTAATCTGTTTTATTAATCTGTATGTTTATTCTTTTGCCAATACCAAGCTGTCTTAATTATTGTAGATTTATAGAAAATCTAGAAACTGGGTATTGTGATTCCTTCAAGTTTCTTCTTTTCCTCCTCGTCCTCCTTCTTCTTTTATTTCTTCTTCCTCTTCAGTATCACATTGGTTATTCTAGGTCTTTTGCTTCTTCATATAAACTTCAGAATCAGTTTGTCACTGACTACAAAATAGCTGCCTGGAATATTGATTGGGATTTCACTGAATCTATAGATTAAGTTAGGAAGAACTAATAATATCTTGACACTGTTCAGTCTTCCAATCTATGAACATAGAATAGCTATTTAGATTTTCTTGGATTTCTTTCATTAGAGTTTTAGAGTTTTCCACATACAGATTCTGATCAAAAGATACATATTTTGTCAGGTTTATACTCAAGTATTTCATTTTTTGGTACTATTGTAAGTGGTACTGTTTGTTGATTTTTAAATCCCAGTTGTTCATTTCTGGTATATAGGGAATCAGTTGACTTTTGCATAGTAATTTGTATCCTGTGACCTTGCTATACTCACTTATTAGTTTCAGACTTTTTGCTATTATTGATTTGCAGGGATTTTCCACATAGACAATTATATCATCCGAAAGCAAAGGCAGTTTTAATGTCTTCCTTCCCCGTTTGCATATCTTCTATTTCCTTTCCTTGTCTTAGTGCACTTACTAGGACTTTCAGTACAGTGGTAAATGGAGTGGTGTGAGGACATGCTTGCTTTGTACCTGATCTGAGGGGAAAAGCATCCAGTTTCTCACATTGGCTGTAGGCTTTTTGTAGTTGTTCTTCATCAAGTTGTGCGACTTATTCTCTGTTCCTAAGATATACATGTTTTATATTTTTTTCAAACTGTATTATTTTCTCAAGTTCTGATAATTCTGCTATTTGTGGAATCTCCTGACTTTTGCTCATGGTCGATCATTTCCTTTTGTGCTTTGTAATTTTGATTGTGGAAGTTTTGTTTTGTTTTTCTGTGGAATCCCTGTCTTCTGCTCACAAATATGCACCCACATAGAAGTGATAGAGTCCAGCATGTCAATCACTGAAATCACTTAACCACATTCAGATTCCCTGAGCAGACTGTGAAATCAAGTAACTGGTTCACTACTGTATGTTTTTTAAAAATCTTCTATCATTTCAAGTACTTGCAGACTAAGTTGGGAGGTCAATAATAGACTTGGATGCGATTTTCTACTCAGATTTTTGGCTAGTTATACAATCTTGGCCAGGTTCTTTAATTTCAAAAGTCTTTCATCTTACCATTTCCTTATATAAAAATTAAAAATGGTAACATTCACAATTGTTTTGCTCAAAGGAGTTTAGAGAAAACTCAGTATCTTTATATTATCGTTTGTGAACTTGTTGAATAGTGGTGTGAATAGACTCTAAGGTAGCCCCTGGGCTCCACTTTCTGACATTCATGCTTTTGTGCAATCTCTCCTTCTTGAGTGTGGGTGGGTCCCATGACTTGTGTCTAATGCACATATGGTCCAGTTGCTAGGATGTCACTCCTGTAACTGTATTTTGCAATATGGCAGAGGTGCTGGGATGCCACTCCCATGATTGTTACATTATATGCAAAGGAGCTGGGATGTCAGTCAGTGATTACAATGCATTAAGACTCCGTCTTGCTTGCAGTATCTCTTCCTCTCTGTTGCTGAGTTTTAATAAGCAAGCTGCCATGAAACCTATGGCCACAAGGAATGCTTCCGACAACAACTAAAGGAGCTTGGTAAGAAATCCTTCCCCAGTTAAGCTGGCAGGTGAGTACGCAGTGGGGTGGGTGACAACATGACTGCAGCTCTGTGAAACTCTGAGCAGACCCAGCTAAGCTTTGTCCATACTCTTGACCCACAAAATCTTTGAAATAATAAATCTGTTTTAAGTCTCCATGTTTGTAGTAATTTGTCAAACAATAACAGAAAGCTAATACAAGTGCAAATCTCAATTAAGTAGGCATTGCTTTTTAAGAACCTCAGAGTTAGGTGTCAAGAGGTCGCCCCACATTTTTAAAATCTGCTTTTTAAAAACAACTATTTCATTCAAAGTAGGTAAAGAGAGAGAGAGGAGAAAGTTCTGAACTGAAAAATAACGTTCTTTATTTCAGAAAAGTATCAAATTTTCATTTTATTGCCTATAGTTCTATAAGGAAATAGATATAAAGCACCAGTAATTTTGTGATCTGAAGGGTTTGATACAGTTGTGATATTTATCTACTGTGCTTATATTGTATACTTTATGGTAAGTACACACAAAATTGTGTCCCAGTTTGATTTCTTCAGTTCAAACTAGGATTTTTAATACTGCTTGTATCATGCAACTAAGATATAAAGGAACTGCAAAGTAGAAAGTGATAAAGAAAAATTCATTTGAAAAAATATAGCTCCAATCTATTTGACATGGTGGTGTTCCTTTAGTCACATGACAGAGTAACTCCCAATATGCTTGATTGAAATTTGGCTTATCAATCAATCCCATACTAGAAAAAAGCATTTTCAAAACAAATTGCCAATTAATTAAAGTCACTAATATTACTTATTTGACAACTTTAAGGTTAAAAAAAAAAAACAAAAACTCTTCACTTTTCTTTTCCCAGTAAATTACATCAAAGTGAGTCATTGTGGTCATTGTGCACCAGAAGATTAGCAAAATGAAATCTTCTAAAGCCCCACTGAGGTCAGACTCAGTCTGAAAAACTGTGCTGTGAGAAATTTACCCACATTTCCACTAAACAACAGTTTTCTTACAACTTGTGAACACACAGAACAGGACATACCCTTCCTTCCTGTACTTGGGTTAAAAAGTGCTTTTCTAGTTTTTTTCAGAACATACTGAACTCTTGATTCTTAATTCTTCTTATCACAGACTACAGTGAAACTTCCTGTGCTTCTTCCCAGTACCATTTTGGGTTGGATGTTTACTGTAAAAAAGAAGTATTACACTATATTTAACACTTAAAGTCACAGAAAAGCAAATGATATACTGTCTGGTTTTCCAGGTGAACTGTGGTAGTTCTTGAAACATTGTTCACACCGTAGAAGGCTTTAAAGTCATCTTTCCTCACATAAATATGTTATTTCTTTCCCCTGAACTTGGCAAAAATAGGGTTAACAGAAAATGCTGCATTCATGTAAGCAGATCTTTAACATAATTCTAGGCTATGATGAGAAATGAGCAATAGCAATTGTTATTGATTTACAATTGATTTGCAAACTCTTGTTGAAAATAAATGTATCGCTAACCATGCAGTTATTAATGTGCTTACATCTAAAAACTTGGTGTGGAGGCCAGGAGAAAAAGTCAGCCTCAATGTGTGTTTGTTTTCCTATTTACCAAGTAGGAACTTTTTATCCTATTTACAATATCCTTATCCATGTAGTATCTACAGTCGCACATTTAAAATATTCCTGGGATTGGGACGGGGGTAGTCCTGTGGTGATAACTACACAGAACCAGCAAAAGGGTATCAAATATCTAGAGAAACTAAGAAGATAGGCCAGGGTGGGAAGAACTGACTTCCAACGTCCCTGCCTCTGATCACAGGGGCTTCTCTGAATTCCTGCTTCCTTATCTGTATGCCTAACATCTATCTACAGGGTTACTTCTGGGATCACATGGAAAGCATTTTTAACCTACTATGCATTCAGTAAATAACAAACAAGATTGCTATTGCTCCTGTGAAAACCCTGCCTTTTACATGAATGGTTCTCAAGCAGAGCCCACTGGATGCTTTTGAGTTCAAAGAATGAATAGAAAGCAAGTCCCAATTAGAAATCTCTTTGTATTTAATTTTATTACTTATTACTTACCCTACAAGCTTTCTTACCCTCACCTTTTTTTTTCCCCCTCAAAATGACTCACTCTTTGCTTAGTTTAGGTGTAGCAGCTGTACTGAAAGTCAACTATCAGATGTCTCTATTTGACACAGGCACACGCACACGCACACACAGAGTTTAAAATCAGTGAGGACTATTAATTGCATTGTCCATGTTATCTACTCTAGAATATAGGCAATGAGCAGCTGTATCACCAGAACAGAGAAATCGTGGACTTTAATAGGTACTGAGTAAAAACGTGATTAAAAGAAAAGTAATGTGACACTAACATAACTAATAGACAAAAGCATGATGGGGCAATAACTATTTGGAATATATAATATGAAGTGAGGAGTAATGTGAAAAAAATCTGCCGGGGAAAAATCCATTTCCTGACTCTAATTTTTCAAATTTTAGACATTTGTTTGAAAGAAAAATTACAAAGCTGTAGGATCTTGAGAGTTCCAGATTTGTCATTAGCATTTAGGCAGAAGAAAAGCTGAATCAGGTAAGAATGACACTCCCACTCATTTTGTTTAGGCTGCCTATGAAAAAGACATTATAATCTTCCTCAGCACCCATCTTAGATAACATCTTTCCATGGATCTCATAAAATTTAAACCTCCATATGAAATCTTCTATTTCCTGCTTTATTGTCACTGTGAATGTAAAAATGGCTGATGATCACCTTTGTTTATAATCTTTCATAGAGTTGAACAGAAACATTCAAAATTACCTATTATTAAGCCTTCCCAAAGGCAACTGAGCTTAAGCAAAGTTTTATAACCTACCAATTAACCTACAGAAGGTATTCCAAATAATTATATTTTGTCACTTTCTTATTCACACTCGACTCCAAAAAGTTCTCAACTTTTCACATGAAAAATATAGAAAATAAATACTACTCTTGCCTTCACAGGCAGCACTGAAATGAGCAAGCACTTATATTAATTTATTATATTTTCTGACTTATTACTTAATTTCCCTACTTCCTACTTAGAACTTGAGCTGTTCTGGTTAAAAAAATGATTTAAGAAGCAAAAATAATGATACAAAAATTTAAATAAAAGTCACTGTTGCCATGAAATGGGATGTCAGTTTTGCAATCCATCTGCACTTTCCCACCAAGCTGGGTGGAGCGGATTTAAACGATATTTACGAAATAAGCTAATAGGAAAGGGCACGACAACATATTAAAAGCGACTCTCTTCCTCTTCCACAGCTCGGTGAAGGCCAGGGATGAATTTCAAGAGTTGTTTCCGGACACTTCCCCTTCTGCTTTTCCTGGGCAGGGTCCCAAACATGCTTGAGAAGTTGCCTTCCCACAAGGGAGACATAGACCCACTGCTGACAGAACTAATGCTCCGGTTCCTCCTTGAAGAAGACCTCTTCATAAAATCGTCCCCATCCTTGGGGACAAAACACTCATCATCTGTGCTTGTCTGCCGGCTGAATGCTTCTCTGCTCGAGTCTTCAGACACACATGTCTGGTAGCCGTCCTCACTGTCTATCGTCATGGAACTCAGCCAGCTCTTACAGCTGCTCTCGCTGGATAATCGATTTCGGTCCAGGAGGGCTGGACCAGGCAGGGTTCCAAACAAAGTTGATTCATCTATGTCCATGTTTTCCAAACTTGGGCAGTTGGCTGCATCACCTGGAATGCAGAAAACAAAGTCTATTGTGAAATGGATCTGAACATCACTCCCTACAAGTAAATATACCAAGATTTCCCTTTGAAGGGCACAGGAAAGAGGGTGAATAATACTTTTCACTAAGCTCTGACTTGTACAATTAAGTGACTGTTTATGAGACCATTTGATAAATCTTATAGTAGGATTTTTCAAACTGCTTGTTCATGGACTAGTTTCCATGTAAAAGGGTCTACAGTCACAAAAATGGTGATACTAGATTAAATCAATTTAAACAAGAGTCTTCCTATGAGAGCAGTTCAACTCATCTAACAGCATGCCAGTGTGACTTGTGAATTTCCAAAAGGATCATTTCTTAAATTGAAGTGACCCCCACCTTTCCTTAAAATTCTCAGAGAAATGGGTTCCAAAGCATATACTTGGGGAAATGGCATTTTATGGATTTTCTCTATTTTAGTTCTTCTGATTTTTGTTACTATCTTGTATTTTTAATAAATATAAAATTATTATAACATTGTTAGAAGTATATGGGAAACATAGTTATAAAACCTGCATCTACAGGATGATTATTAGAAAATTCAAAAGTGTTCAAAGCATAAAGAAACCTTCCAGCCTCAATATTCCAAGTTTATTCTTAGAATACTTTAATATTTAAATGCTTTGAAGTGATAAGGTACCCAGAAAACATCCCTGTCCTAAAATAAGTAATAATTAATTTGAAGAAATTGAATTTTATCTGCTTAGCTGAATTTCTTCATCAGCCTTTTATAACCTACATCTGGGCTCCCCAAACTCAGATTTTAATCTCACACCAACAGCCTGTTCATATCCCACTTACTTCTGTACTACCTGAGTTAGCTGGTATGCTGCTCAAAGAAAGGAGATTATTTGTAATACTAGCCTGAGGAAAGCATCATTAGAAGGTGACCTTGCTTCAGGAAAAGTAATAGAACATTACACACTCAGAAATGGTTTTATTTTGGGCTGATAATCTCTACTGCTGCTCTCCTTTGCCCTTGGTTGACAATGTAAAAACAGACTGTTTATTTTTCCATTTGATCTGCAAGGTTGAGTAGGGCCAGCCCTGCGGTGACTAGTCATAATGTTTTCCTTTTTGTTAACACAACCTACTTTATTTCATCTTGCAACAAACTGATGAATTGCTTTTGACTGGAGAGCAACAGGCTTCTAGAATCTCATGCCCTGTATATTTATTATAGGTCTAGAAAAAGTAAACTAAAGAACTCCTTTCATCTCTCAAAAAATGTGTATAACAATGGCTGTATGAGAAGTCAAGCTCCTTGATCCTAAACTATGGAACTTGTCTATACAAGGTCACTCCTATAAAACAGCAGAACTGCCTATACTTAGACCAAACCCCAGGTCCACTCCAGGATGCTCCAGAAGGAAGGAGATCCCAAATACTCTCAAGTCTACAGAAATCCAGGAAGTGGCCAAATTTTTGTGCTTCTGTCTTGCTAGCAAATTTCAGCCCCCCCCCAAATCTGTTATAAATTTTAAGATTATTAAAATTTAAGAACATTTAGAAACACAAAAAGAGAAGTAACTCATGTGTTTCATTTTCTGAAAAAAAACAAACAAACCAGATCTTCAACACAAACCTCTAAGCCATAAATTAGTGCCTAATTAAGAATTAAGTGTATCTTTTTGTCCAGAAACAGATGATCAGTTTTAACAAATAGATATTCTAGGTTATAAATAGAGACATCAGCTCAGTATTATCTGAAGAAGACATAGCCTATATTTCACACCCACATAGCTAGTGGTTTCAGTGAATTATTTGTATATGTAAGTTCATTCCTCAGGTTACACCTGTCACATAGCAAATGCCAAGTCAACAAATTTTAAACTCAACCCTTCTCTTCAGAATACACACAAGGGCAAGAGCTATTCATTTACTGTTACAATGATCCTTCACATTTCTGTCTTGGATTTGGAGGCCATAAAGAGGGATTTCTCTGCCTTAATATAATTTACACAATTTAAACAAATAATAGGAGTTCTATCCAAGAAGCAGGCTACCATTCCAGCTTCAAGAGTTTCTAAGAACTATGCAGCCTGAGACATGGACGTTCTCAGGAATTTAACTCATCTGCTGAAGCAGTAGGGAAAACAGGCAATCATTCTTATTGCTCTTCTGAAACTTCCAGGTGCCTCTTGCGAGCGTGTGCATGCATGCGCTTGTATGCATGTTTTCATGTGCATAGTTGCTATGTGTGTGGAGGAGGGGGTGTGAGTTGACCTATCCCTCCTCCAAATGCACTGGTCACTCCAGAGGCCACGCAAAAGAAACACAGACTACTATTCTTGATCCATGCTAGACAGTTTTTTCTTGTAATGATGATAATCTTAAAACAATTTAGAAGCAGAAATACTGAAATGATGAGATGTAAGTGTGGTTTCTGAACAGGAAATCACATTTACCATGAAGCAGGCGCTGTTCCTGTAAATGCAGAGATCTGAACTCCACCCATTTTTGCTTCAAGGTTTGCTGAGAAAGAAGAAACAAGTGATAATAATTAGGAAACCCCAGTGAAGATAACAATTTACTTCCAGGTGTTGAGATTTGTCAGTAAATTTTTTTTTCATTTCATTCTAGCACTAACAATCCCTCCCATTCATTTGAAGGTGTTTTTTTTTTCTAAATAAGCAGGGATATTGGGGACACTAATTTCTCAAGAAATAATCTAGTAGCACCAACAAGTTGAAACAATAACATCATTTCAACAGAAGCAATAGAGAATATAAATAATGACACTTTTTTTTTTTATTTTAAAGTATTACAGAACCAGACTGCTTGGGTCTGTGTCCATTTACTAGCTGTTTCGGAAACACTTTACATTCTAGGCTTCTTCTATCTGCAAGATGAGGGCAATAACAGAACCTGAACTCCAGGATTGTCATGAAGATTCACTGCATTACATTGTAGATGTAACATGTTTAGAACAGTGACGAGAGCTTAGTAAATGTTAAAAAAAATGCCACCATAATTTTTAATGAATAAAGAAGATGTAGTATATATGGAATACAATGGAATACTACTCAGCCATAAAAAGGAATGAAATCATGCCATTTGCAGCAACATGGATGGACCTAGAGATTGTCATACTAAATGAAGTAAGTCAGACAGAGAAAAACAAATATCATATGATATCATTTATATGTGGAATGTAAAAAATGATACAAATGAACTTATTTACAAAACAGAAACAGATTCATAGACATAGAAAATAAACTTACAGTTGCCAAAGGGGAAAGGATAAATTAGGAGTTTGGAATTAGCAGATACACACTACTATATATAAGATAGATAAACAACAATGACCTACTGTATAGCACAGGGAACTACATCTAATATCTTATAATAACCTATAATGGAAAAGAATATGAAAAAGAACATATATATATATATATATTCCTGAGTCACTTTGCTGTACACCAGAAACTAATATAACATTGTAAATACCTCAATTTAAAAAATACCATCATCATTCTATAAGCCTGGGGCACTAAAACAGTCTTTTCTACTGGATTTCTATTTATTTTCTACACCCAAAAGGGGAAGCCGACAATTTCTAAAAGCTCCCTTGGAAGGCTCAACTTAGAACACTCTAAGCACCCTGACTTCTTAACTGCTTCCTTCCTCAGCCTCCCCATGCCTGAAAGCAGTGGCCCAGGTTGGGATGAAGCAGCTGCTGTAATGATCATGACTGCACGTGAAGCCTGGCCTAGCCCACAGACCAGCCTAGGTGATGGGAATCAAAAGCAAACCAGGCAGGCATCTGACAAGGCACAAAGGTTCCTACTCCCTCCCGCCCTTTGTTCTCTACCCCACCCCTTCCTTGGCCACACAGCAAGCCCAATACGCTGGTACAGCTCAGATTTGCCTGTGGACATTTATCCTTAAGGAAAGGCAGCCTAGCTGGAAACAAGCGGTCCTTTGTACAAAGCAATCTGGAAAGGGCAGATGAAGGCCAAAAAGGAAGAGGAAAAAAAGTACATTTGGAATGGGAAGACTGAAGGAAAAGGAAATATTACAAGAATGTCATTAAATGCTTAACAGAAAAATGGCTGGTTCCTCAGTTCAGGGGTTGAACAATCACTGGAGAGGATTTTCCAAGCCTTGATGACAGTAATATTTAGCAGCAATCCTTATGGTTGTCAATATGATATGCAATCAATAAATCAAAGCCATAGAACACTTGGCTTGGTTAATTTCTTGTTCCTTCTCTACTGTAATACTGTCTATCTGGCTATAGGACTGATGGGCTAACTGGATCACAGCTCTTGTTATCCAGGTAAACCTGCGGTCAAGTGAAGGTCAGAGTTAGAAAACTAGGAAGTACAGAACTAGCAAGGATCTGGCATATATACCAAACCCTTTTTTTCTTTCTTAAAGAGGTTTACCTCCTTCAAGAGAATAGAGTCCAGTTGAGGAGGATAAGGATAGACTGACAGTCAAAACTAAATATAGAGAGAAGAGGAAGTTGTATTTCTGCACTCACTATCCAGAAATACAAAGTCAGGGCTTGCCAAGTAATTTCTGTGAAAATAAAGGTTTTAAAATATCTAATCTGTTGATTCAGCCCAGTCATCTAAATACGCCGTCACTTAAACCAGGAAAATACTAGGGTAAAGAGCAGATGTGGCAAAGCGACTAAGAGGTTTTAGTCTGTATTGAAGGTTTCTTATTTTCTTCAGAGTCTATTTCTGCCTGTTATTGACATTACAGTTGTGTATTCGAACAAATCTAACCTCTCACTATTAGAAGAAAATTAAAGCATGTGTGAGATCCAACCATACTGGGCCACCACACCTCACTGTGCCTACCTCAGTGCCTGGAACATAGCAGCTGCTCAGCAAATACTGGCTGAACGAATGTATGAAAGGATGGCTCCCTAAAACAATGCTCAGCTTTCACAGACTGGATATCTTGGTTGAACATATTTCCAAGTTTTCATCTATGTGAGACGTATAGCTAAACATTTCCATGACACTTTACTACTTTTGTAGTGATTTCATGGATAACATGCTGTTTAGTCCTAAACAGTTCCAGATTAGAAAATAAAGGTTATATAATATATAATAGAGGTTATATAATAAATATAGCAAAATGTTTCCCAAGGGCTACAAACACAGTAAATATCAGTAGCTCCCTCAACTAACCCACTGGATGTGCTGTTTTCATGTTAACTATTTGAATCATAGGTCATGAGAAAGGAAATCCCTGGAAACATAGCTCAGAAGGGACCATTGTTTCTAAAGAAGAGATTGTGGCTCCACAGAGAGTCTTTGGGGGACACAATGCATATTTACATAGGACACACAAACTAAATGTCATCGTGTAAAGGGGAAGCCAACCTAACTCTGGTTATAGGTCTGACCCAGACATTTCTGACTCAAGAGATGAGCTGGAAATCTCATAATTTCAAGATTAGAAAAGGAACAGAAATGCAAGAAGGTGAGCAGAACTAAACCCAAAGGTCTGCTCGGTGTGGAGAAAAAGGAGGTAACAAGGAAATTGGGCCCTATCGTGATAGATAGTTTGAATGCACTTCCGTGTGGCAGAGACAAAGACAAGATTCCTGCTTGAGAAAAGAAACTTGGCTGAAGCTCCACCTCCATGAAAAGCAGGCTGAGCAAAGCTGCTGAGGGTGCCTACAGTTCATGGAGAGCATGTACCCAGAGAGCCGGGGGTACATATATGCAGCCTCATGGCCTGAGCCATGCAGCACACTGGCCCTCCAGGGAAAGCTTCCAAGATGCCAGACCTGGCTCTGGACCAAAAATCTTTTTTTTTTTTTTGGACCAGAAGTCTTAGGTGTAGACTGGAGACAACTGCCCACCTCTCACATTGAGTGGGAAAGAGAGGCCAGGGAAAGTGGGCAGTCCAAACTCCAGAATTCTGTGGAAGTTTAAATAGAAAAATGTTCAAAGACTTTAAAATAAGAATATTTACA
The DNA here is from genome assembly GCF_036321535.1 of Camelus dromedarius. Classification (NCBI taxonomy): domain Eukaryota; kingdom Metazoa; phylum Chordata; class Mammalia; order Artiodactyla; family Camelidae; genus Camelus; species Camelus dromedarius. The sequence goes on from NC_087439.1 coordinate 35,262,551, forward strand.
ATACTCTGAGAGAGAAATGTGATGTTTGTAAGAACAAGAAATTTGAAACAAAGAAATAAAACAAGGACAGATAGACACAAAAAAGAATTATTTGAATATTAAAAAATTATTTAATTTTTAAAACTCAAGGGTGGAGGGTATAGCTTAGTGGTAAAGTGCATGTTTAGCTTGCATAAGGTCCTGGGTTCAATCCCCAGTACCTCCATTAAAAAAAAAAATGAACCTAATTACCTCTCTCCCCCACAAAAAACCCAAACAAACAAACTCGATAGAAAGAGCACATTCTATATAGAACACAGACAACATTACTGAAGATATTACTAAGGAATTCAAAAATAACATATGAAAAAAGACAAAGTGCTACAAAATCTGAAAGAGTGGTTAGGAAGCATGGAAGATAAGTCAAAAGGCTCTGAAATATGTCTAAAAGGAATTCCAGAAGATAATCCAGGGAATGGTGAGGAAGGCATATTCAAAGAGGTCGAGCTGCTAATTATCCAAAACTGAAGAAAGTCACAAGTCTTTAGACTAAAGGACACTGCAAGTTCTAAGTAGAATAAATTCAGAAATGAATCCAGACCTAATCATATAGTGGTGAAACTGCAGATCAGTGCAGACAAAAGAACCCAGCGAAAGATGAAAGATTGCCCAAAACTGAAATGTTGGTTTTTAAAAGACCCCAAAATCCTCTAGAGAAAATTACCAAGAAAAAGAAAAGAAAGCATAAAAAGTAGTACAAATGAAACGGGGACATAATCACAGTTGTGATAGTAAAGAAAAAGAATGTTTATTATCAACATCATGCAATAAATCTGAAAACTTTAAAACTTTATTAACAAAAACATCATTCAATAAAGCTGGCTCAAAAAAAAAAAAAAAACAAAAAACAAACAGAAAGACTGAGCAGTCTTATAACTAATAAAGAAACTGAAACAGAGTTTAGAAGTGTCGCCACCAAAAAGAACCTCAAGCCCAGATGATTCAGATAGCATTACAAGAATTCTACCAGAGGACAAAAAAGGGAAGAGACTCCCCAGCTCATGCTAAGAGTCCAGTAAATTTGATACCAAATCTAAAGAGAGATAGTCTGAGAAAAGAAAATTACAGGCCATTCTGCCTGTAAGATGGAGCCACTCTCGAAAACCCTAAAGAAAATGTTAGCAAATAAAATCTACAAGTACAGAAAAATGATGATAAATTATGACCAGGTTGGGTTTGTTCTAGAAATGCGAGGGTGATTTTACATTAGAAAATCTTTAAATGTTATTCACCATATTGACAACTTTTAAAAAATAAATAAATGAGAAGATCATCTTAACAACTACAGAAGAAAGTATCTGATAGAATTTAATACACTAAAAAATACCAGCACACTTAGTATAGAAGCCACCTTAACCTTAAAAGCATATTCACAGAGATAGAAAAGAGTCAAAAGAATTCCCTTTAAGGTCAAGAAAAAGCAAGGATGCCTACTATTATAGTTTCTATTCATCATTGTATTGTAGGCCCTAATCAGTATAGCAAAGTAAGAAAAAGAACTGAATATTACCCTTTTTTTTTTTTTTTTAACTGTGTAACACTCTTAACAGATAGTTATTACCTTCATGGGAAACGAAATAACCTATAGATAATTTATTAGAAATTATATAGTTTAGCAAGATGTTTGAATAGAAAAAGCACAGAAAAATTTACTTCAGATGTCTACACATTAACATCAATTAAAGCTATTTTTAAAAAGAAGCTATAATAAGAAAAAAATCATGTTACAAAGGAATAAATCTAATAAAAGATGCATAGGATCTATTTGCATAAAATTATAAAACTTTATTGAAAGACAAAGAAAATAATTTAAAGTTATTTAGTGAGATAGTCTCAGTAAAACTCAATACCAGACAATGTGAAGTCTCCTCAAATTGATCTATTTATATAAAATGTGTTATTAATCGAAACTCCAACATTTATTGATAGAATTTGACAGTCTATTCTAAAATGTTTACAGGCAATTACAGGGACAAGAATAACCTGGAATACTTGCCCAATCAGATATCAATATTTATTACAAAGGCGTAATAGCTGAGTTTGAGATAAATTGATCAATGGATCAGAATTGGAAGCCTGCAGGACAATCCACTCAGATGTGGAATTTGCTTAAAAATACAGGTTTCATTGAGGTCCACTGAAGAAAAAGGAGGACTGTATAAAATAAATAGCACTGGGAAAACTGAGTATTCATACAGAAGAAAATAAAATCCTATCTCATACTATACACAAAAATTAATTCTGAATGAATTAAAGACTTAACTGTAAAAAAGAAAAATCTTTAAAACTTTCAGAAGAATTATAGAAAATACAGATTACCTACAAAGAATAAACAATTAGGATCCCCCTCATAAACAAAAATACCAAAGGGACAATACATTCAAAATGCTAAGGAGACAAAACATCACCTTAGAATAATTCAATTACCTATAAAACTCTCTTTTGATAATAGCAGTGAAATAAAGATATTTTTCAATAAAGACCCACTTATCCTCACTGAAAGAAGTACTGTGGCAAGAAGGAAAGTAAACCCAGTGGAAAGGCACAGAATACAAGAAACAAGGGCAAGTACATCAGTTCACAGGTGGGTAGACTTGTTCACCACCAGCTATTTAAAACAACAGCCTGCATCTTTTTCATAAAAAATTGATAAAATTCTCTAAAGTAAGTAATCATAAAGAAGATAGAGTCTTAAATGGACATTTAAACACATTAAGCTCCTCATGATGTGGCAGAAGTTGGAGATGTTGAAAAAATGTCAAAGTTAGAAGAAACAATAAAGTATGTATTAAAACTTGAAGAGAAAATATTCAAAGAACAGAAGATGCTTCGAAGTATGAAAACGTGTTGTGCAAGAGTCCTTTACTCCATGAAACATAAACCTTTTTTTTTTTCACTTAAGTTTTAAATAGCATCACTAGTTTATGTTCTATATTTCTTTCCTTTTTTTACAGAAAGGCTGAAAAAGCCAGTTTTTCTTTTTTGAAAAAGATGTTCACTAAGGCTCTCTCTCTCTTTTGCAAAACAAATTAACTTTCAACAGTTTTAAAAACCTAAATATAATACGAGGGACTGTTTACCCTTTAAAAAAGTTTAATGATAAAATGTTAGAGGTATTCCTTTTAGTGTGAAGACTAAGACGATTTACAATATCCTGAATGTCCTAGCCAATGTTATAAGAGAAAAAAAAAAAAACTAGTTGAATAATTGGGGGTAAAGGGGCAAAACTCTCAGTATCTGAAGATGATATTAGGTTTATATTAAAAAATCTAAGGGACTCTACAAACATATTACTAGAATAAAAGGAGATCAGCAAGACTCCTGTATTTAAAAATTTATGTAAAAGTCAACAGCAATAAACATTTGCAAAATTAAAAGACTACATGTATTATAGAAAGAAAAATTAGAAGATACATAGGAATAAATATAATAAAAGCTATCTAAAAATGTATGAAAAAATTATAAAATGGTTTTCAAGTACATAGAAGACCTGAAATGGAAAGACAAAAATCCTGTGTTTGAAGTAAGGAAAGTGAAAAACCATAAAGATGTGGACTGATCTCATGTTTTCTATAAATACAATTCAGTTCCTATCACAATCTGAATAGAGGATTTTTGTCAAGGAATTTTATAAATTGATTCAAAAAATCACGAGGATAAGCAAAATGATAAGAATATAAAGCCAATGTTGACAGAGAAGAAAACAGGGCTTGTTGACGAATTAGTTGTGGGGCAAGGGAAGAATACAACATAAAACTTAAAATAGAAACATAGTAACTCTACGCTCTTAGGCTCAATAATTAAGACGTGCATACTCCAGAAAGAAAACTGATAAATGGCAGCTATTGCTAAACTAAGTCCAATTGAGCAACCTGCCTGTAGTCAGCCGTACAATCGCTGCTGGACTGGCCGCCCCATTGTCCTACAGTGAGCAGCACTGATGCAGAGAGGTCAAGTGGGACTGAGGAGGGGTCTCCAGGGCTATGGTTCAGATGCGCGTGAGGGCCTAGACTTCATGGCCTGCCAGAAGCTCACCAGTCTAGCAAACTGAGATTTTTAAGACTCTCGAAGAGCCCAGAGAATTTTCATGGAACATCCTGCACTGTGCACTATCTCCTGGAAACTTTAATTTCCTCTTCAAACTTGGTAGTGTATTTGCCGATGAAAGTAGATTCAAGGACTGACACAGGCGTAGAGGGAGATGATTTTTGTATTAAGAATGAAGCAGAAGGGAGGGACACAGAGGAGGACAATAGAAAAGCAAAATTCCCAGGCCCTTCTGTACACACATATATGCAGCTCTTGGGAAAATGGCAAAAAGACCAGCTCCTCCTCCTTTGTTTTTCCAAACAAAATGTAAATCAGAAGAGATCGCAGGTGCATTAATGAATAGTTCTTCAGGTGATGTGCCTTCCTGTTCCTTTTCTGAGCCTCATAGACACGCAGAAGGAGGAAGGAAGAAAGTGATTTGCACTGGTTTGTGGAATTTAATATTCCTGCAAAGGTAATTGTACAGCTCTTGATAATTCAGCAGTTTAGACTCATCATGACATTTCATCTTCAAGGGCTATCTCAATTTTTCAACTACGTTTTTATTCTACCACTCACACATTCAAGGATGAAAAATGTGCCTCACTGTATTAAATTAAATTACCTTTAAAACTTGCAGCTTTGCCTCAAGCTCTGTTCTTTTGAGAATCATTGTTCCATTAAGAGTCTCTATCCTGTTTTAAGACAAAAAGGAGGGGGGAGGGAAATGACATGAGTGATTCTTTCAAGTAAGTATCACCCCATGGAGTACCACACTTGGAGCACAGAGTATCCTCAAAAAGCAACGTTAATGTTACAATTCTCATGGCTCTTCAAGAATCTGGACCTAAGCCAAACCTTCTGACAACATTCAAAGAAAGAATATGGAAAAAATACTCCCTTTGAAAGGGTGACTAAAGAAAATACTCTGGTTAATTTGTAAACTGTAGCTCATTTTATAGAAGCCACTATATGGCAACGACGGTTGTTCTCTGCTAGAACCTGTTCCTGTGGGGTTCAGCTGAATCACTTCATTCATTTGGTGAATATTCATTGGACATCTACTACGTGCCAGACTCTAGACACTGTGCTAAGCATGAGGGGTACAGCAGTGAAAACAACAGGCACTTGGGACTTTTAAATAATGAAATCAACCGCTATTTCTTGAAACAGGGAAAAATTCTTTCTTCCCTAGGATTCTAGGAAACTTTACCTCTGTACGTTTGCTTAATTTTGGAACTAGAACAAATAGAACCAGAACTGCTATGAGATAATAACTTTCACATGACTCTGATCTCAAAACTTTTTAAGTATTCAAACTTTAATCCTAGAATTATCAATTTAGTGGTGCTCTTTCTCTCTATACCAAATGCCTTTCTAAAAATAAAAAGACTTGTTCTATCCTGAGTGCTTTGATTTGTTTTGTGGGCTCAGTTTAGAGGCCTTTATTTGGACTACTAAGCAGTCATTCTGAATAAGATAAATTTCATGTATGAGTTACACAACTAAGTATTTTTAAAGTATCGGTTCAAATTCATTCTGATAAATAAGCTGTAACTCTGTTTATAAAGATGCAAGAAATTTTTTAACACATGGTAAAATAATAGTATTAATTGCAGAGCCCAATTTCCCTCTATTTCCAATAGCATTATACCCAAGATAATGGGATGATAGCAAGTTGTCTGCTTTCTCAGTAGGGCGTCTTGACTCTGGGCCACAGTTAGGATCCCTATGAATCTGTTTGGGACTTTAGTGTTGACCTGCCCTGCCCAAGCAGTAGATGTCTGCGGGCAGAACTGCTGGCACAGGCTGACTGCTCTCTTCAGTGTCTCTCATTTTCCTGATCTTTAAATTTCACATTGTCTCCACCCAATACTCCTTAATTATCCACTTGAGTTCTGCCCACTTCACCTATTTGGAGCATAGGTTTCTGCTTCTAACCACCAGCATGTTCTCGCGGACTCTACATGGTTCCTACCTTATACATTCAAGTTTCTCTGGAGCTAGAGGACCCCTCACCCATTACCCTGAACTCCCAGGACGGAGTTGGACTCAGTCCTCCACCACTACCAGTCATCTCTCAAAACTACTCTCACACACCCCAAAAAATGTCCTTTGAAGTTTTAGACTAGAATCACTGAAGAATGTCCAGCAAATTTTTTTATTGGCAGCTTGCAAGGAGCAGCTGTGGTGTAGCTGGAGAATAGATCCTGGCATCCAGAATAGATGGTCAAATCCCAGCCCTGGCACTTACTAGTTGGTTGGTCTTAACTAAAAGAAAAAAAAAAAAAAAACCCTCATTTCAGCCTGAGTCACTTCGTCTATAAACAGGAATAAAACTAGCCTCATAAGGCAGCTGTGAAGAATAAATGAGAGAAGCAGAAAAAAGTGTAAATAAACTATTAAGCCTAGCTGATGAGAGCCCTACTCTGCTTCCTGAAAAACTGTCTTCATTTTTTTTTTTTTTATTATACTTTTCCTAATTCACCAGCCACCCATTACACTGGCTTTCTTTCTGTCCCTTGAATATGCCAAGCCCATTTTGAGAACTCAGAGACCTCTCCCTTTCCCTGAAATGTTCTCACCAGGGGTTAATCTAACCATCCCCTCTCTTCATTCTACTCACAGCTCAAAGTTCACCTCCTCAAAGAGGACACTTTAAAAACCTAAGCTAAGGTTGCAGCCCTCTTACTCAGTGTTCTATTCCATCCCATATTCTACTTTCTTCATAGCAGTTATCAATTGAAATACCAAATTACTTATTTTTGCAGTCTTTTCTCACCCATCTCCTTCCACAATTAATAAAGCACTAGAAGAATCTTTGTATTTATCTCCCCTGAGCCTGCCACAGAACTGGAAACATAGTATTTGCTCAGTAAGTATCACTTGAATGAATGGGTGAATTCCATCTTTTAACTAATTACTAAGGCCTTCTTAGATTCTAACGGTGGCGTGGTGGAAATGGCAGTTGAATCTCTACTTGGGGAGACAAATGTTCCATTAGTAGTCTGGGAGTATTAGAAGATGTGAGTGTGTGTGTTGCAGGGCAGGAAGGTTGAACAGACTTTTTTTAACCTTCCAACCAGAACGCTAGGAGAGAAAAACAATTGGCTGGTGGTATAAGAGGAAAAACTCAACCCTTCTGACCTTCTGTTTGTTCTAACCACAGGATTATATCAGCTATGGAAATTGGACCCGTTCCTCTCTGTCCAAACAGAATATGTGCCAGTTTAATTGAACTTGACTTAAAAATAAATTTTTTAAATGCTATCCCTCCCACTCAGATGTTTGGGCTACTGATGTCCTCTGACTTCAGATGTTGACAATATGTTCAAGTTTGAGGAAACCTTGAGAAACAAAAGGAACTGATAAAAACGTCTGTACCCAATCCCCAAGCTACGGTGCACTGCCTCCCTTGTGATCCTGAACAAAAAGCCTATTCATTCACTCAACAAGCATCATGAGAGACCATAACATTTTTGAAGCCCCATAGGAAGCAGCCAGATAGTTACGTTAACAGGTTTCCTGACGATCTGATCAGGTCAACAACTTGTTTGTGAGTAAAGCCTTCTGTGCTCACACCATTGATGTTTGCAAGGACATCACCTGGGAGATGCCAAGAAAAATGGATGTTAAAACAGTTGGCTAAATCATCTTTCCTGATCTGCAAATGAAACAAAGCCAGCAAGCCCCAAACCTTGGCCACATAAGGGAGCTAAGGAAATTCAAAGCAACAATCACCCTCAACCTTCACTATCAGAAAAGTTTTTTTCCTTGCTATTTAATTCTTAACATGAACAAAACTGTAAGTTACCAGTTTGCAGGCCAGCACAGTGCGCTGGGCTATCCTCCTGGATTTTGCAGATCAGAGTGCACATCTCTGAGGAGCAGGTGTTCTGGTTCTGGAGCCTGTAAGTCTGTAAAAATTAAAGGGATACATAATTATCATTCAAAAAACTCAAAATCTGTTTGTCAGAAAATTAAATGGTATCAATTACCTTAAGTGGTATAATAGGTAAGTGCAAAGAATAATTAGGAAAGGCTTTCCTGAATAGAAACTGAATCAAAGTTGCAATCTTGCACTTCTCCCACACAGTTGGTAGCTGACCCCATTCATAAAAACACATCTGGCTTGAGAAAGAAAATAGGATAACATTGGCTTAAGATTTTATACTTTCAAGCCTTAGAGGCCACTTGATGCTATCATTATTGCATATTTATCAAGAAAAATTCAGTTTCTCTTTTCCCGATGGGATGAAATAATAATGGCCAAGAGCAGAGAGAAAAATCTCTATGTGGTTTTCCCAAGCTAAAGGATTCATTACAGGAGCGTATGAAACAGTACACATCCAGCAAGGCAGCTATGCCAACAATAATTATTTTAAATCAGAGTTCTGCAAATAATGACAATCTGTCCTGCATTAATTCAAAAGTACTATAATTGAGTCAATTACCTTCATTTCTGAGCTCTCGCTGCTACATTTGCCCTGAATATTCACTAGTTCATTAGCCACCTGACTAAATTAGAAAAAGTTATGCTTTGCCTGTTGCCTCAATTTGGCAAAAGCAGCTTGTCTTTGTTTTTGTTTTGTTTCTTCTTTTTTTTTTTTTAACTTGCATCAAGAACACTGTACAAATATTTGCTGGATATAGTGGCCCAATGACCTGTATTTTTCTTTATGAAGTCTAGTTCCATTTAGAGTAAAAATCAGTATGCTGAGTTGAGTAAGTCTTCTAAACATCTGGTTCCTAAAAGTAAACCATGTTCAACACTGCTTACTTGTGGAGAAATTAATGTCCATGTTCATTCCTGCTTATTTTACAGACTTACAGGCTCCAGAACCAGCAGAGCCAGAAGTCAGTCACGTGCAAGCAACTTCTAGAAACTGGACTTTGTTAATCTCTAAGCAATTTCTATTCACGCTGGGAGGACTCCCTGTATCTTAAAGGTAGAGGGGATTTTCAGAGATCATGTGGTCTGCTTTCCATCTGTGTTAGAGATCCCTTTCATAGCTTTTCTGCCAGGGAGTCTTCTTGCCACTGCCGGGGCCCTTCCAGACATGGAAGAGTGGTCTGGTTTATGCAGTGTGAGAACCAAAGCTATAAGAGACATTCCTTTGGGAAACTACTATTACGACGATTCTTCTTAGCAGTGAGAGCCTACCCTCTGTGTCCAGGGAGCAAGGTGAGTGCAGTTAAGGGAAAACATGTTAACTGATGCAGACAGCATCTGCATGTATGTTTGCAACGGGTGTACAACTTGTGGGTTAGACATAGAAAAGGAAAGGCAGAGTTTCCAGAAGTATGGAAAGAAATAGTCAGATATTTCTCCCTTTCTTTTACCCAGTCTTCTAGCTCAGTTATTTCCTAGAGACACAAAAGTCACATTGCCTTTCTCATGCCCAATGACCTTCATTCTAGCACTTGTCATTTGCTGATCTACTGGAACCAGACACATTACTAAGTACTTTATATGTGTTATTTCACTTGGAGCGCCTAAGATCCCCATAAGGTAGCACTGAAACAACGTGAACTCGGGTGTACGTGAATCTAAGGTCTGCATTCATGTCATGCGGCATTACTATCTATAGCAGCAGGAAATAGCACCCATGGAGACCAGAGGAGGCAGACTTGTCCTCTCCCAGCATGCCCTGCACCTGGTAGACCAGGACCCAAATACTTGTTAACAATGGAGGCACAATAAGGGTACATGAGGTTCTATTTGATCTTCAAAAAGTTCTTAGAGCATGTATCCTATTTGATGACTACTGCAAATCTTATGAGTACTAAAGAATAGGTTATGGAATAGATTATTCTATTCTATAGCATAGAGCTGGTAATGGAAAGCACACACCAAGAGGGAATTTGCAGAGAGGACCCCTGCATTAGTAAGATAACACAGACATGCTGCAGTTCAGAGGTGAAGCCATTAGTTCACATGGATCCGCAAAGGTTCAAGGCACTGAAGCCTGCTGTCTACTAATGATAATTTTGACTCTTGCTCCATGTAGAGTAAATGTTTATGGTATGAGGGAGAAACATGCAGAAGCAGTGCTATGTATCACAGAAAAGTGAGGGAAAAAATCCTCATGTACCACGTTAAGTAAGGATAAATGGGTAGCCTCCACTCCTGTTTTCAGTAGCAACCGCTGCATATCCTTATGGATAACTCTTATTTGAAAAGAAGTGGTCACAAAAAGCACAATGTCTCTACAACAGAATAGGGAGTGTTTCATGTGAATGAGGAATAAGAGAGCATACTATGCTTCTAAAACCTGACGGAAGAATTATAGCTTTCACCAAATTCAGAAGTAGAAGGGTTTGTAAAGTAGAAGGTATCTTCTTTTCTCCTAGAGCCTTCTTCCTGTTCATTGCAGCTAGAGTTCCATTTTGTTTCTTTATTCATAAAGCACATTTTACAAAGCAACTTCCTGTTCCTAATCTTAAAACACAGACTTTCCAGTTGCAGGGCTGTCTAGTTACCGAAGTTTTCTGAAGGCAGCACCAAAGTTAAGATATTAAAACCTGATGTGCAATATAAGAATCTGATTATGCAAAACACATCTAAAAGAAATGCAGAAGTGTAATGGAAAAAGAACACAGCAATACTTAAGCTACTTCTGTTGCACTTGACTGGACTAGACTTCATTTGACCTAACTCACCATCTTTACAAATATGGCCATGAAAAAACCAGACAGCAAATAAGAAATGAAATTCTTAGGCTATTAAATAGAAACCCATAAAGACTGTTAAAATTTTCCTAGAGCATGAGGCAATAAGCAAGTAGAGTCAAATGTTCTTAAGTGTTTCAAATAACAATTATAAAATGTCATTAAGGAAAAAAGTACAAATTTCTCATTATACCCAGTATGAGAACTTTAGTATTTTCAAAATGTATCAGGAACTATACATGAATACATGCAGTCCACATACACAAGTATATATGTTTTCAAGTATTTCTGAATACAGAGGTATAGGTTTAGAATCTGATATACAGTATAAAAATGATTATGCAAAACACATCAGTAATGCAAATATATAAAATGCACATTATAAAGAGTATTTCACTCTCTTATTTATGAGCTGGCTGATAGCAAGCATTTCTGATCAGTCTCAGACCTACAGGAAGGCTAAAGTAATTGAGAGCAAGGAGCTGATTATGTCTAAGGGGTTGATTTTATCCGCTTGCATGTTTTCTTTCCTTGATGGTACCCAACACACTGAAAAACCACCAAAAACAGCCACACATTGAAAACAAGTCACGGCCTTCATCATTCTCTAATCCTGACTTCATTCTTTCTCTGCAAATATCATGACATTACCAGTGCCACTTTCTTCATTAGAAGTTTGAAAATTTGAAAACTGCTCACCTGAATTTCAAATCCAAATGTTCCATTATCCTGCTTTTCCACAGTAACAAGCTTTCTGTAATCAAAAAACAAAACAAAAAACAAAAAACTACGCATGAAAATCAAAGTATCACATTTGGCACATACCTATTATTAAAAATAACTGTCAATTAAAAATAGCTGACATTTATGTAAATTGTTGTATGTATGACTGTGTGTGTGTGTGTGTGTGTGTGTGTATGTGTGTGTGTGTGTGTGTTATCAACAAACAGCCTAGAAAGCTGTATTCCTAAATATCTTGGTGAGAGACCTAAAAATAAATGAATCTCTTTACCTTTGAGACCAGGAAAAGTCACCTAAAGAACTTGATCTCGTCAGAGCAAGCTGAAAAACACAAGCACACAGTTATCCAGAGGTCCTTGAGACACATCTGTAAAATGTTCTGAATCACAAAGGACTTTGTTCTTTATCACCTTCTTTGGCCAGCTCCTGGGAAATTGTTACGAAAAGGCAGTAATTTCTATTTGTTAGCGATAGCAAAGGCGAGCTGAGGAAAGGACCATTCAGGCATTCCATTTGAAAGATTACAAGAGGGTCCAATAATAACACCCTATGGCAAAAGAGTTAATGTAATGTGGCAAAACTCCAAAGCTTCCAAAAGAACTTCATATCTAATCTGTATTTAAAATAGCCTCTGAAAGGTTAACCACAGCAATTTATAATCACAATGTAATCCAAAGAAAAATAACACCCATAGAATGGCATATAAAACCCAAATACTTGATAGTTTTTGGAGATGCTAATGAAATGACTGTGTTTATTGTCATACTTGAATACGTTACTGTTTTCAGCAGGATAAAATCACCTCTGAAGAACCAACAAATATCCAGAAACACAATTCGGGTGAAACCAGGGACTCAAAATCCCAATTTATTTATGATTTATTTTTGCAATAATTTTTAAAAAGTGCAGTGAGATTCCAGCCAAAACAGGAAAGGAACCTCAGAATGGTGTAAATTGTATAACATCACCTTCAGTCCTCTGCCATGTTTTGGGGAAAAGCTCATATAAACATAAGCTTCCTGGACACATTCTACCATTATAAACAAAGGAAAAGTTAACAAAGGTGGCATCTTGTTTTAAAGGTAATTGAAGTGAGTTTTTGTGTGGGTTTTGTTTAGTTTATTTGCTTAGGAATTAACAAATGTTAATTAGCTCTTTCTCAAGTGTTGGTCCAGGGCTCCAAAGCTCATGCTACTAGCTAACCCATGGTGTTTAACTGGCAACTCATTATGCTTGTCATATATCAGTGAAGACAGAAAATGTCAGGACATCAATGCAAAGTCAGTACAAACAAATAAAAATAAAATATGGGATGAGAGCCCCAAGGAGAAAAACACATAGAGGAAATTAATGCACAAATGAGATCTTCGTTAAGGCATTTATTAGGGGAGAAGACTACATCATCGAGTGGGAAGTGTGAAGTACTGCATACTAAAGGCCAGCATTCTCACACGGTTTCTGGAATGGCTCAGTGTTGATAATTTGGCCAGTGGTCAGTAATGCTAATGTAATGAAGAGCTGATCTCTTCCTAATGATTTGATGTAAATTGATTACATTTCCCTCTCTTGTCAGTCCTGGAGTTCAAATCATTTATATCATCTTGAAGTCTGCCATAGGAAGGCTCAGAACCAAAAAACTCCTTCTCTATATTTACTAAAAAGTATCTATGCTCAGTTTGTAAGGACTTACTGTAGACGGCTTGTAACAGTTTTCATGGGTTGTTTCAGCCTGATTTTGTCCCACTAAGAACCGTTAACAAGGGCGGGGACCACTCAGCTCTGCAGTGGACTGCCTTCTTGTGAAAGAGGTCAGTGAACTTGATCTGCCCAAGCATTCTCAGTCTCTTCCTTATATTGTACTCACATTTTCTTAATCTAGTTTTAAATCTATATTTGCATTTGCTTGACTTTTACCCTTATTGCAGATTATAAAGTATTTAGGTAGGTCTATCTGTAAGTCATAATTTGGGTTTATATTTTAAAATCTACTCTTGCTATCAATAGTCATCAGATTATGCACATATTCATATACATGGAGGCATATATATGTATTTATATGAAGGACATAGGATTAAATACCTCACTTCTGTTCACAATTATCTGTATTTTGGGCCTCTTGGGGAATGTATCTTTTATTTTCTACCCCAGTGCCCAGCACAGGGTCTGGAATACAGCGGAAACTTGAGAACAACTAAATAGGCAAAAAGAAGAAAACTGCTAGACAACAGTTCAAGCAAGTAAGTGGTAGTGGGAGATCCAAAGTAAAAGAGTCCTCAACTCTGCCTGTCATTACATATTCATTAAAAAACCCTCAAGGGTAGCCATTTAAATATATAAAATAAAATTAAAAATGAAAGAAAACAAACAACAACAAAAAATTCAATCCTAAAACAGCAAGAAACTCAATCCTAAAACTCAATCCTAAAAAAAGGACTAACAGAAAACAAAGTAAGTTAGTCATGCCTTAATACACAACTGCTAAATGAATGAATGGTAGCAAGAATTATTGAATCATCAAAATTTTGAGGCTTTCCTTGGCCATTTTAAATACCCTTTTGCTTAGTAAATAATTGTAGCATTGATGGGAACCTCAAGATTTCATCTTGTCCACCATTAACCTGCCTTCCAAATCAAAAATCTTTCTAGAAAGATCAAATATAAAATCGTTTAAGTCCACAAGACAAATCCAAGAACTCTATAGAGAAGGAAATTTCCCCACCTCTCTCTTGCTAACATTCCTATCTAGCTAATTAACTAGATGAAAATGGAAATACCTGCCTAGCACCATGTGAGATGCAGAGCAGATACTCAATTCCTGTGGCCTGACTGATCCGGGTCATCAGTGACACATACACACAAATCAGACTAAGTCAAATTATAAATTAGATTCCACTCTGGATTAGCAATGAGCCTGTCATAGGCACCTAACATTTAAATAAAAAACAATTTAAATAAATTAGGTGCCATCAAATTCTCTGACACGTGCCACATCTTGACATAATGCCTACTTGTTTTTGATCTGGGCTGTCAGACTCAGGCGATGTGGAAAGGAACATTCTCAGGGTTTGACCTTGCTTGCACACCAAACTATCTGCCTAACTGAAAAGAACATCTGAGGTCTTAACAAAGGTCTTAGACTTTAGAAAAAGTTTTCCCTGCAGCCCTTCCCCTAGAGTAAGCAGCATTCTTCTAGGACCTGCCCAGTGGAGTCTCTGCTCCCTAGACTGCCCTTCCAGCCAGATCTCAGGGCTGCAGGGATGGTACTAAAACTCATGAATGAGGAGCTGGTGTGCAACGAACAGCATATGCTGGCAACAGCTGTCTTTTATTACACATTATCTAATATGAGAAATCTAGGTTTAGCAATTTGGCAGGACTGCAAACTACACATTCAATTATGACTGCTGAGTAGACAAAGCTCCTTAACCCCTTGCTAGCTCTAACAGAAAAATGCCTGGGGTTGGGCTTAGAATCTTGCCTCTTGTTTTTAGTCAGAAGGCTTAAAAGTTCACACGTTAATATTAAAAAAGGAATTTTTGTTGCTATGCAGTGATTCACAATGTCCCCCCTTAGTGGGAAACCAAAATACTTCAGCTGTCAGTTTGCAAAACATAGGAAAAATCTACAGCCGAGCTAGACATCTTGCCCCTCAGAGGAGCTCAAAGCTCAATACTGTAGCCACTTCTGCTGCTAAGTAACAGCCTGTTACTTCCTGGTCCCCACTGTCTACTCATTTCCTGAAAGTGTTGAGGGTGGGGGGAGGGGAGTTGGCAGGTGAGATACTTTGTTTTTGTTGTTTGTTTCAAAAGTCCCCAAATTATGTGCTCTGCTCCGTTTCTAGTCCCCTACCTCATCCTCTCCGGCTCTCTGATGAATACAGCCTTTCCACCCCCCTTTTAAGCCAGGAGTTTTAGCATACCAGGGCTCCACAAAATTATTTCTCAATTTCCTAATTTATAGGTGCCCTTAAGTATCCCAAATAGAATGTTGCACCTTCCCAGAAAAGTCTCCTTGTGGACTCACAAACTTCTTTTTCAAGAAAAATTGTTAAATATTGATTCCAAATATTCCACATTATGCATTAGAGAACACTTTTCAAATTCTTTTTATAGTGAAATTAGCAGTTTTCTATTGAACGTATTCATTCAATAATCAAAATATCTTGTTGCCATTAGGAACACTTGGGAGTTTTGGTAACAGATGGATGTGTGGCCAGAAATAATGTGAAAGCTCCTGAAGGGCAAAACCCATGCCAGAAATACATGCATTACAGAGCTTTGTACAATATTTTGTATCTGAACTTATTAATGAAACCACCCTTCCAGAAGTTGTCTATTTAGTAATAATTTGAAAACAAATAAACAAACACCCCCAGGCTAAGAGATTCCGTTTGCGGTCTCACTAATGCACATGCAAATGTCTGTTTGTCAGGTTCTCACTATAGCTTTCAGAGAAAACTACTTCCCAAAGGCAACCTACTACCTTGGGAGAATGGGAATAAAGTCCAGTGGCTACTCCTTAGCATCACAACATTTATCAAGAAACCCTTACTTCCTCCTGTCTCCTTCATACAGCGTTTTCCCATTGTAGGGATTTTTTTTTTTTTCTAAAACTATGTTCAGAAGTAGGAGTGGTACTGGTGGGTGTGTCACCTCCTACAAATTCAGGTCCTCAGATACCAAAATCTATTTTTAAACAATTTTAAGTGTAAACACCCAAATGATTCTGAAGATTAATCTGAAACTACAGGCTAACCAGCTTTGCAGAAACCAAAGCCAACGATAACAAGAAGTATGAATTGTTGACGTCAGCCCTGAAAGGGTTGAAAATAACAGTGGGCAGAGAAACACCTGCTTGTGGGATTGCTCACAGGGATCTCGTTGCCTGCAATTCAGTCAGTGGCAAATGGATGATTACTCTCTAAAAACCAGTTAAAGGAAATGAACATCCATTTGGCGAATTCTGAACCGTTGGGGTAAACTTGCATCATCTCATTGATGATAACTGTACAGAATCATATGTATCACATACAACAGGTTTTGTTTTGCCTTTTTTTTTTCTTAAAGTAATTCTCACAGCAGTAAGAAAAAGCTGTTTGAATAGGAAAGTGTTACCATGGGGAAGAACGTGAGAAAAGGGAGAAGAGAAAACCTGAGAAAGATGAGAACATATGAATAAAATAACTGGCGTGGGAATGTTGTATGTGTACATATATTATACATATTATACATACACACACATGTGCATCTCATTTGCCTAAATCCCGATGATTATCTTCCTCCAGTAATCTCCTACTGTTTGCCTCTTTTTGGTTCACACTGTCTTCACTCAGGCTTAGAAGGTGATGTGACTCCTTCTTCATTGCCTTTCATAGTCAAGTCTTCGTGTCTCTTCCCCATTCCCTGGGTTCCTCTTTCTCCAACTACTGCAAAATTTGCTCCCTCACCACTAGTGACTTACAGACTTAACCCACTTACTGACAGGCATGTTTCTAGAGTAAGGTTCCTAAAACCTTCCAGTCAAACATGCTCAGTTGGTTCCCTGTGCTGGTCAATTACTGCTCCCGCAGGGGAAGTGTTCAGGTGTTGTGTAAAGCAGCCCAGCTCTGAGGTCTCCCTTCCCCTCCACACAGACACTCATCAGGTCTACCTAACACACTAGTGTGCTGTTACTTAAACTGCCCTAAGGCCCCAAGATTTGTGCCTCAGCATTTTAACCAGTCCCTTGTTCTGGAGTACCCTTCAATGTCTGGAATATCTATCCTTCAAGGGTCAAAGACATGTACTTGGATTAGGGCACGTATGTTACTTTATGTTTGTTCTGCCTACTGAATTGTAAACCCTCTAAGGCCAGGAAATGAGTCCTTCTCATCTTTGTACACCATACACCGCTCTATATCTGAAAAATGAATAAAGATTTTGGTATTCCTCACAGTTGCTTTATTTTCAGACAGTATAAATGGATAGGAATGTTCATCATTATATTAAACTTAATGTCATAAAAGCACTTTTGGACTGAAAAAGATCAATCATTCAAACCACAGTAAATTATGCCCTTATCTTCATTGTGAAAAATACCATGGAATCAGCTATGTACCTCACTGAAAAAAGATCCTGACTCTCCCACTAAGCTATAACTCTCTAATACTGAAATTAGAAGGCTTAAGAGGAACACATGATGTACATGCAAGATTTAAAGGCAAAAAAAAAAAATCATGCTTTTAAGCAATCCTAAATATTTTCTGTGGGAGTGCTATATCTAAATTCAGATATGTATTTGGGGCATTATAGCAAATTATTTAACCAAAATCTGCAGAGGTGTTTTGGTTTAATTTTTTTTCTTTTACTAATTAGAAATTGAAAAATTAAAAAATTAACAATAAATCCCGCTGGACATGGAGTTTTCCAAAAGAGTTTTCCTCTCTATGGAAATACTTTGCAATAAAAATTAAAATAACAGCATAATTATTGAGCACATACTACATGTCAGTCACTGTACATTTCCTCCCTTAAGCCGCAGAAGAGCCCCATAGGGTAGTTCTATTATTATCTTCATTTTAGAAAAAAAAAGAAAACTGAATCTTAGAGAAGCAGGTGACTTACTCAAGATTCCACAGCTAGTAAGTGGCCAATCTTGCGCTCATTTATTCAATAAAAGTCTTAATTCCCAATACCGTGAGGTATGTGCCAGTGCCCCGGAACTGAAGATAATTTAAGCAACAAAATTTGTCCTAAAAAGAAGTGTTCTCAGTGGATTATGAACTGAAATGACTATCAAGGGCTGGGAGAGAGGCTGGGAGAGAAGGAATCAATGGGAGACATGCAGGAAAACAGATCAACAGTTCTCAAACCCGTTGTATCTACATACACCACCTTCAAGTTTGACGTGCTTAATGAGTATCATTTTACCCGAACACCTCTTCAACTGAGGAAAACAATCTTCTTTCAAGTTCTGCCTTAAAAACTGTTTTTTCATGGTCTTAAACCTTAAAATTAAGATATAAGGTCTAGTCCATGAGCTCTCTGGGCTCCTCGCCTCCTTCCTATTCTATACGCTGAGCCACTAATTCCAAAGCCTCTAAAATAGCATTTTTAATATGAAGTCAGACAAGCATATCACTCTGCTCTCAAGAGAACATGAACACTCTGAAAGGTACAAAGTAGCAATCATACCTGCTTTCTTCCCCGAGGCAGAGTAGCCACAGTGTCTGCCAGCATTTGCAGCCTTCTGTTATCATCCATGGGAAAGCTGCCTGTGAGCGTGGAGTAAGAGGCATACGCCGGACCAGCGCAGTACTCCACAAAACTGCCATTGCTGCTCTGCTGCACGAGCCTTTGTAGAGACATTGTGAACAAAGATTACTCCAGCTAGCACATGGTTGAGTGGCCTTGCAGGATGGGGGAAGCTCAAAGTATAACCCTCTGACAAGGAGTCAAGAGCAGCAAAGCAGAAAGAGCCCATGTGACTTCTGTGGTTTGAGGTCCTCCTTACACAAACCCTATCTTGCAGTTCACTCCCATTTTTCAATGCTTTTTTTTCTTTAAGCCCCTGAGAGAACCTAAAGCTAATTTTATCATTAAAATAAATTGACTTATTTTTCTTTTCTCCTTCAAACAGCCAGAACTCTTACACTTTCATGTTCTATAGCAAGTTGTGTTCAAAATATCATCTGCCTTTTTTTTTTTAAAGGAAAAAAGAAAAAACTTCAAGTTCTGCCATTCGTGTGCCAGGTACTCTCCTACTTAATATGGGCAGTGCAATGTAAAGGTCAGGGTATGTGGCCACTGAATCCTTGTGAATATAAGCATGACTTACAGGGTCCAGTCATAATGTTTTCTCACGAAGTCCTTGTAATGTACTTTCCTCAGAGTATACCCTAGCTCACTAATGTTCATCAAAAAGACATTTTATCTGCCACTTGGGCTGTGACCATTCAGCATTCCTGGCTTGCCCTTCTACTACTTTGTCCTCACTAAAATTATCCATCATCTTTACAAAGAAAAATGGGAGGGGAAGACCAGCACATTTAGAGCACAAATTTGGCTGTATCTTAGACTGGACTTTGTTGCAGCATCAGCAAGTCGTCCCAGGAGAGGAATGGAGAGGCCATAAAAGTAATAGACAAACCAAGGTGGCACAAGAATGTGCCTGCAGCTGATCCCTGCCTGTGCATGGGGGCCAAGGGCACCACTGTGAAGTACCCAAGATCACAGATGCTTTTATCGGCGGGGGTTGGGACATGTGGTTTTAAGAGAATTGGTTTCAGAGGAGGAGCAGGGGATGGAAGTAGAAGGAAGATTCACAACAAAAATCAAAATGAGAAGTTTTGCATAGTATAAAATGTCAACTTGTCATTTTTGAAATCTTTTGGAAGGTCAATAGTAGAATTTCATAGAGTCAGAAAGTCTTTAAACTAAAATGGAAGTCAAGGTGAATTAAGCTCATGCAGAACCTGCCAAATGTAAATAGTAAAATCTTCTGAGTTCACAGTGCCTCCAGAGATGCAGCCACCTCAGAAATTTTTTAAACTATAATTATGATTCATTACCACTGGAACTGGATTGTGACATGAACAAAATGATGTCTCCAAAAACCTGTAAAGATCTAAATCAGGGATTACAAACATATGCCTTTGGGGTTCAGTCAGGTAAAATAATATAATATAAATGCGTAAAACAAAAGGGAGTGATAGAGACTTTGGCAATTGAAGAATAGGGTCAATTATAAAGACGTATATGTAATATGTATGTGTGATAGAGAGAGAGAGAGAGATTCTGAAAACATCTCCAGGCTATAAGGCACATGACTTAAATCAATACTGTTATTTGAGGACAGCAGTCCACTCATCACTGTTGTACTTCATATCTCAGATAGGAGGAACAGAATTTGTAAAGAAAGAGACAAAACTTTAAGGTTTCTTGATGATATGGTTGCATAACTAGAATATCCAAGACAATCTACTGAAGAACAGACTTAGTAGGACAGTTTTCCTAAAGGTAGGACTCGAGGGATAACATACAAAATAGAAACAGATTTCTCAAACAGTAGCAGTAGATGACATGAACTTGTAATACTGGAAGAGAGAAACATTCTCAAAATAGCCAAAAAGTCATAAAAAAAGAATGGACTTTAGTAAGCATTTCTAAGATTTTATGAAGAACATTATAAAGTAAGGGAAAAATACCGTGTCTCCATATGAGAAGAATCCTTCTTGTGAAATTTCTATTATCCCCCAATTTTCTAAAATAGTCAACGTACTGCAAGTCAAAATCCACGCAGGATTTTGTTTGCTTGCTTGTTTATAAAATTTGACACACATTCTTACATTCGTCTGAAAGAGAAAGTGCAAAGACTAATTATGAAGAAGTTGAAAATAATAATGGTTGGGGATAGGGGTAAGGATGGTCCTTGGGAAAATTATCCTACTTGGGTATCAGGAAAAATTACAAGAGCTAGAACTATAGAGTCAAATAGAATAAATCAATGAAAAGAATATTGACAAATTAAATATTATCAAATGAATAGAGAATCCCAAAACAAATCCATGCATATTCAGAAATGTATTATACCATGAAGTCATTTTAATTCATTAAGAGAAGAATAATCCCTTCAATAAATGAGGATACTCATGTGGAAACAATTAAGTCATAGTTTTTTATTAATTATAATAATAAATTCCAGATGACTTAGGGAGTTAAATGTAAAATTAACTTTAAAATTAAAATAGTAGCAGAAAACAGACTATTTTAGTAAGATTAGATTATGAATGGTTTTCCTAACAATAAAGAAAAGTCTAGAGAGCATTAGTAATATAAATATTAAAAACTTCTGTTCAGTGAAAGCTATAATGTACGTGGGTTAAAGCTAAGTGACAGCAAGAAATTATCTGTGATACACATTTTATTAAAGGCCATAGTACATAAAAAAAAAACTTCAAATTGTGCTTTGAAGAGAAGTATTCTTTAATGAGCAAAGGCCATTAACGGATAATGTACAGAAGCAGCACAAATCATTAATACACTTATTAAAGGATGTTCAAACTTTTTAGTAGTCAAGAAAGTAAAACTTGAAACAATAGTTAGATACTAATTTTTGCGCACCAAAAAATGAATAGAAAAGCAAAAATTAGTGATATCCAGTATTGGTGAAGTTACAAATAAATGGGCTCTTGGCACTTTGTAGAACTATAAATCAATAAAACTATATTAGTAGGATAGTTTGACAGTATGAAATATGAAACATGCACACCAGGAATTCTACTTTTAAGAATGTACCCTACAGAAGTATTCTTACAAGTGCAGAAAACAAGACTATTTCTTGTGACATTATTTGTAATTGTGAAAAGTGGGAGTTTTAAATGTATGTCAGTTTAGAAGTAGCTAAATACTTTATGATAATTTACTCCAATGGAAAACTTTGCACCCATTAGAAAGTATAAAATAAACATCTATATGCACAAAGATCTTTAAGACAAAGTAGGAGAAAAGATAGAAAAACAATGTGCATATTATCCTATTTATTCCTTTTTCTTAAAGATCACAAATCTATACATACACTAACATATATAGACATAAAAAAGATTACAACAGATAAGGATAGTGCCCTACTTATGATGGTCTGACAGGATTTTTTGACTTTATGATGAAAGCAGCAGCATTCAACAATTCAGTAAACTTCGAATTGTGACTTTCAGCCTTTTTTCAGGCTAGGAGTGTACTCTCTTGTGATGCTGGGCAGGGCAGCGGGAGACACAGCTCCCAGTCATCCACACAATCACAAGGGAAAACCACCGGTACACTTCATCATTCTGTGCTCACTCACTTTTAGTACATTATTCAATAAATTACATGAGGTATTTGATTCTATAAATGAAATAGGCTTTGTGTTGGATGATTTTGCCCAACTGTAGGCTAATGTAAATGTTCTGAGCATATTTAAGGTAGGCTGGGCTTAGCTATGATGTTAAGTAAGGTAGATGCATTTCAACTTACAATATTTTTAATTTACAGTGGGTCTATTGGGGTGTAACCCATCACAAGTTGAAGAAGGTTTGTATATACTAATCTGTTACCTCTGGAGAAGAAATTAAGGGAGAAAGTGGGGAGGGTTGTAAAGGAAGACTTTCAAAATTTATTCTGTATGTGGTTTGAAGCTTTTATAGTAAGTATGCATTCATATATTAGTTGGTCAACTTTAAAAATATCAATAATTCACAGAAAATTTTAAAAAACCTATCACATTTTGTTGATAATATTTCATGATTTTCTAGGTCTTCATACTGTTTATGCTTACTGATGAGGAATTATTAGTCTATCCACTGCACACTTGACATTTGTTTATAGGTTAAAACTTTATTTTGCTTAATGAGGTTTTTTTCATCCTGTTAGGTAATTCTTCCATGTTTCTTTATCATTTTTTTCAACCAAGTAAATTTTCTCTTCAAATAAGACTACTGGAGTTTCCACAAAATACTAAAGGAGAGTAACACAATCACAGGCCACTAGTTTTCATGGAAGCAAAGGGCATTGGTTTGTCCTGCTGAAACCCACATTTCTCAAATGGCAGTTCTCAACTGCCTAATTCAGTTCTCATTCGTCATTTATTACCTCCACCCTCCCAACCACATTTACACAGCTCCATTTCAAAATCCAAATCTTTTATCAAAATTCAGGGTAAACAAGTGACAGTGTTCCTTCCTCTTCCCTTAATTAATATGCTGTGTCACCATCAGGGCTCAGCTTTTACTTAACTTGCTCAATGGGCGTGGACAGTGTTACCCCACAGAATTGGGAAGGGCTTTAGGGCTTTAGAAAGTAACTTCTTAGAAAGCAAGAAAACTGTTGTGGGACCGGAATTTTGTGTAATGCTTGGAGCAACAAAATACATGTTTGAGATCTAGGTAATTTCCCCTGGCCTTTAAATAAAATCCAAACTTTTTAGCCTGTCGTTTGAGTTCCTTATATTCTAGTAGAACTTATGATGTCATATCATACCACATTCTGGTCACACTGGCCTTCTTCCTAACCCTCCAAAAGAAAACAGTTTCTCCTCAGGGCCTTTGCACTCACTGTTCCCTCTGCTTGAAACACTGCTCCCCAACCCCGCCATCAATCTTCATTTGTCTTGTTCTCTCTGTCTGTCTGTTTCTCTCTCTCTTCAAATCTCAGCTCAAATATTATCTACTAGAGAGGTCCCAAATATTCCCAATTGAATGGATAAAGGTGTTAAACAAGTTGCATCCAAATGGAAGAGCTCTAAGGAGAGCTTTCACTTTGGGGTTCCCTAGTTAGGCACCCCTCCAATCTGCTCACCACCCAGAGCTGCCTGGACTGGCCCTGCCACCTGTAGAGGACTTGCCTTTGACAATAGCAAGAGAATCAGCAGAGTAGGGCCAGCAGGAAGCAACTTAATGTATTGCTTCTCACCTTCTCCATTTTTGTTTCAGGGTCTAGAAAGGTAGGTGTGTTTGTGCGTGTGTGTGTGCACGTGCAAGAAAGAAGTACAGAAGAGCAAAAAGGTAACTTCTTAGAATATCAGAATCTTCTGTTTTCTTTCAATCCCTTTCTACTTAAAATTTCAAAAAAAGATATAAAAATCTCAATTTATTTGAGATTCAAATGTAACTCAGGGAAGAATAGTATATTAGTCATTTCTGTGTGTTCCTAACCTAGTACAGAGCCTAACAATGGACATCAGTAAATATTTCTTAAATTTATTGAATTAAAATAATAAAGCCAAACAGATATAGCAGAAGGTAGTAAGCACAGGAGAGAAACCAACAATAATACATCCCTCTTTGATAAATCCATAGTATTTGTTAGAGAGTATATATATATATATATACACACACAGATATATGTATCTCCTTGAAAAGATGCTAACCAAATTTACAGAATGTTAGACTGGAAGGAACCTCAGAACCAACTAATCTAAGTCCCTTAATTTTCAGATAAAAAAAAATGAGGCCTAGAAAATTTAAGTCTTGCCAAAGAGACAGAGTAATTTAATGGCAGAACTATGACTAGACTGCTTGGTCTCCTTCAATTCAATTCCGTAAGTACTTACTGAGAATACAGTCATAGTAACAGCTAAGCAATGTGCTAAATCGTTTAGCCTCATAAAACAATGAGTATAGTACTATATTTAACATTATTTCCCAGTTGAGGATATGGAGGCCAACACACTTGCCTAATGTTACACAGCTAATACCTATGACAGCCAGGATTAGAATCCAGAGTACTCATTTCCAAAGATAACAGGGTTAACCATTGTGCCATACTGCCCCCCACCCCCAAACTGTGCTAACATTCTTTGGCTATAAAGATGAACCACATATGACCCCTGCCTCACGGAGATCAGAATCCAGAAGAAAAGACAGAGAAAAAATGTCTCAGTATGATAGTAAGTAAAATTAGTGATTCTAACAACAACTATGGATTTACCAAAGAAGGACAAAATAAAGTATTTCCTTTACTTCAACGCATAGCCCTAAGAAGTTTACAATCTAAATAAAATGGTATCATCCATATACAATTAATCATAATAAAAGGAAAAGTGCCAATTATTGGTAACTATCTTATGGATTAAACTGTATCACCCCAAAAGATATGTTCAAGTCCTAACCCTTGGTACTTGTGACCCATTTTAGAAATAGGGTCTTTGCAGATGTAAACAAGTTAAGGTGAGGTCTTAGGATGGCCCTCATCTGATATGACTGGTGTCCACATAAGAAGAGGGAAACGCCATGTTGAAGGGAGACACAGGAAGAACACAATGTGATGACAGAGGCAGATTTTTGATTGCAAGCTTTGCAGTTGTAAGCTAAGGAACACCAAGTATCAACAGCCACGACCAGAAGCTGGGAAGGGGCAAGGAGGGATTCTGCCTAGAGTCTCAGATGGAGCAAGGCCCTGGTGACATTTTAATTTCAAATTTCTAGCTTCTGAAACTGCGATGGAAAAGAATTCTGCTGGTTTAAGCCACTAAATTTGTGATAATTTGCCACCGCACCCTAGGAAACTCACATGCTATCCATTCTTCCTCACATTTAGAGATATTATGTCTATTAAAAGTGGAATGTGCTCTCAATCTCAAGAACAGGTGATTGTTCAGCACCTCCTTGGCCAGCATATTGATTCAAAATTACAGTCGAAATTCTTTGAAATAACAAGTGTTGAAATTTCATGCCCAAACATATGACAAAGAATTATCTGAATGCAGAATTCAGATGAATTCAGAAACAGTGACACTCTGTCTTTAGCCAAGCACTGTGAGCATTCTGTTTCACTAATAAGCTGGGGAGTAGGGGTCAAAAAGGTTGTGAAACAAATGATTTAACCTAAGATAGTTGGACAGCTGGCCTGGTTCCCAAAACAGAAGTCTGGGAAAATCGCCACGTAGTTCAGACACTGTTTCCAAAGGCAGCAGCTAGCAGCTATTTTTCCCTCCTCACCAGTGGAAAAATACAGAAGCTACTGCCTTCTGCACAAGCACCTGACCACGTGGTCCTGCCAGTCTCGGCCAGAACGTGATCTGTCTCTCTTGTTGGGCAAAGGTATTGTCTTCTACTTAGGATTTCCAAAGTTAGTGCTAGTGTAGGGTGCATTTCCCTATATACCCAATGCAGGAAGAAATGCCACATCATTCTGTAGATCAAAATAAGTGACACAGGAAATGGAAAATATCTTTGAGAATGTAAAGTCTAATAAAAATTTAAGGGGTTTAAAGTTTCCTGGAGGCTGCTAGAATTTGACACATAACTTACATTCCTCTAGTACCATATTTCTAAAGATCATTTTGGCCCAAATCTATTAACACACACCCTGAGGGTGGGGGCACAGTGTTCCAAATCCAAAGAATGCCAGCACATCAGCTACAGAGCAAACTTCAGACTCCTTCACATAGTTCGCGGCACCTTCCCTAACTTGTGTCCAGCATCCTTCACAACTGTATGTTCCTGTGTGTGTGCGCCCTTAGGTACACACTACTTATGACAGGAAAAAGGCCAACTGACTCAGCTTGAGTCTTAAGCCCCTGGGCAAGTTAATTAACTCATCTGAGCTTCACTGTCCTTAGCTATAAAATGGAACTGAGCATTATACATATCACCAAGTAAAACATAACAGTACCCAGAACATAGTAATTGCTCAATAAATGTTTCCTGTAATCATTATTATTATTACTCATAGTTTGCCCTCCAGCTAACCTAGGCTACTGTGTTCCCTGAAAATACATAGTTCTTTCCAACTTAACCTTTGTTCACAACATATTGTTCACTTGGATTTACCTATTCCACCTCTCTCCGTAGAAATCCTACCCATTCTCCCAGGCCCACCTTAAATGCTAAATCCTTCATGAAGCCTTGCCTGATATCCTGTAGCAGAGCAGCACCTCCCCGGGGCATCCAAAGCAAGTTTAAAGGGTCTCTGTTATGATAAATCACACTTTGCCTTGTTAAAATTATGTGTACCTGTCTTTTCTTCCATAATAACTTGTGAGCTCACCTCCTCCAGCCCCACCCCAAGACAAAGTTCCTTTCTCATTCATCTTTGTATCCCTCCAGCACTTGGAAGAGTGACTTTCTCATAAAAGCCGCTCAGTACACATTTGACGAATACATCCATAATCTGCCCAAAGCTCTGGCAGCTGATTTATTCTCCCAGTGATTCTTTCCTTTGAGCAATGTAGGTATTTGATGAATAATATTTACTGTATGTTTAATACTTAAATGTAATTTATGTTTACTGAGTTGTTCAGCTTAATGATAATGAGTCTGAAATAATTTGGTAGTTTGAAAGGAAAACCCAGTACAGTAATAATATACATCTTATACTTTATTTCTATGATGATAAGGGGCCATCAATTGTAATATTCACCATTGATTTTCTAACTACATTTCAAGAAAAACTTCCACATTAAATGTACCCAAAGATGGTAAGAAACATCCTATTTTCAGAAATGTACAGTGGGAAGAAGCTGTGCGTCAGGATTAAAGAAGTGCAGTTAGGGCTCTTTTCTCCCAGCCTCGCCCCCTCCATGCCCCAGGATGTACGCACATTAACTAGACTTGCCCAGCCAGTCCTGCAGGGCAGAATGCAGCCTCCCACCTCATTTGTCTCAGACTTTTCTTCTATTTGATTGGACCTCACATTTTGTGACTTCTGCCTCTAAAATCTCTAACATCTGTCTCCCCCTTTCCATGACCACCTGCTTCCTCCAAGCTCAAGCCCTGGGTTCAGTCCTCAATGCAACATAATAGCAGACAACTGGTCTCCCAATATACAGTCTCCCCAACCTATCTATTATTATCAAATCATGTCATACCCCATGCCTACTGAATTAAGTTTAGACTTCTTAGCCTTGCATTAAAAGTCACCCACAATCTCCATCGACAGATGACTGGGTAAAGAAGTTATGGAATATTTATACAATTGAATACTACTCAGCCATAAAAAATAATAAAATACGCCATTTGCAGCAACATAGATGGACCTGGAGGTCATCATTCTAAGGGAAGTAAACCAGAAAGAGAAAGAAAAATACTATATGATATCACTTACATATGGAATCTAAAAAAAAAGACAAATGAATTTATTTACAAAACAGAAACAGACTTACAGACATAAAAAACAAACTTATAGTTACCAGGGGGGAAGGGGATGGGAAGGGACAAATTGGAAGTTTGAGATTTGCAGATATTAACTAATATATATAAAATAGATAAACAATAAGTTCATACTGCACAGGTAACTATATTTAATATCTTGTAGTAACTTACAGTGAAAAAAATATGAAAATGAATATATATGTTCATGTATGACTGAAGCATTATGCTGTATACCAGAAATTGACACAACATTGTAAACTGACTATACTTCAATGAAAATACGTATATAGAAAAAAAAAAAAAAAAGAAATACTTCCAAATTGGTAACAAAACATCTGTGTGTAATAAAATAGTTTAACCAAAAAAAAAAAAAAAGGCACCCACAATATAAATTCTCACCAATTTTCCAGTCTTAACTTTTAATCTAAATAAATTGATTTAGAGCCTCCAAGATATAATATCCTTCCTCCTGAGACTATACCTAACAATGTCATACCTCTGCATCCTTATTTAAACTATTATCTCTTCCTAAAACCCTCTCCCCATTTCTATTTATTGAAATTCCCTCTGCTATTAAGAGCTGAGCTCAAATGCCACCTCCTCTGTGAAGCATTCACCATTGACAGCAGCCAGAATGTCTCATACCACTACTGAATTCCTCTAAAATTTAGTATCTGCCCCATTCACACAGCCCTTGACACATCACCATATAACCCAGTTATTTATTTGCTTGGCTGTTCTCCTATTAGGACAGAAACCCCTTTACCTATATGTGTGATCCTTATAGGCTTAAACAGCATCTTGGCTTAGTAAAACTTGGTTGTACATATATAAAATAAATAAGATTTTTGAAGCAGATAATTTAGCTGTTTAGACGTCACATGGAGGGTTCTGAGGTGACATGGATGGAGTCAGAGCAAATAAAAATTACTGAAATTTATAATTTTCCATGTATTTGACATGCTTATTTAGTGGGACACTCAGAAGCATGGTAGAGGAACAGTGGGCATGTTTAGAACACACCAGAAGGTAAAATAGCCATTGTCTCTGGCCAACTTGGTTTTTTAGACCAAATAGAACAAGTGCAAATGATAAAATGTTACATATTCTCAGACTCAGGGAAGGGAAAAACTAGGGTGTATGTAATCCAAAAATACCTGTACTTTAGGTTAGCAGTGTCAGGAAAAAATGTCATCACCATTTTGCAGGTAAGAGAGAAGGAAGGGAAAATATGCCATTTTGCAGGAAGAGAAAAAGAAGCATTTTTATGTCTTTCCTGCTAGTGGTATGACTTCAGCTGATAAACTCTTGTAACACAGAGAATTTCAGCACCACCCTTCTCCATAAGACTGGAGAAGAATAAAAATGAAGTCTGTGTAAGAGATGCATCTGGAAAGAGACAGTAATTACTGGCCAGGGCTGATTAAAATTCTCTCTAGGACCTCAAAGAAGCACGCTGAACATGGCTGAGAAATGGAAGGAAAGTATAACAACTGTTTTGCAGAGCACGTGTGGAGGGAGGAACAAAGACAGGAAAATATATCCCTGGCTTCCAGCCACAAGCTAAAAAAATGAATGAAGGAAATGCCAGATTGTATCGATCTGTCACTCCTTTCTATGGTATGATATTCAACTCCATCATCGGTGTGTAAGATGACACTTTCCCTCCCTGGTAAGCAGATTGTTAATATTCCCTAGTCTTTCTTATGCTGCTGTATTTCATCACCCTAAATAATAGCTATCATAAGGGCCAAGTGTGTTTGTGTTACATATTTTGTCTCCCTAACACACGGCAAAAAATTCTATACATTTTACATGCCGATAGAAAACCAAATAGGGAATATTTACCTTTCCTCCTCACTCCAGAAAACAGACCCAAGATTTTACTGCCAGGACCAAGGGTTACAAGGTGTTTTTTTTTCACGCTACAGACTCCCACTTTTCCCTGGCTTTGAGAGCAGAGGCTTTTGAAATATTCTTCCTAAAATGCAGGGATAACATAAACAATGGTGCTCACTACAATTAACTGGTTTGTTTTCTAATTACTACTAACCAATGATTTTATTTTTTCAAAGGGTAAAAATTCCCTCAAATAGTAAGGAGTTCACAAGTGCCTGCCATTATCCATTTGTCACTCCCCACTGGATCCCTTGCTTACTGTTTGCTCGCTTCCCTTTGCTTAATGGTTTGGTTTTGGAACATGGTTCACTCAACCAAGCAACAAAAAAACAGAATCCCCTAAATTACTGAACTCTCCAGAAAAAACAATGTACTTGTCTGCAGTGCTGGGGACAAACTAGGAAGTAAAACAGCCTTTGTCATTTTCAAGTGAACCACCTTGCCTTGGTGTAAATTCTCTTTTCCTCCACTTTTGCAGTGTGATTTTCAAGGTCAGGAATCATGTCCTAGAAACTCTGGACTGCATGGGTCTTTGAAGATCAACTAGCTCTTGCTCAACAAACCCTGAAGCCCTCTTTGTCATTCTCCAAGGGAGTAGTAGTTAATTATTCATGCAATTCCACGGGTTCCTGAAGGATTTAGGTGCAGAGAGGAATGCAGTTCTGTTATCTAGCTTTTAAGTACTGGAAATCTGTTAGTTTTATTTAGTTTGTAATTGTCTTTCTTTTCCTTTCCTTTTTTTAATCTTTTTTTTTTTTTGCAGAAATTCTAACACAGTTTGCAAAGAAACAAACAAAATTGGCATGCAAACCAGGTTTGAAAAAAAGTAGGGCAGGCAGAGAGGAAACCAGTGGACTCCCCAGAAGAAATTGTACTTGGCATTAATTTTTCTATTTACATTTTTTCCCTCTTTTTTCACAGCTGGTATTTGAATACTGCTAAGAATAAGCAAAGCACAATGGGCTCCGCAAAGGAAAGGAAAGAAGATAAGCATTGAACCCAACTGCCAACATCATAGGTTCAAAAACATTTCCCCCAGTTCTAGGAGTGTTTCATCCTTAGTTTTAAAAATGCTATATATTTTTCTTTTCTTATCAAGGTTAACTCCATACACTCTGCACATTTCTTCTCGTTCCATATTTCTGGTAGATGAGAAGCCACTATAAAGTTTGACCTGGGAGACTTTTTAAATTACCCAATACAAAGTCCTCACTTTACTGATACAGACAATCTGACACAAAGAGGTAAAGCAACTTGCCTGGAGACATGGATCATTGCGAGCAGCTGTAGAAGGAGGCAACGGTCTTCTCCTTTCCAGACCAATGCTCTTCCTGCCAAACCACACTACCTTTTACTGGAAGATCATCATTAGAACCCACTTTGCCTTTTTCTCATCTTTCTTCATAAACGCAACCTTCTAAACTTTTAATCATTTTTATGGTCTTTCAACTAATCCTAAAATTTCAACATGGCATAAGATAACAAGTAACTTTTCAAGAAAATATAAGATAATCAGTTCCTTTTTCATAATGGTATCAAAAGTTCCAGCTTTCTAACCTTACTATCTTTCTTTTCCTCCTA
This sequence comes from Camelus dromedarius, assembly GCF_036321535.1. Lineage (NCBI taxonomy): Eukaryota > Metazoa > Chordata > Mammalia > Artiodactyla > Camelidae > Camelus > Camelus dromedarius. The sequence goes on from NC_087439.1 coordinate 35,294,118, forward strand.
ATAAAAATAATTCTTTGCTGCTATTTCCTGACTTTAGACCAAATTCTCATACATATTTCTGTTTTTGCTACTTTCCTACTCCTTTTCATGTGCTACAGATCAGATTGCTAAGATTTCTGAAGCCTGACACAAGAATCGTTTAGTGCTCAATTCTGCTGCCTACTGCCTGTCATCCGTCCATCAATTCAAAAATGAATATGTAGGAATGCATTTCACAGTCTTGGCAGGACAAATTTTTTAAAGACTCTGACTGATTTACAACATTATACCAAATTGCTAGAAATATACTCTGACAAAAAATAACCTGCAATACTAAAACATAATTATAGGAAAGCAAAAAAAAAAAAAAAAAAAAAAAAACCCTGGAAAAAGTCCGAGATAAAACAACTCTAAATGAAACTGCTTTTCTTTCTATTTTATTTGTTCTTTTAAATTAAATAAATCTACCACAGTTTTTATGCTTGATTATTTGAGGCAGAAAGGAAAGGAGATAGAATATAGGTTCAATCATGGTAACTAGAATTTCATTAGAAAATAAAATTAATATATTAAAGCAATAAAAAAATCCATTGTACTAAAATATACACACTGAATTAGCATGACCTTTCTACATGAAAAGTAAAAATGTTGTGGACATAAGGGATCTCACACTCTAATAAATGATTCTATCCACCAAACCTTTGATTGTCTCAGGTGGAAAAGGCAAAGTTAGTTTAATATGCACATAGTAAAATTTTAAAAACACACATGGACATTGCCACAGTCTTTCTGTTCACCATCAGTCTACATAAGAATGGGAATTTGGGTTAGTAATTACAATACATTCTAAGTGTGCTGCCTAGAAAAAGTATGTCTTTTTTCTTCTGTAAGAATAAAATGGAGGCTTCCGGGAGAAGATGGCAGAGTAGAAGGACGCTCGCAGGTCACCCTCTCCCACAAATACACCAAGACTCACATCTACAGACCCACTCAGCCAACCAGAGCACCTGTGGAACTCCGACAGAACATCGCCCTCTTCAAAAGATAAAGACGCCAAAAATCTGGTAGGAGAAAAGGAATAAAGAAAGAACAAAAGGCAAAGCAGCGCGGGACTGGGTCCTGCGGGAGGGAGTGGCAAAGGAGGACTGGCGCTCGCTCGCTGGGTCTCCCCTCTCCAATTGAGAGGCCAGCGGGACGGAGGGGGAGCCTCCGAGGCTCGGATCTGTACAGAGCAGCCCTTGACTAACAGAACTAAGTTAAACGGGCACAGAGCGTCCCCCAGACACCCAGCCTGAGGCGCGGGCCGGCAGCCGCGGGCAGGGCCAGGCTGCACAAGCCGGTCGGAGGACGGAAGTGGCTGCAGGGAGGCAGCCCAGGGGGAACGCAAGGGGCTGCGCGCCGTGGCTGTGGGTGCACAGGGCAGAACAACCTGGGCCCTCCATAAAACAGCAAGGTTGATGTGCTCTCGGGGGAAGGGTGCACACCCCCATCTCTGAAAACCCGCGGAAAGTTTTCGGGGGAAGAGAGGCGGGGCTCAGGCACAGCCGCCATATCCTCCGCGCTTAGCACTCAGGCGGGGGCGGGGGCAAAACCTGCATCCGCACTGAAGGGCTTAGCAGCCTCAAAGGCCAGACTGAGACTGGCCTGCAGCCCGGGGCAGATAGGATCCTTCCATCCAGGTCCCTCAGAGAACTTGCTCCACAAAGACAAACAAGGAGCTGGGTTCTGGCTTGGAGCAGGGACAAGGCTGTCCCTCAGTCTTCCCCGAGCCCACCTGAGGAGCGCCGACCAGGGCGGAGCGCGCAGCCGCACAGAGAGCGGAACTACCCGCGGCGCAGGTAGAGGGAGAGCGGCCCCTCCGCCTTTCGGGCAGGAACACAGCCCCTGACCTAGGTGCTGGGAGGGGGCGCGACCCACCCTCCTATCTGGCCAGTCTGCAACATCTGACTGCGGCATCCGGAGGGGCAGCGACCCGCCCGCCCACAGCAGAGAGCTGCACCTGACCCAGTGTTAGGAGGAGGCGCGATCTGCTTGCGGACAGGTGCTGGGAGCAGCACAGAAGAGGGCGCCAACAGAGGGCCTCTGAAAACAGCAAGCTGAGCTTCCAAAACAGGATGAAGACAGAAAGACTTCACATTAAAAGCACACAGACTCCAGAACACCGACAACCCCCCCTTTTTTTTTAAAATCTGTTTTTACCTGTTCTATTTTCTATTACTCTCTTAATCTTTACTTCTTAATTCATTTCTATTTCTCTTGGGTTTTGATGTCCTGCTATTGATTAGACACAGGTTTCAAATACATCTATTCATCTCCCCCCCCCTTTTTTGTAAAGGTTTCAAAAGGACGTCTCAACCCGATTAATACTCTGCTTCAACTCACTCTTCTATTATTCATTATACACTGTTTTCAAACCCTCTTTCTCCCTTCTTTTAAAATTCTTTCTCTCTTATTTTTTTTTCTTTTTTTCCTAAGTTCTATTCCTAAATAGGCATCAGATAGATAAAATCCTTAAGGACCAAAATAAACAACTGATACTCCATAAACCACAGTGCCAAAGAGGTATGAGCAAGATGAAGAAGCAGAAAAACCTTTCCCAATTAAAAGAACAAGAGAAATCCCCTGAAAGAAAGATCAACGAAATAGACATCGATAGCCTACTAGATCAAGATTTCAAAAAAGGAGTGATCGAATTGCTGAAGGAATTAAAAGAGATAGTGTTTAGAGATATAAAATATGTCAAAAATGAAATTGAAGCTATAAAGAAGAGCCCAGTAGAATGGGTAAACTCATTGACAGAGATGAGGAATGATCTAATAGCTGTGCAAAGCCGACTAGATAATGCAGAGGAACGAATCAGTGATCTAGAAGGGCAATAGAAAGCACCCATTCAGAAGAACTACAAGAGAAGCAAATAAAAAATAATGAAAATAGCATAAGGGACCTATGGGATAATATAAAGCGTCCCAATCTTCGCATAATAGGGGTCCCAGAAGGAGAAGAAAGATCAAAGGGGATTGAAAAGGTTTTTGAAGAAATCATGACTGAAAACTTCCCAAACTTAAAGAAGGAATCAGATATCCAAGTACAGGAAGCTCAGAGGGTCCCAAACAGGAAGAACCCAAATAGACCCACACCAAGACGTATCATAATCAAGATGGCCAGAGTCAAGGATAAAGAAATGATTCTAAAGGGAGCAAGAGAAAAGCAAAGAGTAAGTTACAAGGGAACCCCCATAAGGCTCTCAGCTGATTTCTCTACACAAACACTACAGGCCAGAAGGGAGTGGCAAGATATATTCAAAGCCCTGAATAAAAAAAGATGCAGCCTAGGATCCTTTATCCAGCAAGGCTATCCTTGAGGATAGAAGGAGAAATAAAAGAATTTCACAGACAAAAAAAAGCTGCAGGAGTTTAGCAACACTAAACCCATGCTAAAAGAAATATTGAAAGGGCTAGTCTAAATAGAAAAGCAGCAGGATGCTACAGAAATGAGAAACACACAACTGGAAAGGTGATAACTCATGAATTACAAATAAAGTAAACATGAAATTATAAAAGAAGACATACAAATCACTGAGAGTGGGAGAGGGAGGCAGGGAAATATAGAATATTTTTTTCTTCCTTTTTTAAATTTTTTTAACAGTAGGATGGGTTTGAGATCATGTTACTATCAGTTTAATAAAAACAGTTATAGTAATGGGTTGACAGATTTACAAAAAAGGGTAACCACAAGCTAAAAATTTACAAAGGAGTCACAAAAATTAAATAAAATCCATGATAATACAAAGGAAAATTACCAAACCACAAAAGGAAGAAGAAAGGAACAAAGAGGATATACCAATTCAACTGCAAAGATAAGTTCAAAATGGCAATAAACACACATCTATCATTAATTACTGTAAATGTTAATGGACTAAATGCTCCAGTCAAAAGACACAGAGTGGCAGACTGGATAATAAAGCAAGAACCTTCAATATGCTGCATACAAGAGACCCACTTTAGGGAGAAGGACACATATAGATTGAGAGTGAAAGGATGGAAAAGGATATTCCATGCAAACGGAAAAGCCAAAAAAGCACGTGTTGCAGTACTGATTTCAGACAAAATAGACTTTAAAACAAAGGCCATAAAGAAAGATAAAGAAGGACATTTTATAATGATTAAAGGAGTGATACAAGATGAGGATATTACACTCGTTAATATATATGCACCCAATATAGGAGCACCTAAGTACATACAAGAATTACTAACAGAGATAAAGGGGGATATTGATGGGAATACAATCATAGTTGGAGATTTTAACACTGCATTAACATCACTAGACAGATCTTCCAGACAGAAAATAAACAAGGCAACAGAGAAATTAAATACTACAATAGAAAAACTAGATTTGGTGGATATTTTCAGAGCATTACACCCCCAAAAAATAGGATATACATTCTTTTCAGGTGCACATGGAACATTTTCCAGGATCGATCATGTACTTGGGCACAAAAGAAACCTCAACAATTTTAAGAAGATAGAAATTATCTCAAGCATCTTTACTGACCACAATGCCATGAAACTGGAAATCAACAACAGAGAAACAAAGGAGAAAAAAAGGAAAGCATGGAGATTAAACAATATGTTATTGAAAAAACAATGGATCAATGAGGAAATCAAAGCTGAAATTAAAAAATACCTTGAGACAAATGATAATGAAAGCACAACCACTCAAAACCTATGGGACACAGCAAAGGCAGTGCTAAGAGGGAAGTTTATAGCGATACAGGCCTTCCTCAAAAAAGAAGAACAATCTCAAAGAAACAATTTAACCCACCACCTGAATGAATTAGAAAAAGAAGAACAAAAAGCCCCAAAAAGCAGCAGAAGGAAGGAAATAATAAAGATCAGAGAGGAATTAAATACCATAGAGATTAACAAGACCATAGAAAAAAATCAACCAAACCAAAAGCTGGTTTTTTGAAAAAGTAAATAAAATCGACAAACCTCTTGCCAAACTCACAAAGAAGAAAAAAGAGCACAAATTAGCAAAATAAGAAAGGAAAATGGAGAAATTACAACAAACAAAATAGAAATACAGAATATCATACGAGAATATTATGAAAAACTATATGGAACCAAACTGGATAACCTAGAGGAGATGGACAAGTTTCTGGAAACATACTGTCCACCAAAACTGAATCAAGAAGAATCTGAACACTTGAACAATCCGATCACTAGAAAGGAAATAGAAATAGCAATTAAAAACCTCCCTACAAATAAAAGTCCAGGACCGGACAGCTTCACCGGGGAATTCTACCAAACATACAAAGAAGAACTCATACCAGTCCTTCTCAAACTCTTCCAGACGATTGAAAAGGAGGGATTACTCCCAAACTCATTCTATGAAGCCACCATCACCCTAATACCAAAACCAGGCAAAGACACTACAAAAAAAAAAGAGAATTATAGGCCAATATCACTGATGAACATAGACGCCAAAATCCTCACCAAAATTTTAGCAAATAGAATCCAACAACACATAAAAAAGATTATACATCATGACCAAGTGGGGTTCATCCCAGGGACACAAGGCTGGTTCAACATACGCAAATCAATCAGTGAAATACATCACATCAACAAGAGAAAGGACAAAAACCACATGATCATCTCAATCGATGCAGAAAAAGCATTTGATAAAATTCAACACCCATTTATGATAAAAACTCTCGCCAAAGTGGGTATAGACGGAACATATCTTAACATAACAAAAGCTATATATGACAAACCTACAGCCAGCATAGTACTCAACGGTGAAAAACTCAAAAGCTTCCCACTAAAATCTGGGACAAGACAAGGATGCCCACTATCACCACTCCTATTCAACATAGTCCTGGAAGTCCTAGCCACAGCAGTCAGGCAAGAGAAAGAAATAAAAGGGATCCAAATTGGAAAAGAAGAGGTAAAAGTGTCATTATATGCTGATGACATGTTACTATATATAGAAAACCCTAAAAGGTCCACACAAAAGCTACTAGAGCTGATTGAAGAATTCAGCAAGGTAGCAGGTTACAAAATTAACGTTCAAAAATCAGTTGCATTTCTTTACACTAACGATAAATCAACAGAAAAAGAAAGTAAAGAAACAATCCCCTTTAAAATAGCACCCAAAGTAATAAAATATCTGGGAATAAATCTAACCAAGGAGGTGAAAGAATTATACACAGAAAACTATAAACCATTGATGAAGGAAATTAAAGAAGACTTTAAAAAATGGAAAGATATTCCATGCTCTTGGATTGGAAGAATCAATACTGTTAAAATGGTCACACTGCCCAAGGCAATCTACAGATTTAATGCAATCCCTATCCAATTACCCAGGACATATTTCACAGAACTAGAAAAAATCATAATAAAATTCATATGGAACCATCAAAGACCTAGAATTGCCAAAGCATTACTGCAGAGAAAGAAAGAGGCTGGAGGAATAACTCTCCCAGACTTCAGACAATACTATAGAGCTACAGTCATCAAGACAGCATGGTATTGGTACCAAAACAGACATATAGACCAATGGAACAGAACAGAGAGCCCAGAAATGAACCTACAAACTTTTGGTCAACTCATCTTTGACAAAGGAGGCAAGAAAATACAATGGAATAAAGACAGTCTCTTCAGCAAATGGTGTTGGGAAAACTGGACAGCAGCATGTAAAACAATGAAGCTAGAACACTCCCTTACACCATATACAAAAATCAACTCAAAATGGATTAAAGACTTAAACATAAGACAAGATACAATAAACCTCCTAGAGGAAAACATAGGCAAAACATTATCTGACATACATTTAAAAAATTTTCTCCTAGAAGAAATAAAAGCAAGAATAAACAAATGGGACCTAATGAAACTTACAAGCTTCTGCACAGCAAAGGAAACCAGAAGTAAAACAAGAAGAAAACCTACGGAATGGGAGAAAATTTTCGCAAGTGAAACTGACAAAGGCTTGATCTCCAGTATATATAAGCAGCTCATACGACTCAATAAGAAAAAAATAAACAACCCAATCCAAAAATGGGCAGAAGACCTAAACAAGCAATTCTCCAAGGAAGACATACAAATGATCAAAAAGCACATGAAAAAATGCTCAATATCACTAATTATCAGAGAAATGCAAATCAAAACTACAATGAGGTATCACCTCACACCAGTCAGAATGGCCGTCATTCAAAAATCCACAAATGACAAATGCTGGAGAGGCTGTTGAGAAAGGGGAACCCTCCTACACTGCTGGTGGGAATGCAGTTTGGTGCAGCCACTATGGCAAACTGTGTGGAGATTCCTCGAAAGACTAGGAATAGACTTACCATATGACCCAGGAATCCCACTCCTGGGCTTGTATCCAGAAGGAAATCTACTTCAGGATGACACCTGCACCCCAATGTTCATAGCAGCACTATTTACAATAGCCAAAACATGGAAACAGCCTAAATGTCCATCAACAGGTGACTGGATAAAGAAGAGGTGGTATATTTATACAATGGAATACTACTCAGCCATAAAAACCGACAACATAATGCCATTTGCAGCAACATGGATGCTCCTGGAGAATGCCATTCTAAGTGAAGTAAGCCAGAAAGAGAAAGAAAAATACCATATGAGATCGCTCATATGTGGAATCTAAAAAACAGAAAGAAAAACAAACAAACAAAAACAAACCATAAATAAAGGACAGAAATAGACTCACAGACAGAGAATACAGACTTGTGGTTACCAGGGGGGTGGAGGGTGGGAAGGGATAGACTGGGATTTCAAAATTGTAGAATAGACTACACTGTATAGCACAGGGAAATATACACAAAATGTTATGATAACTCACAGAGAAAAAAATGTGACAATGAGTGTGTGTATGTCCATGAATAACTGAAAAATTGTGCTGAACACTGGAATTTGACACAACATTGTAAAATGATTATAAATCAATAAAAAATTTAAAAAAAAAAGAAGTAAAGGAGAATAAAGGGATTGGGAGGGCTAGCGATGGGAAGATAGCAGTGTAATGGGTGGTCGGTGGAAGGTATGCCTCGGTGAGAAGTGACATTTAAGCAAAACCTAAAGGAGGAGAAGCAGTGAGTCGTGTGGCTCTCTAGAGGCAGTGTGTTCTAGGAAAATGAAATGGGGTGAGAGGGCTTGAGACAAGAGCCTCCGTGAGCCCTGATGTGTATTGTGGCTGGGAAGGAGATTATCTGGACCGTATTTATAATCGTTTTGAACAAATGCTTATTGAGGACTGATCCAGAAAAGTTTTGGATAGAGCAACTGCCTGAAAATGAGAAGACCTGTGTTCTGTTTTTTCACCTTTACTTTCTGTGGGCTTGGGTAACTTATTTTGCAATTCTGACCCTTGATTTCCTTGCCTTAAATTGTATCTTAAAGTAAAAAAAAAAAAAAAAGAATAAAATGGAAAGAGAAAAAGAAAGAGGAGCATAACAGAAAGAGGAGGAAAATGAGGGGAAAAGAGGTGAAGAATAATTTCCTCAGGAGGAGGAGAAGTTTAAAGACTCTCCCTGAGTTATATGAAGACTCTCTCAGCAGGAGAAAGATGATCCAATTTAACTCTCAAACTTTTTTTTAACTTTATAATTCATGTCTTTCTGCCCAACTGTCCCTTCACATCACCTTTCTATTGACACTGAAGTCCATCTAGAATCTCAAAAACAAAAGATATGATTGGAGTAAAACACATCCTTGGGATAATTCCCCTTCCTCTGCTTCATTTCACAGACAAAGAAATTTAGGTAGAAACAAGGTATTCAATTTTCCCAAGCAGGCATAGAAAATTATTTTAAATAAGTTAGAAGAAATAAATTAATTCCAAAACAAAATAACTTTGGGCAGGGGGTGGTATGTTGGTCCTTTAGATCAGTTTTCCAGTAATTAATAACTGAATAGTTAGAAAGGATATATTGTCTGTCCTCAAGAGTTCAATTCAATGCATATAAGGACACTCAAATTGAAAGACTAAGAATGATATTTTATTAAAAGTTGTCACAGGAGTTTATCTTCCTGGTCCTTGAGGTTCTTAACTAGAAGAGTTGGAGCTGAAGTGGTTGGTGAAAAGCAACCTTCCTTCACTGAGTTTATTCATGTAGAAGAAACTTAAATATGGAAAATAAATTTCAACAAAGCCCCAATTTTAGCTTCCATAGATTGTGCGTATCTAGAAAGTGATTTGGAGAAGAAATCAGAAAGAAGCTAAGACTCTAATGACAGGGTTTGGATAAAGCATGATAAGTGACCTGATACCAGTCTTGATTTCCTAAAAGAGGACATGACTGACGTCCTCAGATGTCCAGAAAAGAACAACCTGGTTATTACTCTTCAAGTGATTACTTGTAGTGGCACTTTCCAGAAAGGAAGACCATTCGAATTAGCATGTATTGTCAAGAGAATTTGTGGAGTGTCTGCTTCTGAAGTTTTACAAAATTAGGCAGGATACCTAGGGAAGAAGGCTAGATGAAATCCAGTGACTACATGTAAGAACTGAGTATCATGAAGCATCCATCTAGCCCAAAAGACCAAAAATGTGGAAACAAGATAATATATCCTATTATCTTAAAAAAAAAAAAAAAAAAAGAAGAAGTAAAATGGAAATTGCCTTAATCTGTCTCTTAGCATTTGCAGAAGAGAACATATTGCTTGCATCTACAAGGACTGGAAGATACTATCAACAATGATCAGTTTGTGGGGTCACAGTTCCTGCCAGGGTAACCTGATTGTCTTTGACTCACTTTTAATCTGGGTGGATGTGGTGAGAATGGCTGATGTTGCTTAACAGCTCTCAGTGTTGGTGTTAAATATAGAAAAGTCACAAAAAGATTCTTATCTGCTGAGGAATGGAAAACATTGTTACACATGAAAGAGTCAGAGAGAGAGGAAGGTGGGAAGCATCCTCCTTCCTGCTACACATTTCATTTATGAACAAAGCTCTGGCTGGCCCCAAAGGAAGCTCTGTACCCGAAAGAAATAGTTGAATGTGTGGTAGGGACTGAAAATCAGATCGATTATGAATAACATCACCAAAATATGTATGTGTATGTATTACCTGAAGGCAGTGATGGAAAAATGACACACTTCAAAACTGGAAACAGGATAAGTAAATACTGTTAAGAGGTGCAAAGATAATCAATTCTGAACACTGTAATCTTTAATATCAAAGAAGAAAGATTTGAAACAACAAATCAAGAGAAAGAGCTTTTCTTTAAAAATAGCAGTTTTATGACTTAAATATGCAGTTTTCTGTGACCTTAATTCTCATACTAGCTTACACATCAGTTGGAACTTGTTAGTATAGTTGAAGATGAAAAGACACATTGGAGATTCTCACTTCTTACAAGCATCCCACAGGATAAAGTTCACTCTAAAAAGAGTTGAAGAAAAAAAAGCATGATGTATACATACCAAAATATTTAAAGAATTCACATGTCAACATATGGAGTAAACAATCATTGGCATTACTTTTATTTGGAGTTAGTGTCTACAAGAGTTTTTGGTTAGAGTTGATAAGCTTTGACACATAAGAACAATCACTGTACATTGAATTTTTGAGGAAACAATCCTATTGTCCTTTGACAATTATACCTCTTCGGTCCTTTAATAAATCGTATTTAAAATTTTTGGCTTAGAAAATATAATCTGAGTAATTAGACACCAAACCCAATCATACATTTTCACGACTTGCTTTACACTCTTTACATACATAAAAACTGGAGTTAATAATCTGGATTAGACTTAACTTTTCTCCAGAGAGAATCTGTGAAAAATCAATTCAAAACAACAATCTTTAGGAAAGGTCTACTAAAAATCTGGCTCTAAGCTAAAGGAAAGCAATGCTGGAATTATTAAAACCTCATCTCTGCCTGCATGAGCCTACAGTCGGGTAAGAAATCAACATGCTCATTTCCTTAGTGTACAAAACAGAAAAATGGCACAAAGCTCTTCAAGAAGACAGAAAAGAGAAATTCATTTCTTTTTGAGATGGGATGGGAGTTGTCTTTGAAGGAGGCAGACAAATTCAGAGAATCAGTGTAATTTCAACAGTTAGATATGGTGGCCAGGGAAGAATCAACATTTCACATGCAAAAGGCAGAAGCACAGGAAAAGAATAAGCAACAGGACTTTGTGACTCTTAGATGCAGGTAGCAATGGGAGAAGGAGGTGATGTCTCTGAACCATCCTGGGGAACAGGAAGGTGATGATATCATGGGCAGCGATGACAAGTTGCCTAATGAGTATGCTCCATTTTTTGATCCTAATTTCATTGCCACCACTGCAGTCAAGATCTAGCAAACAGTGCTCACCCTCTGAGGTCCAAAAATTAAAATCACATTGGGAAATCTAATTCTCTATTCCACACTACAGAAGCCATTTCCAATGGTAGGGCAACAAGTGTCAAGATTCTCTAGCTTTCCAAAAACAACAATTTTGAAATCCACACGAAATGTACAGCTTGATCTCAACTAGATAACGAAGTGCCTGACCCTCCCTTTAGATCAATGTTCAATCAGAGAATCTGATCTGAGTATCAAAAGGCTGTCATGAAATTCACATTTCAGTTGCTTTCTCTTCCTACATCAGGCAATGGTTACCATGAAGTCATATACTACCAGTGAATCTTGTCAGTAGGAGAAAAACATGGACAGTGACAAGCAGGCAGCAGGAGACTGGCATTTAGTGATCTACTCAAAAATAATGGTTTAAAGTAATTTAAATGGTAAAAATAATAATAAAGCATAAACTACCATTTCACCTCTCTTGCTAGCACTAAATTAAAGGGAGAATGGAGTAAAGCAATATTAAGGACACCCACTTGGGTGGAGAAGTCAGTAGGCAACATGACAGAAAGTTTATACAGGTAGCTAGAAATATTTATCCAAAGACATTGACATTGTTTCTCTGATAGAAATTTTCCAAACACACTTAAATATGAGTACAAGCTCTTTTTACATTGTATCTCTGGTTCTAGGCCCTTGCAAATGTGCTATCATTCAACTTTAATGACTGCTTGCACTAACTCTGTCAAGGCCAAAATGAGAGGAAGAACAGAGCACTTGGAACTTGAATGCCCCAATTAAGACCCCTCTGAGGGAAGACCACAGGTATGTGAATTGAAGTTGTACATATGTATGTGGTGGGGGGTCAGAGATTATTCCTAAGGACCAGGTGGGTCTGATTCAGAGTTATTAGTTCAAATGACATGACACCAAGAGAGAACAAATATGTCAATTTTCAGTGAGCAGAGTGTGGAGAACTGGCTGAGGAAAACACATGTGAGATGATGAAGGACAGCACAGAGGAGAAGACAGAGAAACAAACAAACAAAAAACCCAAAATAAGACAGAACAGGAATGGGTTCTGAAACAAATTCTGTGAGTAGGGCCTTCCATCCTGTCTCCACGTCTCTCTTTTGCACAGCTTACTTTGCCTGGCTTAGTCAAGAGATGTGTTCTTCAAAACCAGACCTCAGTAGGTATTACAGACTAGTCTCAAGACCAGAAGGCCAACATAGATACTGTCAATGGTTCAGGCCCTGCTCTGATAGACACCTATAATATTCATTCCTCTAAAATCTAAGAATAAACAAGATACAACCTTCACACTTAGTCCTCATCTTTTTCTACCCAGAGTTTCACCTTCATACTAATTTAACCACTGCCAAATGTGCGAAGATTTTGAGCAATTCAGGTGAGCTTCACTAGAAAGGGGCAGGGCTTTACACACTGACTGTGGTTCCTAGAGGATGCAAAGTTTCAGTGCACCTGCTCACATGAAACTCAGCCTGGCATGGCCCGTTTCCCCTTCACAATCAAAATGGCACTTCTCAGAAACCTCCCAGGCAAAGAAGACAGCTCAAAGCTTCAGCTAGTTACCCCAGGGGAATCATTTCATAAGAACTTTTTCTAGTAACCCCTAGCAATTGTCCCTGGTGAGATTTCGTACCCTGGAGGCTACTTTTGAGATAATGGGCAGGATCTTCACAAGCATGAGCCACCATCTCCCCTCCCTCTGTTGCCCATCTCAGGCCAAGAGCTGCCTCCTCCCAACCTGGAATCAACAATTCACTTTCCTGGATGTTAATTAAACACCTACTATAAACAAATTCAGGAAATAAAGGTCTGGACAATAGAGGGATATGCCTAAGATAAAAGATACTTTGTTTCAAGTTGTATTTTCCAAAGATGGCTTCATCCATATAGCTCATCCCACACAATGTCTGTGTGGGACTGTGGTTACTACAGAAATGATGTTATGTGACATCCAAAGGTAAGTTATGAAAGAAAATTACAGCCTCTGCACTATTCTCTTGATTCTCTTGGGATGCTTGGAACTCAGTCACCACACTCTGAGGAAGCCAAGCTGCTACATGTAGGTGTCCCAGCCACCAAATTGGATGGTGTTCCTAGCTGAGAGTAAGCATCAAACGCCACACATGTGAACCACTGAGACTCCAGATGATTCCAGCCCCCAGCCTCTGAGTCACCCCAGCTGATGCTAAGTGCAGCAAAGATGAGATTTCCCAACTGAGCCCTACCCCAATTGCAGATCTGTGAGCAAAATAAATGTTGTCTTTAGTTTAAGCCACTAAGTCTTGAGATTATTTGTTACATAACAAAAGGTAACCAGGAAGGCACACATAGCATGACCTCAGAGAGCTTACAGTCAGTTCAGGGAAGCATGTTCACTAATAACTCTATGTGAAGGTATGACACAAGTAACTTAAGAGATCCATAAACTAAAAAGATATGCACACATATGTGTGTATATCCTGATTTATGCATAGACAATTTCAAAACACATTAAAAATTAATATTAGTTACCTCTGTGGACTAGTCCTTGGGTGCAAGGGAAGGAAGATGTCTTTTTGTTTGCCTATCTTTGTATGTTTTAGTCCTTGCCTTATGCATTCACCTACTTCTGTAGCTTTAAAAACAGTTTAAATTTCTAAAATAATGATAAAATGAAGAAGAAAAGAGCTAAACAAGTGCTGCTGATCTCACATGAAGACTGTACTTCAGGTACATCTATATACAAATAGTACCAACCACATATAGTTTTTGTGAAAATTAAAGTGCTGTGGAAATACCTGACACAATACTAAGTACTCAGTAAATATTAATAAAAATATCTAAGAAATTCTGAGTGGCTGAGCACTGGCATGATATGTGGACACAGGGTCACAAATGGTAGACTCAGACCATTGCTTTAGGAAGAAAGACATTCTCTCTCCTGCTTAGATTAAAGGAGAAAAAGGAACTTGCATTCTTAGGTGTAATTACAAGAGAGAGTATATGACGGCTTTGATAGCAATGTGAGAACTTCTGCAAATGCCACATTGACTTGCATTTTCCAGAATGTTAAAAGACCACTAAATTAAAACTTTCCATTGCACTTCCCCATTCTGCTTCCCCTTCACGGTTTTCATTGGGTGTGACGAGTTGTCTGTGTATTACAGATGACTGCCATCCATCGGAGGCCAAAGTGTTTAGAGGTTTACAATAACTTTTCATCTAACATTTAGCTTCTCCCTGTATTTTAAGAAACCAGGCACTATCTCAACTATGTCAAAGGAATAGCTCACTACCTTTCCATTTGTGCTTCTGTGTAGTTTTCTCACTCAAGTTATATAGGATGGGGTGGGATACCCAAAAGATGGAGGGTGTTACTTTCTTCTTCTCCAAAGTGTCTCATATTCTAAAATGTTTGTGAAAACACGATCTAGTTCTAAAAGGTTGGAAGTGGAGAAGGTGCAGTTGTCTGTGAGATGACATGAGACTATAACCATAGTATTTCATAACTGACAAAGAGTGACCTTAAGTTTTGTATATTTCAGGGTAATGGCATCATCACTCTGCTTGCAAATTCAAATGACTAATGAGTAGTTCCTCTCTGACTCAGGAATTTCTGTCATTTCCTGTTTGGTTTAACTTACCCAAGTATCATAGAAACAGATAAAATATTACTTCAGCTCCTTAAAGGTGGCAAGACTTAATGTTTTTTCTTATGAACCAGGTGTTTTACCTCATTCAAATTTCTGGCATTTTAGGAGAATTTTTATATCTCCATTTTCCCTTCTTTAACTTAGAGATGATTCCAGCTTCTCAACTGTAAGAAACTTCTCTGTACTCACAATGAATTAAATGAAAGAAAGAAAGAAAGAAAGAAAGAAAGAAAGAAAGAAAGAAAGAAAGAAAGAAAGAAAGAAAAGAAAAGAAAAGAAAAGAAAAGAAAAGAAAGAAAGAAAGAAAAAAGAAAGAAAGAGAGAGAAAGAAAGAAAGAAAGGAAGGAAGAAAGAAAGAAAGGAAGAGAGAGAGAGAGAGAAAGCAAGCAAGCAAGCAAGCAAGCTTTCCAAAGAAAAGAGAAACCATGCTAAATGTTGTCAAGAGCCAACTGGTTGCATTTAACTAAAATTTAGCCACTTTAAATCCCTTTTAGTATAAACAGGGGTGAGACTAAATAAACCAAGAGACTGACTAAATAACAAACAAAATCTGGCTGATTCCGTCACTGTGTAGCAAGTATGAACAAATGTGGATGTGAATTGTGATGAATGTGGAGAATGGACGGAACAAATTGTATACTCAAAATTCTTGCTGATATACTGGTGTAATTGTATAGGGGCATGAAGCTCCCCCTCAATTAGCTCTATGTGAAGTTCCTGAAGGGGAGCAATTTACCTACAAAGATTTTGTGACAACCCTTAGCTAGGACTTCTGAAAGTTGGTCCAAGCCACTAGCAAAAAAAAAAAAAAAAGGACACAGGATTTATGTGACACAACCAACAGTCAGCCCCAGCTGTTTTCCAGACCATTTCCCCCTCCACTTCATGTCTCTGCCTATGGCAACATTCTGAAAAAAGGAACTGGAAGGCCATCTTCAGATAACAATGAGCCAGGGATTCCCTTTGATATCTTCTAAGCACCCTTTTATCACAGGCCTTTAGCAATAGGGTTGCTTCACAAGAAGACTACTCAGTATAAGATGAATAAGGTCTGAGGATCTAAAGTATAATGAGACTATAACTGATAGCACTGTATTGTATGAATGAAATTTGCCGAGAGAATAGAACTGAAATGTTCTCACCAAAAAAAAAAAAAAAAAAAACAAGAAGAAAAAAGAAAAAAAGGGTAAACCTGTGAGGTGATGGATATGTTAATTAACTCAATGTGAAGAATCCTTTCAGGATGTATACATATATCAAATCATCATGTTGTACACTTTAAATATCATACAGTTTTGTCAATTATTCCTCAATAAAGCTGGAGGGGGAGAAAAAGAAGTCTATTGAGGTTGACATTACTTCAAAGCGAAAAACAGAGCTCCACTGATGCATGGCCTGCAGCTAAACATATCTTCTATTCTTAGCCTCCCAGGGCTACCTCTTACTCCGTCATTGAAAGTGCCTCTTCAATGATCTGATTAGAGCCAATTTGACACCTCCTCTAACTTCAGCCCTTCGATGTAAGAAATTTCTACACTTTTTTTTTAATCCATCTGCCAAAGCACACACTTGCACACAGCCCTTTACCTAGCATAGAGAGTAAAAATTTTAATTTGTTATTGTTCTTTCTTATTTTATGTATTCTTTTTAAAAGTAAAAAAAGTTTATTTTCATAAAAAAGTGGGGTTTTTTTTTTTCACTAATAAAACTTTTATAGCATGCCAAAACCGCAGTATATTTGCAGGGTTACATCAGAATTGCTGCTGTTATCAGTGTTGATCTGATAATCCAAGCACTTCTCTCCCTGTCTTCAAGGGGAGTGGTTTCAACTATAATTCATTTTTTTTTCTGGCCAAGAATTAACAGCTCTAAGCCAGTAGCAACCAACACTCAGCAGATAGTACAAACAAAAACAAAAAACAAAACAAAACAAAAGAGAAAACTAAAACCTAATGACACTTCTGCCCCCACGCCTCCCTACCGCTTGCTGACTCTGGAGTCTGACGGTGTTTCTCCTCCGGTGGAGCCCGCCTGCCCTCGAGAAGACCCTTTGCTTGCCTTGTGTAGTAGACTGCATGTTTCCCCTCCCCAATTTATATACTGATACCCTAAAACCCAGTGTGACCGTATTTGGAGATGAGCCCTTTGGGAGACAATTAGGTCATAAGGGCCGCGCTCTAATGATAGGCTTAGTGCCTTTACAAGAAAAAGACAAGGGAGCTTGCCTCTCTCTGTTCTCTCCACCATGTAAGGACACAGCAAGAACAAAACTGACTCTCAGCAGAATCTGACCATGCAAGGCCCATGATCTTAGACTTCCCAGTCTTCAGAAATAAATATTTGTTGTTTACACTGCCCAGTCTGTGGTATGTTTTATAGCAGCCTGAGACTAAGACACTTGAAGCCTATGATAACTGTGAACCCCACAAGGCCCACCAGGCCGTTCCAGTCATGTTACTGCCAGCGAGCCCCATACCAGTCAGCACTGCTGGGACACGCCTGGCATTCGGAATCAAGGGAATTGTAAATAGAGCTCAAGCGCGATTTGGTGTTAAAGATTGTGCATATTAAAATTTTAATGTGTTCTACAAGCTGAGAATAATATTCAGTAAACCAAAGTTTCTTAAACTTTCTCAACCTCAGTAACCTCACCTACAGGATGAAGATAATATATTTGTTTTTGCAGGGTTGTTCGGAAGATATGAAAAAATGCCTAGGACAGTGCCTAGAATATAGTCACTCCAAAAAAGCCTTAGTGATAAGAGGAGTAGGAGGAGAAAGAGAAGAAGTGGTCATAGTAGAAATAGTCACAGTAGTTGTCGTAATAGTGGTAAATAGTACCAGTAGTAGTAGCAGCAAAAGTAATAGCAGTAATAGTAGTAGTAGTAGTAGAAGTAGTAATAGTCCTAGAGGGAGCAGAAGCAGCAGCAGCTGTAGAGGTAGTATTATTAGTCACAGCAGGAGCAGCAGCAGTACCAGTACAAGTAACGGTAGTAGTGGTACCGGTGGTGGTGGCAGTACTAACAGAAGTAAGAGTAGGAGCAGAAGTAGTTGTGGTGGTGGTAGTCATGGTAACATTAATGAAGACATCTGGAATGCTATTAGAAGATGATGAGAAGGGAGACATAAGTTGAGACCTGGGACAGTACAGGCTGATCGTGTTAATGGGCCAGCATGCCAAGCTTTAGGACAGTAAGGTTCAAGAAATTTGAGTCAGTGAAGTCCACTTCTGAGCCAAGCAAGGAAGAATCTACAAAAGGCATCCTGGAGAAATGGCAGCATCACTTCAGCTTTGGCCACACAGATCCTCTCTGATGAAGCTGTTCACAAAATGAGTCCATTCTAAGAGGTCACTTGATGGGCCTCAAACCAACCTCCAGGATCTGCAGTTAGACACCAGATGAACTCCTGGATCCAGCAGGGCACATTCAGGATTTTTTTTTTTCCTTTTTAACATGTATTAAGTAACACTGAGAAAGCATCCCAGAATTTTAACAAACCAAAACACCACCAAAACCATGATTTTTCACTTCCCCATTGCTTTCCAGATCCCAGCCAAGCTCGGTCTGGATGATTTATTCTCTGTCATCCTGGTGCTTCTGGAGTCTCAGAGTATGCTTGTGTCACATGCTTCATGCACGTGTCTCTCATAAAGGAGGGACCTGGAAGCATCAAACCCCACAGCTTTCAGCTTCTCCCCTTCAGGTTCTAGATTGCTTCTCCAGGAAACTTTCCCTGATTGCTCTCTCCAAACGCCAGTCTGAGTGTCCTTCTTGTGTACTATGTTCTGCCACAGCATGTTGGAATTTTCTTACCACATCATGTTGTAATTGACTCTCTCTTTTCTATAATTTCCAAGAGATTGTGAGCTCCTTCAGGGCAGGACCTCTTTCTTCTTCTTCACTTGTACCTTGAGCACCTAGCAGAGTGCTGGGCAGTGGCTGGTGCTTGCTCTATATTTGCTAAATGAGTGACTGAATGCTAGAAGCAGAAGCAATGGTAGAAGGGTTTATAGCAGCGGTTAGTAGCAACAGGAATTCCAAGAGGGAACAGAGGGCTTATATAATACACAGTTATATCACAGGTTGATATAACTCCACACTTCTAAAGAGACTTAGTGACTCAGAGGTTTTGAAGCCTACCTATAGACATTCCAATGTTAAATTAGCATTTTACAATTCTGGCTGCAACTTTTACATTTACAAAGCAGCAGCCCAAATCATAGCTGTCCTACCAGTAGGTATGTGCCCACTGAAAGATGAACTGGCTCAAGTGATGACATTTTCCTGTAAAAAGGCACAACACCATTTGCATTTAAAAGTTTGGCACTGGGGTACAGTATTTGGTGGCAGCCAAAACTGCCTTCAGAGAGAAAGTGGAATGGGAAATGAAAGAAAGTGAGAGTGGAGGAATATGAATTCATAAGCATTATCTCCTTGGCTCAGCAGAGCAAAGCAGCAAAATAATACATATGCCATGATGATTAATGCCTTGGGATTCGGTGACATCACTATTTGGAGATCCAACAACCAGAATGTCACATCCCGGGCTGATGGAGAACTCCATGGAATCTTACTGAGACTGAAGGGAAAGAAAATGCTACTCTCTGTATATTGTCGTTCAAGGATGACTCAGTGGAAAATACAGCTTTAAATATACTTTGTTTCTATTCAAGTTTATTAGACATAAATAATTCAATTCATGTTTTAACCAAAAAACATCAATACTTCCTAAAAAGGAATTAAGAAAAACAGCAATCTTTTCTATCATGTCTACCTAGGTGGTCACTCACTCTTGGAAAATGGGATTAGGAGGTGGTAGGCAGGATAGTGCAAGGGAGGACAGGAAGAGATGCCAGAGTAATCTCAGGAGACAGAAGCTGAACATATAAACTTGAGTGTGTGAATCAGGGATACACTACGCTAAGAGCAAGCATGTAAGAGCCTGACTCTGAAAGGGTTTGATTAGAACCAAGAGGGCCAGTTGAGAACTAAAAATGCAGGGAAATAAATTCTCCCGGCCATGGAACAGAGACTACAAGCAAGAGACAAATATATCTAACTTTAGGGGAAGAAAGCCTTTAAAGAAAATAATTAGACTTTCAAACTCCTCTAAGACAGAGGATTCCGACTGACATGAGGGTAGGAGATGCTGGAAACTTCTGTATATTTAGACTATAAAGAAATAAAAACAACAGTTAACAAATTACATCTACTTTTGCTCCTGCTTCCCGCAGCCCCTAAATTTATAATATGGCATGCATTGGAAAGCATGTTTATGGTCTTAAACAAAATATGGAAAATGCTAGTGACTATATTCCAAGACTCATTTATTTGAAAATACCTTAACCAGACATTCTAGAGGTAATGTTGAAAATCTACATGACGTCTGTAAAAATATGAGTTTGGGCAAAGAACTGGTTTATTTTAGGGAAACATTGCCTTTATCAGCATGTCCCTGGGGATGGATTGGCTGCTGTCCCCAGGGGCTGAGTGAAAAGCACAGGTCTGTCCTTGCACTTGTTCTGTTGACTCCAGTTTGAGCCAAAAGCATTCATTGTTACAGCTTTTGTATTTGCTCTTTGCTCCATTCCAGCTCTATCATGATCTCAGATTTTCAATTATATCCATGTGCCTCTCACCATTTTCAATCATCTTCCCTTTTTCCTTTGTCTTTGTACTACACCCTGTCTTTCTTTTTTCTTGTTTAAAACAATTTTCCTCATGATTGTCTCTGTTTTAGGCAATTGATAAAATATAGAAATCCATTCCGCCACCAATAATCATTACAAACATTTGTCATGACTTTTCTAATCCTTTTTTATTGTTATTAGTTTTAACTAGATGAGACAATTATCCATAAATAATTGTGTATCTTCTCCTGTTACACTTAGAACACTAATAACCATTTTCCTTTTTCACTAAGAACTACTCATAACATGATTTTAATAGTAATGTGACGATCCGTCCTATCGCTGTACCGTATTTTCCAGTTACCACCAACTAATCCAATTTTATTAATATTTTCACTATTATTTCTAATAGTTCACTATTAGAAGTGATGTTTTTAAAATGTGAACATAAATCTTTGTCCACATAACCATTTTCTTAGGATAAATCCTTATATGAAAAAATATTGGTTTTAAAAATATGGCTGTTTTTAAGGTTCTCAATGGATATTGCTAAATTATTGGCAGAAAGCTTGCACATGAAATTATCCGTCCATCCTGCAGAATTCCTGACAACTTTGATTATCGGTTAAAAATCTTTGTTAAAATGTGCTCTGTGAAAACTGCTACCTAATTTTTGTTTTAATTTGAATTTGTTAATTTGCCTTTCTTAAATTACAAAAGAGGGTGAGTATTTTTCATATTTTGTTAACCTCTTTTGTGATTTTCTTACAAATATGTATGAAAAATCACAATTTCTTAAATGTGTTAGTTGTTCATCTTTTCATTTTGTTTACGGTATACAGAAATTTTTTATTTCCTCTGTGATTTCCTTCACTGCTTTTAAGTTTAGAAAATCCTTTTTCATCTAGAGATCAGATAAATATCCATCTATATATCTTCCAAGTTATTTTGGTTTAAATATTTAGACTTACCTCTTTAATCTATTTGGAATAAAATGGGTAATAATTTTTATAGGGGATGGACTAAACTGAATTTTTTAATCTAAATAATCAATTTCCCCAACTAGCATTTTAAATTACCAATCCCCTGTCTCACTGATTTATGGTGCTTCATTTATCCCA
Source organism: Camelus dromedarius (assembly GCF_036321535.1). NCBI lineage: Eukaryota > Metazoa > Chordata > Mammalia > Artiodactyla > Camelidae > Camelus > Camelus dromedarius. The sequence continues at coordinate 35,315,829 of NC_087439.1, forward strand.
TAAAGATTTTCTATATTCTAGCCTATTTATTTTTATTATATTAATAGCTCTGATCTTTAGCTAGTACTGGTGCTTGTTCTTATATTTCAACTCTACTCCTTACTAGCTAGCTTTCAGTAAACTAGTTTATGGCCTCTCTGTGACTCAATTTTCCTCATCTGTAAAAAGGGTATACCAATTTTACTTCCATCATGAGATTGTCATGAAGATTAAATTGATTAATAAAATAAAGAACTTAGAACAGTGCTTGGCACAAAGTGCCACGGGAGTATTGGCTATTATTATTGTCATTATTCTATGCTAGCAGGGCAAGTCCTTCTTGCAACTCTCATCTTTCAAAATTTTCATACCTACTTTATCTGTTATTCTTTCAGGTAAGCTTTATTTTCAAATTAAAACAGATATCTTTAATTTTTCTGATAGTAAAAAATGTATGTCCATTATAAGAATGTTTTTCAGAAAATGCATAAATATAATTTAAAATCACCTATCATTATATCACCCAGAGATACATGTTCTTAACATCTAGTTAGGAAATCTCCAAATATTAACTTTTCATTAGTTGTGCAAAACCTCTTCTTTTGATAGGAAATAGTCTGAGAGACCAAGGCACAGAGTGGGTGTCCGTAGCTAAATGTGAAAGAGTAACATAATAGGCAAAGGACAATCGGCCAAGGGACTAAATTTCTCAGAGCTATTTCATGTATAATTTGCCAGCTTCAGTTTTGTCTTTCCCTGTTTCTTTTAACCTGGCTCAAAGACCAACTAAAGTATTGAATAAAGGAAAGAATGTTCTAAGAAAACAGAATCCCAACTTTTCGGGACTGCTGTTTTTTTTAGGTAACAGTGAGTCACTGTAGGGTTACATCATTCAGAACAGTAACTGTGGCGCAGTTTTCTGTGGGTTTGGAGGTAGCTGCACTATCAAGGAGAAGGCTTCCAAGAAGAGGTGTCCCTATTTACCCACCTGAGCTGCTGCCTAGTCATCTCAGGATCAGCATTAACGAGGGTAAAATACAGAGGCGGTAGAAGACTGAATGCCTCTATCATTTGCTAGATGTTCACTGTCCAAGGGGAGGAGTCTTATTACAAAACATACAAAAATGGAAAATCTGCTATCCATTTAGAAAGCAAACTTCTCTGTTTTGGCTCCCTATGACTCTTTATAATATTTCAATACAGATTAATTTTTAAAGTAGACTTTATCTTTTAGAGTAGTTTTAGGTTCACAGCAAAATGGAACAGAAAGTACAGAGAGTCTTCATATGCTCCTTGTCCTCATACATGCACAGCCTCCACCACCACCAACATTCCACACCAGGGGATTTGTTACCGTTGATGAACCTACGCTAACATCATTATCACCCAAAGTCCAGAGTTCACGTTAGGTTTACTTTGTATGTTGTACATTCTGTGGGGTTTGGTAAGTATATAATGACATGTATTCACCATTGTGGTATCATACAGACAACTTTTATTGCCCTAAAATCCTTTGTTCTCCACTGGTTCATCTCTCACTCCCTGCAGCCTCTGGAAATCACTGATCTTTTTACTGTCCCCATAGTTTTTCCTTTTCCAGAATGTCATATAGTTGGAATTTGGAATCATACAGTATGCAGCCTTTTCAGATTGCCTTCTTTCACTTAGTAATGTGTATTTAAGATTCTTCCATGTCTTTTCATGGCTTGATAGCTAGCTCATTTTTTAATATTGAATAATATTCCATTGTCTGGACATATCACGGTTTATTTATCTATTCAATGACTGAAGGACATCTTGGTTGCTTTCATGTTTTGACAATTATAAATAAAGCTGCTTAAACATCCATGTGCAGGTTATAAAGTGGATATAATTTTTCAGCCAATTTTGGTAAATACCAAAGAGTGTGATTACTGGATTATATGGTAAGAGTATGTTTAATTTTAAAAGAAACTATCTTCCAGAGTGGTTGTACCATATTGCATTCCCCTTAGCAATGAATAAGAGTTCCTGTTGCTCCACATCCTGTCCAACATTTGGTGTTGTCAGTGTTTTGTATTATCATCATTCTAATAGGTGTACAGTGGAATCTCACTATTGTTTAATTTGTTCCCTAATGACATGATGTTGGGCATCTTTACAAATACTTACTTATAATCCTTATATCTTCTTTGAAGAGGTATCTGTTTTGGATCTTTAGCACACTTATTAATCAGGTTGTTTGTTTTATTGTTGAATTTTAAGTGTTCTTTGCATATTTTGGGTAAGTCTTTTATGAGTATTTTCTCCCATTCTGTGGCTTGCCTTTTCATTCTACAGTGTCCTCCACAGATAAGAAACTTTAAATTTTGTATAAATTAATTTTTGCCCCCAAGAGTACAGAAATGTAACAGACTTATCCTCTTTTCTTCACCTTCCTCCCGGCCCCAAATCTCCCAAAACTGGGGTAGCCTAGAAGTAGGAGAGAGAAATGGTATTCCAGAGACATATCACAGCCCTATCCTTCTGATCTCAAAACCTTACATCTAGCCTATGATGTTGAAGGGACAGTTTTTAATTGGATTGAGATTGAGTTTCTATAACACAGAACTGGTTGTGTTTTTGTTTTTATTTTATAGAAAAAACTGACCAGAGGAACATGGTATCTGCTCAAACAAAAGGGAAATTTGACAACACTTCAGTAATAGGAGAAGAAAAAATTGTTACTTTCATGTATACACCCCAGGCAAGTTCAGACTAGTCAGTAAATTCTTTACTGAAAGTAAACAAATACTATGATACTGCTGTTAGGAACAGAGGTGCTCCACTTAAGTGATCACAAGTGGAAGGTGAAGGAGTAGGACACCAAAGCACTTTGCATTGTGTTTCTGGATAAAAATTAGAAGACTGAATCGAAGAACAAACTATACAGGATTATCATGAATGCACTCAGTATGGCAAATTGACGGTATATTAAAGGAGTGGAAATATGGGTTTGGGAATTAGAAAGACCTGCTTCAAATCCTGACCCTGCTATTTGCTGTCTCTTCGACCTCTCAGAATCCTCATAGAAAATGGCCACAGTAACGCCTCCTAACAGGGTTAGTGTAAGGAAGAAAGATGCAATGTGACAAGTATAATACCTAGCAGATGACAATTACTCAAAAAACAGTTGCTACTCTTATCAGTATTTTATTCTTCACTATTTTTCATTACCGTCTATTACCATAGTTATTTATCCAGAAAATTAACATCGTTGCTAAAAACATATTTAAGTTGAAATTTGGACTTATGGGAAAAAAATCTAAAAAGTTCATAGTTGAGCGTAACCAAAATTCCTCAAAATAGCTAGCATTTGGCAATAACTTAGGGACCTTGGTTAGGGACTGCTTTCTAGGTGAGAAAAATATAAAATAAAGCGTTGGGATTTGGCCCACCATCTATGCCTTATCACAATGTATCAGGACTAGAAGGACATTTAGAGAGGAAAGTAAAGCCCAAAGAGGCTAAATTATTTGCCCATGGACAGTCTGATCCCACTTCACCCCCACCCAACCTTCATATCTCTCATCTATTAACTTGGCTGGTTCAGCCATAGCATACATTCAAGTGCCAATAAATTTCATCTTTGTCTTTTAAGAAAGTCACCTAACCAAGGTATCAGCCCCATTTCCTCTATTCTTCATGCTTCTTCCTGGGAGAGTAGCTGGCAGCAGCCACATGCAAACTGGCCAGCTGGTTCAGTACAGCCTACTGCCCCACAGATTTACCAGAAAAGGATTCCATTTAATGACAGTCTATTTAAGTTGTAGTCCTAGTTCTCTCCCTCCCTTTCACCATTTTTCTCTTCATTCATTACTCCTTCCATGTAGGGTGGGTGACAGATATGAACAAATCACTGAATGTGATGCATTTCATTTTGTTCCCTTTTAGACATTCTTATAATGGTTTTCCTGAGGAAAATCAACTAAACTATTGGCTTAAATACTAATCAGGAATCAATTATAATTCCAACAAACTGTGCCATCTGGGTTGCTCATTACCACTTTTGGGAAGTATTTATAATGGTGAGAAAGTATGTTTCCTAAGGTCATGTTTATTCATCTAGGATCAATCTTCAGATGCTGCCCCTGGACTCGCAGGATCCTAGAACTAGCCTCCCAGTTGGTCCTGCCTTGCTCTGTCTGCTGCAAACCGTTTTCCTAGCCTCTGAGGGCTTATCACTGACATTTCCTTCTCTCCCCACCACAAGACGCTACCAATTGCTTTATTATGTGCCAGTCATTCTGCAAAGTGCCTTGTGTGCGTTTTTTTTTTTTTAAATCCCATGACATAGACAATAGAGTTCTCCCCTTTAAAAGGAGGAACCTAAATTTCAGAGAAGAAAAGCACTTTGGGCAAAGCCACAGGGGATTTAAACCCAGGTCTGTGTGGCACAGGCACTGTCTTTTCTTCTAAGCTGCTCAGTCCCTCTCAGAGCCAGGCGTCTGGTGGATTATGAACCAACAGCCCTCTAATGAGGTCAACAGCTAGGAAACCTACACATTTTTCTCAGAAGTGAGGTCCTCCAAAATCTGCATCTTTTACAAAGTAAAGATTCCCAGGGAGATCCGTCACACCCCAACGGCTGACTTCCTGAGTCAGAGTCACCACAAGTGACACCCAGAAACCAGTCCTTGAATGCTTTTTATCCTTTAAAGTTCAAGATCCACTGTCCTGTGTCTTTATCCTTTGAAACCAAAAGTGTCCTTTAACAGAGCTTTTCCTGGAGACAATGTCCTGATCCCGGTGCTCTAACCCAAAAGTGTGACTGGCATGATGGGGATTTGAGGGAATGCTCTGTGACCAGCTCCCAGCTCACCTTTTGGCTGCAACTTATTTGATTAAGCTCCAGCTGCCTCTGCCTGAGTTCTGATTACCTTATTCAGGCCTATCTCACAGAAAACACAGAAAAAGAACTAGCTTGTTGACTTTTTTTTTTTTTGTAGCAGCTACAAAAAGAAATTTTTTTTGACAAATAAATGTTTATCAATTATCTGCTCTTTGTAAATGATACAGAGCTAAGAACAGGGTCCCTGTCCTCAGAAATGCTAGTGTGGATATAGGTAAGAAAATAAGCTATTCTCTCTTTCTCTCTCTCACGCACACACACCCACACGTGGTAAATTTCCATTAGCTGACTTACCCAGTCTTCATCATTAGAATATCACGTTTGAGCTCCACTGCTCAGTCAGTTTAAACTTGGCTTCTCACCAGCTCTCTCTTTTCTTTTCTCTTAGTCAGAATCTTCCACTTTCTAGATCAGCCTCTTCTATTTTTCCCTTGTTGCAACCATGTCCCACTCCTGTGTTTATTGGAACTTTCTATTACCAAAAATTGTCTGGATGTTACAAACTCAGCATTTGCCTTGATAGAAGACATCCTTACCCTCAAATCTACTGACCCTATGATGGCAGAAAAAGTAGAAGAGACACAGTAACAAAAACAACAACAAAAAAAGAGGGAGCTAGTGACAAGTAGAAGTCCAAAATATTTAGGAAAGAAACCCTAAAAAGCCAATCAGCTTACTCATTAAATACACGAATAAAGAATTCCCAAGTCAACTACACTTCAGTAAAAAAATGAAATTAAAAATAGAATTCCTAGCAATAATTCCCTCAGTATTTTATCTTATTATATAACACTTCATTAAAACTAGCTCACTTCCTCCCCTCCCCCACATCAAAGAAAGTAACATAATGAGAATCAACCCCATATTTCAAACTCAAACTTACCATAGAAGTTTAGTTGGCAAATCTTAGTCACAGATCCCTCCTGGCCTCCACGCCAGAGGACTGAGGTATCGTCTAGTCGGCTCTGAATGAATTTACAGCCCACTGCAATGCAACAGGACACTGAGATTCTGAAAAGGAAATTCAATCTCAGCTGAACTCATGCTGCCCTCCTCGTCTTTCCTGAAGGGGGTTCCCATCTATTTCAGGACAAGACAGACTGTCTAGTATCAAATACCTCACAAAGAGAGAGAAACAGCAAAATTTCAGTAATGCCTGTGTAATTCTCAAGCCCTGTACGAATGGAAAATCTGGGTTCTTCATTCTAAAATGAATTAGGTAGAGAAAGAAACTATTTCTTATCTGGAGTCACTCCCATCTAAATGTTTTACATGTGGCTTTTATGGGGGCGCTGAGCTTTCAGGGTTTCAAATGCTACTTATTTTAATCTATCTACAAATTTTACTCCTTGCTTTTGTTTTCAGATTAATAATGAATGCAATTTAATTGGAAAGAACTTCCATAATTTTTTCTAAACAAAAGCTAAGACTTTTGGTTAACTTCATGCCGTTCAACTAAAGCCAGGCTTACCTGAACTTTCCCTTTAAAGCAAAGCAGACATTACATAGGTCTATCTTTTCAATAAAAAACCATGTTAATTTTTATTCACATAACATTTATTTCCAGTCCCTAGAAACAATTTCTAGAGAGAGAAAATTTGCCACACATTCAGCAACTAGCATATAAATATATATCACGGAAAATATTCCACACACAGAGAAAACGTCACTATTGTGTTTGGAAAAATCATTTGTAAATTGTGGAAAATAGGACTTGTTCCTACCTTTAAGGCAAGAACTGCCACTGATAGTCATTCTAGTTATTCTGTACCTGTAACTGGCTTTCCTGAATTACCTTGAGATATTTATTATGTGTATTCTGATCACCAGTTGAAAGTTAATATATTGTAACCTCAAAAAGAAAAAAATTCTTTTTTCTTGAATTTGTTCATAAAGGACAGCCATTCTTAATAGAAAATAGCTTTTGTTCCCCAAAACACATTTGAACTGTTTAATTATTGAGTTTCTAAAAGTCAAGGCAATTTTTACAGCAAAAAAATTGGAAAACATTGCAGCCTATGATTATCTATTGTGAGATAGAATGTCTTTTTATCTATCATTAAATATTTTTAAAAATTGTAGGGAAAGAAATCCTAACAGTTGAAATTTTTACCCATATAAAAGAAACCCATCTTGTCTTATGAGTTCCTTCTAACAAAACTATAGTATTTTCTGCCGGTTACTAGTCAAGGTTTTGTATTGTGTGAATAAAACCATAGACACTTTAGAATCCAGCTGCCTTGGCACATGCTCCCAATTGCCTATATGACACCCTCTATCTCCCCTTCAGGGTCTAGTCTGATATGTCCTCATGGATCAACCTGCCTGTCCCAGTAGCTTCTTCCATGGCTGACCAAGAACCTGCATCCCTCTACACACCAATTCCTCTAGGCGTTATTAGGATCAATCCATATTCCATTTCTTCAGAGTCTCTTGACAGGTCTTAAAGAAATCTTTTCTTTTGTTTTTCTTTAATTGAAATACCATCAGTTACAATACGTCAATCTCTGGTGCACAGCACAATGTCCCAGTCATGCATATGCATACATATATTCGTAAAGAAATCTTTTCGGCGTTTGCCCCGTCCCTACCTTTCCTGTCGAACTGGAGGTGGCTGGAGGAAGGCAGTGAGAGCAGAGTGGCTGCCTTCTGGGAAATCCAGGCCCCGCAAAGAGCTAGGGGAGGGCACAGTGTGGGCAGCTGGAGGAAGAGGAGGAGTAATTTGTGTGCCACTGCAAACATGATATGTTGCCAAGAAAAACACCATTCCTTTTCCCCAAGAAGTTCAAAGCTCTTTGCAAATATTAACTCATGAACCCAAGAAGTCATGGAACAATTATTACTTTATTATGCCCTTAAGATAACCACTGCAAGCAAAATCATGAGGAAAAAGAGTCTATTTATTGTTTCATTATACCCCAGATATTTACTGGGCACCTGCTATGTGCTGGGCACTGGTGGCAGAAAACCAAGACAGCCCGTCCAGGCTCTTGTACTAGTCCAGGCCCTCTTGTTTGCCCAACTGGGGCACTAAGCACCTGACTACACTACTTATTACACTTGTTTACAATTTATTTTTGCCCAAATTGTTTAATGGAATGTGCTCCATCCTTTAGAATGCCTATAATGTGCTAAGTGCTGAGCAAACACGCAAAAGAAAAATTTCTTAACTTACGCAGAAATCTCATTACGATGATAGGAATAGGGGAATATCAGTTCTAAGTGCTTTCTTTTAAGATGCCATAAACAAAGCTTCATTGTGAGCCATCCTGTTTCTTGCAATGTTTGTGGAATTACTTACTATAGACAGACAAGGAGGGTTAAGATATCATTCCAACCACTTTGTGTAAATAATCTGGCTTTTTGAAAATGATTATTCAGATGTGTAAGCATATTTGGTGAAGCAGAGAGCTTCTTTTCTGACCTCTTTTTTATTTTATGTGACAAAAATGGCAGGTCAGATATAGAAAGTGACTTATGGCATTTCTAAATGCTTCTTCTTAGGCAATGGACTCCAGGTATTTTAGGGGACGTGGTGATCTAAGACTACCTGGAAAAAGAGGCTGCTTTTTAAAAATGTGTCTTTCTGATGAATCAAAAGAGATTTAAGTTGTTATGTTTTAAAGATGCAAGAAAGGATTCTAGTCTGTTCTGGGAGTCACTAACCCAACCCGGGTTGGACAGAACATAGAGGCTGTTGCAGTTCTCACTCAGCAATGTACACATATTTTGAAAGTCAGAGGAAACTATGACACCACTTAAAACTCAACTTCCCTCCCTAGTAACACCTCCCTGACTAAACAGAGTATAACAGACGTATAATGTTGATTTGTCACTCCAGGGTATTAGTTAACACACGCAACTAGTGAAATTCAAGCTCCATTTTATTAAAGAATTTTCGCATCGGGCCGCAAACTACCTGTCTCGCTTCAGCCTCTCTTCCCTATTATTCCATCTCCAGCACAGATTTTCCTGATCTTCACTACATCATGCTTATCTGAAACCTTCTGTTTTGAAAGAGCTCCTCACCCACTCCGATGCATGCACACCGGCACTCTGCCCACCTGGGAAATTGTTCACATCTTAAGATCAGACGACATCTTCTAGTTGTTTCTTCCCCAGTTCCCACACCACTAGCTCATCCCATATTTATTTATATAGGTACGTAACTAAAGCCTGCTTGTCTCATGTATAGAGATACTCCTTTGTATCCTTCGCAAGTAGTCCAGGCTCTCTTGTTTGCCCAGCTGGGGCACTAAATCTTTGTTGAAGTTGAATTTCCTACAAAACATCAATATAGTACTTACTGGAGCTGAGAAAGTGATCCGTTATACTTGGGTTTACTCTTCAGGTGAAAGCACCAATGGGATGTTTAAAAACCCTTTATTAAGCAGAGCTGCTGATAAGGAGAATAAAATCAATTGAATACATTATTAAGTTAAAAATCTATTATTTTCCAATTAAACAGCTATTATAGTAATATTAGTAATATCGACACCATTGTCATTCAGCTTGTTACCCTTCAATGAGCCAGGGTCATATTCTACTCCAGTTACAACAATAACACTGAAAAGAAAACGGTATATTGGTGGAATTGCTACAGGGGACGAGAAGTAGCTAACCATTGACAGCAATGACAATGCTAGCTGAAACTACTTATCTCTGGTTTCAAGTCAAACAGGAGACTAGAAGATGGTAATAAGGAAGGACCCAGAACAAAGAGGAGAGGAGAAAAGGGAGGGATTGGATTGCTGTAAAAGATTATCCTTCAAATTCATTTTGGCCATTTTCTCTTTATGAAAGAGAAAAATAGATGTTCTTATAGGTTGGACAGAACACAATGATAGGCAGTTGAAGATAAATTCTACTTAGTAAAAAAATTGTTCTGTCTCTAGAGCCTCTTACAAAAGTTGTTTGAAATGTGTCCTGCCTTCCTTTCATCCACTAGATTTGAAATATTAACAATCTAGTTTTTAGTTTTACCTACATAAATTTCAAGAAGTCAATAATTGAACAACATTGCTTTGTCTGATTGTGTGAACTCTTGTGTGTACCATTTTACATAAACTTAGTTGATAAAGCAGCAAAAGGGTTTGAGAGGATTGACTCTAATTTTCAAAGAAGTTCTACTATGAGTAAAATGCTATTAAACATCATCATAGGCTACAGAGAAATTGTTCATGACAGGAAGAGTCAATCGATGAAGCAAAGTTCATTGTTGTCCTATTTTAAGAAATTGCCACGGTCACCCCAACCTTCAGCAGCCACCATTTTGATCAATCAGCAGCCACCAACACTGACGCTCCACCAGCGAAAATATTGCAAATCTCTGAAGGCTCAGACGATGGTTAGCTTTTTTTTTTTTTCAATATAATGTTCTTAAATTAAAGCATGTACATTGGGTTTTTTAGACATAATGCTATTGCACACTTAATAGACTACAGTATAGTGTAAACGTGACTTATACATGCACTGGGAAAACAAAAAGTTTGTGTGACTTGATTTATTTCAGTATTTACTTTCTTGCAGTGGTCTAGAACCAAGACTGCAATATCACTGAGGTATGCCTATACTTTGTGTATGTGTATATTCTTGTGTGAACCTGTGCATAGCACATATATTTAAGACCTCATACTTTCAGTGGGCACAGTATCATGCTTTCTCATTCATTGTTAGCTCATCCTCACAGCAAATTTTTAAGGTGAGTATGCACCTTACAGATGAAGAGGCTGAGTTTCAGATAGAGTTAGTAACTTGCAAAATTAATATATAAACCTAGACTATCTGATGGTACTCTGGAGATTCCTTCTGTCTTGTACCATATGAATGCTTTAAAAATTATTATAGATGCAGCTTTGTTGTTTTTTTTTTTACATTTCTTTAAAAATACCAACATTGCATATTTTGCACCCCTGTTTACTGAGCAAGAAGTATACACACAATACACAATATTTTTTTCCTGGATACATGGAAAACCTCTAAGAAGATACATGTCATTTAGGGGATGCATACCTTGATTAATTAGACCTCATCTACATTCAGGCAAATACCTATTTTCAGATAAAACCAAAAACTTTCAACCTTCATTAATTCTTTAGCAGGCAATGCAAATTTGTTTTTCCTGCCAAATCCAGCAGAGGGCAGAATGCTCCCACCAACAGCCAGCTGCCTGGTGCTACCAGCCAAACCAGGGCAACAACTTGGTAGAGTGTCCTGACATTAGAGCAATCATCATTTTCTCACATGGATTTGAAAAAGGATGTAGGCTTGAGCTGAGAATAGTGGCTGTGGGACTTCGCCTGGGAAATGTCAGGAAAAGTTTTGCTTTAGAGACTGCCCACATTTTGTTTGGGACTTGATCTTTAAGATACCTGGAAACCAGCCAGTTCCAATTATCTTCCTGGACTATCTTGCTGAAGAGTGAACACTAGGGAATTAATTTAAAATGTGGCATGATAATTTCTGTTTCTGATTTTAGACACTCTCAGGTCACAGCTGGGCTGTTATACTCGCATGCTGTGACGTCTCGGGTCTCCCACCTCAGCCCACCCTGCACCTACTGTCTCTCTCTGTCCTTCGAAACTCCTCATAGCTTCCCATCGCTTGCCCCTCTCTGCCTGTCATCCTTCACAGCCCCCACTGATAAGGGATAATGACCTCCTGCCCCGCTAATTCAAATCCTCTCTCTTTCTCCAGGCTCCACTCAGGGGCCACTTCCTCCAGGAAGTTTCTGGAGATCCCAGCCCCCAGTGATCATCATCAAGAAATAACTATTCGGTGAAGGTTTTGTACCAGGTCTTGGATCTAAAAAGATACGGCCCATTCCTCCTAGTCCAGGTAGTAGCATGGTTAATGAAAACAGAGGGAGCAACGATAAACACCATAGTTCACAGGAGACAAACCAGTGCTTCTGAAGTTGTTAGAGAAATTGCAACAATCTGCTAGAGTTTTCAAACTATGGACTAGAAGTGTCACTGGTACCTCAAAGGCTCCCAGAGTTGGGTGGCAGCTGGGGAAGGGATGGTTATTTGGCAGGCTCTCCATCACTCTCCTACATACACACTCCTCTCGCCTCACGTTTCCCAATGGAGCAATTCTGTTTTTACCTGTACACCTCTGGGTACTGTATACAGATTTCCTTTAAAGAAAAGGGGCCTTTGAAAATAAACAAGTAAACAGTCCCCTCACCAATAATCACAACAGCAACAAAACAAATTTTAAAAACAGTTTGAAAATCATTGCTTAAAAATCCAAAGGCCTATTAAAGTCTTAATGATTGATTATATAAGAAAATGTCTTATTTGTATAGAGATGCATATTGAAGTATTTGAGGGTAAGATTACAACATTTGGAATTTACTTCAGACTATTTCAGCAGCAAAGAAGATTGATAAATTAAACATGGCAAAATGTGAACAACTATGAAAGGATTCATTATCTTGTCATTCTTATATGTATGTTTGAACTTTTTTATAATAAAAAGCTAAAATTAAGAAAATGATTACAATGGTCAATTTTATGTGATGTGTATTTTATCACACACACACACACACACACACACACACACACACACACACACACACACACTCCAAAGGCTTTTCTTTACTCTTGAAGAAACAGCGCCTGAAGAGGAGGAAAGACTGAGGTGGGCTGCAGGCTGGAGGGTGAGAAAATTGGGACCTGAGTCCTTATATCCAGTCTCTAAAGCTCAAGATGCTTTTCACTAAGAGCTGGGACTTACATTGAGCCTGAAGGAAGAGGAGGCATTAAACAAAGGAATGAAGCCCTCAGTCACCAGTGGACAGAGCATTCCAACCAGTGCAGCTGCTCAGAGTAAAGTGAAAGAAATAAATGTGCTTGCATGGACTTGACTGGCAAAAGAAGATGAAGGTTGTGTTTTGCAGTACATTTATTGAGCACTAACTATGTATAAGGCAATGTGTTAAGCACTGGGGCAGAGTGGTGAATGAGATAAATGTGGCATTTATTTGTATTCACAGAGCTTACATTCTAGTAGGAGAGAACAGACATTTGTTAAATGCTGCCCTGAAGAATTACAGGGTGCTACAAGAGTATTCAATTTCTATGATGAGCACCACCTGCTCAATTATTCATTTGACCCCATCTCTTTAATTACTCAAGTAATCACCTATTGTAGTAGCAGAAAGTTCTGCCTGGCTCTCCAGAGAATGTCCCTGTCCTCAAGATAGGATCTAATCCAGGATCCCACATTGCATTTATTCCTCATGTCTCTCCGTCTCCTCCAATCTGAGATGGTTCCTCAGTCTTACTTTTAATTTGTCTTTCATGACCTTGACACTTTTGAAGAGTACTGTTCAGTACAGAGCATTTTGTAGACTGGTCTTCAATTTGGGTGAAAATTCTTCATTTGGGGTTTGTCTGATGTTTTCTCATAATTAAATGAAAGTTATGTATTTGTGGAAGAAGACCAAGAAATGATGTGCCCTTCTCAGTGAGTGCATCCTATCAGGAAATCCATGATGTCAGCATAACACATTACTGGTAATGTAACTTTGGCCCCTTAAGTTAGTGTCTGCCAAGATTCTCCATTGTGAAGATACTACTTTCTCTTTGTAATTAGTATATTGTCGAGAGAGAGTCTGAGATTATGCAGGTGTCTTGTTTCTAATTATATTTTGCCCACTGATTTTAGCATCCATTGAGTCTTTTCCTAAGACAATTATTACTGTGGCATTTGCCAAACACTGGTTTTATATTTCCGCCATTCCTTCTACATTTACTCACTGGAATTTTACTGTAAGGAAAAGCAGTCTTTCCTGCTGTATTTACTTATTTACTCAATCATTTGCTTTTATCAGTACAGACTCATGGATATTTATTTTATTCAGTGGGTTATAATTCAATATTATCATTTTTTATTTTGCTGCCCTAATTATCACAGCTTTGACAATTAAGAGCTAATTCAGGTTGGTGTCTAAGGTTTTCAATATGTTCCCATCATTTATTGAACACTTACTTTCTAGCACCACAAGGTGATCCAGGCTTATCTTGTACTTTCTGAACCCAGTCCTTGATTCAGTCATTTTATTGAAAAATAGTACTTAGAAACCAACTTCTGGGTTATAGGTATACTCATTGCTGCTGGGTCTCATTGCTTCTGGTCTTTCTAAGTGAACAAAGCAAGGAACTATATAATTGACTAAAGAGTGTAGCCAAGCATTAGTATCATTTTTTTTCACTTTTTATCACTTTATTGATGTGTAACTTACACCATAAATCCCCATATTCTAAATGTACAACTCAATAATTTTAAAGTAAATTTGCATATTTGTTCAAACATCACCACAATTAGTGTCTTTTCAAAGCTTCCTAAGTGATTCTAATGACAGTCAAGAGTTTAAGACCACTAAACTGGCCCACAATTGTTGGTGCTTTTTGCTACCACAGGGTGTCACTATTAGAGGCCCATCTGCTACTTGGAAACACTGGGCTTCTCCTATACTGCAGCGCCCCTTCTGGTTTAGATCCAGTGGAACCTGTTTCGCATTAAATAAATTGCAGCTCAAAATCAGTCTTCATTCTCCAAAGTTCAATCAAAATCCCTGAGCTACATTTGAGGCAGCCTCCAGAAAAAGTTACACACTTGTCCAAACCAGTTCTCCACTAGACTCTTGTGCATGTCACTAAACCAGACTTCATTTGTGACTTTTTAAAGAGCATTCTCTTTTTCATGTCAGTTGGTTCTGTCTACCTCAGCAACCAGCTGAGCATAACCGTAAACAAAGGAAAAGCCAACGTAAAGTTTAAATATCTCCAATATGAGATACTCCTTTGAATATCTCCCTTGAGAAGCACTCTTACTGTTCTACATATAAAGGGTGTGGCTAACAGGGACTCAGTCTGGGAGATGTTGAAATGGTTTCCTTAGGCAGGTGATACTTGAACAGAGCTTTAACTGATGTCTACTAATAAACTTGGTGCAACACAGAGAGGTGAGGGAGGGCACATCCCAGGCAAAGCAAGCAGCATATGCAAAGACCCCGCAGGAGGATAGAACAGGAAGGCTAGTGTGACCAGTGCACAGAGAGATAATGGGAAATATGTTACTAGATAAGACTCGACAAACAGACCTGAGGCCAGATCATCCAGGTTCTTAAGAGAACTGAAGGATTTTGCTCCTAATCTTAAAAGCAATGGAGTCTCACTGAAAAAATTTAAATGCTGGATTAGAGGAAGATGGGGGGATTACATGACATGAAAATATTTACTGAGAAAAGTTCACTGTGACTGAAGCAAAGAAAACAGACTGGCAAAAGTAGCTAGTGGAAAATCAGCTAGAAATCTAATGCTTTGAAACAGGGAGAAATGATTAAAAAAAAAAAAAAAACCCAGTGGGTGACTGCAATGATGCTAATACTGAGAAACACAATAGACAGACAGGACTTAATGATTGGTTGACTCTGGGGGCTGAGAGTGAGAAAGGCAACACGGATGACTCAAGTTAACAGACTGTACCACCCGCTTCTCCTTCTTATCTCAGTCCTCTATGGCCTTCCTCGTCATTCTTTTTAAACTTTTAGCTCTAGCTCTCTGTCATTCTCTCTATCTTGTGATAATTCTTGATCATTTCAATATATAGGTAGAAAATCCTTCCATTATCCTGGGTGCTTAGCTCCTTGATTTCCTCTCCTTCAATCATCCTGTATTCTATGTTACCTTAGCCACTGATTCCCATGGACATATACTTGACCTTACACTACTATTAACTGAAATCCTTCCATAGTCTCATTTGCAAAACAACAACAACAACAAAACCCCAAAACAAACAAACAAAAACCTCCTTTTGGTATTACTGCAACGCCAATATTTTTTGACCCTACTGGGTCCTGTATTCCACTGATTCTGGACTGTCCCTCATTTCATCATATGCTCACTTTCATTATTAAACATCTTAAATTCCAGAATTAGTCATTGTTATCACTCTCTCTCATGTACTCACACCTCACTTAGGTCCCTCTCAATCTGTATAATCACTTGGCCAAGCCACCACAATGATAATAAATGATGCCCTTTGAAGTTGTGTAAAAATAAGGCATATGCTGATGTATTGTTTTCCCCTTAAGATCGATTCTCTTTTCTTCTACTCCCCACTAGAAGCCCTGGGAAGCTGACCTGTAAGGACTAAATATATATAGTGTCCTCATGCCCTCTGGCTTTCAAATAGTTCAACCAATGGAAAACACTAGCACGAAATAGAAGGGATAGAGGATAATACAGTTCTGGTTATTTATTTCACTAGTTTCATTGCAAGTTCATCAAAGGCTGTCTGTGTCCCTAACCGAAGTCAGTTCACTGGCTTGTTGTAGGGGATTCATTCTCCTTCTGAATTTTAGAAATCTCTCCTTTCACCCAGGGCTTCCATCTAGAGATGTTAGTAGCTCTACTGCTAGTAGACTTGGGTTCCTGCATGTCCTTGTAGTTTGACTGCACTATATCCACAACTTTTGTTTTACATTTATTACTGAAGTATAATTGACAATGAAATGCACATGAGCCAATCAATTCTGACAAATGTATACACCTGAAAATCCCACATTCCAATTAAGATATATAACATTTCCATCATACCAGAAAGTTTTCTCATGACCCTTTCCAGTCTGTACACTGTCTGCCAAGGTAAGTACTATTCAGATTTCTATTCCCATACATGACTTTTACTTATTTTAAACTTCTGTAAATTAAATTAGTTTTTATTCTTTTGTGTCTTGCTTTTTGCTCTCAGCATCACAGCTATGAGATGTATGTGTATTATGTCTCTTTTCACTGTGTTATTCCACTGCATGAATACACTACAATTGATCTCATCTCCCATGTAAAGACATGTAAGTGGTTTCTAGTTATTGACTTTTATACACAATGATATTATGAGTATTCCTCTACAATCTTTTTGTGGGTATATGTTTTCATTTTCCTTAGATAATTAAAGAGGAGTAGAATTGGTGAGTCATAAGGAAAACCTATGTTAACTTTGTACGAAATTGCCATATAGGTTTTCAAAGTGATTGAATAATTTTATATTCCATAAGTAATGTAGGACGGCTCCAATTGCGCCATGTTTTCACAATATTTGGGGTTGTTCTATGGTTTTTATATTTTTAGCCATTTTACTGAGTGTATAGTAGTATCTCATTGTGGTTTTAACTTAGATTTCTAATACTGAGCAAATTCTTGTGTGCTTTTTGACTATTTGTCAGTCTTCTTTTGGAAGATGTCCCAGTCTTTGGCCCAGTAGGGAGGGTAGCATTTATCTTTTTTATAATTGAATTATAAGAGGTTTTTTTTCTTTAATGTTGTCAATGTAAGGCTTTGAAACTATCTACTCTTACTCCCTTTCTTCATCTTTCTAGTTAGCCTGAGCTTAAAATCTCTTGCATATTTCCTAAAGAATGAGTCAACATATGTATGTGTATGTGTGACTGAAACATTATGCTGTACACCAGAAATTGACACACTGTAACTGACTATACTTCAATTTTAAAAAAGAGAGAGAATGAATCAAATGCCTGTTCCAAAGACTTTCCAGTTATACACGGTATTCTTTATCATTTCGTCCTCATGAACCTCCACAGCACAGCATAGAATAGTGCTTTGTGTTCAGTGTCAAACAAAAGGGAGTGAAGTCACACTTCCATAGTCATAGGAACAACATAATTACCTCTCTCTCTCTTAGGGTTCAGATGATCACTAATAGTGAACATATTTTTAAGAAAATAAAGTTTGGCTAATTCAGACAGTAAATACACAAGCAAATTATGGCATAAAATAAGAGCTACATCAAACACTTTAAGGTGGTCAATAAATGGTAGCCTCTTCTCCCCCAAATGATTTCATCCACTATTTGAGGAGGGTGAGAGGTAAAAAAGAAATTGTTGCAATTTTAAAATAAAGTTCACTTGTGTTTTTGCTACCAACCTCAGTTCTCTCTTCAGGCAAAAAATTCATTTCTATTGGGCCCAATTGGGATATAGAGTGTTTTACAAAAGGGGTGCAAAGAGGTTACAAAGTAGCTTTCAAGAATATTTTTTGCTTATTGTGGGAGGAAAGAGAGAGTAGGCAAAGAGCTCTGGGAACAAAATTGTCTCTCCCACTAATTCTATCAGTTAAAGATTCATAGTACTTAATGAGCTGTTCTTTTAAAGTGCAAAAGTCTTATAGGGTTAAGCCTCATTTGCACCAGAATGTCATTAAACAAATAATCCATTTTAGCTAAAATTCAAGTAAGGCAGAAAGGTTTGTGGTAGGGGAAGGAGATGTGAAGAAACTTTCTGAGGATTAGGGGAAGTGGTAGACTCCTCATAGCTAGAGACCCAAAAGGCAGTGAGCATCTGAAACTAGGAAAAGAGATGGCAGGGTTTCAAAAGAGAAAGGGGCAATGGCCAAGTTCAGTGTTGACATTTTGATCAGAGGCAAAGAACAAGGGATGTGGGCAACTCATATTCCAGCAGGACTTTCAGATGACTACAGTAAGATAGTCAGACTAATAATAATAATTTCTCTTATTTTCATACAAAAATTATAATTCCTACAACAATTTTGCAATACAGATACTATATCATCATTTCCTGATTGAGGAAACTTGCACACAGAAAAATTACATAGCTTGCTCGAGGTCACACCAAACTACATAAATGTAAGGGCAGAATTTGACTACAGTTTCCAAAAAAAAATTTTTTTTGACTGAAAAATGTCCCTTATCTTCAAGGAAGGCTTCTACATTCGGCAGGCTACAAATCTCATCTTCCTTCATTTCGGCTCAATTTTCTCGGTCTACAGCTTATTGGACTTTCTAGTTCGTCTCAATGTCTTTCTGGTCAACCTATGCCCTCTTAGAGAAGGGTGTCAAAGAGTGGAAAGAATTCAAACTGTAGATTCAGACACCCTGGGATCCACAATTCATCTCTGCCTCTTATGTGCTAAGTGGCTGTCAGCATATTTCCTTGTCTGTAAAATAGGTGATCATACCTAGCTTACAGTATTATTGGTGGTTATTTGAATTATCTATTGCTGCATAACAAACCATCTTATAATTTAGTGACTTAAAAAATTGATATTTATTCTGCTAATAATTCTGTGATCTGATCAGAGTCTGGTAGGGACAGCTCATCTCTGTTGTACTTAGTATCAGCTGGGCAGCTTGAAGGCGAGGGCCAGAATCATGTAAAGGCTTAGTTACTCACGACTCTGACAACTGATTCTAGCTGTGGTCTAATACCTTAGCTGGTGCCGGAACATCCACACAGGGCCTTTCTCTTTAGCTCAAGCTTCCTCGCAACATGGGTTCCCAAATATAAGCATTCTAAGAGAAAGAGCTGTTAGGTGGAAGCTCTATTCCTTATTATGCTCTAGCCTCAGAAACTACATGGCATCACTCTTTGTAGCATTCTATTCTTTGAGGTAATCACTAAGGTCTGCCCAACTTTTAGGGAATGGGACATATATTCCATTAATGAGGGAGTGGCAGTGCTCTAGAAGAGCACTGGGGGCCAAAAGTCATGTGGATGCTGTTCTTGTAAACTGAAATCTGCCACGATCAACTTTCAGGCCACACCATTTCACACCTCTTACACATGCAAAATACACTCACTTTCTTCCCCAAGACCTCTCTCTGAAGCTCATCAGGCTTAGACTTGAGGTCTAGGATCTTGTCATCTAAATCAGATGAAAGTTTTTGGGTGCAGTCCCTTGGGTTTAGTAGCTTGAGTGCCATTCCTCTTGATCTGCATGTCTCTGAACTAAAGAGATGATTCACCCACTCCACATTCACTTGACATACAATGATGTGTTAGATGGAGAACTACTACATGTACTCATACTCAAAAAAGAGGTAAAACAGATGAAACACAGCAGTCACTGGTTATTAACAGTTCTGAAATACAGCCAGGTACACGTTACCAGTTCCTTGATAAGTGCTCAGTCCTACTACCAGGAGATCTCTGTGGCTCTTTGCTTTGCTTTTTGGGTTTTTTTCAACCACTTATTTATCTTTTCTATTCCATAAAATGAATGTCACCTTTGAGTAACAGTTGAGTGGTTTTTTTAGTCTGCTTCCTGCCCATAGATTTTGAAAGGTCCAAATGTATCTTTTAATGTTGTACTATTGCTATACTCTTCAGTACAAGGAGATTAAATTCCTTTAAACATTTTGTGGGTTTCTTACAAATCAATTTATAATCCACCCCATTAGACAAAAGAAATATGTCCAAATCTCATTGGGATAAACATTTTTTTTGACTTGAGCTCTCTTTAAGGACATCTCCTTTAAGATTCTTAGAAAACTTATTGTTTAACAGAAAGAATCTTTGAGGCATCTATTAAAATCCCTAGAGGGCCTTTTGTCTGTTTGAAATGGTCTATAAGGCACTATCTAAAAAATTTATGAGGTTTTAACAAAAGGTTTTTTATTTAGACCATTTTCCTGACAGCACCCTGGATTCGATCTCTGCTCAGAAACCACATCTTAATTTTAGCATCATTTGCCATCTGGAGAGGCTGGGAATGAGAAACAGTTTTCTTTTCCAATCCAGCAAGTCCTAAAGACTTTATATATAACAGTTCTTTCTTTAGCTCATCTTTCTTCCTTGCATTTTACTACAGGCAGCTAGAAGCAGATAAGAGACAAAGCACATTCAACCCTCTTTCAGCAATTTTTCTTCACTGGAAAATAGGTATATTTCTTATTTTCCACCTTATTGCAGGAGACATTGTTGCTAAACTTTCTGTCACTACATAACAAGAGTACCCTTTCCTCTAGCTTCCTACATTTCCCTCTTTTCTTTAAGTCTTCACTTAAAGCCTTTTTAAGGCCCCTGAGGCTTCCTTTACTTGTTCCCTTGACCCCTTTAAGATTTCACTAACACTGTCTTAAAGATGCTTCCCATTTCTGCCTGCCTCCTACTCCTAAAGCTACTTCCACATATATTTGGTTTAGTTTTGCCTGTACTTTACTTCCTGAAACCAAAATGTGTTCCAGCTGTTTACCCCTGCTTATAAAACCATCCTAAAACTCATGGCCTAAAAGAACATTTATTTTGCTCAGAAGTCTGTAATTTGAGAAAAACTCTGTGGCGATTGCTCATCTCTGCTCAACCAAGCCTTAGCAGGGGCAGCTTAAAGGCTGATGACTTAATTAACTTTTTATCTCTGTTCTGTGATGTTTTGGACATCAGCTGGTAGACTTAAAGCTTACAAATGACTTGTAGGCTGGGGCCTAGAATCACCTGAGGGCTTGTTAACTTACATGCCTGATGGTTGATATTGGCTATTGGCTGAGACCTTTACTAGGGCTGTTGGCCAGAATACCTACATGTAATCTTTCCACATGTTCTGAGCTTTCTTACAACATGGTGATTGGATTGCAAGAGCAAACACTTTGAGAGAAAAAAATCAGCCAATAAGAAGATGTATTACCTTTTATGACTTACCCTTAGAAGTCATGGATGTCACTTCTGCTGCATTTTTTCATTGAGATAGTCACACAGGCCCCGTAAGTTCAAGTGGAAGAGAAATACCTTCCACAGATGGGATATGCACTAGATTCTGGAAGGGTACATGAGACCAAAAAATGTTATTGACATTTTTGGAAAATATAGTCTGCCTCTAAAGAGTTAAATAATTTACATTAAAAAAGTAAATAACACATTTCAGTTTTATGTCTCAAGCAAAACAAACATTATTTTTCTAACTTCGTCCAAAATACTGCCTTAACATTGGGTATATTCATGGTCTTTAAAGACACCTTGGATTGAATGTAAAATCTTGTGGGTATATATATGTGTGTATAATTTTTATGTGGGAGAATACATCCCATTCTTAAAATATCATTGACCAGAAACAAATACAGTTAAGAACCATTGCTGTGATCTGTACTACAGAGTACAATATTTTTAAAATATATTTTTGGAAAAGGGGCATATTTCCTGTAATGCTGAAAGTCAATTTTGCAGAAATTTCCTTCAAAGAAATTAACAGGAGGAAAAAGGAGCATTGGTACAAAACAGTTAAATTTCTCATCATTTTTATAATCTAATCAATATGTATTATAAAGTCTCAAGCAAACATATATTGTCTCTCTGCTCTATTCTGCCCTTAAATAAGCTCTCTCAATTGAAACCAGAATCAATTTGCAGTAATTCAGCTTTCCTATTTCTTTAGAGTAGGCATCAAAGAAGGTACATTATGATAGTATTGAAAGCCACTGGGGACTGTGTCAACCTGTCCCTAGAGTTGTTTGTTCTCAAATTTTGATAACAAGCTCTGGTTTCATGAATCTAGCTTCAAAAGACATTAAGCTAGATTCACATGGGTCATGATTCAGAGGTTACCAAGCCTTGTGAAGGAAAAGTAACAAAGCAAAATTATTTTCCCCTTCTAACCTAGGCCTTATCACTAAAATTCCCATTGTCTACTGCTTCTTGAGTAACTAGAGTGGAAAATGGAAGAATACACATAATCAGAAAAAGAAAAAGTGGTAGTAAGAAAAAAAGACGTAAGTGCTACATTAGGAAGAATGTCAGGCACTTGCCACTCCAATTCCAGAGAAGAGAAAACTGTAACTGTCAGAAATAAGATGGAAGTGTCAAAAGTATATATAATTACCTACATTCATTTAGAATATTCATCAATGGTTTTGTTCTAGAGTTCTGTAAAAATTGCAAATTTCATAGAGAATTAACACTAAAGATCCAAGTAATATAGGCACTATACAAAATATTCAAGCTTTTCCTACAAAGAAATTGAACACTGCAGGGACAAGCTTTGGAGATATTTGCCTGCTTACAAGTAGTCTGTCCCTCAGGAGTTATTATCACTCACCACTTCCTGCCATCTGTCTATACCCATCCCTCAATATGAACAAATGACTGTGAAGCTCTTTTGATCTTTCTTTCTCATTCCCTGTCCCTGCCCCCTTTATAGTATAAGCACATTTGGACACATCCAAAATTTTATTTTAGGTACTTGACTTGATTCAGTCTCAAAAGACCTAGCCCATAGAATGGAAAAGCTTTTTGATAAGTTATTGGAAAAACAAATATAATACATTAGAAACTTTAAAAATAAAAGCAGGTACTTCTGCTTCCATGTATTACAGGCTATCTGGTGCTATAATCATCTTCCTGTCATAAACAGCTAAAAATATGAAATTAATGAAATACATGAACAGTGTATGTGTGTAATAAATATGTAAAATAAACTTGTGAAATATGCAGTTGATACTTGAACAACACTGGTTTAAATTGTGCGGGTCCACCTATATGAGGATTTTTTCACTAGTAAATAATACAGTACTACACCATCCACGGTTGGTTGAATTCCCAAATGCCAAACTGCAGATAGGTAGGATGGGCAGATGGGGAGGAACCACATATATGGAAAGCTGTTTATAATTTTAATGGAATTTTCAACTGCATGGAGGATTGGTGCCCCTAGTTCCAGTGTTGTTCAAAGGTCAATTATACATGGAATATTATATGTTTTCTACTATATATAACACAGTGACACATATATATTTCAGACATTCAACAGTAAGAAGCACAGGGTTTTAATCACTAAATTGAGGGAAACACATGAAACAAGTAACCCCACCATTACCCATGATCTTTTCCTGATGGTGCTTCCTGGGGGATTTTAAGGAGACAGGTGAAAACAACCTCACTG
The DNA here is from genome assembly GCF_036321535.1 of Camelus dromedarius. Taxonomy (NCBI): domain Eukaryota; kingdom Metazoa; phylum Chordata; class Mammalia; order Artiodactyla; family Camelidae; genus Camelus; species Camelus dromedarius. The sequence continues at coordinate 35,339,373 of NC_087439.1, forward strand.
AATTGAGGAGGCAGAGTTTGGAGTTTGAGACTGCTAAGACAACTTGTTTTTGTAGAACAGGAGAGAGCTTCACAGAGAAATAGCTTCAAAAGTCTGCAATGAAGTACCCTTGAGTCTTTTGCTAAATACAGTGTAGTGCATACTTAGGTGAATTGTCATCAGACAAGGCAAAGGACATTTACTGAGAAGTTGTAAACCCAACAATTCTCAAAGCTCACACAGGACTTGGAAATGTTTGAGTACTGACCAGGCAGCATGTATAGAGCTTATTGAAGCCTGGGGCATTCAGTTGAAACCTTAGGAGGGCCAAACCTTTGTAATAGGGTTAAACTAGCCCTAAAGTTAGGCTACTCTAGACTTAGCTTAATAAAAGTTTAAAAACAAGATTTCAAAGGATGAAACTATCCTCCAAGCCTCTTAACTGCCTTCTAAATCAAACTTCAACTCTCCAGATAGGACGATCATAAAATCAAGACACTCAATAATGTAATCTTTACATTGTCTAGCTTCTAATAAAGATTACTAGACATGCAAATAAGAGGAAAAATCTGATCCATAAACAAGAGAAAAATCAGTTAAAAGAAACAGACCCAGAGGAAGACAGAGACTTTAAAATACTTATCATAAATATGTTCAAGGACTAAAAGTACACATGAAAATAGTGAGAAAAGAAATAGTATAAAAAAGATCCAAACATTACTTTTAGAGCTGAAAAATGTAATATTTGAAATGAATATTTCACTAGAGATGTTTATCAGCAGATTGGAAAATACAAAAGAAAGAGGCAATAAACTTTAAGTCATAAGCTATAGAGATAGATCAAACTAAAGCACAGAGAGAAAAGCAGCAGCAGAAAAAATTAATAAAACCTAAGTTACCAGAGGAAAATATCAGGTTGTCTAATATACACGTATTTGAAGTCCTCTATAAAAGATAGGAAAGTGCATGGGGAAGAAAAAAATCTGAAGAAATTGTAGGGGCCAGAAACTTTCCAGATATAATGAAAACTATACACACATCTCAAAACTTCAATGAAACAAAAGTAGAATAAAAACAAAGAAAACCACATCTAGGCCCATCATAGTCACATTGCTGAAAACCTGTGAAAAGAGAAAATCTTAGGACAGCAAATAAAGGGCACAATACAGAGGAAGACAAGAATTATCATTGTCCATTTTATCAGAAACAATGCAAACTAGAAGATAATGAAACAACACCTTTAAAGTGATGACCAATCAACCAACAAACAAGCAAACCCCAAAACAAACTAAAAACAAACCCTGTTAATTTACATTTCTATGTCCAGCCAAAATATTGTTCAAAAATGAGAGGTAATTTTCATATTAACAAAAGCTGAATTTGGTGCTGTACAAGAAATATTAAAGAAAAATCTGACTGAAGAAAATAATATCAGATTAAAGCTTAAATCTACACACAGAGATGAAGAGCTATAGTAAATATGATGAACAATAGTGCTCATTTAAGAATTTTTAATTTCATATACTTAAAATGTTATTGACGGTTTAAAGCAAAAAGTAAGTCAATATATTGTGAAATTACAGCTTATGTAAAAGTAAATTGTATGACAACAAATGAATAGAGGAAGGAGAAAATGGAAATATATTTTGTAAAATTCCTACATCATATATATAAACGGTATCCTGTCTACACTGTCTACAAGAAATCCACTTTAAATATAAATACAAAGATATATTAAAGTAAAATGATGTAAAAATACATACCATGAAAATACTACTCATAAGAAAGCTACAGTGGCTATATTACTATTATACAACACAGACTTCAGAATAAGATTATGAGACATAAAAAGAGACATCTTATACTAGTAAAATGATACATTTTCAAGATTATCCACATAATCTAAATGTGAATGCACTTAAAAATAGCTTCCAAATATATAAACAAAAAACAACTAAGTGAAAGGAGAAACCAACAAATCCACAATTACAGTTGAAGTTTTCAACATCTTTCTTTCAGTAACTGGTAGAATAGAGAAATCAGATAGTATAAAAAGATTTTAAAACTTTATCAAGCAACTTGACTTTATTTACATTTATAGAGGACTATACACAAAACTACAGAATACATATCCTTTTCAAGTACACCCAGAATACTCATCAAGATAAACCGTATTCTGGACCATAAAACAAATCTTAATCAGTTAAAAAGGGAAGAAACCATTTGGAGTATGGACAACTTAGGACAAAACTATCAGTAAATAGAACTAGATTTGCGCTCAGGAGACTGATTCTGGTAGCCAGAACATGTCATCTGCACAGGGGACATACTGCCAGCTTCTGGAAAGACGTTCTTTTTCCCCAGGGATCTGTTGGTCAAAGTATACAGAACTTGCTTGTTCCTAATTGCTAAGTAGAAAGGAGAACGGGACTTTGCTCCCTCCTATACCCTGTATTTTTTATGATTTAGAGCCACCATACTTATTATTTAGAACAATTGCTAATGATCTGAAAGGGAGGAAACTTACAGGAGTAGAAATGAACTAAAACAGTAGCAGCATAAAGATGGAGAGGAAAGATAGTTATACTAAGGTAGTAGAAGTAATAGGACGTGGTTATTGGGTGGATCATAGGCAAGATTATAGGTTTGTCATGAAGAAAGTGAGTTCACTGTGACAAAATATTTGTATCTAGTCTATATAAAGAACACTCACAGCTCAATAATAAGAAAATAAACAACCAATTAAAAATGGGTGAAGTATTTTAACATACCTCCCAGTATAGAATCAGTATTCACAGGAAGAAGCTAAATATCATTAGCCATCACAAAAGTATAATTTACAATAGCAAGGAGATACTACTGCATTGTCACTAGAAGTGCTAAAATAAAAAAATCTGGAGCAACTATTACTCTCATACATCCACAGTCAGAGTGTAAAATGATGCAAATACTTTGGACAATAGTTTTCATTTACCATTTGATCCAGAAATTACACTCCTGGGTATTCACTCAAGAGAAATAAAAATACATATCCACAATAAAACTTATACATCCATGTTCATAGCAGATTTATTCATAATAGCTCCAAACTGGAAAAGCCAAATGTCCAAAGGTGACTGGATAAACAAATTTTGATATGTTAATACAACAGACTGTACCCAGCAATACCAAAGAAAAAGCTGCGGATATATCTAACAATGTGAATGAATCTCAAAAACATTATGCTAAGCAAAGGAGTTCAGACACAAAAAAGGACATTTTAACATTCGAGTCTGAAGTAACTATAAGCACATCAGAGTGAACATATCAGGAAGCAACTAAAAGAGATCTCTTTTTCTATTGATATTTCTATTGATATTTCTATTGATATCTCTTTTTCTATTGATATTTGAATATGTTTATTGTGACAGGAATGTTGTTAAAGACAAATAGTAGATGATATCACCAAAATGAAAAGGATGGAAAGAGCTAAAGCAGAAACTTGGGTAAATGTTAGCATTTTAGGGATACACAGAGAAAGGAAAATATGTGAAGAACACTGAGAAAGAGAAAACGAGGTAGGAGGAAGAGAACCAGAAGAAAGTGATATTTTGGAAAATAATTCTGGGAAAAGATATTCTGTGTCAAAGATCCTAGAAGGACTAAGAAAAAAAGGGTAAAGTGTTCTATGCCCTAGGCTACATACGGTCATTCGTGAGCATAAAGGCAATTTTAGAAGAGCAATGAGAACAAAAGTTCTATTGCAGTGGGCCGAGGAGTGGATGAGCAGAGAGAGGATGGGGACAGAGAATGTACCCTACATCTACAAAAGTTTGTTTCATAAAGGAAAGAAGAAATAAAGAAATAGCCAAGTCTGTGTATTTCTATGAATTTCTATGAATATCTTCTTCCTACCTGATTATAAATTTGGGCTATTTAATAAATACCTTTCAGCAAATGGATTCTCAGTAAGAGGTTCATGATATCACCCATTACTTCTGATAAAGGAAAAGCTGACTTAGAGAAAAGCACATTTTATGAACTAGTTCATGTATTATATAAAAGCAAAGATCCAGATTGCAGTATAGAATTGAAATGTGTTTTTGCAAAGTCTTGTTTTTGCTCTATGTAGAAAACGAGGCTGGATTTCCCTGTTCTGGTTCACTTATATCTCATGTGATTGTGTCACCTTGTGTTTCTCCATTTAAAAATAAAAGGCAAACTCAGCAATTCCTTTTTTCTTAAACTGCTTCAGTAACCAGCAGTTGCCACATTAAAAGCTTTAGCTGGAAGATTATAAAAATAGTCTAATGCTTCCTAGCAGGTAACTACTTTTGAACCAATTCTCCTTTCAGGGGTATATTGAGGTCAAATCAAATGGCCCAGGAAGGACAGGCAAAGAGAGAGAAGAGAGAGCTGGTTGACATTCAAATGGCAAAAGTGCATTTTGTTTGGAATGTTTTGTGCAAATGTTAAACAGTGCCCACATTTAAACACCTGCTTCTTGTTTAGAAGAGTTCAAATGAACACTTTCAAACACAATTGAGTAACACTCAAAAGAAAATCAAGTGTAATTTCCTAAGTTGCTGAAGCAAGGGTTCTTCTATGAAATCACTATTGTATTTTTAAACTGAATTTGATTATATTTGAAATTTACTGCACACAGTTCACTGGTACCTGGAAATTTCTTCATGCAGAGATAAAATTACAAGAAAAACTTTTAAAAATGATTGTTTCTGTGTGTGTTTTAAAATACCCTAGGTCATATCTGTGATAAAACTAAATTACTAAAGATAAAATCTAATAATCTTTAATAATTTTTCATTTAATTATTCTCTTCCTTGTGAATAAATTTTGCTTTTCTTTTAAGACACATTAAAAAGTAGGGGAAAAGCACCATATAAAGACACCTACAAGACACCAACTGTATAGCTTATCTTGAAATTCTTCACTTGTCTGCTATCTCTAAATATTCACCAATTAGGGAAGAAATGTAATAGTGGGGTTTTCAGGTTTCTTTGATAAATTTCCTAAGAAGGTAACTCTTTTACTGCCTTTATTAAATACCAACTTCACATCACCATTGCTACTTTGAAACCTTCAGTCTCTCTCAACGACAGGATCAAATTTAAATGCTGTAATTAGAACTTTATACAAACCGTGCATTCTAGTTCTGTGGTTACTCACTGCCATGAGCTTCCCTGACTTGGTTTCGGTTATTTTTCCTACCAGGGACTTCTCAGTCTATTCCACTTATACAGATCTTTCCCATCTTACAGCATCAGCTTATTAATTTTCTTGACTCTTCCAACTTAACTCATATGTCATTTCCATGTCTTTGTTGTCATTTAATATCTGTACTCACACTCAGTCTTAATAATTTTCTTCCTATGACATCTCTTGTATTACTAGCTTCTAAGGTTAGATAGCAATTCCTGTGCATGCTTTGTCTTCCTTAATAGATTATTTTTTTAAATGCAAGAACTTACTGTTTTCTTAGCACCACCTAAAATGACTGTTACAATACTATGCACTTAGCAGCAATATTTGATAAAGATTTGTTGACTAATGTATGAGAGGAAAAGAATTGCAACCTACTTGAATTATAGAAATGATTGTAATTACAATTTCGTTAGATACAGCATTAACCAAAAAAAAAAAAAAAAAAAACCTCTATAGAAAAAATGTTTCTCATTAAATAATTTTAAAGAAACTATTCAAACTGAAGTTTTAATAACTCTCCTTAACTGAACATATGTATATTTCCTCTAAAAGTCATACAGCATTTCTTTAAAATCTCACCTCTAGAACATCCCATTAAACAGCCTGGATTTAGTAATCTCTTCATCTCCAGGAATCCATCCTAAGGGAAAAAAAGGTAAATATTCAATTTTAACTTCACTTATTAGGTACATTATTTCATCAGTGTGAATGTTTACCAACTTTTGTGTACATTAGTGTTAAAAAAAATCAAACGTTGAAAAGTTATTACAAAAGTAGAACTGAAGAAAAAATACTATTACTAGTATTGCTGAAAATAAACAATTTGTTTTATTTATTGTATAAGTTCATAATCTAGATTTACATAAAATAAATATATTTTGCCTATCTCCTCAACTCCAAGAAGAAACTAAGGATGAAGCCTGACTTAATGATGGTTGAGCAAGAATATCTGGCTTGTGAATCTGATTAAGTACCCATTCAATGCAAGATAATGAGGATGCATTAAAAAAACTGCCCTTCAAATGGAAAAAAATGAGGAAGCAAAAGAGCTACAGAACCCATACCAGAAATAAAACCAATGCAGGGTTCTGCTTCTCTTATGCTGAGTCCTAGAAAAGTCTTTGTAGGGTTGGAACTATAAACCAAACAAATGAATTTTCTCATATTCTCATAATGTCTGTCTGGAACAGCTACTATGAATTTAGCTAAACTATTCTTGATTTGGTTTATATCTATCCCTTAAATTTTATTACAGACATTTGCAGGGGGTGGGGAAGGTTAATGCATTCCTCAGAGTATTTCTCACTGTGCAAAACAATATTTTCCTCTTAATGTTTTAAAACTACATCTTCAAACTTACCTGAAATGACCCCTAATTCTAGTGCTCAAGGATTAGGCACTGTGATACTACATACTACAAGATATATGATGTAATATAATGCCAGTTAATGCATAGTGCCATAAAGAAAAATAAAACAGGCTGAGTGGATGGTGAATGTCAAAGGGTGCCACTCTAGAAAGAGTGGCAAGAAAGGCCTGCTTGGTGTGACCGTTTTTGAACAGAAACCTTAACCATACAAATATCTGAGGAATAACATTCCAGGCAGAGGACTTAGAGCAAATCCCCTGGACAGGTGTGTGGATGGCAAGTTCAAGGAACAGCAAGAAGCAGGAGTTTAGAGAAAGCTGAGGCTGGAGGTAAGAAGATACCAGAAATGAAGGCAAAAACTTTGTCAGGGTCCATATCTCCAGGGCACCTGTAGACTTTGTTAGTGAGAGCAGGCCAACCCAGTCGTCGTTCAATAAATGCTCAAATATTTTTCCTGTTACTCTACAGGAAAAATAAAACAAAGACTATTGTCCTAAGTGTCATGTAGAGAAATAGCTGTTGAAGAAGCAAGTGTCTCTTCCAAGAAGGAAGGAAGGAAAATTCCAGAGCCCACTGGAACCAGCATTTAAATTTCCAAAATCCCCTCCATCTAGTGAATGCAAATATAAATACATTTTTAAAATAATAGAACATAATTGTATAGAAACTGAAATATGACACTTTTTATTTAAAATAGAGCTCTATATGCTTCACAGAAACAAGTGCAAGGAGTGCTTAATTTATTATCTTTGCCATTTTACAAAACAATACATTTTTGGAAAATGCATACATAAAAATATAACATTTAGGCAGATAACTATTTACATCTGAAGGCAGCTAAAAGTTATGCAATAATATTAAAAAGCTTTAAAATAAATACTTTTATGACTTGTTGATAAAGTTAAACATTTTGGTATGAAGGCTATCACTGAGTTCTTACTAAATTCTAAAATAGTCTTATTTCTAAACAAAATAAGCATACATATATTACTATAAAATGCATATTTACACAGGCTAAAAATTAATAAAACATCTGGATATTATTCATTTCTCTTTGAAATTTGGAATTCTCTTCAGCTTCAATGATTAAATTGCAACTACTAAAATTTCCATCTGCATATTTTTTGATATAATTTATTGCCTAATTTTCATTTTAAGACCTAATCTATTTCTTCATATTTCCTATATACATTCATTTGTAACCTGTCTGTGGAAAGGCAATATCTTTTTACATTCTTAAGAATTTCAGCTACCTCATAATAAGCCTTTACAACAGTGATTCTTTTTCACAGTAGTTCAAGAGTTCAAGGCATGTTTTGCAATGTCAAAATGCAATGGTTTTGACATTTGTAATATGTTCTTAGGTATAAGAAAAGTCACACTACCAAAAGAAAAGTATAATTAGTATTAGTACTTTGAAAGTCAATCCAAATTTCCTTTTTTTGAGATCTGAATCATTTTCTGTTTTTAGGACATTTTGAAACCTGAAACACAGATGAAGTTTGAATAATTTTTTCCAGTCTAGGAACAGAAGACTACAAGAGCTTGACACTAGGCATTGTGGAAATGAAGTAGAATCTAATATTTTGGCTAAGATAAACTTACTTTATATAAAGAGAGAAAAAGAGTTGGATTTGTAAAAATGTTTACTTACTTGTATTTAGCCTGTTGGAGGAAATGGAGATATTGGTAAACCCCATTCTAATCCTGCATTGGATAGACAGAACATGGGCATATAATTACCTTTTTAAAGGCAAAGTTAATGAAAGGTTTGGGCATAGAATAAAAACTCAGTGGAGATATAGAAACTAGGGTCCATGAATCTTGCTACAGATTGTCTGGATTGAAAGTTAAATCAAAAAGATACAATCTCTTTTGTTGTCTTGGGAATGTAGGATGGAAATCTAAAGTATTTTTCCCTTTGTTCTCTATTCAGTTTCCAGATGTCAGGAACCATTTAAAAATTTAATTCTCATTTTCTGAAGATACATAAACTAATAAGGTAATTTCCTGCAAAATATAAAAATATTTCTGAGTTCAGGATCCAATTGCAGTTTGGATTTCAGCCCCTACCTGCCTCTCAGCTGAGACGATTCGTATAAAGCACATTCCCAGATGGATCTGGTGACACCTGGCATAAGGCTAACTTCCTAACACATTCAGATTCTTAGTGGCTATGCTAACATTCATGTAGCCCAGAGTAGAAATCTTGCAGTTAAAACTGTTAGATATGGAGAGAAAAACTTCTTGTAGGATAACATGGACCACTGGCAAGAAAATATACTCATATCTGAGAATATTAAAATCTAGGATGAGATAGTGTTCATATTCTTCCAAATGTTGTATTACTCTATAACTGAATTAAGAAGCATCCTGGCAGTTCTTAATAGTGAGATTTTAAAATGAGAATTATTACTTAATTTTAATTCAATATTATATTCCAAACCATATGACATAATAATTTTAAAAGATAGTCTAAGCAAAACAAAGCAACAGCATGAAACATAGCAGAAATAAATTTAGCAGTCATGTTATGGGACATATATTTCACGTTCCCTATCTAAGTCACCATCTCTTAAGTGGAATTTAGCATTAAGGCAAAAGTGGACATTCTTTGTATGTTAGCTAAAAGCTAGAATATAACTAAACCACTAGCCTTTTAAAAATTTAAATGAAAGTCTTCTTTGCTATTAACAAATATCCTCTTCACCACACTAAATGAAAAATTACTAGAGAAGGCATGAGATGAAAGCTCTCATATGTGGATACGGGAAATTAAAATCTTGTTAAGGGGGTGAGTGTGTAGCAATCTGGACAGGGGCTAGAATACTAGAAGAACAGGAATTATACAGTGACCAGAACTGATGAAATCCAGTAAAGATACTTTTTAATGTACTGAGAGAATGTGTATGCCAAAGATGAATTAATGAGAAACTAAGTAAAGAGAAAAGAGAATGTGCTACCAGACATGGTCCCATATTTAACTACCAAATCATCTTTCACTCCTGTTCCAAAGCATAAAGAGAAAGAACAACCTTTACAAAAAGGAGAGGAATCATGAGGCATCCATCTCTTACCATTACTTGCACTAAGAAATCTATATTCTCACAATTTCTAAATTTTGTTCAGTCCTCCAGTGGTTGCCTACCTAGCTTGACAACTATTTTACAATTTTTCCTCATCCTATTTGTTTTTCTCACTGATCTCACCATGAATGAACAAATGATTTTAGCAGAAATAAAAAGAGAAGTGGGATTTGATTATCACCATTAAATGTCATGTTAGTGTACATTCCAGGTAGGCTTAGATGGATGCTAATTATCTTTTAATTAATATATGTTGGATACAGCAGGACACTGTGGTAGATGCCACAACTCGGTCCTCACACCAGTTCTGCTAATAACTAGCAGTCATTTAATCTTGGATCCTTGGTTTCTTCATCTATAAAATATGGAAATTGAGTTATGAAATCTCTTACATTCTTTACAATTTTAAAATTCTGGTTTTGGTTTTTGTCTGTGACATCTCTGAAATAATTTAGACCACCAAGGGATTCTCCTTCATTAAAAGGCTAATGATCAAGTTAAATAGTAGCTAGTAATTTTTTAAAATTAGAAACTAAAGATAATTTTGGGAGACAGTAAGGAAATATTTTAAAAAGAGGTGAGAAAAATAATGAAACATAAAGGAAAAGCTAGAGGTAAAAAAATAGCCAAATATCTGAAAATTTGCATTAAAACACTTTGAAAAACTGCCTAGATTATAGACTTCTACTTAATATTAACATTTTAATGAAATTTTAATATTCCAATTGACATTTTTTTTTTTCTGTTTAGAGGAAGCCTTCAGAAGCGAAGGAATTACTGTCTTCACTAAATAGTGCATCAAGTCCACGTAGGTATTAGCTTATGGAGGGAGCTAACACAAAGCATTAGCAAATACTGAAGTAGTATGTTCCACAAAAGAAATTCAGAATATCTTCAAAAACCACAACGACACCATTTTAAGATACTAATTCTTAATCATTGCCAAGTAACTTAAAATGTTGTACTTGTAAATTTATTTAAAGGAACAATTATTGAAGACATCAACTACCATCAACTTCACTGATTTACTACTGTTACTTTCTTAATTTCCTGATGGGAAATAAAAAGTCCATACTTTAAATAAATTTATTTAAACAAAATACATTTCCATATTTATTTTAAATACTTAGTCAAAAACGATTCCCTGCTAAGTAATTTTGAGTTGAACTTTGTATAATGGCAAACATGGGCTCCCTGCCTTCAGATGACTTGCTAAGTAGGTTCCCTGGTACTTTTTCGTAAACTCTAAGACAGCCCTGAGTTTTCTCTGCCCCAGTAAGTCACATGGTGGCAAAATTCCAGCATAGTATAAGTAGTTCTGTTTTGTTTTGTTTAGTAATTCTACTAAAGCAGAAGTATTACAAATAATAAATTATTATGGAATGTCTAAATCTAATGAATCTATTGTAGATTTTCATTTAAAAATAAAGCTGATTTTGAAGTCTTCAGACACTGCAATCAGGTTACTATTTTCATATTATCATGGAAATTTAAAATGCAAAGTTAATTGAAAGTACAAAGATGAGAAGCAAGTGGTACACCTAAAATAGTGCACGACACAGCCATGTTTCACTTAACTTTCAAGTCAGAATACAAATTAAGAATTCTCGATATGACATGCCAAATATTTTAGACAGAAGGAAGCACACAACGGAATCTGTACCAATTACACACTTAAACGCTTAGCTCACAAGGCAACAAGTTCATGCTGGAATATTGACAACAAATGATGTTTCCCTTAGTTTAAGGAAATGATGCTGCATATAAATCCCATCACCACTTTATACAGTACTGAAATTTCATAAATAGCATTTTCCAAGCTTTATATTATACCCAAAGCTGAAATATTTGAATGGAGCAAAGAACACTGACACTTTGAGTCTAAGAAGAATAATTTTTGCTTAAAACACAATTGAAAAGAAATAAATATTACACAATAAGACTCCATCAAAAAGAAACACTATGAAGTTTAACAGCATAGGTATATACAGTAAATTTGCCTTATGCTCTAAACTGTATCCTATTTTTGTAAGTGAGCATTTTCTATTTATAATCATGCTGAGACTTAAGGAAAAATTAGAACTTTTAACTATTCCTTATCATTTTTGTTAACCTATCCCTTTCTTTAAAAATATATTTGGAAATTGAAACATAAGACTATTCAGTTAGGAGTTATAGTTAACCAACACAAAAACAAGAAAAAATATCTCTAAATGTATAGATAGAAGTTGAATGATATTTGTGATATTAAATGAATTAGAATGAAGTTGAATTAATACAAATATGGAATTATATTTGGTCACTTTCAAATAGATTATAAAACATAATGTCAAGGAAAATGGAGATTTTAAAACCTCCTCTCTTAAAAATTAAATAAATGTACTCATCCAACTTAAGTAAATAAAAGAGGAAATATTATTTTTGTTTATTTGAAATTATAGTGCAATTATAGTAAATAAATAATTTCATTCTCATATATGCAGAAACAATCTATGAAAAACCAAGGTAACAAGCACAAGCAAGATTAGCCCATCACATAAGCTCTTTTTAAGATCCCTTCCCATATGCACTTTAAAAAATTTATTATATTATTTAGATTGTCTAGAATAACCTGATAAAGATACTTTCTAAATGTGTTGAAAATTGAGAGTAGTTTTTGAAACCCACCATCATATAGAATTCAAGACATCCTACTTTGTATTATATTACATCTATTTCTCAATTTACTTCCCCCACACAGTCACATCCCTGTTCCCATTCCCAAATTAGACTGCAAAATCTCTGAGGGCAGAATCTACCTATCTTTTAATTTCCCTTTTGGACCCATAATTATAGCAAGGAAGATCTGGAGTGTTCATATTTTTAAATTAATGGATAACTGAATGAATGAGAGTGAAAGTAAATGCAGAACAAAGGTGTCAGGTTTTTGCTTTTGATGTCTCATCTCAGGCAAATAAAGATGGGTTCAGTAACATATTTCCATAGTAGAATGAAGTATAATCCCTAGATTGTGCTCTATATGATAATCCATAGGTATATCCTTTAGAACACTGTTATCCAAGTCATGCTTTGTAGAAACTACAATGTAGGCAAATGAAAGTTTTCCCATATTTTTAATGAAACAGTTCCATGGTCAAAAAAATTGGGAAATCCATTTTAAAGAAATTCAAGCAACATTTCTTTACTGCTAGACTCCACAAAGCACATGATATGCTAATATGCTCTATCACTTTCTAAGAATCTACCAAAGAACACTTTTGGTCTTGGATCATCTCAGAAAAGGGTTCTAAGAAACTGAGTTTAGGAAATAATATTTTAGAAAAATAAAAGATACCATGATAAATCTTCCTTCAACGAAGCAGAATTATAGATTTTAAGGGAATTCCTTATTTTATTCAGAATTCATCACTTCTGTCTGCACAGCAAGTAGAATAAAGGCAAAATTATCATGAGACTTCTTCAGTACCCACTGCCCATTTTGAAAGGGTAGAGAAAGATTATCTCCTCACAGTTACTGATATCCTCTGTCAGGTATGGCTATTATACTTCATTTAATAAGAGTTTTCTTCATTTCCCCCCAAAATATCTCCTAGTAGCCTCTTCCTTTTCTGTTCTTTTCTTTCTAAATGTGTATGTGCAAAATAGTAGGGATCACTGAAATTCATCCTAAAGACATCTCTGACAATGATTTTTATGGCTGATTAACCTCTGAAAGTATTCAGAAAATATTAATACTCATCTAACAAATAGGGTGACTAGGGAATTTCTATGAGGAAAATGTGGGTGGATATTGTCCTGAGAGTTCATACAGGTCCACTATGATTCTGCAAAATAACTTAATTTGTCTTCTGTTTGACTAAACCATAAATATCATCATGAAAGATGTTTCTGCATAGGGAGAAAAATACTATGGGAATTAAAGGAAAAGTAGGGATCTAGCTAACTTTACAGTGTGGATTATCACAAGATTTGGAACTAGTGCCAATTCTATCACTAGCTATGTGACTTTGGGACATTTCTCAGTGTTTCAAGATGTCAGGTGTCTCATTTGTAAATATGAGAAAGTAACACCCTTAGTGATTTTCAAACTGTTTGCCTCAGGAGCTGCTATGTCAGTGAACTATGAAGAGTAGAACATGGGAGGAGAAACCAAGTAAGTGATCTGACCTCACTTCCATCTTCCAATAAGCAGCTCCACTTTTACATGTTTTGTATGCTAAGGTTCAGAGTAATATTTAATTTTTTTAAAGATCCTGTTCAATTTTTTTAAATAGAGAAAACCATAGATTATATGATCTAAAGCTTTGTTTAGATATAACATGTTCCAGTTCACATTTTTTATGAACATGTTTTCATCTCAGGAAAATAAATGGGCTTTTACATTTTCTTTTCGATTCATTCATGTGCTCCTGATTCAAGTAAAGTAAAACCTAATAACTTTTATTATTTTATATAGCTTATTTTACACTTTTGCAATATCTTCCTTAAATAAAGAGATGAATAGATGTGTTGCTTCTCAAAAAAAATAATAATAATAAGGACAACATGGGGAGCGGATGAAGTCAACTCCCTCTCATGCTTGACTTTAGAGTTATCTTTTTCATGGTGCCTTTGGGCACTTGAATACTGTACTGTATTATCTCTGAGGTAGAACAACAACGACAACACAAAGGCAAAAAAATCACATGAAAAGGAAAAATGAGAAAGAAAGCTGTAAGAGATTTCTTTTTAACATGATTCTCATCATCAGGCTTTGCAGTCTTCTTTGACACAAAGTTGAGAAATAGTCTTCTTAATCCGAAGGGCGGTTAGGCGGGCTGCCCCATTGGCATACCAACACTCACGCATTATTCTCCCCATGACTCGGAGTGCCTTTAAAAGAGGAAGATATCAAAGACTTTAGCACAAAACACAGTGCAAGAGAAGCAAAACCACAAACCCAGGAATTGATACAAAGCTCTGATATAAAAATAGTCAACTTAAAACAATATGAGAATATCAAGGCCAAACCCCTTCAAAAATCCTGTCAAGGACAACTCCCCTCTCAGACAGCCACCAGGGCTTCTCCTCCCAGCTCTCTGAGAGACCAGAGCATCTCGCCTCAGACTGAGACCAAGGTGTCTCCTCTCAGACACAGACCAGGGCTTATCCTCTCAAAAAGAGATGAGGACGTTTGTCCTCAAACAAAAACCAGGGCAACGACTCTCCTAAAAAGACCAGGGCTCTCCCCTCTGACAGAGAAGAAAACCCCTTCCCTTAGACAGAGACCAGGGCAGCTCATCTCAGCCAGACCAGGTGTTGCCCCTCAGACAGGGTTTTTCCCCTCAGACTGTGATTAGGACCACTTGCAGAAAGAGAACAGGGCATCTCCACTCAGACTGAGACCAGGGTTCTCTCAGCAAAAGACCAGAGCTTCACCTCTCAGTGACCAGGGCAAATTCTCTCAGAGAAGGCCAGAGCATCTCCCCTAACACAGAGAAAAGGGTTCTCCCCCCCTGACATAAAAGGGTGTCTTCCCTCAGATAGACACCACGCCATCTCCTATCAGACAGGGACCAAGGCAATTTCTCTCAGAGAACTAGCGATTCTCCCCTCAGACAGTAGCACGTCTCCTCTGAGACTGAGATCAAGGCTTCTACTCTCAGAAAGAGACTAGGGTGTGGCCCCTCAGAAAGAGCCTGGGACAAATTTTCTCAGAAAACGACAAGGGATCCCCCTCAAATGGAGACCAGGGTGACTTCTCTCAGAAAAATACCAGAGCATCTATGCTCAAAGGGGCCAGAACATTTCCACTCTGACTCAGATCAGGGCTTCTCTCAAAGACCACGGTGTCTCTCTGCAGAATGAGACCAGAGCAGCTTCTCTCAGAAGAACGCCAGAGACTCACCCCCTCAGACATAGAACAGAGATCTCCCCTCTGACAGAGAAATGGATGTCTTCCCTCAGACAGAAAACAGGGCGTCCCTTCTCAGACAGGGACCAGGGCGACTTCTCTGAGAAAAAGACCAGGGATTCTTCCCTAAGACTGAGACCAGAGCTTCTCCTATCAGACAGAGATGAGGCTGGGTCCCCTCAGTTGGAGACCTGGGAGTCTCTTATGAGAAAGATGCCAGGGAGACAGACTTCTCCCAGAAAAAGACCAGGGTCTCCCCTAAGACTGAGGCGAGGGCTTCTCCTCCGACAGAGAAACAGCTCTCTCCTCTCAGACTGAGACGAGAGCTTATCTTCTGACACAGAAATTCTATATTCTCACAATTTCTAAAAGGAAAGGGCGTCTTCCTTCAAAGAGAGACCAGGGCATCTCTTCTCAGTTACCAAGGCAGTTTCTCCCCAGAAAAGACCAAGGTGACTCCCCTCAAACAGACACCAGGCTGTCCCTTCTCAGACGGAGACCAGGGTGACTCCTCTCAGAAAAAGACCAGGGCGTCTTCCCTCAGACTGAGACCAGAGCTTCTCCTCTAACAGAGAATAGGTGTCTTCCCCCTGACAGGCACCAGGGCAGTTTGTTTCAGAAAACCAGGGCATCTCCCCTCAGACAGAGACTAGTTTCTCCCCTCTCAGATGGAGACCAGAGCATCTCCCCTTAGAGACAGACCAGGGTGACTTCTCTCAGAAAATGACCAGGGCATCTTACCTCAGACAGAGACCAGGACATCTCCCCTCCAACTGAGACCAGAGCGACTTATCTCAGGAAAAGACCAGAGTGCTGCCCCTCCAACAGAGAACAGTGCATCTCCCTTCAGAAAGAGACCAAGGCTCCTCTTCTTAGACAGAGACTAGGGCGACTTCTCTGAGAAACAGACCAAGCATCTTTCCTCCGACAGAGACCACGGCGCTCCCCGCTGATAGAGAAACGTGTGTCTCCCCTCAGAGAGGTACCAGAGCTGCTTCTTTCATTAAAAAAAACCAAGGCATCTCCCCTCAGACAGAGACGAGATCATTTCTCCTCAGACAGCGACCAGTGCTTCTCCCCTCAGCCAGGGATCAGGGCGTCTCCAGTCAGACAGAGACCATGGAGTCTCCTCTCAGAAAGACACCACGTGGTCTCCTCTGGCTTTAGGCAGAGGCACGAGGTCCATTGCTCTGCTAGCTGCTTTGAAGCCATCATTTGTGTACCTTGAAGTTGGCTATAGGAGATGACAGGGAGCCTTTGCTCACTGGTATTTTCGTTAATGGAATTATACTAGTATTTTAAGGGCATATTAGTTTGGCATAATGTGAAATAATGGACCGATTTCATTTGTTTTTTTCTGTATGGTGATAAGTTGTTCACTCGTATTTCACGTACTATGTTGAATGTAATTTTAGGAAAGAGAATATGGCTGCTTTACACTACATCCTGTTAGAATAAGTGAAATCAATTGAATAGCTTCATCTTCTTGAGATGATCAATAATCATGGAAATATAGTTATTCTTTTTATGCATTTTATTTATATGTTTTATAAAATTTTTCTCTTCCTTCAAACTGCATGAAAATAGTATTCTTTCAATTAACAAATTATATATATTATGCATAAAACTAACAAATTTTGCCCCTGGGCTTTCAGACTATATAAACTTTCTTAAAAATCTATGAGTGGAATTAAAATATTTTTTAAAATTCCTGTCAAAACACAGATACTAATCCTGTGGAGGCTATTAATCCTATTTTAATTGAAAATTCCAGGAATATGGTAGAATGACTATTTTAAAATATCTAGATAAATATCATATGATATCGCTTATATGTGGAATCTAAAAATAAAATGACATATATGAACTTATGCAAAACAGACTCACAGACATAGACAAAAAACTATGTTTACCGGGGGGAAAGGAGGGGAAAAGGATAAACTAAGAGTTTTAAGATTTGAAGATACTACTATATATAAAGCAGATAAGCAGCAAGGTCCTACTGTATAGCACAGGGAACTATATTCAATATCTTATAATAACTATAATGAAAAAGAATATGAAGAAGAACATACATATGTATAACTGAATCACTATGCTGTACACCGGAAACTAATACAACATTATACTTCAAAAAAATATTCTAAGAAGGGACATGAAAGACAAAAATGGATACGGGATGGGTTGGAAATTCCCTGTATATTGATCTGGATGGTAAGTATACACATGTACACTTTTTTTTAAGTCATTAAACTGTATACTAAGATTTGTGCATTTTATCATATGTGAATTGTGCCACAATAAAATAATTATCTAAGTACAAATATCAAACATTTTAAATTAAAAAATATAAGCGAGTATAAGTGAGCTGGTAAATAAATAAAATAAATACTCAGAGGGTAAAACAATGAGAATGCATGAACCCAGAAAAGCGTAAGAAATCATTGAAGCAAGGGGCTGCTCTGGTGGCATCTGCTGATCTCACAGTTTAGAATTTCAGAATTGATGGACCACATGTGAAAGACAGGTAACATAGCTCAAAGCACACAGAGGTATCAGATCAAGATGTTTACAAAGTCCAGACTGTAAGGATGAAATGGTTTTAGAAAGAACTTTGTAAAGAAAACTGTCTAAATCTTGGCTCTTGGTAAAGAAAAAAATCAAGACTTAGCCTTAAAATGTTGCAGTAAAACTGAGCTCATATGGAGCTGAGAAATATGGAAAACAGGGAAGAATAAGAGACAAGAGAAGTAAAATGAAAGGTCTAACATACATACAATGAGTTCTCAAAAAGTGAGCAATAAAGACAATGAAAGGAAGAATTATTTGAAAAGATAATGGCTCAGAATTTTGGAGAACTGAGGAAAGTCTGAAAATTCCCGGCAAGATTAATCAAGAGATATCTATACCAAATACATCATAGAGAAATTACAGAATACTAAAGACATGGAGAAATTCTTAAAGGAGTCTGGAAGAAAAGATAAATTAATTTAAAAGAATCTAAAATAATTTGACTTCTCAGCAGCAATAATGGAAGTCAGAAGCCAGTGGGATACTACTTTTAAAGTGTTTAGAGAAAATAACTGAACCTACATTTTTAAGCCCAGATAAACTACTCGTTCAAAAGTGAGGACAAAATAAAGACATTTTCAGATGCTCAAACACTGAAAGAACTTACAACCATTTCATCCTAACTAAAAAGCAATTTAAATAAAATACCAAAACTGGCACATCAGGAAGTCAGAAAATAATCTTAAAAGGAAGCTCTGAAAGCCAAGAAGGAATATTGAACAAAGAAAATGTCATAATTCTAAAAAACAATGATGGTATAAAATCACACCATTATCTAATACATGAGATTAATACAAAACAAAATAGAACTGAAATACTGGGCAAAAATGGACAAAGATTGCACATATCAGCAATATAGAAAATTGATCACATAAAAAATTACTATGTTAGGCCTACTCCAGGAATGCATGATTGGTTTAACAGTGAACAAAATATAAATGCAACCTATCAGACTAATACACAAAAGCATAAATGCCATATCATCACCTCAAAGACAGGAAGAAAGCTTTCATTAAACTAAAGTCAGCTTATATTTAAACTAGAGTTTTTACAAACAAAACCCACAGTAAATATCACACTCAAAGGTGAAACATGCAAAGTTTTAAGGAGCAAAACTATCATCACTTTCAGGCAACATTATACTGGAAGTCCTAGAAACTGCAATAGGAAAGAAAGGCATGAGGACTGGTTCCAGAACTCCTATTATCTGGTGATGTGACCATCTAGATGGACACCCCAAAAGAATCTATATTTTTCACCCTAAAAAAAATTTTTATGCACACACACACACACACACACACACAGCAGTATTGTTTAAAAAAAAACAACTAAAAATCAAACATGTGACAATCAACAGAACAATGAAAAAACCAAATTGTGCTATATCCATACAATGGAGTACTACACAGATATGAGAATAAACAGATTATAGCTACACATATGTAAGATAAAGTAAAAATAAGAAGAATATAGTAAGTTTCAAAAAGTTTCACAAATACACAAAAGTAAGCCATATGGCTAGATTCTAAAGAAAAGCAGGCAGCAATAAAATGGTTAGTTACAACAGTAAACTCTCAGAGGGGTAAGGAATCTTCAAAGGTATTGGAAGTGTTCTCATTTTTTAAACTTGGTCATGAATTCTATTATTATCCTTCAAATTTTACATATATGTTACATATTCTCTCATATGCATGAAATGGTTAATATTAGAAAAAAATTAATTTCAATTTGATTTTAAATGCCTCAAATTCTGCTTTTCAAATAAGTATGTAGGTAAGATATCTACACAAAACAGAAATACCAGGACATATATCTTGCCCTAAATAGAAAACGAGTTGAGTGAAACATGAAGAAGAAGAAAAAAATGAGGGAAAAAAGCAACCATATAAAATAATCCCTATGACAAAGCCAAACTAAAAGATGTTACTTAAAAAAAGACCTCAAGCATCACGTTTAAATATGGCAGAAGATAAACGGTCATAACCGGAGTGGGGGAGATTAAAGCATTAAAATAGTTCTAGAACTAGTTAGATGGTTTATAGTCTTTTTCCTCACCTTCCCTTCTACCTCCTTGTGAAAGCTACAAAAGTCTCTCTCCACGTAGGCAGAACAAGCCTTGCATTATGCCTGCTCTATGATGGTCACTGTATGTGTGGTTCAGGAAGAGGAGATAAACAAAATGGTCCCTGCCCTGGGGAAGCTTTTCTGATGAAAGAGAATAAACTCAAACTCCAGCAAGTTAGGGATTAGGAAAAATTGATGGAATGTAAGGGTAACTGAAACTGTGATACCCTGTGTAGCACAGACATTGACAACCTGCTGACGTGCTGTGCTCCTGACGTTTCCAGCCCCCTTGCAGTTATATGGGACTGTGTGGCTGGTTCTGGACTATGAACCATGAGTGGAAGTGATATGTGTCACTTGAGCCAATGCATTAGAGAGCCAGTGTGTGACCTTCCAGCTCCTTTCTTCTCCTGACCCAAACTTCTGGAAGCTATGTGTTGAGATAGCAGAGTTCCAAGATCAAAGTCACCTGGATTACTGAATCACCACAGAGAGCACAGATGCTGTTGGAAGTTGCCTAACCTGTAGGGCACGTGGCATAGCAAGCAATAAAGTCTTATGTAAAGTCACTGGAACGTTAGGGTTGTTCCTGCCACCTAACAGCATCATGAGAGATACTGTAAAAGGAACAAAATCCTTCTGAAGTCTTATACAAAGACATATACCTACATATATGAAGTGAATTAGATGCCGAGATTAAGAGAGAACTATATGGTCACTGAAAATCCTCCCTGATACTTACTTCCAGATTATAATAGGAAAAATATACATAAGAACATAGCCTTACCTCACAGCTTTGCCACTGGTTTGGGATACTCGGTCGGAACTTCTGGTCACAAACAACTTTCCTCATTTCCTCTATTGAGGGATCTGAAGGCACCATGTCGTAATAAGGCAACTGGTACTCCTCCACAATTCCTGTAAAAATTTGCATAATAAATTTCCCAGTATGAATAATAAATAAAATGTTTATCTCAAAATAATATCAATTAAGTTTTCTAGGCACAAATGGCACCCTGGAAAACTGGAAAATCAGGCTTATTAAAATTATGTATCAGTGTAAAACCAAGTAAGTTTAAAACACTCAGTTGAACAGTTATGTAAGTTTATGAAAATTTATATAATGTGATAATTAAATAATTCATATAATATAAAACAAAAGTATATATAATTATTTTATCAAATACATAACTATATAGTTATAGTTATATATAATTTTATATAAAATATATTACATGTATATAACTGTTAATAATTATAAAATATAATTTTATATTATGAAAATTACATAAATTTTGATTTACATAAAATGCCATTGTGAAATTCAAAAGTAATGCTTAATTGCAAAATTTATATCATGGTCCCATTGCTTTGGGAATGAAATATATTTCTCCATGAAAAAGTATATTTCTCCTTTTCAAAACAAATTAGCTTTCTCTTTTTGAAAATTATTAGGCAATCTTTTAAAAGCTGAGTTTTTACATTTGGATTTTAGAACTACTACATCTGACAATGTTCCAAAGAAATGGCCAAAAAAATTTAAAGTTGGATAGTTCAACATGAAGGTTAACATTTAAAGAGTCACAAATAATAGACAAAGATTTGACCTTACTTATCAGAATATTACTTGAATTCAAGAATTTCCTTACATAATCAGTTGAATTAATTATAGTTCTTTTATTTAAAATATTTAAGATGTGCCATAATTTGGAAAATGAACTTCAAATCATATTAAATAAATTACTATTTCAACTGTTGAAGGAAATTTAAAGACAAAATCCTAAAAGCAAATCTAGACAAATATCAGTATGAAATTTAAAAAAATAATAACAAACTTGTTTGAATCTTGCCATTTACCAAGCACTATCCTAAGCCCTTTATGTGTTTTAACTAATTATCCCTCAAAACCACTGACTAAAGAAAGTACCATGTTACCCCATTTTACAGAATTAGGAAACTGAGGCACAAAGAGTGTCGTGAGTTTGCTCAAGGTACACAGCTAATAAGTGGTAGATCTGCAACTTAACCCCAGACTTGGGGATTCAAGTGTTCCTGTTGTTTCTGCACCACTAAAATTCTATTACTTCTATGTATAGTTTCATCTTCCTAAATGCTTTATTATCTATCTTATCTAAGAATCAAAGGGGAAAAGCATATTTTCTCATTAAAATGTAATTTTAACCTTGTAAGCTTTTCATTTAAAAAAAATAAGATTGCTGTAAGGCACAAAATCCAAAAACTGACAGTGGTTTAATAATGACGATTCTTCCATTGAATGTTGACTATAAGTAGGCTTTGTACTAAAAGTGTCACATGAATTAACTGAATTAATCCATTAAACCCTTAAAGCCCAAAGAGTCAGTTTGATTATCTTCATTTTACAGATGAAGAAAGTGAGACCACTTAACTCACCCAAAGTCAGACATTCAGGAAGTTGCTAAACCAAGCTTAGGCACAAGTCTGTCTCACTTGAAACTGAAAACTCTGAATCATTTTCTACCAGGATTTAACTCTTCTCCACTGATTCAATAATTAAATCAGACTGCGTTTGTAGGGTTTCATCTGCCCAAATTCTTCCTCTCATTATTAATTTATAAACTGCTGGGAGCAGTAGAGTCAGAAAGTTAAGTCTTCGCTCACCTCCACCCTGCACTTTAACCCCACCCCCCATCATCACAGGAAAGAAAGGAACAGGAAAAGAGTGAGCACCAGGAGACATCAGTTTAAATCCTGTGGCTTTGGCAAGTCACTTAACCTCTTTGAGTTTCATTTCTGGTATAAAGTAAGGATACAGCTAACTGAATACAAGCTCGAAGAAGAAAACTCTCAAGTGCTTTGCAAAGTATTATTATAGAAGTCAGAATTATTAGGAGAACTAAGCAGTAATCACAACCTAAAATCTCCATTATGTTCAAGATGCTACAGTTCTGCCACTGGAAAGATATCACCAAAAGTTAATCTTCTAAATATTTAGAAATGATTCAATATAGTACATTGAATTAGAGCATCAAGGAAAGGCAGACACAAAGAATATTTCCAAAATCTTACCTCCAACTGAACACCTCCGGGCTATTTCCCAGTAAACCAGACCAACAGAATAGATGTCAGCTCGTTTGAAGGACTCAAAGATATTCACATTCATTGTATCATCAAGCATTTCAGGGGCCATGTACCTTCAAAAACATACACATTTCAGATTCTATGTATGACTTTATAGCAATCCAGTAAAACACAATCTTAATAAATTCTGATACATAATATAAGATAGTTTACATCATTTTTACAGGTAGCTCTGTACCACTATAATAGAATAAAATTAAATAATACATTTATTCAACTAATTAAAAAACATTTTAAATAGAACTGGAGGTCAGCAGCATTCCACAAATATTTGCTGTCAATGAACAATTTTATTATACATTGGTTCTAAGATATATAGATATATAGATATTATATTGGCTCCAAGAAAACCACATCCTTGTTTGAATAGGACTCAATCAGAGAAGTCCGTAGGACCCAACTGAGCTTAGATGTCCTAGGGATATTTCAAGGATTTCTCAGAATATTGAAGTGAAGATGCAATACTCTCACAAATCTTTTAAAAGTTTTAGATCCTCTGAAGGAATCCAGCCTTCAAGGCTTCCCTGATGGACAAGTTAAATCTCGTTTTATAAAGGGAAAAGAGAAGAGATCCCTTAGGGCTGCCCAGTCTGAATAAACTATCCTGAAGTGTTTCTGGGGTCCCACTAAAGTCTCCCAGGGAACCAAGTGAAGGACTCAGAGTGACTGGCCTGGAATGTCAAATATGGCTTGGAGGCTAACTATACCAGCTTAGAAATTCTCTACTCTTAAGGGCCTTTAACAACTCCAGGGAGTTTTGGTTGTTTCTGATTTCAAGGTCAAGAAACCTGGAATTATGCCAAAGTAGCACAGAGCATGAATTTCAAATGAAAAGAAATGGAAGTATGTTGGCCATATGGCCACAGTCTAGCTATAACAAGAAAACACCAGAAATCTCATTACTAATGAGCCTGTCCTGACGTGTGTGATATGCTCTATTTATGTCATACTTGTTCTTAACTCTCGGAGATTCTGTTCTTTGAAAGTGGGACTTGTATCCAAACTCATATTATCTTAATGTACATCAATTTGGGAGATTTAAGGTTGAGTACAACTATAGGTGAATATGTTACATAATATTTTTAAATATTGAGAGAATACAATAGCACATAAATATATTTATTATATAGAGTCCCTCACCTATCTAGTCCCATATGCTGATTCTGTATCTGTTGTTTTTAACCTGAATGTGTAGAACTACACCTTCATTTGCAACGTATAAAGGGTTTGGAGGAGATACACACTACTAACATTTTCCCCCTCTTTGTGAAAAAATGTATTCTCAGAATGTGGCACACTAAAAATAATATAGCACCATCACTTCCACCCTTCATCTCCACTGGACTCCCTACCCAAATCGCTACTTTCAATATGATCAAAATGCCAACTTTCCTTGCTTTATTACCATTGTGCCACTGATTTCTCAGTCACCCAGAGAAGACTTCTTGTTGTCTTGGGCCTAATGATTTCCCACTTGAATCCACCACCCTCTCCCTATACACATATCCCAGTCATTCATGTCCCATTCATAAGGCAGTCATAAGTCTTAGTATGCTACCAAAGTAAGTTATCTTACCTTTTGGTTCCCACTTTAGGATTCTGAGGTATATCAATAGTGTTCAGTATTGAATCATGCTTCACAGCCAACCCTAAGTCTGCTATGGCACAAGTTTCACATTTTTTCACTAAGATATTTTTTGATTTTATATCTCGATGAGCGATAGCAGGTTTACCTATGAAGCATGAGATAAATATATTAACTTTTTTCATTACTGAAGATCGAATCTCTCCAAAAGGAGTCATTTTGAAGACTTGGCTCAAATGTCACCTTCTAAGAAAGGTCTTCCCCAAGCCTCATTCTACATCCCAAGTCATTCTCCATCACAGTCTCTCATTTTGCCTTCTTCATAGTCCTTACCACTATCTAAGTTATTTTATTTATTCACATGCATGTATAAGTATCTATCCCTCCCAACTAGACTGTAAGCTACATAAGGGCAGTGGCTATGCCTTCCTCATCACCATGCCTCCAATGCTTAGAACACTAGGTAACATTTAGTAACCACTAATAAATATTTGCTGAATAAATAGGGAAAGAATTAACATTGCTATATCCACATAAGAACATAGCAAATATTCTCTTACAAAACAAGTTTCAAACCTGTATTACCCTAGACCAGCAGTTTTCAGATGTGGCCCAAAGATCCCCTGGGGGTACTTGAGGCTCTTTTCTAACTACATATCTGTGTAATATCACCTTTTCCTCATATAGTTCAACCAAAACAACAATCTGGGACAGACTAAACAGGTATGAAAATCCAGACATTTAACCAGACATGAAGGAGATTTGCATAAATGTAAAACAAAACCATTATTCTCACTAGATTGGTTTTTGTATTATAAAATATGTAAAATTTTAAAACTATGTTATTTATTTTAATATTTAATTGGTTAATTATTATATTTTAAGTAAATTAATACATATTTTAAATTTCTCAATTTCAGTTTCTAATATAGTAAATGTTAATAGATATAATCCACATACACAGAAACTTTTGGGGTCCTCAGTAATTTTTCAGCGTTTAAAGGGATCCAAATCTGAGAAGCACTACCCTGACTAGACTAATGACTTTCTAGAGCCATTTCACTATTATCTCAATAAATAGAAAACACAGTGGGTATTATTTGGCGTTAAGTACATGATATATAAATATTTTTTCAAGATCCCATTACCTTTTCCAATTATTTTAATTATCAAAGGTAAACAGTTAAATTATTTGCATTCTCTGAAAACAGAGCATTTGCTACCAGAGCAAGATCTTCCAGGTATATATGCTAAATGGCAAAGACAGAGCCACTAGGAATAAAAATATTATTATGGATAAATGACAAGTATGTAGGTGAGAGCTGGCTATATCATGACAAAACTTTCAGCTTTATAAGATACCTTCAGTGGTTTTTTACATTTGATAATAGTTTGTAATAAACTAATACACAATTGAACAAAGAAATACAACTTAGTGTTTCTACCCTCTTATTCAAGGAGAAAAAAGTCAGAAAGAAAATACACACCTTGTGTACCAACAATCTCCATATGAAGGTGGGCCAGACCACTAGCTATCGAAAGTGCCAGTTTGATCATTCCAGCCACTGTCACTATGTTTCTGTTCAAATAGTCATATAAGGAGCCCTGTTCATGATATTCAGAGACAAGCCAAAGTTGAGTCCAAGTTCCATTATCTAACAGGAAAAAAATTATTTTATTGCTATAAATATATGTTGAGAAAGAAGCCAGAAGCTTTTAACAAATGTCAGTGTTTAAAGTAAATCTGTATTGTTAACAAAGCAAAGTTAATTCCTTCAGTGATAATACTCACAGTCCAAGTTAGTAGAGTGAAAATTCTCCATGAGTTCCTATTGATGTATTAGAACCTGTTATATGTACCCACCATAGCTACAGGGAGCTGTGAGGCAGTGATTCTAACAACTGAACAACTCCTTTCTTATTCCCTCTATATCAGTACCTGCTGGTAATAGCAACCACATTATAGGAGAAACTACTGAGAGATGCATTTAGGCTCACTGTTGTGTTATAAATTATTCTTGAGCTTTTAAGAAAGATTATACCAATAAAAAACAGAAATATAACAAATTCACACAAAGCATTATTACTATCATAAAAGCTCCAACATTCTAAGAATGTTCATGTTATTCACCTTTCAAAATAGGAAGTTTATGATTTCCCTCAAAGCTTATATTAGGTGCCAAACACAATTACTAGACATTTTCAAATAATTTACCTCATTTAACCAAAAGCTAATCCAGCTTACAATAGATTTTTATCAGAAGAAAAATTATGCTAAAATTTCTCTAGGTATTATCAGTGTCCCTACAGTTAGCTTTAACTCTCGGAATCAAATGTCTACAGTAGCCCTGGGCAGTCCTGACCAGTTCTGATGTTCAGAGAAAGGAAATTATAATTAATGAACATTTGCTAAGGACTTTTTCTACCTAGTGCTTTATGTTCAAGAGCTCTTGGTTATCCAAATATTTAATTTCCAAATCCGGGTAGTGATAAAATTTCCTGGGAGTGCAAAAGTCAACATAACATGATTAAGTTCACTAATAAACTGACCACATATCAAACCAATTCTTACTCATACCTCTCTCCCTGCTTAACACCAGTGGCTATCTTTGCCCTCCCACTTCAATGTCTTTGTCAATGTGTTTATCAGGCAGATGACTAAAAAGTGAAACTGTAAATGTTGCAAGAGATACAGAAATGCATGAAGAAAGTGATATTAGAGAGCATTTGGAATCAAAGCCAGTGACAAATCATTAACAGAGAAAGACCAGTTAAACAGAAGAAGAGAAAATCGAGGGTGCTCTTTCTTGCACACAATGTTTTATAACCCAATAAATGTCATGATTAAATTAGCCTCATCAAGATGATCCATATAACTACAGTCATCTCTGCTTTCACAACACTGTAAATTAAGCTAACTGGTAGGTAGTTTAGTTCCATGTTACGAAGGAAAAGTAAAAGTTCTTAACAGCTTAATAAGAAATGTTTCATTTTGAATACTACAGTTAAGAATTTGGAAAGAAACTTTTTCTTTAAGCTCAGTTTGTCCCTGGCTTTACTTGGCTTTACTCAGTTTCTCCCTGACAAATCAGAAAAGATAAATCATTAGCAAATGTTAACTATGGCCAGAATGTATAACAATGTGTCTCTTTGGCCATCTAATTAATAATGAATACTTTCATAATCTATATTAAATAGAAATAACCATAGATTCTTAATTTTCATAGGTAATGGTAGGTATCTGATATCCACAGATAATTTGTTCTTTATGTAAAGGTTACAATATCTACCTCTCCAAAGTTCTTCATGAGTATTACTGATTCAAATAAAAAAAAAATTGACTGGATCAAGTTTTGCTCACCTTTGTTCCCTGATTCCCTTTAAAGGAAGTACTGCACAGTTAAATGAGTAAAAGCAATGCAAAAAGAAGAAAGAGAGCATAGGTAATTCACAAACTCTATATCTGGTCCCTGATTAGTGGACATACATAAAATACTTTATGACTATTGACTTAAATACCAAAAAGTTGATGGCCTGTCTTGTTACACAAATCTCAGAAAGTAGTACCATTTGGGGTTGTTAACGTTAAACCTCAAGATATAAACCATATTCACAGCACATTAATAGAAAATTTCACTAAAATTATCTTGCTCATTACCATTCTGATAATGTCTTAGAAAATTTGAGTCCTAAACTTAAAGTTTGTTGTACAGATGAAAAATACAGTCCTAACAGAGATGAATATTTGGCTAGCATTCGTTGGTATGTTTGTACTAGTTATCAAAATATTGAAATATTTCTGTGCCAATTGTTAACAGCTGATATTCGAAACTTCCAATGGTATTCCTTTGCCTAGATACCCAAAGCAACTCCCAAAACCACAAAATACCTCCAGATCTTTTCATGACCCAGCAAGTAAAGGGTTAAAACCCAGCATGGCAGTGTTCTCCCAGGACTTTGTTCCAGTTGAAGCTGCTGTTCTGATTGGTTAGTTCCTGTGCCATACCATTCATCAAATATTTTCAATATCAAGCTGGCTATAGTGTCACCATAATTTCATATCACTCATTTGCCCTGCTTTATTGTATGGTTATGCACATTTACCTGTGAAGAAGAGGAAAGCATTTTCTTTCCTCAAAGAAGAAATCAGACTTTCATGCAGGTTTTATTAAAACAAACAGATTAGTTATTCTTATCTGATAATAGACATAACATATTATTTGCTGAACCCAATTAGATTGAAAATACCTTTGTTGTCAGCAGCAATGAAACCAAGGATGTTTTCATGTCTCAGCATAACCGTCTGATAAATTTCTGCCTCTCGAAACCAAGATCTTTCATCTCTGGAGGAGAATATTTTCACAGCCACATCTTCCCCACACCATCTTCCATGCCAGACCTCACCAAATCTACCTTTTCCTACTATTTCCTGAAGTACAATCGTCCTCGCAATTGTTCTCTGAACCAACAGAGGTAGACCTAACCAAAGAAAAGACAAAATTGATCATTAAAAACAAGTAACTGCCAGAAAATAACTGTCATAATGACCATGATTTTCACATAAAAAGCGTTTCACCACTTTAATAATTTTACTGCTTTTGAAGAAATAAGCACCATTATACCAAACTTTAATATAATGTCAAAGCATGCCTAAAACATAATCCAAATTCTTACTGTGACTTTCTCTTCTCATATTCACAAATAAAAATTTCTTGAACATAGCCTGTCATTGCAGATATCTAATTTTCCAGAATTGTTACAAATCTCCCTGATTTGAATATTAAAGCCAGTCAGGTTACTAAATACACAAAGGTTAAAAAAATATATGTTGTTGTTAGCCTCTAAAATAAAATATATGGTTCCTGGTACAACTGAGAATGCAGAAGAATTCTTTATGAATTTTTTTAAAAAGCCAAATTAAAACGGGAAAGTAAAGAACCAAATTCAATGTCAAGTGAGGCAGTCATGTTACACTAAAAGCAAGGTACAGTCATAGAAAATATCAAAATGATATTTTCTGTGGAACAAAAGAAAGTCAAAGAAAATACATTCTGAGTGTACATAAATTGTTTAGATTCTTTTGAACCAACAGCTTTACCTCCAGAATTCTAAAGATTTAATTCAAAATGTGGAAAATTTGTGTTTAAATGTTTAATATATTATTATTATTATTCATAGGAAAACAAAGGAAAAGTGTGACAATAGAGAAATTGTTAAGTATAGTACAGAGGTTGAGACCACAGATAAGAAAGACTTGGGTGTGCCAGCTGGTAGCCACGGGCAAGTTATCGAACTTCTTTGAGCTTTGGCTTCCTTGTCTGAAAAACTGCAGGTAATAATATTACCTGTCTCCTAGGAATACTGTGAGAATTGATATGCATGTAAAGACTCTAGCCTGGTATCTGGCATATGATGTGTTCAATAATGGTTTGCCCTTAACATTATGTCTTAGGATAGATTATCCAGAGCTGGAAATAATGATGAAGAAGGTATTTCTTAATGACATGGGAAAATACTTTTGCTATAATAAAAGCAGTACTTTTGTTAAATGAACGAATACTTTTGTTAAATGTAAAAACAGCATAGCAAATTCTATCCATCTAAATAAATATATCTAGCTATTCAAAATATGCACAGGAAGAAGACTGAAAAGAAAATATGCTAAATGCTATGATGGTGATTTCTATTTAGTGGAATCAGAGTGAAGTGAATTGTGATATTTTTCTTTCTAATGTTGTACATTTTCTTAATTTTTCCATAATATCCCACCAGTACTTATTACTCTCATAATTAGAGGGAAAATAGCTAAAGAGGTCACAGTATAATTTAGACAAGAAAGTCATGTTTAGTTGTTGCCACTGTACTCAGATGGCTGGGAAACCTTTATGGTAACAGCAGCCTTTATAGTAAGCTCCTGCAGGCTTCAACCTCTACTCCTGAAATGAGCCACAGTTTATTCAGGTGCTCTCATCTTCATGAGAACCACCCACTCTGGCTAAATAGGCACAGACTATACGTTTGCTATTACGGGTCTCAGCAATTAGTCCTAAAGCTCCACGAGCAGAAAGTTCTTCTGAGATTATCTGATTCAACTCGATCATTTTAGAGATGAGAAAATTGAGGCCCTGTGGTAATCAGTAAGTGGAAGGCAGACCTATAACTAAAACACTGATTTTCAGTCCAAATTCCTGCTCTCTCACCATTCAGTGGATATGGCTACTCCCCTGCTGGAAAGATTTCAAGCAGCAAACTATACAGGCTATTTTTGAAACCTACACTCCGTTATACTACCTGACCAAACAACAGAAGTTGTACTAACAATTATCAAGCCAAATTACAATCTCAATCTCTCTCCTCCCTCCGCTCGTCGTGCACACACACTGACAGAAACATCCCCACCACCAATTATTACCAACAACAACACAAAGACAAGTGGTTAAAGAACAAGATAAGCCAATGTTTTCAAACTGCAAATTGATTAAGCATATGATCAATGCTGCAGCCCAGGGACAAAGTAAGGTATCATATAAGGTATCAGCACAGCAATTAAGTTGAGACAGTAAAACTCAATGAAAGTTGCTTCAATATCTTTCAAAGCAACCACCACAAATAATCTGAGTGATTTTTGTGCTACACACTTAAAGATTTTATTTAAAGAGAAATGGACTTGCACTCTCCCTGCAGGTCTATGTTACTCTTTTTCACCAGGGGCTGTAGAAGTTGATGCTTATCTGACGGAAATGCCGCCATCCCTCAGAAGTGTTATATCATGACAGGAAATCAGCAACTTACCCGGTCTCTTGGAAGCCACCTGAGACACCATTATATCTCAAAGACAGTCCAGTAAAACATCAGTCCATTTCCTCTCATAGGCATTGCATCTCTTTGAAATTTGTCCCTGACCAGGTTGGAATATGCTTCACAATTTTTGTCTCTCAACATCTGACAAAGCCAATTCTTGCATAAGGTCACCAGCCAAGGAAGAGAAGCAGAGGGGAAAGAGAACACCCTATTTCTTTCCTATGGGTGAGCTTTGGGATAGAAGCCTTGCTGCACATGGACCCTTTCTCTCTGATGATCAAAGGCAGTACAGCCATCCATTACTATTAGCTAATGGCCACTGCCAAACATATGCAACTGGCTTTGGGGAAAGGTGTCTAGAATTCTTTTAAGTTGGTCATTAAAGAAGTCATCTGTGCTTGGGTATATTTACAGCTTTCTTTTAAGAGAGAACTTAAACTAATCTAAAGAGAAGAGGGCTGGTGGTCAATAAGTCAATTTAGGTTTCAAGATGGGCCAAAACACCAAAAAAAGATAATGTTAATTTTTCATTTTATGCTCTGGCTCATGATCACTTTCTTAAACTAAATATCCAGTCTCTAGCTACAAAAAAAAAAATCTCCATTACTTTTATTTGAAAGGGAAATCCTTATACATCTTAAACATACTTAAGGAGTAGCTCCTAAACACACATTTATGCATTATATCTTTAGAGGAACTAAAATGTTTTGGAGGGGATTAAATACATGGTTATTTAATCGCTTGAACCTTTTAACAAATTACATAAGGTTTCAAGGAACTTGGCACAAATCAGAGCTCTCTATGCCTAAAATGCTTCCAGTGCTTAAGAAAACATAGCACAGTGGCCCCCAAAATGTAACACTAAGGAAGGAAGGAGTATTAAACCCTAACAAATTTTACTTTTAAAGGAAAAATGCCAACTTTCCATTCAATAATTTAATTTGGATTTCAGTTTGCAGTTTGGAGATATTCTTTCCAATATTCCTCCTTTGAAAACATGCCATCTATTTATGCAATAATGGTATAAACACTGAGGCAGGCTTTGGTCAGTGGCAGAGACAGGCAATCTTGTCCCCAGAAACAGCAGACTATCTGGGGTTTCTGGGTGACATAATTAGGCCTCTCTTTTCTGAAAAACACTTCCAAAGCTGCTTCATGTTAAATACGGATGCTCATATAGACGCTACCGCCTCTCTGTCGTCTGGTCTGCCCCTGTTAATGGTGCCTGCCTGGACGCTCCCAAAGGCCATGGGCAAGGGAGTTCCTCCAATTCTGTTTGGGGTAATCATCCTTAATGATCTTTCCAAAGCAAGAGGGGATGCAGGCACTTCTAAAGAGGCTCACCTAGAATTACCCCAGCTCGTGTTTCTGCAATGCCACATGCTGACAGGAATCGTGGAACATAAGAGCCAGGAGCCCTCTGTCCTTTCAGAGAGATTTTTTAATACAGGGGAAGCTCTGCTCTGTCATCTGAAACCCAAAAAGCCCTCAGATGCTCTGTGCTATGAGAAAGACTCATTGAAGCCATAATACAGCCTGGCACTTTGAACTGCTTCAGCAGGGGTTCTGGAGCTCCATTAAAAGGGGAGAGGCTTATCACAGAACCTTAGCAGCAAAAGCCAGCATAGGAACGCTATGCTGCTCCCTTTCATCTTCCGTTTTGATGCTTTAGGATCACATTCTTGATTTTAATTTCAGGTCCGCTCCCTATTAACTTCACACACACATATCCCAGGGGTTGCTTACAGATTCTAAAGACCTTCATAATCACAAGCAAAGAACACTACTTTGCATAACTAACATCTTTCCCCCAGAACTCAACTGCTTAAACCCCGTAACAGTTTTGTGCCCATGAAACATAACCAAGACAGCAACAACAATTATTCCTACACATAATGGGGGAGAGGGCAGAGAAAAGAGATTCTTTCTTGCTTAGAAATAAATTCTGAAATGTGAAAATGAGACTATGAGTGCCTAAAGGCCCAAAAAGCAACTGAGAAGATTTAATTCTTTAGGCCAAGACAGTTTTTTCTCTTGATCAAATCCTGAAAGAGTTTCTATGCCAGAATTTGTCATGTACCATATCAAGCTTTTTAAACAACGGAATTAATAATGTTTGGGCCCTTTCTTGTTAAAAATAGTTTTTATCTTTAAGTAAGAGTTTTTCTTACTGAATAATGAACGACAGGCACATACCAGAGCCAGATCCAGAGGCAGTCACATCATAAATCAGGTCTTTTAGAGTTTTTCCAGCATTTACCAGATTGCACTCAGAGAGGGGTTCCTCCACATTCGGCCTCTTTTTCTTTCTGTAGGTGCACTGTCGAGCTTGGCATGCCCATACTGTCAGCACTGCAGCTATGGACAGGAGGCACACTGGCACAGTAATAATGATGGTCAGCTCCATGGGTCCAAGTTTTGGGGCATTTGGTGATGCTTTAATTAAAAAAAGAAAGAACATGACCATGAGTCAACCCATTTTAAGTATTTTAGAAATTGGAAATGCAATCACCAATATTTCACATTTATAATGTGAATCTATAACGTGCAGCTACACAGTATGCACTCATATTGGTTGGTAAAGACTCTGTAGTAAAAGCAAAGATGGGGAATAGGAGTTGAGGTTAGGATGCAGTAGAGCTTAGGTTATGCCAGGTTGACAATGGGAGACAGAATTAGACTCACGGAAAGCACCAGCACCTGAGTTCCTTTTCAAAACCTCCAAACAACTTGGTATTTGCTACTATTTTCTTCCCATTTTTTTAATCAATCCATCTTTAAATACATTCATTCATTTATGCCACAAATAATTACTAAGCTCTTGCAATAGGCTGCAACTGTTGCAGGTGCTGGAGAGAGAGCAGTCAGTGAGAAAGCCCAAATCCTTGCTCTTGTGGGGCTTATGTTCTCATATACCACAGATGGACATGTAATACAACAGCAAGAAATCATAAGAGCTATGAAGAAAAATGAAGCAGAGCAAAGAGACAATGATGGTGGGATGCCATTTTAGAGAGATGGGTCATGGAAGGCTGCTCCAGGGAGGTATCAGGGAGCAACAAGGGGAGTCTCTCAGGGAAGTATGTTCCCAGCAGAAGGAAAGCAAGTGTAAGGGGCCCTGAGGTGGAGACCTACTTGGCGTGTTCAGGAGCAACCTGTGCCTAGAGTGCAGTAAACAAGGAGAAGGTAGGTGAAAATGGGGTAAGGAAAGTGAAAAAGAGAAAGATCATGTGGGGTCTCAGGTTAAAAGGACTGTGAGTTTTTTTCCAAGTAGAAGCTGTGGTAGGGTTTTGCACAGATGAAAGACAAGATCTAACTTATATTCTGAGTGGCCACTGTGTGAATAGACACTAGGGATGCAAGAATAAAAGCTAAGAGACCAATTACAATGTGTCCAGTATTTTCACTATCAGCATTTTTGCCAAAAATGTTTTTGCTAAATAACTAATTGGACATAAGGCAATTTTGCTGGAAAAGATAAATAAAAAATAAAAAGGGACATTAAAAAGGACAAAATGAAACATGAAAAATGAATAATAACAAAATTAAAAAGACTATACTGCTAAACACAAAATATCTAAATACATTTAAAATGTGAGTAGACTCATGGGGATAATAGTTTTATTTTGTAGATTGTACCTAAGCACTTGTCTTCCAAGTCTTTCATTCACAGGATTTTATATACTTTTTTTTTTTTTTTGGTTGATTTGTCCCACTTGGCACTGTACCTTTTCTTTTTCCCTAAAATTCTTTCCTTCACTGAGAGGTATCAGTTCCAAGCACCAGGATGCTTATTTTTAAGTGAGCTTTGTACTGCATTGTGAAAGCCTCTATACATCATTTTAGTAAAGCTCTATTAAGCAGAGCTCAGATCATTACTATGGCAACCAATAAAGAGGCAAAAGGTCAGCAACCCTGAAAATGGAATAATATCTATAAAAGTACACTGCTCTAGTGATGGCTACAGCACTCAGGGATGTTTATTACAGATGGGCAATGTTTCTACTTTTGTGAACAAATTTACTGATACAAGTTAGTAAGAAAAAAAAAGATGACTCGGCTAGAAAAAGGCTAGCAACACCATCCAGAAAGAGCTCCTTAAGCACTGAGCAATTTTTAAAGCAAACATTTGTAAGACTATCTTCTAAACCAAATGTTGATTGTACTCTCTACAGGAGACAAATGAAGAAAAACTGTAGTCTACACCCAATGAGTCATGGTAGAAAAAGACAATAGTGCAGTTAAGAATACATTTTAATAGATTGTCTCTGATGCATGTATCAATTTTTCTAGCAGGTTTTACATTCTTGATCATAGAAGAACTCTTATTGTTTGATAATTTCCAATTTTTGAGACTGTGTTAACTGAGATGCTTTCTCCATGGGGGCATACGCTAATCCCAAAAGTGAGGTCTGGGGAGCGCTGCATTGCTAATTCTAGTTATTTCACTCCCTAGTAAATTAAATAGAAGAGGATGGAAAAAAAGAGAAAGCACTAGCCCAAAGGAATGAGATCCTAGTTTACAAAAATCTCCCCTTTATAAATTCTACATGTTAAACCAAGACAGCACAGGGGAAGGAAGTATTAACAAGGTGGGAAGAAGGGAACGTGTGAGGTGGCAGATTCTGGGCAGCTGGAGGAAATCATGCGGCAGGCAAAAAGACTGTAAAAAAAAAAAAAAAAAAAAGAGGAGAGGATAAAGGAAGGAAGGAAAGAAGGAAGGAGGGAGGGAGGGAAGAAGGGAAAAAAGAAGAAAGGAGAAATGTTTTAAATCTATTTCTATGAATCTGCAATTTTTCCTAGAGACCTCAGTGGAACTGGTGATGGTGAAAGTCAGTGGTTCCAAATCAAGTTCAGAACCAGTTTAAATGCCTCCATTTTCCCCAGGACAGTCCCCATTACCTCCTTGCCACCTCCTATTTCTGGCTTTATGGAGGCAAACTCTTCAAAATGAAAAGAAAAAGATGAGAAAATGTGGGCATGAGCTCCATGTTTCCTCCCCTGCGGACTGCTTCTCTTTCTTTATTAAAAGTATGAAAAATTGTTGATGTTTATGAGATTTAATGACCTTTATATTAATTTACAATTAGGAGGAGATGCCTTAGAACTAAGTGGAGGTGTGGACTTCATCAATGACTTCAAATAACTCATATTGACCACTGTCACAAAAATCTTGTAGTATAATATTAATGTTCAACTTAAAGGCACATTTTTTCACTGTATTTGAATGACATTTGGATGACTAGGAACTAAGATATTACAACAAAGCAATGTATAGAAAGAGGTTAGAGTGACTGAAGAATTATGTACTGGCTGCACCGCTATTTAAAAACAAGTCTGAGTAAAGAAAATAGAGTCTTCATCCAGACAAAGTGAATTTTTATGAAACATTTCAAGGTTAATGCTTCCCTCCCAAAAGTTGCTATAGTAAGTTAGCTACATAAATTTAAAAGGGTCCAAAACACCCCTAAAGAAACCACAGGCTAATTTAGCATTAAAACCACTTCTCTTCCTTTTATTAAAGATTCTGCCCAAGTGAAAAGATATTATTTTTCAAGGTTGAACCCATAAACGTATAAATATAAGGCCTTCTGCTGCCTCCCCACTGTCCCCTCACTCCTAGAAAAGGGAAGTATCTCTTTTTCCAGTTTGTGGCTTTGAAATGTTCTCAGAATAAACCAATCAAAAAGACGATGTTGTCTGAGACTCTTTCTGATGGGTCTGTTTCTGTCCTTACACTGGGACCAACTGAATGACACGGTGATGTAGTGTCCATCTGTCTACCCCATAAACCTTTATGACTTATGACTTCAATTAAAGGACTTTTTGTTTAGTTCACAGGTTTCTGGGTGGAGGGGAGAATGTGGAAATAATAAGTGCAGCTGAAAAAGAAGACAGAAATACATTACCTCTAAGATATTCAAAGCTACCTTGTTAATTAGCTCAACAAGAATAATTTATTTTGTCAAAAAAAGAGTGACATGCCAAGCAATGAGAAATCTCCCAAATCTTCAAGATGAACTTTCTTCACCTGCCATTTCAAAGCATCCTTAAATATGGGCACCATAATTTCAAACATTTGCTTGATGTAATGAAAATACATTTCTAATTGGCTTCTTGTTGCTTTACTTAAATTGGTTCAGAGACTGAAACTAAATGGCTTGGTGTGTATAACTGAGAACAACTCTCATGGTGGGGGCGGCAGGGAGGAAGATGCCAGAGACTGAGGAACAGTTCACATCTTTGTGGAATTTAAAATCTACTAAGGAATACATGACCTAGGTAGGGTACAATTCCAAAGCAACTTTGCAAGTATATAAGAAGCAAGGAATATGGGAGATAAGAAAAAAATCATCATGAAGAGTTTCATTTGTGATGAATCAGTCCAGCAATAAAGAATATGCAACTACACTTGTATGTGTGAAGTACACACAGGGGAAGTAGAATGGGTCTGAAGAGTTAAGTCACAAACACCAGTTCTATTTGTCTAACACTTTCATGTAATTTTTCACTCACTGATTACAAGAAGCCCCCCGACTGCCACCCACTGGAGTTTGTCCTAGTCTCCTACTTTTTCACAGTGATCCTTATAAAAGTTATCAGGAAAAACGCAGTTAGAAGTTAATTCGGTTAGATCCCTCCAACATGCTTCACTATAGGGAACAACAAATGGTCTCTCTTCTTCACAAAGCGAGAATAATCATGTCCAACGGGTTGTTTCTAATCAACATGAACCTCAAGTACTGAAAAACAGCAGAATATTTTCTATTCTAATCTAGAGAGTCACCGTAACTCGAGAGCCATGACGGTGACAGAAATAACATAAGAATTTATTTGTGCCTTTTAACTCAATCAGATGGTATACTGATGGGCCATCCATCCTCTGGTGTTCAGTCTATAAACACTGTCTTCATCTGGCCTGATTTCATGAGTGCGTAACAGACAGGAAGCACTATGCATTAAAATATTTCCTGGCTAGTTCTCCTTGTGCTGCTGGTTTTCTGGGAATACATGAAGAACACTGAGAAGCTTCCAATCTTTGTCCACTAGCAACTGAATTTAAGAAAAATAATGTTTTTATATTTTAAGGAAATAGGAATGTTAGATTGAAGAATATCGTCTTTGGAATAAGGGGAAGAAAGAAC
Source organism: Camelus dromedarius (assembly GCF_036321535.1). Taxonomy (NCBI): domain Eukaryota; kingdom Metazoa; phylum Chordata; class Mammalia; order Artiodactyla; family Camelidae; genus Camelus; species Camelus dromedarius. The sequence goes on from NC_087439.1 coordinate 35,378,188, forward strand.
TTTGACTCAAGCAGGCGTGAGATTAATACAATGAAGGAAAAACTCAAATCAGCTCCACAGGTTTTCTTAATTTCAGGGCATGCACCCAGAGATTGCCTTCTTAATCCACCATCAAAACACATATTCTCAAATGATACATATCTGTAAAGAAATTAGATCATAATTATACAAGGAATGTTTTAGTTTTTCTTTTCTTAAGCTAACTCTTTACATAAGAAAAAGGATAGTTCCTTGGAAGCAGCACCCTATCCCACAGCAGAGAGCATGTTCTTCAGACAAGGCACTCAAAAACATTGATGACAAAGGGAAAGTTACACCCCTCTGTCCTAAAGTTCATGCTCATATAAATTCTCCCACAGCTAATACATTCACACAAAGCACTTTGTTCACTTGGAAAGATCAACATGAGATAATAATATTTTGACCCAGCTCAACATCCTGTATGTGATAATCACCCCAAAAATATTTGAGTAAACAGGTAACAGTATTTACATAACTGAGAAGAGTAGGGCTTACATAGTGTAAAATCCTCAGTTTAGAATTGGTTATAAATTTTACTTTCAATTTCATATTACATCCCTATGAACAAAAATTTCATCATTGAAATCAGCGTACTTGTTTCCTAAGACAAGAAATGCTTCCTATATCAAACTTTTAAAGCACAAGTTTGACTTTCTTGAATGCTTATATTGCATAGGCTTTCCAAAATGTAAAAATCATAGCATCTTTCTGTTTACAGGGGGAAAAAAATCCTTTCTGGCACACCTGTCAGGTGTGCACTGAATCCTCAGAGAATGAGCTATAAATGGATTTGTTCATGTGATGGCAGAACAATTCCACAAGGGGTCCCATGAGTATTTCTCAGCATGCTGATGTCACCTTACGCTGACCAGAGCAATGAATTTATATGTTTAAAATAGAAAACTATAAAAGTTAAGATACAATGGATTTTTAAAGGAATTAAAATAACAAGACTTCCCAACCTCCCAAAGAATACTACTATCTGAGTCTGCAAATTTTTATAATTATAGCACACTTTAAAATTACTAATTTTTGATAAATTACTTCTAATGTTTTGGCAGTTCATCTTCCTTCAAATGCAATGCTTCAGTTTGGTTTAAACTAAAGTCTAATTTAGACATGCGCCTAATCAATATGCATTGTTCATTTATCCTAGCTGATATAAATCATAAATTGTTCTTTTTTCTTTACACAGCTGAGAAGAGAACAAGAAGGTGAAAATTTTACTGAGGTTAATAAAGCACCCACATTTTAATGTTGTGCGTGTACTTTCTTTATTGAAAATAATTATTTGAATTAGTCAAAAATACAATAGCATTATTAAAATAGTGTATTGAACTCTGAAAGGAAAAAATAAGAAATTATTATTACACTTACCATTTCAAGCACTGTGTGTTTTGGTAGCAAAATGGGAACAAAGATACCCAGAATTTGAATGTTTTTGTTGAACAGTCTATTTCCATATGAAGGGTGGTAATTAGTGCATGCATAAACTAATAGCAATTCCTATAAAAATTAACCCTATAAATAACCAGCTTCTCCAGCCCAGGTTTCCTAACCTTATCCTGAATCAATTTTCATTGACAATTTTAGAGTGCTCTTGATACTACTTGACATCATTACTATTTTTCTGAGCATGTCTCTGATGTCACCTAGAGTCACCAGAAATCACTTCTGTTACAAATCGAAATGCAACCCAGCTAGGAGAGAAACAAGCAACAAAATGTGATTACTTCACATGGGAAAAGACATGCTTTAATAATAAGAAAGAAAAGTCAGATATAAAATTGTATTAAACAGAATAACTCAACTATATTAAAATAGAAAATATACTAAATTACTGATAGTCGGAACTCTAGACCAGTGTATATAAGCTCAATACATAGTTAGTGAATGAACGAATGAATGAACGAATGAACAGCAAAAGCCCATGCCCAACAAGGGAGTCAGTCACTTCTGCTTCAGCCAATTGACAGCAAGGAGACTTCTAGGATGCCAAATCTTTGGATTTTTTCAAGACAAACCAGACATCTGGATTTTTATATTAAGACTCTTAATTTTTAACATTGTACAGAAATTCATTTTTTCCCTCCAGAAACTACATAGGTAAAACAAAACCTATCTGTGGGTCAGATACAATCTGTAAGCAGGTAGGACTCTGGATGACTTGCTTTGCTGTTTCTATATTCATTAGGAATGGGTTTAGCTAGTAATAACAGAGGAAACTATATAGAAGTTTCCTTTTCTCTTTCATGTGAAAGAAATTTGAAGATGGGTAGTCCAATGTCAGCAGGGTGGCTCCATGAAGTTTTTGGTCAGGCTCCTTTCATTTCCCTTGTTTCCATCCCTATCATGTAGTCATTATCCTCATGGTCCAAGGCAAGTGCTAAACTCCATCCTTTATATCCAGGCAGCATGATGGAGGATGGCATAATAAGGTGCCAATTCTGTTTTAAATGAGTCTTTTCAGATGTTCTCTAAAACACTGCCAGTCATCTTATTAGCCAAAATGTAGTCACATGGCCACACTTACCTGTAGAGTAGCTGAAAATACTGTCTGTTAAGTGGACAGCCATACAACGAGCTAAGTCTAGGGTTTGCTACTAAATGGGTATTGGAGGAAACTAGATGTCTCTGAAACACATTTATATTCTTAGTAAACTTTGATCCGTTAGATTTTTTTCATTAGAGAGAGAATATGTGCAAAAAAACCAAATCATACAGTATAAAATTTTTTTAATTTCCATATATTTACCCTACTCAAAAATTATTTTGAAATTTGATGTTTGGTTCTTCTTTTGTTGTGAGAGCTAATAAATATAAAGAAATGTGCATACAGTATATAGGTTGAGTTTAAAAGTAACTATAAGCCTCCATCCATCACCAGCCCCCTTATCCCTTACCTGTTCGCCTACTTAGAGATACCCCTACATGAACCTTGTCCCATCTTCCAGGGTAACCATTATCCTGATTTAGGGAATAATCATTTATTTGTGCTTATACTGTGCTTCCCAGAACCCCTTTTCCTGTATGGTTACAGATTAAAGTTAGGATACTTGCATGTATATTCATAAATGAGAATGGCTTGTAATTTCTTTTTTCATACTGTCTCTGTTGGGTTTTGATTTCAAGGTTATGTATAAAATGAGTTAAGCAGTGTTTCCTCTTTGTCCATGTTTTGGAAGAGTTTGTGTAAAAATTATCCATTCCTGGAAGTTTAGCCAAATTTTCTGGTAGAACCTCTTGGGCTTTGAAATTTTCCTTACAGATATGTCATAAGACTAATATAATTTACATTATACTTTTCTAAAAATGAGGCTCATAAATCATGTTGTTTAAACCTTATATAGTCTGACTGATTTTTTATCTATATATATCAATTACCAAAGCAGTTATATATTAAAATCTCCTTCTGAGATCATGGATTTCTCTACTTTTTCTTATAGATTTGTAACTATTTTCTTCATTTTTGAGACTATATTCTTAAGTACACAGAAATTTAAATTTATTAAGAATCCCTGGTAAGTTGAAAATTTAATCATTATAGAGTAAACTTTTTTAACTCTAGTAAAATTTTGTATTGATGTTAATTTTGCCTATTAATATAAATGTCAACAATTTAGTATGTGCATGGTATATGTAAAAATATATATCAAACCTTCTTATACTTTCCTCTGCTTGTCATTTGCTCTTCCATATTTCCCATTACATATTCTCTCTATATATTACTACATACAAAATAATTTCTTCTGACCTGTATTTCAGATCCCTAATTCTCTCTTCAGTGTTGTTATACCAATTGTTACACCTATCCATTAATTTTCTATTTTTTGTTATTATATCTGTATCCTTAAAAAGTTTCCTTCTTTATTGTTCAAATCTGCTAGGTCACTTTTTTACAATTTTCTAGTCTCTAAAAAATGTTTTCAAATTTGCCTTTTGTTTCTTTAAACTTGGAATAGTTGGTCTATAATTATCATCTGCTAATTCAAATATATGAAACCTTTGTGATCTGTTTCTACTGTGTTGTCTTCTACAGGCTCATGTTCATGCTGTTTTGAACACTTGGGGTACTTGTTTTTCATTATGTACTGCTCAAGTCCTTGCAAAAGTGTTTGTTGCGTCTCTTTGAGGCCTAATATTACAGTGCCTTTCTCCAGAGAGTTTGAACTTTCTTCCGGTAGGCAACTGAGAGCACTATTAGTCTGGGACTACTTAAAAAATTTTTTTCTTCTGGAGAGTGCCACTCAGGCAATGGGAACTCAGGCTTAAAATGCATGTGATAGCCAGGTTATATCCAAAGCTTCTCTGGAGTTAGGTTTTTGGTTTGTGTTTAGGTTGCTATTGTTTTTCCTTGTTTCTTTTCTCCCCCTGCTTCCTGCTCTGCTTAGTAACAAGCCCAAGCCTCCACCCTGGGGTTAGAAGGAGATGGGACTATATCTGGTTTAAACTTGCAATAAGGAAAGAGACCTTTGATACCTCTGCTAAACATGGCAGTTTCTATTAGAATATCCAATTTGAGCAAACCATGTTTTTTTACTTTTTTCTTCCCTGAATCTTGAAATTACTAATAGCAGAACCTAACATTTTTCTTGTTAGAAAAAGCAGACACATATGAGGAAAAAAATATCAGATTAAAGTATCAGAAAGTTATATAATTGTGTCTTAAACAATAATGGTGTTCACCAATTCACATAAAAAGAAAACTGGAAGTAGGCTGGTGACATTGTTGAGTCTCTTTGTTAACAAATCATAGAATGAAACTATTTCCTAATTTCTTATGTTGAGGCTGTTAACTCCCTTATTGGATAAGATATTATTATCTAAGTTTCTGATACTTTTAGTTGAAAACATCCTGACTGATACATTACTCTTTTAAATTTTGAAAATCTAATGAGTGGAAAAAATGATATGTTGTTTTAATTTGCATCTTTCCAGCTATTAGTGCTGTTGAACATCTTTTCAACACTTGACCACTTTCAACATCATCTTCTGTAAAATTTTCATGTGTATTTTTTGCCTATTTTTCATTTAGCAATCTCCCTTTTTCTCTTTCTTTCCACTCTTTCTCTCACCACACACACACACACACATATATGCACATACACACACACAGAGGCTCTTTATCTTTTAAATAGTTACCTTTATTTCCGGTTATATGCGCTATAAATATTTCTAACCCATATTTAATTTATCTTTGGTTTATTTGTCTTTTATTACTTATTTTTATTTTAGTTTGCATGTAGTCAATTATATTCATCTTTTCCTTTTATAGTAGTTGGAGTTCCTGTCTTATTTAACAACAGCTTCCATACTACAAAGTCATAAAAATCTTTTTTTCTAAATTTTCCTCTGACATTTAATTTGTTTTATGTTTCACAATTAGATATTTAATCAAGCTGTAATTTATTTTTGTATATGGTATGACACTGTGGTACAGCCCTGTTTTCTTCCAGATGGATAGATAATTATGCCAGCATCATTTCAAAAATAAACTGTCCTGGAATTTCCACTTCTGCCAATTTACACTTTAGATGTCCACAGAAGCCCTTCTTGGTACAGCACACACACAAATGCTGAATAAAATATAAGTGAAAAATTCTTTTTTCTATTACATGATTAAGCTGGTGGGAAAATAAATGAATTGTTCAGCAGCCAAAATTAAAATGTAAATCCAAGGAGATATCTGAGCACTGGGGCTGCCATTTATCCTTGAGGCATCTGCTGGTTCTTGATGGTTAAGTGCTTAGTTTATCAGACTGTATCACAAGATCAGGAGATAAAACATGGTTCCTGAAATTGTGAAAGGTCAGATCAGAGATCCTTCTATAAATCAGGCAAATATAAATGACATTATATTGAGAATAAAATAAACCAGAACATGTTCTGCAGAGACAGAGTGTATAGTCATCTATTTGTCTGTCTCAAGTCTTGACTTTAGGTAAAGCAGAAAAAAATTATCTTTAAGAGTTCTTCACAAGTGTGCATCCATATAGGTAGGCTTAGAGCCAGAATTCATGACATATGTTGGCCAAAAAACCTAATCATAACACTGAATGGGTTTCAGTTGGTAGCAGCCCCAGATATCTGGCAGAAGCTAATATAAATCTCCTCTGGAGGAGCATATTTTAAATATAGGCTTCAAAGGTTTCCTCCAGATACGGTTTTCAAAACATGAGCTCACAACCCAAAATTACGAAACACAGAAAGAAAGTAGCCACCAAGAATATGAGTCAGCAGAATCAAAAATAGCAGATTCAAACACAGAACCTATAGATATTAAAATTATCTGAGATTTAAATATTAGAAAATATAGGGAAAAGAGTTTAAGAAGCTTGGAGAATAGATACAGAAGGCCCAACATACACAAAATCAATGAAGGAACTGTGAGAACTTAGAGGGTTCACAGATACACCCATTACAGGGACACACATCCAAAACATCTCCAAATGTGAATGGAACTTTGTCACCTATTAGGTGTTTGTTTACCCTACCAAAAATCCCCCTTCCCATCCTCCATCCCTGAAAGGATCCACAAATTTGCATAAATAAGTCCTTTTTTTGAAATGGAAATACTCTTGAAGAGTTAAGAATATATCATTAACTTTTGAAGGTGAATTTTTCCTACCAAAGTGGCTTCTCTCCTAATTTCAGAGGAAGCTGTGAGTAAACAATCTGCTTGAGTTACTGTGCAGGAAATTTAATAAAGTCTGGGAGTACTAAATCAAAGGTCACTGGAATCAAAGCAATACAAGTAGCAACCAGAAAGGTGGGTAAATACTTTTGGAGTTGAAAAAGCTATTCTTACCTAGTCTAAAAATAAACAGTAGTAAGAATTAGATAGGTTACACTACAAAAAATATATACGTTTCTCTTGTTTAACTGATTTGCATAGCCTATATTTAATTTTAATTTTTAAGTATTCAGTACTATGCATGTTTTATGAAAATAATAACATATTTACTGTTAGTACAGACATGAACTCAAAGTGCTGTTTTTGGAAATGGTTGCTGCCTTTAAAGTTCTACATGGAAAAAAATCATCTAAATATTTGTGATAGTAGTTGAACTTGGAAGATCACTCCAGTGACACCAAAGATACCTACTTCAATAAGCTTCAGGGAAAGGAGTAATTTTTCTAATGCTATATTTCTACCAAACCATAAAATTACTTCTATCAAGAAAAACTGACTCCTTAAAATTAAACCCACATGCAAAGTCAAACAAGAAAGTATTTTTAAGGACAAGAGATTGAATTTAATGTGATCTAAATCAAATCTTGCTTACAATGACCTGAATTAATTCAACTTTAATCCAATTTAGTATTAAAAATGAATGGTTAAGAAGGTTTCTAATGGCCACTTAAAGGGAAAATATTGCAAATTAAAATAGTAAGTAGATCCTTAATAGATTTTTGAACTAGTAAATTAAAATAATAAGTGTCTGCTTTATTTTAAACTAACACATTTTAAATATCAACTAAAGTGATGTTTCTTAAACTGTAAATGTATCAACAACCTATTAGTGGAGTTTGACCAGCATTTTTACTTAATAGAAGAGCACAGAGTAACTCACACATTTTAAGGATAAGAATGTTTTGTAAATTTCTTGTTTCAGATATGTATGGATGCAGATTGAGAGAAATTATATAAAATGTATTTCTATATATCATAATGGAAACCCGTATGAAAGCCACTAGCCTAAGGTTCTAAGAATTAGAGTTAAACACTTAAAAGGATTTTTAGGAGGGCAACATTTTGTGCCTACAGATCTCTAATTGCTGAGTTACTACATCAGTAGGGGGAGGAAGTGGGGAGAAAAATGTCACAAGCTGTATTCAAGATACAAATTTTGTCACAAAGAAACAAAGCAAGAGCCCCATCATCATAAACAGGACCTAAGGACAGAAAAGGACCAGCTGAAATATGACAAGAGTGGGTTACTGTGCCTACATCAAGTCAACTATCCAGAAATGACCCCACGATCTGGGGTGATGAATGAAAGAGCCAAGGGGCAAGTTTCACTTGGCTTTCAGCTGGAACTGAAAAGGTAAATCCTAGATTTTCTCTAACCTCTTCTGCTTACCTCCTGACCTTTTTTCCTACTGTATTGCTCATGAAGGTGACACAGAGTATTAAGCACTATAGAAATGTCACACTATCTACTTTTCAGAGTGCTTATATATTTTATATATATATATAAATCACATTTGAAATTGATAAATTCCTACTAGGCAGAGTAAGAGGTATCAATCACACTCACTGATAACACAAAAACAGCAGAGTTCTTGGCACTGGTTGTGTCACTGCTCAGTCTGGAGGTTCCCAACTCCTCTCCAAAAGCTGCTGTTTCAAATACAGCTAATAACCACTCAATGCTGACTCACAGAGAACAACCCAACACAAGATGGCTGCACATATAATCCTATTCAATTCAATGTCAATTTACCATAACAAGTCACTAAAAGAAACAAATTCTTAGTTTATGTAAAGAAACTTGTTATCAACTAAATGTCATGAAGCATTTTTTGTAGCCATATTAATTACTGGCTAGATAAAACATATCTTCTTGTTTAAGAAATATTTGAAAACCAATTAAATTAATCCATCATATCAACAGACCAAAGATGAAAAATCATGCTATAATCTCAAAAAAATCATGAAAATACTTGAAATGTTAATATTTATTTACAATTTCCCCAAACTAGGAATAACAGCAAATTTCCTCAGTTGATATCAAGGATCTACAAAAAAAAAAAACCTTCATACTTAATAATAAAGAGTGTGTGCCTCCCAGAACCGGGAAAAAGGCAAGGATCTTTACTCTAAGCACTCCCATTCATCATCATACTGGCCCTAGCTAGTGCAAAAAAAGGCAAGAAAAAGAAATAAAATGCACAGAGATCAGAATGGAAGATATAAAGTTGTCTATACTCACAGATAAGATGATTATGTATGTAGAAAATGCCAAAGAATCTTTTAAAAAGCTACTAGAACTAATATAAGTTATTTTCACAAGCTTATAGGATATAAGGTCAATATACAAAATTAACTTTATTTTCATATACTAGCAATTAACATTTAGAAATTGAGACATTAAAAACACCATTTACAGTAGCATCTAAAAGCATGAAATTCTTAGAAATAAACTCAAGGAAATATGTATAAGACCTGTTTTCTGATAACTACAAAACACTAAGAGTAACCGGAGAAAAACTAAATAAATGGAAAAACATACTATGTTCGTGGATCAAAAGAGTTAATATTACTAACATGACTTTTTCACCCCAGATAATCTATATTTAACTCAATCTAATCAAAATTGTGAAAAGTATCAAACTGATTCTAAAAGGAAAGTAAAATTCTTGTATCAGAATAGCTACCAGGTCACAACCAAACCAAAGAAGTCAATACAACCTGAGACAGAATAAGTATGGTCTAAAATCCAAGACTGAAAGTAGCTTTGGGGAATGAAATATGCCAAGTATGACTTCTGAGGTTGTTACATATAGGATAATGCCTTAGAATACCCTCAAAGAGTGGGACATGTATTAGAGGTGGTACATGAAATGATTTTAAGGGTTCTTAACATAAACTGGAGTGGTAAACAAACACAATACTAAATAACATTGAATCACACAAGGATTTCTTCTCTAGTTCTCTTAGTTTTTCTGATTATGTATCATTATGTATCATTTCATGCTACTATGACTTTAACACCACTTTATTCTCTCTTTTAAACAAAAAGAAAATACAAAATAGCTAATAGTAATGTAGTTGGTACCTTTGTTTATTTATTTGTGTAGTTATCTTCTCTTTATGGCAAGCAAACTGGTTTTTCATTTGTGGTAATAATGCCAAGTTTCTGCATAAACTAAATGTTTTTCAGTTAAAAAAAAAAAAAGGAGGGGGGGAAGAGCAGTTAATTTACTAAAAAAAAAATAGGTTAAAAATACTATAGTAGAATACTGATATAGTAATAATTGAGATTGGATAACAGTACCTTAAAATGTTAATTTGTAAGAAAGAATATGTATCTGTATATAGTATTAACATATCAATAAGCACTGAATTATTACTGTATTAATAAAATTTTAAAAAATGTATGAGCAGGATATTTTCATGTTATAAATTATTTTTAATTTTAATTACTTGCATCTTAATAACACCCAAAGTTTCAGATACCAGATTACTGATAAAAGGTGAGATTAAGATTTTGTATTTTGTAAATTAGGATAAAACTCAATGAAATTGAGGGAAAGGCGGGAATATATCTGTACAATAAAGATCAAATTCCATTCTATCTGTCTTTCTGCTAATGAGTGCTCTCACTTGAGTGTGGGCAAAGAAGATATGCAGAAGTTACCCATGAAAAAAAGATTCTGTCTTCATAGAAGTTGGCAATCTACTATTTTTAGTTTTGCTCTTTTTTCTTTCTTTTCTCTTGATATACATTTAAATTTCTTCCTTTTAAAGGAATCTATAAAAATTTACATTTTATCTTAGGTCCATTAATCACTTCAAAAAATACAATTCACATGGACAAATTTCTTCAAAATTGTTATGCTGTTGTCAGTGTTTTGATAGTCTTGTGCAATTAAAAAAAAAATCAACCTCAGCTAGGCTCTAGAGAATTTTACCAGTCAAAGAAAGAGAGAACTGTAAAGCAGATTTTCTTATTTAAAGAAACAAAACATTTTGATTTCTATCATGCTTATAATTTCTCAAGAGTAAAATTAAATTTGGAATGAACAAAGACAAACCACTTACCTGTTGGAAGGTGCAGTGTTATGTTGTTGCAAAAATCTGTGAAGCAGCATTCCGTTTTGGTAACATTGTTGGAACTATGACAGAAGACTTGTGCATTTAATTCTGGGAGAGAGACACAGGATTTGATCACCTGTTCCTTTCCATTGGTTAGCATGACGGAAGCCCAACATGCTCCTTCTGTTTGGCAGGTAAAATTTGAAGAGTCACACAAAAGACAAACACACTTCAAACCTGGAAAAGGTAAGGAAAAAAGCTTTCAGATACAAAAGACATCATGCAAATTTATTTCATAATACTTGAATAGAGAAATTCAATCTTAACAAAAATTGAAAGAGGATTTAAATAACACTGGGCAGGGGAGGGTATATAGCTCAGTGGTAGAGTGCATGCCTAGCATGCATGAAGTCCTGGATTCAATCCCCAGTACCTCCATTAAAAATAAGTAAACAAACCTAATTACCTTGCCCCCCACGAAAACAAACAAACAAGTAAATAGCACTGGATAAACACAACTGCTAATGCTGTTACTCCCTCTCTGTCATGTGTTTTATCAAAAAGGTTGCCCAATCATCATTTACTATTGTTTATATTTTTACAAGTAATTTATTCAGTTGCTGCTATATTTTAAACCAGTTTCCTCATCTGTTGTCTAAATTCCTCCTTTTTTAAGCTCAATCAGCTCATTCCTACATCAGTAGCTGCTATTAAATGCTAGGACATGGTAACTCAGCAACGTAGGGGCACTGTCCAGCATCACTTACAGTGATCACTTATATTAAAGTGTTGTTACAGGACCTGAGTAACCAAACAATCCTGTGTATTCTGTACATTTACTCTTTCTCCTTTAAACTTCAAAGTGAATGTGCCAAACACAAACCTAACTATAGATATTTATGGCTTTAAAAATAGTGTGATTATTTACATTTATATTCTGTGGCATTTTAACAATATTGTTATTGTCATAGTACCTTTAAGGCACTGATGAGCCATTATACTTCCCCCTCTTCACTAAAGAATACATCTTAGAATGAGAGTCATTTGAACATAGACCATGATCTTCTGGTAATGTTTTTTTAACGAACACATCTATTCAATAGAGCAAAACACATCAATCGTAGAATAATATATCTGTATCAATAAAACTTTCAAAAACTAGACTTTACTATATTAATCTATTCCCTTCACAAGTTTCCTCAACATTCTTCACTTACTAACCACATACACACATTAACTTGCAAGTTCAAAGTGGTAGAGTACTTCTGATATAAAATATCCATCATCATGAAAAGTCCAGTGGTTGCAATTTATTCAAATTTTATTTAATTAAATTATTTTAAAATAGAACAGTGCTGAATAAGCTTTTTGTATTATATTTTAATGAACTTTTTGTTAAATCACAACAGCCCCCTAAAATTTCTGAATGTCCAAAGTTTTTCCATACAATAATTTTTACTCAAAGCCTTTAAATTGCTAATTATTCAAATTGGAGCTGAATTTATACCTGTAAAATACCTGATACATAAGTGGCCATTTTTATACTCAACTTTAAATATCAATGTAAGCAATATGGATAGTATTCCTATATGACTGCATGTGTAAGAAAGAACAAACCACATATGGATCAGTAGAAATTACCTTACTTTTAATAATTTTTCTTGGTCAGTAAAATATCATCCCTTTAAATATTTTTATTACTGTGTGCTAAGGGAATTACAATCATGAAATGAAATACCATTTTGTTATCAACATTAGACCAAATTCTTCTTGGTCTTATTCTTCTATTTATTCCAGTGATTATCAATATAAACAAATATAATCTTTTGTTGATATTGATGTGCTATAGTAGGACCTTTTAATCTAGATTGATTTTGATTCAGTAGAGCTAGATATATAAAATCTAGGTGATTTGAAAATGTCTTATGAAAGAGAGCTCATATAATAAAGATCCATTCACTGAGGCATTTTCTGACAGCAAAATGTCTCTCCAGCATCTTCTGATTCCAATCTGACAAAAGCCTTCAAATTCTGCTTATAATCTTGGACGTTACTTGGCTTCTCTGTGCCTCCACTTCCTTATATGAAAAATAAGATATACCTCCTCATAGTGCTGTTGTGGAGAATAAAATAGTTAATATATAAAAAGTCCTTAGAAGAATGCCTGGCACATAGGAAGTACTATGTAAATATTACTGACTATGTCGTCTTTTACTGGAGGAGTTAAAGCTAGTTGTCCTATGAATCAAAATATATTTGTAATCCACAGAGGAATGGCTGAATGAACTAAGGTACACAGACCATTTAAAAAGCGTAACAAAGAAATGCATCTGTTTCTTCACTGCCGAGTAAGTTGGATGCTCTCATTCTTTTAATGGTCCCCGCTAGATCCCAGTCAGACAGCAGGGTTGTCTGGTGATAGTACAGATAAAGAATTCAGGAAAAGACAAAGTTTTCAGTCCTAGCTCTGTCACTCATTTGCTGACTGACTTTGGAGAAGATATTTAACCTTACAGGGCTTTAGTGCCTTCCTCTGAAAATAGGAAATGAAACAGGGGAGGGGCAGTGGGTCCAGAAATCTTAAAGTCTCATAGAATGCAAATGTTTTATGACTTTATGAATTTAAAACTTGTTGAAATTTGCAATTACAAAATACGGAAAACTCTTTTACAACTAACAAACTTACCCCATTGTGGTTATTCTTCAGTCTCATATTTTAAGAGGCTGAAGTTGGGAAGAATAGCTCTCCTGACACATAATCTCAAATCATTTGTTACCAGACTCCTCATCAGAGTCTCCTTGGATTTTCTATTTTCCAAAGAAAGGGGGTGGGAAGGGATAATTTGGGAGTTCGAAATTTGCAAATACTAAATACTATATATAAAATAGATAAACAACAAGTTTCTACTACATAGCACAGGGAATTATATTCAATATCTTGTAGTAACCTATAATGAAAAATAATATGAAAAGGAATGTATGTATGTATATGCATGACTGAAACATTATGCTGTACACCAGAAATTGACATATTGTAAACTGACTCTACTTCAGTAAATAAATAAATAAGCCTGGCATGGAAATCGAGGCAAGTAACTAAGTAATATGGATCCACTGAATGAAGACAACCATAAAAGCACTCAACAACTAAACATATGTTAGTTTCACGTGTGCGTATCATTGCTTATAATTCCTGATACAACTATAGGAGTTGGCTGTCACTTTCTTCATTTTACAGTTAATGAAATGAGGCTCAAAAAGATTAAGTGATTGAATTTATGTGGCAATCATTAGACTACTCAAACAATGTTGTTTCTATCCTACCAAAGCTGACATTTTTAAAAAAGATGCATACAAAACCCATTCTCCCACCTCACCAGTTTCTAGAAACTGTGAATAAAATATAACTCATAAAATTCATATTTTATATACAATAAAATATTCTATTTTTAGAATAAAAAATAATCCTAATACAGCAAAAAGAAATTAATAATTACTTAATGATTGGCAATTGAGATTTTGATCTTTATTGTCTTGATTACCTTTTTAAACAAATTCTACCTACTATTTTGTGAGACAGATGGTCAAATAAAAATTTGTATCATATGTCTTACATGTAGTTTAAATAATCTTATCTTTCTGTTTAAGTTTTGTATTAAGTATAAGCTTCTAAGTACCTAATCTGATGCTTTCTCTTGGAAGCACTATTAACTCCTTATAAAAATGATTACATAACAGTTCTTATCAAGGAGTAACGTGTATACTCACTGAAGGTTTAGCAGGCTATAAAAATTTCCTTCAGTTTAAAGTAAAAGGTACCAGTCAGAAGAATAATAATACACACCGAGGTGATATAGTTAAGACACAGTAAATGACACCTTACTTTAAATTTTGCACGATGGCAAACACTGACAAAATTGAGAATTTGTTGACGATAATGGCTTCCAACAATTGCTAAATGTTCTCATTATTTCAGGTCAATTGGCTGTACTGTAGACTGACAGAGAAGAAACAGCAAACCAAAAGGAACCTATGATGTATATCTAACACATAACCTACAACATATTCAGTCTTGCACACAGTGGATTGGTGGGAAATGGAAAATGCAAGGTTGAATGTAGAACCTCAGTGTTGTCAATTAAAGGATAGGTTACCATTAGTGACGAGGCTTGTGTTCATATATTTTTTAAATGATGTTGAGTCAATTATACTAGAATATCCCATAACAGGAAAAATCTGGTTGTTAGCAGACAACAGGTCAGACTTAGTTTTTTTCATTTTATACTTTCCCATTATACTGTACTTGAGTCATGTGGAAAGTTGAAGAAGAAGGTAATTATCCGTAATAAGGAGGTCTATTAGATTTTTCCCTACAAGGAAGATTGTACTTTTCTTGTGTCTCCTTCCACCCTTTTAATTATCCTCCCCTTCCCCCTTTTTGCCAATTAGTCTGTAAGAGCCAAGACATCTGTTACCCACAAGACATCTGTTACCCACATGAAACCAAAGGATGTGCACATTCCTAATCAACCAGAAAATAAATGTTCATCCATATTTACATGTGATGGCAAGCACACCCTGGTGTTTAGAGCCGTAAAACTATCAGAGTACAAAAAAGAGCCAAATGCATCACTTGCATTTGCGTGCCATCCTTACTAATAGTTGGCTGGGAAATATTAGTTGTTTCGAATTAGATACTATTTTCAATAAGCTGGTTTCCTACATTTTGGATCTATATGCTATAATATCTACTAGCCAGTGCTTCACATTAATTTCTGACACATACTCTTTCCTCTTTTCCAGACATTAGCTGATTCAATTTCAATTTTGGAGCAAGACATTAAACACAAAATATTTTTTAATTCAGAAAAATGTCCCAAATTTGACCTCCTGCCTTACATCAATTTCAGACTCCAGAGTTAACAAAGAAACAATTCAAGCTCATCAGTATGCTGAGTATGAAAGTACAGCAACAGAAAAGGAGCCAGGACAACTAACACTACTGTCTGTGAAGTAAAGCCAGACGGGGTCAAGGGAAACCAGGCAAAGATTTGTCTTCCCTTTCTATTCCTTTTCAAAACTTTATTTTTTTGTCATGTGGTCATTTCAAAGCATTTGTCTCTCCTCATGGTAAGGAAAAATAGAATAAATAAAGAAAGTAGCATTAATAAAATATGAGTAATATAAATGCAAACTTTTTGGCCAAATGAGCTTTCAATAAATTCAACTTTCCAGCTTTTGGCCAAATTCAACTTCTATAAATTCTATTTGCCTAGATGTACCCAAAGAAATTCAGAATTCCTACAATATAGGCCTATATATTCAGCATGAAGGAAAATTGTTCCTTTGTGCAAGTGGCAGTTATGTTCCCTATTCAAGAAGGCCTCATCCTCCCAGCTGAGAAGGAATGGAACCATCTGAACAGAAGGGATTCTGTCCAGAAGAACTACTTTCACCTCCAGCTGCAGGGTTCAATTTAGGAAGAGTTCAGCACATGCTGAATTTTAGTACTAGCCATTTTGAATGTCCTCAATCTAAAAGCAGCACTAAATGAACACAGGTTTCAGCCCATCTCTACCATAAACCACCTAAGACTTCAGACAAGTTTCTCAATTTCTCCACATCTTAAACTCCTCATCTGAAATATCATAAGGTCAGGTAGTAGATTAGAGGATTTCTGAAGACTCCTCTGGTTTTACAGCCCTCTGTTGCTCTGAGCTCAGGTCACATTTCTCAATATAAGTAACTTTAGGGTTATCTTATTTATGATAGATAAAGAGACAGCTGAAGTTAGAAATATGAACACCCAGTGAAAGACTGCTTTGCATCCCCAAATTCACACACTGATATTTCAGTGGATTGGTGGATCCTAGTGGTTTATAATCCAACAAAATTTCTCCAGTCAATATTAAAGATGATTTATCTTGCTTTATATTTATCATCTGAGAACCTAAAGTTCTTTCCAATATCAGCATGATATTTTTGGGAAGTAGAGGGAGAGTTCACAGCCTTTCTGAGTTGGGCTAGACAGCCAGACTCTTGACTAATTCCTCAATCCCAGTACAGACATAACCACAACTTTAGACTTTGATTGTAGCAATGTAAAGAAGAAAAGGACTGACCTTATTTGGGGTCTTCCATTTCAAATCATCATATCAAAAAAAAAAAAAAAAAGGCTGTTCTTAATCGCACGATATATTTCTTCTGCTACCCTCCCATAATCTTTGCTGAATTTGAGAAGTTATTTTTTTGTCTTGGCAGCCTAAGTGGTTCCTTATCAAGTTGTTCCTTCAAGTCTTCAGATTTTGTATTGCCTTCTGCTTAGGAGACGAGTGATTCTCAATGGATTCCAATTGCATTTTACAAACTAAAATCCACAATCATTACTATGATTTAATAGGCTAGTAGGTCTGGATTCTTCTCAATCTTTGAACCTCATTTCTTACAACTAAGCCCCCCCAAACACACTGGTCTCCTTTTTGTAGCTCTAAATAACAAGTTATTTCCCACTTCATGGCCTTTGCTCAGACTGTTGCTTTGCTTGTCATGTTCTTTCTTTCCTTTTAATTCTTCAGATCTCAGCTTGAACATCACCACCTCAAAGAAGTCTTCACAGACTCCTCTTGACAAATGATCTGCTCTCCATCCTTTCTGGTACTAACTGCAATTTAATCTGGTACTAACTGAAATTATTATACTACTTTCAGTAGAATGAAAATTCCATGAAAACAGGGATCTTTTCCTACCTTATCTACCATCATATCCCCAATATCTAGAAGTGGGTATGGCATATGAGAAAAGCCCAATAAACATACATTAAATTAAACATTATAAAAAACTGCAAAGTACAGAAGAATGTAGGATAGCTGAACTCATAAAAAGACTCAAAACCCCATAATATTCTCATTGTGGTATATTTTCTTCTAGTCTTTTTTCTGTAATAACTCTTCATAGTTGAATTCTAGCTATAAACACAATTTTAAGTGCTCAGACAGGCATTGGCGTAAGTGAATCCCAGACCCTGTCACCTCTGGCTGGCTTCACCCCCCGCCCTCAGAGAGAGCCTTACTCCTGGGACACTTTCCTGGTGATCCCGGGTACCATCTAGTAGCAACAGAGAAAGGATGTGGGCTACTTTTTACAGAATGACCTCAATTCTGGAGTAGCGTTTTTCAAGCATTTTAAAAACTCGTATCTTTTTTAATTTAACATAGAAATCAGACACTCTTAGTTTTCTATTATTTGAAATAAAACACATAGCTCACCTAGAAACAAATCAACACAGTGGTGATGTGAATGTGCTTCTCCATTGGAAAAGTGGTCCTCTGCTCTCTAACTTCCTTGAATATCATGGCTCTATCCTAGGGGAAAGGCTTTGAAAACTGCTTGCTACATAGGAATTTATTAAGAGAAATCTCTTGCTTGCACCAAAAGATTCCAGCTATCCAAATATTACTAGTGAAGTCTTTCCAAATTATAAGAAAACAAAAATTGGTAACTAAGTCTTTAATACTTATTACTATTTGCATTTAGATCCTGTTGGCCATAGAGCTATTACGTTGATGTGAACATACAATCATACTTGATAGTAGTGGTTACCAGATTTGGGGATATCACCCACCTATAAAATTTCAAAAATAATTTTGGGACTTAATCAAGGGTTGAACTAAATTTCTACTTTCCCAAGGAAGAATACTGGGGTGGTGGTGGGTGGGGGTGGGGGGAAGCACCTTCTATTACCATCATTTCCAAAAAAGAAAAGGAACTATAATACCAACCAAGTAAAGGAGGATACAAACCACAGATTTAAGAATGAATCTTACCAAGATCAAGCATATCTTTTTAAATTTTCAAATGTTGAAAAGTATAATCATATTTTATAGTGTTACATTTCTTTTGTCTTTTCCTGATACAAATTGTTAATCTGAGGGGGAACTGTGCATCAGAAAGTAGAACTGGAGTGTTCAACCTGTTCCTGTATTTGTTCCAAAATCCATGATCCATGGCCACAATCCACATAGGAATGTTCTCTTAAATGGATGAGGCAAAATTCCATAGTGCTAATTTTCTTCAATATGGACTGTTTCAGAAAACTGAGTAAAGCTGAATAATAATGGCTGCCCACCCCAAGCTACAAAGAAAACTAAGAGTGAGAGACCAGTGTTTGGCTAAGAAGGGATTTCCTTGCTCAGGAAATGGACTGTTGGGCCTTGTGGACTCAACTCGGCGAGCTGACTCTAGGCAAATGTCCACCTGCCAGAGACTGACTTTGTAATGCTTCAACCAGTATTGGGGCACAGATATTAACCCTGTATTTGATCAACCTGCATATTTAGGTCTATTTTCTTGGACATGGTGATTTTTGAATTATTACTGATCTGTGTTCAATATACTCCTTCTCAAATCTATGATTTACTTGATGATGAACTCCTGATCAGGAACACATCATGTAAGTTTAATATTGTTTCCATGAGAAATTATTACCAATTATAACCAACTCTTGAAGGATATGAATTCCAGCAACATCTTGTAGTGATAAGCAGAGATTCCTACTCTGTTGCATGGAGAAATGAACCTACATAAAGAAAAGAATGGCCCAGGAGTTCTGATTCAGTCCAGTGTATTTTGGACCCAAGTTAGGAGATTGGGGGTAGGGGTTGATCCTAGTTATATTAACCTGGTGTTTGAGACTTCTCTGATCTCAACTGATCCATCCAAGAAAGAAATCAATTAGATGATCTCCAGTGTACCCCCCAGTTCTAAAGTTCTATGACTCTAAGAGGTGAATGCATCAATGGCCACCATGCAATATCAGAAAGAGCAATAGGAGTGACTCCACACCAAGAGAACAAAGAAGTCATTGTCCCAGAATCATAGTTCACAAAGAAACTTATTCAGGAGACTATTTTATCAGTCTGATAAAGACTGAAGTGTATTATCATGGAATTCATACTGTGGAAATTCACTGAGTCACAGAAACCTAGTTTTGTGTTTTCAATCTCCATGAAGTGGAGTAGAAATCAAATGGGAGAGGATTACAGAGAATTTGGTGGTGAAAGGAGAACAGGAGCAAGTGACATATTTAATCTATTTGTGAAAGATGAAATAAAATACAAAATGTTGATAAAAGGTAAAGTCTTAAAACCTAAGGAAGCTCTGACTTATTTAAAGGTAGCAATGAAAAACAATCAATAAAGAAAAAAAGTAATAATGAATAGTCAAACTACAGGGCTAAAAGAATACGCAGATAGAAAAAGAGACAAAATTGTCTCAAGTTTAGAAAGAAAGTAGCAAAGAAAATTGAAAAATTAAAGTCCTCAGAGTTCTCAAGGACTCACTTGTCAGAAGTTTTTATCACTATCCACAGTTATTCATTTCTATGATCAGATATGGTAAGGAATAGTTAATTCTCAATCTAGAAATAAAAAGAAATGATCCAAAGTAAGAAGCTGCTCTAACTAAAAATAGACTGGCAAGTGAAGAGTTGAAAGGGGAAGAGGAGGGCAAATGCTTTAACAGGAAAGTTTTCTTTAAGGCTGATCCCAACTGGGCCTCTTCCTAACACTGACCCCCAAATTCAAAGGTTTAGCTTGGGTACTATGAAGAACTCATATTGTACAGGCATAAAATGGGCAGCATTAACTGCTCCTCTGTTCAAAGAAGATGGGGAAGGAATGGGAGCTGAGGAGTGGGAGACAGAATTTTTAAATCTATAATTTAAAAATTATATGTAATTCTCAGACTTCTAGGGATTTATCATAGCTGCTCTAGAAAGTGGTTACATGGCTTTCCCTGGAATTGTATTTTCCTTTTGTTTATCAAAGCATTATTGATGAAAATAATTGCTTACTTTTGTCAGCTACACAAATCTACTTCAAGACAGAAAAGTGAAGAAATACAAGAAAGAAATTAAAGGAGCTCAGAGAAGTCTCAGAGAATTCATATTAAGCCAGAAAAAAAGGAAAGTCTAAGGCAGCCATCCCGAGTTTTGCTGCTTCTGCTGTGATAAGCCAGTATAAAACAATACAAAAACAAAAAGGTACAGCAAAAAAAAAAAAACAAAAAAAAAACCACAAAAAACCACAAAAACCCTTTCTTTGTAGCTCTGTTCATTAGAGTTAAACATTGGGGGAATTCAGCGAGGTGTAGTGAAAAGACCCCGTGCTTCAGAAGACTATACATCGGAAGCTGAAATCCTGAGCCACGGCTAGGCCAGCTTGGCCCAGAAGTCTCTCCACCTCTCTGCATGTGACTATGCACTGGTGAAGCAAGGATAATAATTTCAAGCCCAAGAGGTTTTTATGTTTGAAAGAGGTATTTTATGTAAAACGTTTGACACACAGCAGATGTTAAAACAAAAACCTAAAAATTAAGTTCCTGCTATTATAAGTTATGGGCGGATCGGAATTCAACATTCAAAGCCCAAGTCACACTCCTTGTAAACAACTTTGAGTGTTTCTGACAAAATTTTCTGGCTTTCATTAACTTCTTCTTTGGTAGAGAAACTGTCCCACTATGGTGATATAATCAGCAGCTCCAAAACTAAACAGACAATATATAATAAATATGATGGCATAATATTCTTTTTGTTTAAAAAAAAAAAACAAAAACCCAAACTTTGGCATCTGAGCATGATCAAAGAGTAAAAGTATCTAGAATATTAAGTCTCATACTGGTTATTACACTAATTTTCCCCCTTTCTCAATCAAAGATTTCTTGAATTTGAAAAATAAATTTGGAAAAGACAAATATGTCAATAGAAGAATGAACAAAGTAGATGAACAGAGAAATAAAAACCATCAATAAACATCAAAAGGTTTAATCTCATCAATAATCAAAACAGACAATTATTTTATTTAAAATTATTTTATAAATTATAACACCCAGAAATGATGACAGGGGATCAATTAAATTTCATCTTTGTGCACAGTTGCTGAAGTACCATTTGGTACAAACTTTTGGGAGTACAATCTGACATATTTGTCTCAAGAGTCTTAAAAATGTTAATGATCTTTGTGCTTGTATTTCCACTTTCTCTATATGAAATAATCAGAAAAACAAAATTTTATTTAAAATTTCCATTGCAGAGTTATTATATACAAAAATAAAAAATAGAAACAATCTAAATAACACCAAATCAAAATGCTTAAATAAATTTTGATAATAAGTATGATGGCATAATATTCTGTTTTAATAGTATTTAGAGTAGAAATAGCTCACTATAAATATTAAATGAAATGTAGAATGATAAAACATATAGAATATGATCTTAATTTGCATATATAATAAAGACTAGAAGGAAATACATCAAAATATTAATAGTGGTTATCTCTGAGGTGTCAAACTAGAGATGATTTTCACATTTTTCAACACTTTCTCCTAATTTCCTATAATGAACATATATTAATGCTATAATCAGAAATTAACAAGATTTTGTTAACATCAATTCTTGCTCTGTCAAAATATTTAGTTCATAGGAGCCACTGAGGATATCACAGGGAGATCTTCAGTCGGCTCTTCTGCATGTGCCTTTAAAGTAACACTGATGGTGGAGTCTGGTATTCACCCACATGCATGCTGCCATGTCACCCCACTGCTTATAGCCACTCTATTTTCAAGTCCAAGAACTGTAATTTGTGCTCTGAAAACAGGCTAGCATATTTGAAAGCAGGGTTATCCCTGAAAATTCAGATACATAAATACCACATAATGACTCCCACTCTACACCAGAAACTTTGCTGATCTCAGGGACATAAACCAACAGACTAGTCTAGCCTGATTATCTTTCTATGACTTTTCCTCTCATCTTTTAATTTGTCTTAGAAGGTGATCAAAATAGGCATGTAACTTTCCCTGACCGTGTAGAAGACAACCAAGAAAATGCTGACTGCCCACTGTGTGCATGACACTGTACTAAACAAGGGGTACCTCTATCCTGACTCAGCAAAATAAGGTGTGTTAATGCATTAATGGGTCTGTGTATAGACTGCAGATGTAAGCAAAATTCTCCATAAGCAAGCTTAATGCTATAGTAAACCAACAGAAAGAGCCAAAGCAGCCCATAAGTGCTCTCTTGTAGGTGACAAATGACCTTTCAAGTTGAATCAAACGCTTTCACCTAAAACAGCAGGTGAGCAATGCCACATTTACAACAGGCTTTATCTATGTATGGATAATGTCCCTCAGTTGTAATTTCCTTTGCTAACAGAAGAAATCACTTACTCCATGCTAATGGATGAAACACAGCCTTATTTATACTAATTTGATTTCATTTCTATCTACCTTATGCCATTTTACACACTGAAGATGATACACACAAAAAAAACATTTTAATACATACAGAAATCCCTTACTTACGTGGAAGATATAACAAAAGTAAATCAATTATTTGCAATTTAAAATTTTCTTGTTGGTTTAATCAATGTTATAAATGCAAGTGGTAAAAAAAAAAAAGAATTAAAATGAAAAGAATCTGTCTAGTGACCCTTTTCTCTCCAGTCAAACTTCCCAGATGCACCCACTTTTAACTATTTTTGTTCTTGCTTCTAGAACATTATTTTAGGACATTAACTCTAAAAATATAGTGCTATTCTTGATTAACCAATTTGAACATTTATCTGCTGACTTCCTAATTTATATAAGACTTCTTATACATGCCCTACAATTTGGGGAGGAGGGTCAAGTTTATTGACATGTATTTTACATAGGGAACATTCACCCTTTTTAGTATACAGTCTCATGAGTTTTGACAACTGCAGTTCAATCACCCCACCCCACCAGATTTCCTCATACACCCTTTTAGACAACTCCTCCTGCTGCCCTAGCCCATGGCAAGCAATGTTTTTTTGTTCTTATACATTTACCTTTTTTAGAATGTCAAATGAAGGTGGCCTTTTGATTCTGGTTCTTGTCATTTGCTTTATGGTATTTGAAATTCATTCCTGTTGTTGTATATATTAATAGTGCATTGAATGAAGTTTCCAGAGTTTGTTGATCCATTCACTAAAGGACATTCCCCCCCCCCCCCCAGTTTTTGCTGATTAGGAGTAAGCCTGTAATAAACATTAATATATATATTTTATATGAGATAAATTTCATTTCCCTTCTCTAAATATCCAGGAGTGGGATTACTAAGTTTTATAGAAAGTGTGTGTTTAACTTTATAGAAAGTTACCAGTGTTTTTCAAAGTGGCTGTAAGATTTTACATTTCCACCAATAATGTATGAAAGTTGCAGTCTTTGGTTTTGTTTTGTTTTGTTTGTTACTGTTATGTGTTTGTTTCAGCCATAGGTGTGCAGGGGTATGTCATTGTGATTTCAATAAGCATTTCCTCATTTTTGGTGTGCTTATTTCTGTCCAAATCTCTTCCTTATATCTGTTCAAATCTTTTGCCCACTTCTTATTGGGTTCTTTGTTTCCTTGTTACTGAGTCCTAAGTCTTCATATATTCTGACTCAAGTGTTTTATCAAATATGTGTCTTGAAAATATTATCTCCCAGCTTTTGACTTATCTTTTCATTCTTTTAGCATCTTTCAAGGAATAGAAGTTTTTAATTTTGATAAAGTCTAGTTTATTAATATTTCCTTTAATGGATCATACTTTTGATACTCTTATCTAAGAAATGTTGCCTAACCCAAGGTCAGAAGGTTTTCTTCTATGTTTTCTATTAGAAGTTTTTATAGTTTTGGGTTTTATTTTTAAGTCCATGATCCATTCTGACTTAACAATTACAGCTTACAAGGCACGTTTTGAAGTTCTTTTGTTCCTTCTTCTTTTTTTTTTTTTTTTTTTTTGCCTATTATTCCAGCATTGTTCATTGAAAACTCCAGCTCTCTTCTTCTTTCTCAACATTGTTTTGGCTAGTCAGGGTCTTTTATGTTTATTTGTTAAAATACAAATTTTAACATTTTTTGCTCCAGTTATGTGAAAAATGCCATTGGTAATTTGATAGGGATTGCATTGAATTTGTAGATTGTCGTGGGTAATATGGTCACTTTAACAATATTCATTCTTCCAATCCAAGAACATAGTATATCTTTCCATATGTTTGTGTCATCTTCAATTTCTTTCATCAGTGTCTTAGTTTTTGGAGTACAGGTTTTTTGTCTCCTTAGGTAGGTTTATTCCTAGGTATTTTATTCTTTTTGATGCGATGGTAAGTGGGATTGTTTCCTTAATTTCTCTTTCTGATGTTTCCCTGTTAGTGTATTGAAATGCAACAGGCTTCTGTATATTAATTTTGGATCCTGCAACAGTACAGAATTCACTGATGAACTCTAGTAGTTTTCTGGTGGCATCTTTAGGAATTTCTGTGTATCATATTGTTTGCAAACAGTGACAGTTTTACTTCTTCCTTTCCAATTTGGGTTCTTTTTATTTCCTTTTTCTTCTCTGATTGCTGTGGTTAGGACTTCCAAAACCATGTTGGATAAAAGTGGTGAGAGTGGGCATCCTTGTCTTGTTCCTGATCTTAGAGGAAATGTTCTCAGCTTTGCACCATTGAATATGATGTTGGCTGTGGGTTTGCCATATATGGCCTTTATTATGTTGAGGCATGATCCCTCCATGCCCATGTTCTGAAGCATTTTTATCATAAATGGATGTTGAATTTTTTAAAAGTTTTTCTGCATCTATTAGGATAATCATATGGTTTTTGTTCTTCAATTTCTTAATGTGGTATATCACTTTTGACTGATTTGCAGATATTGAAAAATCTGCATTCCTGGGATAATGAAGTCCACTGTAATTCTTAACTTTGTTCCTTTGTATGTTATAGGTCTATTTTCAAGGGCTTCCTTTATAGGGCTTCCTTCAAGATTTACTCTTTATCTTTGAATCTCATCAGTTTGTATGATATATCTAACAGTGTGGAATTTGGGAAGAGAGGTATTTCTCTTGCTTGGGCTTCTTTGAGCCTCTGTGGTTGGTGACTTGATGACTTTCATTAATATTTGGAAAGTTATTAACCAGTCTCATCAGACATTTTTTCTATCCCATTCTCTTTTCCATCTAGGATTCCATTTACACATGTGTTATACCACTTGATACTGTATTACAGCTCTTGGATGCTCTGTTTTTGTTTTCATTATTTCCTCTTTACCTCCTGACATCTTCCATTTTAGTGTAATGACTTTATAATAGTATAATTATGTAATTATAAGGTAATTTTATTGTTCTGTCTTCAAGTTCATAATTCTTTCCTTGGCTGTGTTGAGTCTACTGATAAGCACATCACGAGCATTCTTATTTTCATGTTTTCATATCTAGCATTTCCATTTGACATCTTCCTACATTCTATATTTCTGCTAAAATACCACATCTGTTTATGCATATTTTTCACCTTTTCCACCACAGCTTCTAATCTAGTTATTTTTAATCCCACGTATGATAGTTCTAATGTCTGCATTGTATCTAAATCAGATTCTATTGAGTGCTCTGTCTCTGGGCAGTAAGGTTTTTTATTTGATTTTTTGTGTTTCTAGTAAATTTCTGTTAATATTAATATAATCATACTCTTGGTAAATGCAATCATATTGTTATATGGACTTTATATTAAAGTGGGAGGTGTCACAGGATAGAGGGGAGTAAAGTAGGAAGAATGCAGTATCAGCTGTAAAGAGCGGTGTATGAAATAGTACTGCATTGACTCAAAATAAACATTAAGTTAAGAAAGAATGTAGTTAGGTCTAGACTAACCACTAAAAAATAATAATTAAAAGTGAGAGTAAATAAATCAATAAGTGAAATAAGTGAATACCCAAAAAATGATTAAACAAAAAGGGCAAAAGGGAAGAAACAGAGGAACAACAGAAAGAGGAGAGAAATAGTAAGATGGTAGGCTTAAATCTGTATCAATAATTTCTTTAAATATTAATTGGATAACCACTCAAATAGGCTGACATTGTCAAATAGTTAAAGGATAAAAATCAAGAACCAATTACATGTTATATACAAAGGGTACATTTCTAATATAAAGATACAGATAGGTTGCAAGTACAAGGATGGAGAAAAAAATAAATGTAAATATAAAGCATAAGAAAGTTGGTATGGTTATATTAATATCAGAGAGAACAGACTTCAAACTATCAGCAAACTATGGCCCATTGGCTGTCCCACTTATAAATAAAGTTTTATTGAAACACAACAACACCTATTTGTGTATTGTCTATGCCCAACTTTATATTATGATGGCAGAATTAAGAGGCTGTATGGCCACTAAGACTAAAATATATACTATCTGACCCTTTAAGAAAAAGTTTGCTGACTCTTGATCTAAGGTACCAACTTAAGAAGCTAAAATACAAAAGGATAAATTAAAGTCAAAGTAATTAGAGGAAGGAAATGATGACAATAAGAGCAGAAAACAATTGAAGGAAAAAATAGAGAAAAATCAATAAAACCAAAAGTTATTTATTTGAAAGAAATCAATAAAATTGATAAACCTCCAATTAGACTGATCAAGGTAAAAAGAAAGAAAATAAAAAGTCTCAAATCAGGAATATAAGAGGGCACAGCAGTACTGATACTATAGATATTTAAAAGATAATAAAGAAGTATTGTGAAAAACTTTATGATAATGACAATACCCAAAGGAGAGTTCAGTAAAATTCTAAAGGAGTATCTTCATCCTGATTTGTCACAATAACTGTCAATCCTTTTAAAGAGGTCTGGCTGTTTTAACAAAGTCAACTTTTTTCTATGCGTCAAAAAGCAGCACCTTTTAATATAATATAGCTAGGATATCTAGAGAACGGCTGTAGGAAAGAACAATTTAAAAAGAGGGGGAGGTTCGTTCAACTATGCATTTATTATTCTGTAATGAATATTCTGCTAATCATATAATTATTCTTTATTCAGTGTATCAAATTTAGAGTGTATTGTCTTTCCAGGAAATACACACTCTTGATTCCAACTGGATTTGAGTGAGAACGCAGTCTCGCTATGATTTTAGAGAGGCAAGTGCTGACAGAGTAGATCTTTACTCCTGAAGAGCAGTAATGGGAATGGAGAGAAGACAAGAGAAAAACACATTTCTAGGGGATCAGGCCAGGAAAATGCCATCATATTAAATTGTGAGATGTGATGAGTTAATATTCTTTAATTAATTTTGGCTCTGTTTTAAAACAATCTGTTTCCTTAAAGCTTTGTTAATCTGGATTACCATTGTCTGAGTTAGCATCTCTAGGATAAGCATGCATTTATGAAGCTAAACATTTTGCATTAAAATGATCATTGTCCAGTTCCTGATGGATTGGATTTTTGTTTCTAATCCCATTTTTGACCACAGAGTATCAGTTCAATCATGGTACTGAATGAAAAATTTATAAGGAACTTAATCAACATGCAGAGATGTGGCATCTATCTCTGTCATTTTACCTTTGCATGAGACAAGGATGATAACACAGATTAGGGAAAATGCATGTGTTTCGATTTCAAAATTAGAGCATCCTAATCATTTTCTCGATGTGAAAAGTTTAATGAAAAAGTACATTGATCTAATTTGGGATGCTTAAGTCACTGGCAAATTTAAATTGTTTAAAAAAAAAATAATAAGCCAAGCTCTTGAGTCATACTGAATGATTCACCCATGAATTCTTGAGGGGATTAATTTAAAACAGTTCCAAAGAAACAGTATCGTCACATACCTACTCTAAAAAAAACAGAAGAAAACAACAGAAAAGGGAAGTTATTCTAGAGGTGAAAAAGGGATGCATCAGGACAGAACAGAACCTTGTTAGCCTGGTTGGCCAATCAGAGCAAATGAATTCAAAAGCCGCATGATAAAGCAACGGCTTGAGTGTCCCCTGAAAAATAATGGAGTGTTGGCTTCTGTGGAAATAAAGTCTTCCTTGTCTCTTTCACACTCCCACTCACCTCCTCCTTCTCTTTTACTTTTTGCTGGATCCCTCAGTGAGAGGAGTAGTGATCTGTATTGTTCAGATTCCAGGGAACCAAGAGGCCTACATGTTTCAGGGACCCAGCTTTCAAAGAACACGAAAGGCACAGGGCTCCTAGTCATGGCTCTGTCTTCTTTTCATAGCAAGTGTGGGAAGGCAGGGACTGCTTCCTCATAGAAGAGAACCAGACATCTTTCTCCATAGACTCTCTGCCTTTTCCTCACTTAGCAGTCACCCCTGAGATTATGGCCTGGAACTCCTGTTACAGCTGCCATGAAAGCTGAACCAATGTGAGCTATTGGAGACAGAGGTCACTCTAGCTTCACCTAAGCACTGTAAGACCTGTTGATGGTATCACAGTGTCAGGATCCAGGACTCTGATTTATCACAACCCTCTTTCTTTTTCCTAGGCTATTTAACTGTTAAAAGTTTAGAAAAAGAGAGTATATTAGAGTTCTGCCATGCAATTTGTGGCCAAAGTATCAAGTAACAAAAAAAAAAAGTTTCTTTGCCTTATTTTGCCTCCCTTTTCTAGATGCCCCCCTTAGGGTCACCCCTCTTAGGCTGGAGAGGCACAGCTGAACCAAGACAGTATTTAGGTATTCCTAGGTCCCTTAGCAAAAATGATACTTACCACTTAGAAACACAAGCCAACATTATACCAATTTCTTAAACAATGTAAAGATAAACCTTGAGATTTTTACTGTTAGCTCTAAAAAATAATAAACATAAAAGTCCTAAACAATGAAAAATCCAGAAAAAGTCTCACAGATATAAATGATAAGGAATGATAGATAATACATACATAATTTGTGCTTAGAATTTTTCCCCTTTTTTCCTGTTTGGTTCTGTTTTCTATTTTATATTTGAAAATTAACCCTCTTGTTTTATTATTTATTAAAATTAAACTCTTTATATACATGTGAATATATCTTTTTGGGCTTTTTAATGATCTGTGCCTACAGTTCATTTATAAGCATTTTCCCTACAAATCTCAAAAGGAAGCCAATACTCATAATTTGGTAGCAGGTCAAGACTTAGCTAGAGCAGGAACTAAGCAGCCTCTGGCTGATATTTCTGTATCCCTGGCCTTCTCCTGAAGGACTCGGCATCATTCTCCTAGGAACCTGCTCTGGAACCTCAAATTGGGTCAGATTATCAGGTCCTGTATGACTGTATTCATTCTCCTCTACTCTTAGCCCTTTCTTATTTACAATAAGAGATGCCAAGTACTGCCAAGAAAAATGTAACAAACTGGATGTCAGCTACTGCTAGAAGTTTTTCTCCTAAAGAGAAACACATGGACATTTATTCAAAAGGAAAATATCAGTGGTCCTCCGTATCCAACATTCCACATTTGCAAATTCAACTAACCAACCCCAGAAAGTTCCAAAAATCAAAAGTTGAATTTGCCATGCACTGGCAACTCTTCATGTAGTTTTTACATTGTATTTATAACTATTCACATTGCATACATTGTATTAGGTATTGCAAGTAATCTAGAGATGTCCGTAGATTATATGCAAATACTACAATGTTTTACACAAGGGACTTGAATTGTGGTATCCCAAGGGTCCCTCTGTACTCTAAAATGCATTTGAAAATAACAATCACATTCAAAAGACCATAACTTTGGGCAAAACCCAACTGCTTTCACATAACAATAAATCATTTGCAAAGTCTAGAGAGTTATTCTTTTTCACACATCCTTTCATGTTAAGATACTTATGTAAGATTTGGAAAGGCCGGGTACCCCTCTCTGTTTACTCAGAAGCAGTAGAGACATCCAGTGCAAAGAGCTGAAAGTGACCCATTCAGAGATAGCACATGGGGACAGCAACACAGCTAGAACAGAAGTCAGGCTAGAAAATAGCTGGGAATTTATGTATCAGAATCAGTTCATCTCACCAGAGTATTTCTTTAATGCTGGGTTGCTGGATAAAAGTACAGAATGCCCAGCTAAACTGGAATTAAACATCAATTGATTTTTTAATATACATATGCTCCATGTCATATTTGTCATATAGTTAAATCATTTGGTTTCTTTAATCTGAAAGTCAATTTAACAGGGTGTTCTGTGATTTGCTAGATCTGGGGCCCCATTTTATGTGTCTTTAAAAATTACCTGGAAATGCCCTTGGCTCTATCTAGACTCTTTATCTTCAAGCCAGATTTATCCACTGAACTCCAGGCTCATAAAACCCATTGACTACCTGACATCACTCCAGTGTCTGATAGACATTTAAAACTCAGCCCATCTAAAACTGAGCTCCAGGTGTCGGCCACCATATCCCACCTCTCCCCAGCCCTGCTCCTCCTGCAGTCTGCCTCATCCCACTTAGCAGTCTGTTCTTCCATTGTTTCAGTCAAAATTTGGTATCATCTTTTGCTCTTCTCTCATTCTCACACCTCAAATCCTTTATTTTTGCATGATTGTAGCAAATCGGAAGAACTCGCTATTTTTTACTTCTGTAAGTTTTGGCTAGAAAACAGGTTCAGGCAATACAGTCGATGAAGAAATATGCCCCTAACGTTAGGGGCATTAACAAGTCATTAACTTGTGCACAGAGTTTCTCCTAGGCCAGAGATGTCTCTTCCTTGGAACCAGGGAACCTCTTGCCCCATTTGTGTCAATCAAGCAACAAGCAGCTGTGCTTAAAGAAGGGCAAAGGTGACATCTTCTGCATTATAAACTCAGTCAATCCAAGGCTTTTGCTTTCACTTTCAGCACAGCTTAAAATTTATAGTAGGAACTGCTAACTGCTGTTAAGTGGGTTAAAAAAAAAATTCATTACTTGAAACCCCACCCCCACCCTGGTTATTAAATAAAACAGTTCTTTTTTTACTTTTAGAGTAACAGCATCTAGCTTTCCAGACTCTTAACAATCTTTTCTAACCAGAAGATAAAGGAGTTTCATGAAATTAGTAGAGAATGCACAATGTGTACATCTATATAATATCCAAGTCATTGCTTCAAATTTGAGAACTCCAGGACATTTTCTGGCAATTCTTTGTTTAGTACATATGATAAATGTTGTGAGGTCATGTCAGATCTTTCTTATCAAACATCAAGGAACCCAGAAACTGGATAATTAGAGCAACTCAGAGCAGTCTAATTTTTTTAACCTGTCCAGATCAATGAATATTTTCTCTAAGTTTCCACCAGATCAGCGGTTACCCTCTGAGATTCTCTTCAAGGAGCAATGATTTCTACTCTTCTGTTAATGCTTAACAGGCCTCAGGTGACAGAAATGCTGGGGAAGAACAGCCAAAGCAAAAAGGTTTATTGGTTTATCAAAGTCTTCAGATTTTTAGGGTCCTAGGCCTGGTACTCAGCAGAGCCAAAGTGGAAAGTGGTGTTTTCTGTCATGGGGTTTTGCTATGTCACTGTGTCACCAGCACTTCTCATATAACATGTCAACAATGGCAAGTACATTTACAAAAATGGTCAATATGATTAAGAATGAAATTTGTAAAATTGACCAGGTTAAAAATAATAAAGGTAAATTTGACACAGCGTTGTGGAATGACTATTACTCAATAAAAAAATGTAAAAAAAGAAAATAATAATAATAAAGGTAACCACATAAGAAAAACAATTTAAAAGATGAAATAAACAAATTACCTTGAATC
Organism: Camelus dromedarius; assembly: GCF_036321535.1. NCBI lineage: Eukaryota > Metazoa > Chordata > Mammalia > Artiodactyla > Camelidae > Camelus > Camelus dromedarius. The sequence continues at coordinate 35,410,503 of NC_087439.1, forward strand.
CCTCTATTAAATAATCAAAGATTTGTATAAAACTTAAGAATCAAAAGTGTAGACTGCAATAGACATTTTTTTCTGTGGGACACAAAGAGGAGTAAAGTTTCTTAAAGAGATTTCAAAATGACTGCATTTGACATAGAAAGGTTCATTGTAAAAGTTCAATTTTGATAAGTATTTCTCTACTATATTGATACTTTATCTCCATATCAGGAATTTTTCTTAGCCTTCAAATTTTAAGGAAATAAATTTGAATGGATGATCTATTTTTTTCTTCTTTTTTATACATTACAATGTCTAATGCTTCCATGACTTTTTAAGGACATAGTAGGGCATGTTTTCTTATGTTGTTATGCCCAAGGTCTCTGAAATTTTCTAAAGATTTTGTCATATAACAAAACACACCTTTCAAGCTGGATGGCAAATAACTGTGTCTACTTTTTAAAATGTCTGCAACAATGCCATTAGCTCCCTAAAATAAAAAAGGGTTGTACAGATGGCCTTTAGAGGAAATTTCACAGGTGCTGAGTCAAAACTGTGATCTCCAATAGATAAACAGGTTCATACCACATAGCACAGGGAACTATATTCAATACATTGTAATAACTTATGTTGAAAAAGAATATGAAAATAAATATATGTATGTTCATGTATGACTGAAGCATGGTGCTGTGCACCAGAAGTTGACACAACATTGTAAACTGACTATACTTCAATTAAAAAATATACATGTATATATACACACACACACACATACAAAACTGTGATCTCCAGAAAACTTTGTGCATGTGTGTAAATTCTATTAAATCATCAAGAGCACTTTGGATATTCCAAGTTAGCAGAGTTTCCACCCATTTCTTTTAAAGACTTTTCCATAGTCATTTTTCTTCCCATTGATGAATATACTAACTCCGAATTCAAATATTTCCCTTTATCCTGTCATCTTTCTGACAAGCCTTTGGGTAACTGCTTTCCTGAAAGGCTGTGCTTTTTCAAAGATAACCAAAATGCTTTAATCTTCATATTGTATCAGTTGATTGCTTCCAATAATCAAATTTTCCCTTGAATATTGTAGTTAGTGATTCTCTCAGGCCATCTGAAACACTGGAATCTGCACATGACAGCAGTCATACTATTCAAAACATTCTCCCCCAAATGTCACTAAGAGGAAAACTACCCACCCTGGAGTATAGCTATTAATGTCAAACAGATTGTCATCTGAGAAAACAAAAGTGCATCAAAATCAGCTTCGGACAAAGTACAGCCCTATGGAAAACACAAGGTTTTTATGTGCAAACGTCTTAAGTGTCTAAAATGTTTGAAGAATGAGTTAGGAAGGAATCTGCTCTTGGTCTCTCTCCTTAACCTAGAACAATGTTGTAATGAAAAGAGTTTTTGAGTTAAAGGGTTTTTCATCATAGCACAGTATGATTTTACCAAAGATGCATTTGCCCCAGTTTCTAGTAAACATTATAAAGAAATGCTTAATTTCTAACTGGGACGAGGGCTCTATTTAGCCTATCAAAGAACAGACCTGTTATAAAAGCTGGGACGTTCGCCAGAAATTTTTTTCCCTGCAATTCTTGGTAAAGATCATACCTCGAAAGCACTGTGCCTTGCAAACCACGCAGATTTAAGCTCCCACTCCCGCCTACAGAGCTTGGCAGCAGCGGTTTTTGACGTATCCCGCATCTCCTAAAACTCAGACTGAATCGCCACCACCACTCCCCACCCTCCCGCCACCACCACTTCCCACCCTCCCACCACCACCACTGTGCCATCATCCTTGCTCAGCTCTCCACAGCTCAGCACAGAGCGTCCCCAAAGCCCCTGCAGAGTGAACTCACGGTGCCACCCAACTGCCAGTCCGGCGCACACCCACAAACACTCTCCTACTCCCTCCGCTGCAAACTGCCCCAAATTTGTCACCCACCTCACCCCTAATCCCATACCCCCACGTCTCTGTCGCTTTTTCCCTCCTCCTGGTGGCTTCATCCCCAATACACCTGTCTACTCCTACGACTGCCAGACGTCAGGTGCCCACGCTGCGCCTTATCCGGTGCCCCCTCAGTCCAATTGGCGCTTCCCACTCCGCCCCGAGGAAGGTCAGTTTGCTCGTAGCACCTTCCCCCCTCAGCCCTGGTGCCCACACGCAGACCGCCCCCGACTCCCACCCTCGCGGGCGTGGAGCAAGGAGCGCCCGCCGTACCTGTGGAGAGAGCGGCGGCCGCGGTGAGCAGCAGGAGAGCCTGGCGGAGCGCTCGGGTCATGGCCACCAGGCGCCGTGCGCGGGCTGCGAGGCCCCAGAGCGGAGCGAGGCGGCCGGGGCACCGCGGGCCGCTTTGAAGTTCCCGGGGCGCAGGAGCGATGCACAGCTCGACACCCTTTCAAAGTGTGCGGTTGGCTCTAATCCGCGCGGGCGCCCACCTCTCCTGCCTCCCCCATCCCCCGCCCCCCGCGGCTGGCGGCGCGCGGCGCTCCTGCCACCGGCCCAGTCAGCCGGGCTGGCGAGGGGGGCGGGGGGGCGACAGTGCCCGCCCCTGCCGCGCCTCCGCGCCCAGGGCTCCCTGGCAGCCGCCTGGGGCCTGGCGCTGCCCGGCAGGCGGGCAAAGGCAGCCCGCTAACGAGGCAGTGAGACCGCCCAGACAGGTGGGTGAGGTGGGTGGTGGGGGTGGTGGGGGTGGTGGGGGTGGAAGAGTCGGGGTGGGGTGGCGCGGAGCCCCCAAGGCTGGATACGCTGGGACAGGGGTCGGGACAGGAGGGAAGGCCCTCCTGAGACTTTAGGAAAACTTAAACCCCGCAGCAGTTGCTTCCTGGTGGTCGGCTCTGTAGTCTCCACAGAAGGTCCAAGCGTCCAGGACTCTTGACGTTCGTTTTCGTCCAGTGCCCTAAGGGTTTTCTGAGTAGACTGAGCTCTGAGACACCCAGGATATTCCCGCCGCGCTCGTCACGCCGCCGCGTCGCCGCTCTGCGCGCGACTGTGGACGGCGCCCTCTCTGTCCAGCTCTGGAAACAACCCAATTGCCCCACTGCCCCGGCTACCTATAGTTTGGTTTAACAAAAACTTCAGCTCTAGTCTGAGGCCTTCAGGAGACCCTCCCTCCAGGAATGGCGGCCGAAGCTGGACTACCTGCGTCAGGTGTTGTGGTCATCCGCAATGTGTAATCCAGGTTTGGGAGTAGAGAGCCCGTCCTCGCGAGATACCTCAGCAACTACAATTTCAGCGACTGATAAACTGAGGGGCGGTTTAAAACGAGGTGAAGAATAATTTAAAGTAATACATTAGAAACTTGTTTTGTGTGTTGATTAAATCCCTGGGGCTTGTTATCAAATGGGCGTGCTTCCCAGGTGGACTGTGTTTGAAAATATAAGGGCAGAGTTACCAATTAATAGACATTGGCCTGAATTCAATGCATGTAGCCTAGACATTAAAGTGAATGGGATTATTTTAAACTGAACAATACAAAAAGCCAAGAATCCAGTAGTGTTGATATTGCTGCTGTTAGGGAGATCCTTGAAAAGTGATTGTCATATAAATTAATTGCTTTAGTATAAAACATATTACTTGCTTTTTCACCTAACCCTAAATAATGTGTATTCTTACTGAGGTCTATGAAAGATCTATGGTGAAATGAAGTATACAATTGGCTTCGTCATAGAAGCCCAGTATTGGGGTTGGGTTGTTTGTCGGACTCCAAGACACAGTGGTATCCATCCTGAGGATCTCATCCCCCCCCCCCCCCACCACCACCGTGAATGAATCAAAACGTTAATAATTATAAAAAGAATTTGTTCTCATTTCATTCTGGATCCAAGCTAGCAAGCAAACAAAACAAAACAAAACAAACAGAAAATGGAGATGTGGGACAAGCCTGAGCCCTTCCAGACACCTACAAAACAGATGCTTTTTTTAAAAAAAAAAAAAAAAGGCAAGAAAATGCTAGGCTGCATTATATTTTGGCTGACTTGGCTTGCTCATTATTTGGTAACTATACCCTAGACTGTATCCACCATTGGATCATGTGACTTGGAGCCTAAAGATGGGAATTTATCATCCTCTCTGTGCCTGCTTCCCTAAAAGTCAATGACATTTCATTCCTCCCTTTTTCTCAGAAGCACGATAGGATTAAAAGGGGTAGTGAACATGAACATAAGGCATTAAACCTTAAGGCATTAAATTAAAGTCAGTTATTCACCCTCCACATTTTATTGTGTCTCTTGAATACAATAAGCAATGTCCCTGCAAGTTGGAAAGCGCTCATCTTCTAAGAAAGCAAGGCTATTATCTCAAGAAGTCTGGTATTGAATAACCTCAATATTCTAAACACAGCAATTTCCCCTTAGTCTAAAGGTGCACTGTCTACTATGGTATCCGTAGCCACATGTGAACAGTGAGCACTTGAACTGTGTCTAGTCCACATTGACGTGTGCTGTAAGTATAAAATACACACTGGATTTCAAAAACTTACTACAAAATAGGAATGTAAAGTATATCATTAATAATATTTATATTGCTTACATGTTGAAATGATAATATTTTGAACATATTTGGTTAAATAAAATATATTACTAGAATTAGTTTCACCTATTTCTTTCTACTTTTTAATATGGCTATTGAAAAATTTTAAATCACATATATGGCTTGCGTTCAATCTGTATTAGTCAGTGCTAGTCTAATGACTCCTTCTCAGATGGGAAGGATCATTACCTTTGTCTTAAGCACAGTATAAAAAAGCCAAGAGTTGTTAGGTGCCTTGCCAGTCAACACGTGGCCAGCCAATGAAGGATGCGGGAACTTTTGAATTCTTGGTGCAAAGTTCTGTGATACAACAACAACAACAAAAAGTTTAACATGTCAAATCTAAATACTTAATTTGTAGAATTATTTTAAACCACATCTTTAGATGCCATTTTCCTCTGTCCTAAGTGCATGTTCTTCCAACATTAGTACTATGGAAACTTTGAAGTAAGGAGTTAATCACTCTTAATGTATTGAATTCCAATGGCTGGCAAAGTATACTCTTAGACAATTACAAATGTTTCTGATATGCTTGAATCCTTAATGCTACCTTTTGAAGCAACCAAGAAAAGAGCTTCATCCTTATAATTTGTCCCCATTTTTACTTAAGAAAGTGTACTTTATTTGCTTTATGCACATACACATAAACACGCCTATGGAAATCAATCCAGTCTTAATCCAATATCTTTAAAAAAATTTTTTTTATTGAAGTATAGTCGGTATACAATGTTGTATTAATTTCTGGTATATAGCATAGTAATTCAGTTATACATATATATATTCCTTTTCATATTCTTTTTCATTATAGGCTATTATATGCTATTGAATATAGTTACCCATGCTATACAATAGGACCTTATTGTTTATCTATTTTATATATAGTAGTTAGCATCTGCAAATTCCAAACTCCCATTTTATCCCTCCACACTCCACCTTTACGTCTGGTAACCATAAGTTTGTTTTCTGTCTGTGAGTCAGTTTCTGTTTTGTAAATAAGTTCTTTTGTGTCATTTTTTTTTAGATTCCACATATAAGTTACATCATATGGTATTTTTCTTTCTCTTTCTGGCTTACTTCACTTAGAATGATGATCTCTAGGTCCATCCATGTTGCTGCAAATGGCATTGTTTTATTCTTTTTTACAGCTGAGTAGTATTCCATTTTGTGTATATGTGTGTGTGTTTGTGTGTGTATATATATCACAACTTCTTTATCCAGTCATCATTAAAAACTCCACAAATGATAAATGCTGAAGAGGGTGTGGAGAAAAGAGAACCCTCCTACACTGTTGGTGGGAATGTAGTTTGGTGCAGCCATTATGGAAAACAGTATGGAGACTCCTCAAAAAAACTAAATATAGATTTACCACATGATCCTGGGCATATATCTGGAGGAAACTAATTTGAAAAGATACATGCACCTCGATGTTCATAACATCACTATCCACAATAGCCAAGACATGGAAGCAACATTAATGTCCATCAACAGATGATCAACATCTTTTTTAATGAACTATTATTAAGAAAGTACTCTTTGGAGCATAGTGAGTGACTCTCATTATTTAATATAAGCAGCACAAATGCATTGTTCAAGATGTAATATAATATAGTACATTTTTCATATTTTTGTACATAACTGGAAAAAATTTATGTGAGCCATTTTCTTTTATTTCACTGGAAAGAAATTTGCATGCAAATATGTTTCTCAAGATTTAACCTTACCCCCACCCTTAATCATCTGTTTGTACATATTCATTACCATAGCAACATTACATCATGACTCCTGGATTCTCATCATCAAAGGAAAACAGAAACAATCAATAATTGAGGAGTTCAACCCATCAGCAAAACAGACTTTGGGTGAGTAAATCTTACATAACCAAAAGAAGCAGGGACTTTAAATTGTAAAGGGACTTTAAATTGTAAAGATTTGATACATTTGCAGAATAATATTCCAAATTAATAAGGGAAATAAATGTGTGTAATAACTGGACTTTGAAAATGACTATTGGGTGGGTGTGGTTGTTTAGGATATTCTTATCATACAGGTTTCTTGTATTATTATTACTGTCCTTTTCAGAAGCATCAACGCCATGCATCTTAATTTCTCATTTCATCTTGGAACATGAACTTGTCATGAAACAAGCATATGGTGAGGAGGCATACTACGATCCTTTCCTATATACTATCAAGGTCTAATTTTTTTCTCACTTTACTTCATTTTTCCTTCCCTAAACTCACAGTCTCTCTAAAGAAGTGCATGACACATTCATCTCCACTCTTCTCATCTCTTAATCCTAGAAATCTTGCACTGGGGAATCTTGGTTTCACTTCTGTTCTTCACCTTCTTCTTCTGTTGTTAATTCCATTCCATGAAAATAGTCATCTGTTTTAGGACCTTTGTTGAGATTCCACAATTTGTACCTTCAAAGTGTCTACCCCAAAGGACAGCTCAGGTCTTATAAAGAAGAAAAATAATGACCCCCCTCCTCTGTGGACATGATAATGGGGGAAATATCAGTTTCTTAGCTCGACTGCCACTGCCTGAAGCTTAAAGTCTTTTCTAAGTATTCCCACTATCTGTTTTCACCACCTTCTGAAAATGCCTGCACCCCTTCACTGATTTTCATGTGCTTCTAATACTATTTATATGGTCTTTCCACAAACTCAAACTTTGTCTGTTTCCCCTTCCGATGACTAATAGTGTGCTGAGCTGATTGGCTGCATTCAGCACAGGTTTTATCTGTGAAAGGCAGGTCAGAGATTCAGTTCCAAGTAAGCAAGCCACCACCACTTAGATCATTTCCTTAGAATGGGCCCATAATTATACTCTGCCAAAGTAAGGTCACAGCTAGGTAGGAGAGTTAGATGACTCAGGATAGCTCCATTCCTTCCTGGGTAAATCACTCAAATTACAGTTATTTTTAACCCCTGACAAATGCCTTGTTTTTTCCCTCTTATCTCTTCCCTCTGTCTCATCTTCTGCATCCAATTAATCAGCAGTTTCTATGGATTCTAACTTTTATAAAAATCTCTTAAATTTTTTTTTCACTTCTTGCCACCTCACTGCCCATCCTGCTTTAGATCATCATTTGTTTTACTTACAATGTCAAAAATGCCTCCTATCTGGTCTTCCTTCCTTGAGGTTCACTCCTCTTCACTCTATTCTCACAGACTCTTCAGCTAGAGGCATATTTTTATAGCACAAATGTGATCATATCACTGAAAGCTACCTAATACATGTTGCTAGTTCTAACACTGGCAGTTTTGACATTGGCAGCTGAAATTAACTTGGCACATAATAAGCACTCAATAAATACTGATTGAATGAATAAGTAAATGACATTTAAGACCCTCAACCATATTGCTCCAAACCTGCTTTTCCAACTGTATGTTCATCTTTCCCTTGCTCTCCCCCAACACTAACACTGTATTTGTTAAATAAATGAGTTAACTCAACTACAGCAACATTTTTGTAACTAAAGTTTTTCCCTCTTTGTATTCACATTGCCAAACCAGAGATGGTAGTTTGGGTCAGTCCACATAATGAGAGCAAATGTTAAAACTGAGTGAGTAAACCTTAAAAGGGACCAAAGAATGTTCATTAAAGAACTCTCTGGCTTGAGGGCTAAGTCATCCTAGTAAAAGAAATTTGAGCTCTGTATCAGTGGAGTTTTTTAGTTGAAATAAAAGAAACTTACCTTAATAAGTTTAAGCAGGAATTACATTTGTTAGAGAATATTAAGTTGCTCATAGATTCTCTGGAAAAGCCCACGAATTAAGCTTGGAAGTAACACAGGCAGGGACAATATGCCACATCCTGCTACAGAACTAGAGATGCTCTGGTCTGTCCCCGCACTGGGCACAGACAGTGCAACTGGCTCCATCAACACCCTGAGGCTGGACAGTGAGTGATTGTGCTAGGACCTCTCCTCCTGCTGCACCTGAACACTAGCTGTGGCTTCCTTCTCCCTAACTGGAGCTTCAAGGGAGGCTTGGGGACTGAACATCAGGTTTTGATAGAGAGCGGTAAGGATGCATAAAGTAGGGAATTCCCTCGAAATCCCTCAAAAGGATGAAATGTTCAAAGGTACTGGTGGTCCAAATGGAATGACAATCTGGGAAGCCCGTTCTAATCCCCCTTTTCCGGAATTTAGGGAAGTTACTTAATCCTTACAAAATTACAGCCAGAAATTAAGGTTTCAGACCTCCGGTAAGCCCTATTTACCCACAACTTTACCACCTTTTACATTCTTCATCTATAAAATGGGGAAATGTACCTCCAAGGTTTATTTTGTGAATGCAGTACTTTTGGATTATTATGCAAATATGTGTTAATACTATCATTATCACAAATTTGGAATAATACTACTTTCCCATGCACAAAATTTTTGATAATGAGATAAAAATTACCTGGAAGGCTTTTTGAATTTAAAAAAAAAAGTTGGACAAATACAAGGAACAAACTTTTAATCGCTTGTCTGAGAAGGAAAAGAATACTTAAATGTAATTAAAATTTACAAGTATTGTTGTTGGTGAAATTCTTTAAAAAATACTGGATGTTTGTTTTTCTTTTCTGTTATGATAATAAATGAAATTTATGTACAGATGTTCATTGCCATGAGTGACCTGTTTCCACATGAAAGGGACCACATAATTGTGTTTGTTCCTTTCTATTTGCCTGTTTTTTGTATTTGTCTGGCAGAGCCCTACTTCTCTATGATTTTCAAAACAAAATGTAAAACATAAAAGTACAAAATAAAAAAGATTGCAAATGACAAAAGCCCTAAAAATATTTATCAAAAATACTTACTTTCTATCCACTGAGAGTAAGCCACTTGTCCCTAAACTCAGAAGTCAAGGATTCTTTCACAACCTAACAGGATGAGAAACTAAAAAGAACAATGGTAGAAAGCATTACTGCTCAAATCTCCAGAGTAGCAAATTTGAGAGTGATGCAAAGGATGCTGAGAGATCTCACAAAATCCACACTCAACGACTTCTTGTTGGATTGTCCACGTGGCCCAACAGCTTTTACTGTCCTGGGACCAAGTCGGGTACTTGTCTTGCGATAAGGGCCCCCACACGTGCCTCTGCTCTTAGAGGCTCATAACAAGTCTATCAACCCACTCATTTCCTTTGAGGTGACTCCTACGTTAGATTATTAACTATACAGCAAACCATGACATTTTGGAAGATGGGGTACATTATTTTCTCGGTGTGCCCCTTCTCCTTATCTGTTGTATAGAGATGTAAAATACACTGATATTTCTGCTTATGAATTCTCTGGGAATCAGATTCTTCTTAAGAAACTCTGCTGTGATTTGGGGAGAAAGTCACCCAATACATGGTCCATCACTGAAAACCAAGTTGGCCACCAGCACATGGGCCTAGAGAGTGGGGACATGAGGGACATAAATAGAAGACAATGTTCACCCATGATAGTACGGCTTAAATGTGGAACACAACTGTTCTCTAAATTCCAAGTACTAGAATTGATGCAGAGCTGGAGGATTTAAACAAACTTCGCTTGAAGCTCAGATGTAATAGAAAGGGAAACAAAACCAGATAGGAACATACAATCAGGCAACATAGTTCATAAATTATCATTCATTTGTGTTTTATCTTGTGGTCTCCTAAGGAGGCACTTCCCCACCAGCTCTAGGCTCCTTTCTCTGTGAACTCTCACCATCTTTACTGAGGGGGAAGCTGACCCCACAGAACAACCACCATTCCCACTTCCCTTTCTAAAGCCCACCTTCTAAATGCTCATTCTTTTCTGAGGATCCTCCTCTTCACTGCATCATTGATTCCAGGAATATGCACCATTTTAAAGTGAGGCCCCTTACTTTTTTCCCCACCCACCTAGGTGTGGCCTTACCGCTTCATAGGAGAAGCATATCAGAATCCAAAGCACCAAAAGAGACACACACTCATGTGTGTACACACACACACACACACACACACGCACAGTAGCAAGGGACCTAATTCAGCATTAGATGTATCTCTTTGTGGATGACTGACAGTCAAGTCTGCAATTGAAAGCACCAAAGATGAGTTTTGCTGAAGGGGGCGCCTGTCTCGTTACTCTGCTGCAGCTATCTCTTAAGAGACCAAGCCCAGAATACAAGATAGAGGCAGAGAAGTGGACAACCAGTTGTCATCTGCTTCCTTAAGGTCGTGGAAGACACATTAGCAAGTTCTTATGTCCTTAGGATAAACAAAATGGAGAACAAGGATATTTTTCAGAGTCTTCCATAAATCTAAAAGGTCAAAGTATCTGATAGCACATGGCATAGAAGCAGATGGAAAATGTGCTATTTTCTATCTTGATTTAATTAAGAGGGCTCCCACAAAGCCCCAAAGTTTCACTTTACTTTTAAGTTTTGTGGGCAATTAATACATCTTCAGTGTATATATCAAAGCACTACTGCTAATAGCCTTCTTTTCGTCGTTCATTCCATAAACGGAGTGACCATTATATGATGGAAATGGTTTCTTGACACTTGAGTTAAACAAAACTAGATCCCAGCATCTCTTTGTTAATAAAAATCTAAATAATTGACATAGTTGTTGTCAAATATTGAATGCCTATAATATAAAAGGTACTATTTCATAATCCCATAATACATAAGAAGATAAATTTGATCATGCTGTTTTCAAAATGTGGACTTATTTTGTTGCGACCTTTGAATGATTACCATCTCTGCCTTTTGATAACTGTGGACTATGGGCAAGCTACTCCTTAGATCTCCATTCCTTTATCAAGAATTCTCACTGGGAAGTTATGAGACTTATACTAGAATTGGTATTACTTAATGACCTAGAGCCCTTCTACATTGTAAGCACTTAGTACATGCAAATCCCCATCCTCTTCTTTCCCAGTTTTTATTAAAATGTGTTTAAAATTAACCTCTCCCTAAGTGAAATAGGAATAGTTAGTAACATTAATGTTTAATAATTTCCACAAGGTAAAATCATATAACTGTTTAAAGTGGCATTTTGCACCTAACTCAGGCAGGTGATTCAATTGTTACTTACTTCAGCCAATATGTACTTTGTGCAATGCACTATGCCAAACCCTGGGTAGACAGTGTGAAAAAGAAAAATGTCCTCTACTTTTTATGAAATGTATGTCAAACAAAAGAAAAAGATCTTAAACAACTAGTTGCATAATTAGTTAAATTGTGATAAGTATTAGAAATGGCAAATATAGGGTATTTTAGAAATTACAATGGGGTGGATCTGTCAGAGACAGCAAGGAAAGTTTCTGTTGAGCAGAGCTTGAAAGTAGGATAGAAATTAGTTAGGTGTTGTGTGTGTGTGTGTGTGTGTGTGTGTGTGTGTGTGTGTGTGTGTGTGTATGAAGGACTCAAGGCAAGAAGAGACTTGGTTTTAGAGGAATCTGAGTAAGGCCAATGTGGCAAGATGTGGAGAGTGTCAGAGATGAGTGTGAAGTGTTTAGGTCGGGTGGGTGCCTTTTAGGCCACGTTAAGAATTTGGATCCTAATTTTGAAAGCAGTGGAAAGTCACTGAAATTTTTCAATAAAGGTAATGACACGATCAGATTGAAATGTTAAAATATCACTCCAGCTTCCAATGTGGGCAAGGGGCTGTGCCTAGGCCAGAGTGAATCTAGGTCGCTGGCTGGGAGGATTACTCAGTCATCTGCCTGAAAAAAGACTTTTGGCAGGAACCAATTTTGGCAAAGGAGACAGAAAAAAAAAGAGAGAGAGAACTGTGTTGAAGGAGATGGAGGGGACAGGAAAGGAGAGGAATGATTCAAGGTACCCCCTAGGATTCTGATGCCTGGCCTGGGTGGGCCATTCACTCAAAGAGGGAACCCTGAGAAGAGTCAGTCTGGATGTGTATGCATTTCACTTCAGATACTGAGTTAGAAGTGACTTCGAGACATGCGTAAAGGCTGAGGAGCCAGTGAGATATGAAAGTGTAGGGTTTATAAGATTGGTCTTGGCTAGAAGCAAAAATTGGAGAGTTCTCTAGGTATGCAGGAGGTAATTAAAGCCAAGGCTGTGGATAAGATTTTCTACACACAGTTTTTCAGAGCAGACATGCACTGTAGCTGTCTTAGGGTTTTTCTCGATTTTTTATAGTCTCCCAACAGAGTGCACAATTGGTTCAATCTGACTTATAATGTTTTCAAGAGTCATACTCTATGGCATCAAGGTTTAGACTCTTAACCAATTACTTATTGTAGCTGATTAAGAAAATCCAGAGTTATTTCCTGAGAAAAATGTTGACTGTATGCATAAATACCAGCATATTGGCTAACTCCTGCACTGGTGTGTTGATTTTTTGACTGGGATGGACTTCACATTCATGTACTCAAGTGTACACAATTGGAAGAGAACTTCGCCCTTCAAATCTGAGTATAGCGTTCATTTAATTCACAACACAAAATAGCTACAATGCAGATACTTCTCAGAAAATCCAATCATGAATGAAAGAAATCCATTTTTGTCTGAGAAAATATTTGTTGGGGAGGAGAGAAGCAAGATATAGTCCTCTACTAAGTTAATCAGTAGGAAAAGTGTTTGTCACTGAAGGCATTTGTGTTATTTCAATCTGCTATATTGCCTTAACTGGAGATCATTTGCTTGTATCTTTGAAAGTTAAGGCATTAAAGAAAAAATATTTGCTAGGTTAAATCTCTGCCTCTTTTTAGGCAAGGAGTGGTTTAAAATAAAAGGAGAAGGAGAAAAAGTTAAATTTTTAATTTATATTCCTCTGTGTTCCATAAGAAATTTGAAATGCCTTACCAAAATTCATGGAATGAAATATATCTATTTATTTATACACACACGCACACATACAAAACAAGGGAAAATACAAACTGGAGTAGATGGCTGTAACTGAGATTGAGGTAAAATGGAAATATGCACGCCAAAGACTCCTACATAGGTACTAAAGTTGGATTGCAGATTTGAGTCTGAAAATTTGGCTTTTGAGTAAAGGGATACATCATTACTTTCTTTACTATACATAAGGAACGTATTTTCTCTCTTCTAAAAGTAATTTATTGCTTGGTGTTTTGTTTAGAAGACACTGAAAGATATATTTTTAAACATACTCAAAAATATTCCTAAAGTAAATGCAGTAGTAGATTTTATACAGGCCTTCCTGGCAGTATTCTTCAGTTCAAGACTAGGACATTATTCCAAAAACAACTTAATAACAGCAATTCTGTGAGGTGAGAGAAGTGGAGGGAAGATAGTCAGCGTGGCCTAAATATCTGGCTCTGATGGCCTAACTTAATCCACAGCTACTCTCTGACATCACCAGATGACTGACTCTGTATGTTTTTAGATTAGGTATCCGAAGGGAATCTGCTTAAAGCTGTGGGTCTCCAGAAAAACAGACAGTGCGCGTGCGCGCGCGCACACACACACACACACACACACACACACACACACACACACACACTGTAGTATATAAATTTAGAAGGTTCACTAATCACTGTATTTAGAGCCCAGGTTGGAATATGGGATAGTGAGTGTCTAGGTTTTTGACCCTTCTCCTCAGTGTTTATTGCATCATGCTCAAAGATCTTTTTGTTTGTTGCTAGACATAAGACATGATTTGTTCATCCTTTTACCAATTCAGAACCATTCTGAACACTTGAGTCTCCTTTCACACACCCAAGAATTCACTATATTGATATGAAAATTTTAAAGTTTTAGGAATTGGAGCCTTGCAAAATTAAGGTTAAAGATGAGAGCTGTGGATCTAGGGGTTAGTGAGCTTTGTTTCTGAAGCTCTGCCTTGCTAATACGTTTTTACATTATGTGGGTCAAATAAAAACCATCTCCAGCTCTTGCCATTGCTACTTTATCTTTGTTTTAGTATCATGATTCTGTTTTTAACAATTTAAATATTATGGCCATGGATTTCTTAGCTCAAGTAATTATTTAATAATTGGACAATATCCTCACTGCAGAAATATCAGACCCCTTATGACTACCTACAATAAAGAAAAGATGCATATAGTGCTAACTGTACGCTAGGGGTGTGCTCTGATGCTGTCATACATTAGCCCACATTATTTTTACCACACTTTTATAAGGACAGTTACCCTTCTCATTTTAGAGGTGAGGTGGACACAGATTTTAAGTGACTTGCACATTGAGTGTGAAGCTTTGATTTTTAACTCGAGTTTGCCTAACTCTAAAGCCCTTGTTTCTCTGACTAGTCAAGAGGGATACAATTAATTTCATCAGAAACAATGAAAGGAACTTTATAAAACTGTGTATTTTTGAGCCTGAAGCTTCTAGTTCAGTAGATCTAAGTGGAACTTGGGAAACTGGTAAGGACTTGATTAATGGTATCTATTGTTAATTATTAGTTATGCTGCTTCAGTTTTTCTAATAAGACCAAGAACAGAGAAGGATGTATTAATATTCAAAGCATTGTGTGAATATGCAAATGTGCATCTCACTGGGAAGCATTCCATAACCTTGTTCAGATTCTCAATGAGGCCCTTGATCCAAGAAAGTTAAGAACCGCTGGATAGGGGCAAACACAAGCGGGTTTGTTCCATTTTTTAAATGAAGGTTTCTATTCACACCTGACTACACTTTATTTGTCTTTTAAGAATACCAATGTGCTCAGGGTAGGTGTGTTTATTTCATATATTGTTACTCTCAACTGTATAGGTCACAAAATATCCCAAATTACAAACACCTCTGGACCACTCCATTTTTCATACTAATGCTTCTTCATCTATCCCACAGCCTCTTGGAATTTCAAAAGTCCATGTGATTCAGATTCACAGCCAGGTTTGGGAACAACTAGTATTTACTGAAACTCTTTGTGTAACACTAATCCTAGTTATTAACTAATACCTCTTTACTAACTAGCACCCATTGGTGGCCTGAAATACTAAAATTTCCCTAAATACATCTCATATATGCATAGATGCTACAGACGTTTTTAAACAGTGTATGTCTAAATTCGTGATAGTTATTGCTTTTGTACACCTTTCGTTATGAACATAAATGCCTGATCATTAGGAGTGCCATTTTAGTGTGAGATAACACTCATCATCCTATCTCTAGAGTCTATTCTTCAAATTGATTCCTCGATGTGAATGAGCACATACTATTGATTACTGCCCCATCACTCATTATCTCCTTCCTTCTGATTTGTTGGTTGCAATGTTTCCGGCCCCCTGTAATAAATTATCATTGGTCCAAGTCACTCCCTTTGCCAGTGATTGGTCTTGTAATAGGCATATGACACAGTTCTTACTCGTTAACAAAAAAATTGAAAGTGGGCAGTCTCAGCATTGGTTTGGTAGGTCACATTGTCATAAAGAACCAAGGTTCCATGCAAGTCTCAACTCTGCATGAATGATGTATACCCTACTTTTTTGAAAAAGAACTTAGGTTCTTACCACACATTGATCTAAATCTATAGTTAAGCATTATTGTTCTCAGTAAAAACAGAATGATTTCTGTCAGCATCAAAGCTGGAATTATCCAAAGACATTTGATAATATCTATTAAAATAGATAAATTTAAAAATAATATCTAGTAAAAACTGATTAATTTGATTATATAAATGATCAAAGTAATCAGTTTCCAGTGAGCATGGCTAACAAAATTGTCTTGAAGAGGATATTGTAGGCAAGGCAAGGAAATGGATGCCAGGGTTACACTGGACAGAAGAGTCTATATGAAGCTGAAGAGACGCATAATCGGTTGCCCCACTGCAATGGTAAAATATTCCTTGGTTTCTTCAGATTGTGAGAATCCCTGCCAAATTGATTTAAAAACAAGAACTTCAACATTATGAAGTGCTACAGACAATGTTTAACAGCACAATTTATTCATACTATTCAAAGTGATCATGGCTCAAATAAATGTTATGATTTTAGTAAGGGCTCGCAAGAGCTCACCATTTGATAACCAGGATGTCATTGAGAGGACACAGCCAGTCATGTTTCCCTTCAATTCACCTTGGATGATTTTTTTAAACCACTGTGAGCAAACTTGACTTGAAATGTATTCAGTAGCTTATGTAAATGCTTTACATAACATATTACATGTGAGAAAAAGAATTTTCTATCTAGGATTATTCATGTAGTCCAAATTTTTTGTCATTGTTCTCATTTTGTCTTGTTTTTGCTTAAGAATGCTTTCTCTTTGCTAGCATTTACTTTTAAAGGCTCCAGCAAAAAGCCCTCATCTGAGAAAGCATGCTAAGTTTTAGGTGTTCAGGGGCGAGGTCAATGACAAAACTAGGAAACGTCTAGTCTGCCATAAAAGAGGATCAGGTAAACTGCTGGAGTAACTAGAATGCAGGTCAGAAAACTTGAGGTCTTTCTCTGGGTCTTCCACTAACTAGTATGTGTTTTAGGGCAAACCTATTTAACCTATTATGACAACCAACATGTATTTAGTCCTTGCAACATGATAGGAATTTTACCAAGCATAAAAAGGGGGTTTTCTCATTTAAACAACTTATTATCCCTCGTAGGGACTTAATATTATTGGCTACATTCTCATATCAGAAAACTGAAGCCTAGAATTTACAGGTAAGTTCACACAGCTAGGAAGTGGTGAAGCCAGGATTTGAACCCTGACAGTGTGATTCCATAAACTAAGCTTAACCACATAGTCTTCCCTCCTCTCCTAACCTCATTTTCCTCTTGTATATAATTGCAAGAGAAATATATTAATAAGATAATTTCTAAGGCTCTTTTACACTTCAGTATTTTTTAATATCTGTTTCCATGTACCTTGCCCTTAAGCAAGCTGTAATTCACCAAGAAAGATAAGTCTGCAATACAAATATATATACTGCAAGGCTATCCATGGTAAAAATGGTAAAGTTCAATTTCATAAATATTAATTCAGCACTGCAGATGTACCAGATGTAGTTCAATTATTTAATTGATCATGCATTGTGCATTTATACATATAAATATTCAAGATGGGAAACTTCAAGTTTGGGGAGGAAATGGCAAGTGTGAACTGATCATTTTAATAATATGAAAGAAATGCCATAATAGAGAGATTCTTAGGACACTCAATACAAGGAAGCACAAGGCAATTCCTCCTGAAATAAAGGGAGAAGGAGGTGAGGTCAGAAATCTCCTCCTCTGGAAGAAGATGTCCAAGCTGAGCCCCAACCAGAGAGCAGAACTGGCCAGAAAGGGAGAGGGTAAGGGATGGAAAGTGTAGGAGCAAAGCCACATAGCAGCGGACCAGAACTACACATGTGGGAAACAACAAATACTTTACTGTCATTGGAGCTTCACATATGAGGCAGGATAGAGTGGATGATGAGACTAGAGGAGTAGGTGGGGCCATGACATGAAGTGATTTATTATTTTTAAAAGCACAGATTATAACAAATTGATGATGATCAGCAAAGAAACTATACACAGACCACCTTTATCCCTGTCTTTGCCCAAGGGAGATGTCACTAACAGATCACCAGTCTTTCCTCACTGAACCTGGTTGCAGTCAGACAGCCCTCCTCAAATCAGTGCTCAGGGCAACTACCACTAATGGACTGCATTTTGCATTCAGGATGGATCCCATCTGCCATTCCAATTGTAGCTGATGGGCTGCTATCCAGAAGCTCTTGTCAGGCTAGCTGTATACAGTCAATAGAGGAACTTGTTAAAAATACAGTTGTAAATATAGTACACTGAGTGGACCCTGATACTTTGTATGTTTTTAAAACACTGTTCAGCTCTTTCACATTATTTTATGATATAACCGTTGCCAACCACCACAGTAAGTTTTACAGCTTTATGTACTTCTTTTTCTTTTTTTAAAAACTGAAGTATAGTTGATTTACTAGGTTTCAGGTGTGCAACAAAATGATTCACTTATACATATATATCTATTCTTTTTTAGATTCTTTTCCAAAATAGGTTATTACAAGATATTGAATATAGTTCCTTACGATTATCTATTTTGTTGGTTATCTATTTTATATATAGTAGTATCTGTTAATCCCAAATTCCTAATTTATCCCTCTCCCCTTTCCCCCTTTGGTAACCGTAAGCTTGTTTTCTATGTCTGTGAGTCTATTTCTGTTTTGTGAATAAATTCATCATTTTTTTAAGATATCACATATAAGTGTTATCATATGATAATGGGTCTTAGTGATAGCCTGTATTTTTAATAACTTCCACAGATAATCCTTTTGCACTGCCATGTTTGGGAACCTATGATGCAGAGCATTCAGGACAAAAGGAATGACATAGATCCAAAGTTGCAAAGTGGTAGGCCCATAAGCTAAATTTCTTTCATATGTTTTATAGGGCTAAGTGATTTTTATATATTATATTTTGCATTTATATTTTATATTTCCCAATATGTAAAAATCAGGGAAAATCACATAAAATTAGGATTTATTCTTTTTGCTTCTCCTTAAAAATTAGAAAACCTGTAACACTGAACTTCCATTCCAACATAGTAACAACCAGCTAGAACTGAACAAAGCCACCTCTTTGGATGGGGCATGCACTTACTATTTTGTCACAGTCCTCTTCATTCCCTGATGCCTCCCTGCTACTGCAGATGAATATCACTGCTGCTTAACATTATGCTTTCACTCTTGCTTTGCTTATGCATGTAGTGTCTACAGACAAGAAGAAAGTGAAATATTTTTTGGACCCTTGTCTTTGTCAAAAGCAGGAAAGCAAATGACAGACCATAAAAGGCCATTCTTAGAGGCAGAAAATTCATGAATATTAGAGCATCAATCCCTTTCTCATGAAATTTCAAGAAAGATTAATGATGTTCTTGTGCAATGGCTTTGCCAAACAACTGTTAAGTCAGTTTCACAATTTTAATGATACCAGGGAAGTTTCATTCTGCCACTGTTTTTCTTATATGTTAAAGAGTAAAAGTTCAGTAGGATTGCAGCAGAGAAAGAAAGTCCGTCCCAGAATGTGACACTACTTGCTGCAGTGCAGAATTTAGTATGATGGGGCTCATGCAGTTTGTCAGCAAAATCACCTCATTATAACCTGGCACCAGCTCTAATGAGGACCTCGGCATTTTCTAAACATGTGCTGGGCCGAAGCCAGTCCAAAATGTAGTGGTTTGTGGCAATCTTGTTATACGCCCTGATTATTTGTGATCTCATAATTGGTTTTCCAATTGTATTCTGAAAATATAAATAACCTTAGGTGAGATTTTAGAAGTAACTCTTCCATTAAACTTCATGGTAAGGAGTACTGTGTAAGGATAACCATGATGTCATTTTTGTTAAGTTTTAGTCACACAAGTGTTGACTACATTCTAGTGAGAAACCTTTAAACAACAAAAGGTGTAGAGAATAAAAAGTGAAAATCTCCCAAACTCTCTCTCCTACCTCCCACTTCCCTCACCCCAAAGGATCCCACCCTCCTCATCAGAAGCACCCTAATATTTAGGTATGCGTTTTCCCAGACATTCTTCTACATAGTTACATACACCGTATGTACTTTTCTCTGGAGGATTTCTTATTACTCTGGAATCACACCATACATTTCATCCTGCAACTTGCATTTTTCTTATAATAATATGCTTGGGAAACCTTTTCTCAGAATTTACCACGTGATTTTTAACCGTTATATAGCATTTCATATCAACCATTCCTCTATTGATGGATATTGAGATTGTTTCTATGTTTTCTCTATGATGTGGCAATTAATTCCCTAAATCATGTAGAACTTAATATGGGACTATTTAATATTTAATAAGGTGAATAAATTACACTAATCCATACAAGGGAATACTTCAGAGTCAACAAAAAGAAATAGCAGCTCAAATAGACTACTATTATGAAGTTAAAAAGCAAGGCATAGAGGGGTGTATAGATTATGGCAGCATATATGAGGGAAATTTTTGTATACACATACACAAACACACACACACACACAGAAAATCTCTGGAAGAATTCACAAGAAAAGGAAGGAGATAGAGTGGTTGAAAAAATAGGAGTGTGAGAGAGGTTGATTTTTCATTTTCATCATATACTCCTGTGCACCTTTTGAATTTTGAATCAAGTATAAATTTTACTTATTAAAATAGTAGTGATTAATGTTATGGAAATTTATAAGGATATCTTCAACAGGAAGCACTTTTTTTTATAGAAAAAAATGTTGAAGGCAACCTCAATGTCTATCAACAAAGACATAACTTTTTAAAGTTACCTGGAATAATGTGTAGTTGTTAAAAAATTAAACTTGTGTTTATACATGGTTGTTCAGTTTTAAGATTAAAAAACATGTCACCATACAGTAAGTATAATCTAGTCCCAATGTTTATATAACAAAGACTACGTATGTATATGTATATGCACATATCTAGGAGTGTTTGTGAAACCGGGCCTGGAATTTTACACTCTATGGATACTTGAAAAACAGGGTAGTGGTAGGTAATCACTCTCATTTTTTATTCACCTCTGTGTTGTTTGAATTGTACAAGATAATGTATTACATTTATCATTAAATATATTATCCATGTAATTAAAGTCACTGAGACCTTATTTGTATTTGGAGAATGGAGAAGTCAGAGACCTGGTGATTATATAGCATTACTACCTTGTGATTTTTAATTATTATTTTATTATTACTTTATTATTTTTCTCTGAGTTTCACAGACATGCATATTTTCTATCCAGTATATGCAATATACTCAAACATTAGGAAATGTATGTAAAATAAATGAGAAATATTTACTTGTTTACCATATGTTAAAGTTTATATGCTGAAATTAACCTACAGTCAACATTTAGACCTCAATGAAAAGAAAAAGTGCTTGATTAGGTTAAAACAACAACTGGGATTTCACATTAAGTTAGAAAATGAAGGGGAGAGTATAGCTCAGTGGTTGAGTGTGTGCCAAGCATGCACAAGTTCTTGGGTTCAGTCCTCAGTGCCTCCATTTAAAAAATAATAATAATAATTAATAAATAAATAAATAAATAAATAAATCTATCTAATTATCCCTCCCCCCCAGAAAAGAAAAAAAAAGAAAACAGCCTCAATTCTAACTCTAAATTTTTTACTATGTATTTATCCTTTTGAAGCCCTGTGTCAGGCCAATTTACAGATGGTCTGGTGAGCCATAGGAAAATAACCCAGTTAGCTCATGAATCATAAATAGTTACTGCAAATAGTTATTAATGCAGCTTCTCAAGGCATATGCTTTACCTCAAGGGAATATTTTACCCATAAGTTAGAATCTTGCTCAAAAGCAAAATAGGTAGTTTGTTGCTCTGCTTGTAAGTGAAGCTGCCTCATAATGAAGTCCTTTGGGTACTTCATAATCTAAATTCCTCACCACAAAGAAGGATTAAAATTAATTCAGTTTCATACAGAAATTCTATTCTGTAGTTAACACAGTTTATAAGAATCATGTTCTATAGTTTTCACACTTAAAAACCCTAGAGCACTCCCCAAAGTACTAGAAGAACTTTACTTTCAGATTTTTTAGAATGTCAACTCTTATTGGAGAGAAAGCATGTTTTCCACATGTTCTTTAGCGTACTTGAATCTTTAATTGTATTTAACAGATATTAACCAACAATGAGTTTTGCATTTTCAAAAGAAGTCACTTATCTTGCAGATGCCTAACGAACTAGACCTGGGATGGTTATGAAATCTCCAAGAACTGAAGAAGGTAAGTCAAGTCCTGTTCAGAGTTACCCAAGTACAGTTTAACTTTATTCCAAGAATGTGGATGTTTAACTTTATCGTTTTAGATATGAGAAATGTATACTATGTGTTTTTACAGTATAACTCAATTTGAAGCACTTCTGAATGATATTAAAGAGAATGAGTAAGAATACTGACCTATACAATCCTTCATAATTAAGGACATTGGTGGTAAAATGACTTCCCTAAAAAGCTAAAGATGGTTGATATTCTATGCCTTCCATGAAATGTCCATGCTAACAGGGCCAGGGAGATATGTAAAAATATTCCAAGAATCCTATTTTGATCAATAGGCTGTCTCCATCCTTACCAAACATTTTACTTACGGAAGAGTAAAGGGCTTTGGTTTCTGCATTTTTTTCCCTTATAAAGTGGACATTCTGGTGAAGATTGTATTACCTAGAAAAAAAAGGCAAAGTATAATATTAGAAAGATCACTGTCCTGGAAATCAGAAAATGTGAATTGCACTCAAAGTTCTGCCAAGAATTGGCCAAAGGAAAGCCAGTTCTCAGTGCTCCTTAGCTCCTCATTTTGAAAAATAAAAGGCTAAAATTAAAATTTCCCTAAGGTCTTGCCAGGCCTAAGGCAATATAGAATAATGTTTAAAAGACTATCCTCAATGATATATACTAAGTATATATATTGGGGCAGATTATTAATTTTCTGTGCCTCAGTTGCCTCATCACGAAAATCAGGGCAATAATATCTACCTCATTTGATTATTGGGAGTTATCAATGAGTTAATATGTGTCAAGAGCATAGCATTCTCAATAATAATGATGGCAGTGATGAAGGTGGTGGTGGTGGTGGTGGTATTGATGATGGTGATTTTATGAACTGAGCCTTATGAGAGGAAAAAGTAAGGTAAAAATATTTGGATCATCTACAAGCTGTATAAAATTCTAGAAAATACAAAATGTGATTATACATAATGATCAAAGAGAAACTCAGTTAAGAAACTTTGTAATGTTAAGTCTTGTCTATGTTTATCATTTTTAAGCCAACTTTTACCTTAGACACTTAATCATTGAATAAATAAATCCCCAATTCTATTAATTATTTTAAATACACAATCACATTAAACTTAAACATTTGACTTCAAGTTATAGGCACTGAAAAAGAGTCAAATGTAAGTTTTTCATTAGACATAGAGATTCTTTGAGAGTGATATCAAGTCTATTATTCTTTACTTTGTTCTCATCCCACAGTATCCCCCACACCATGCTTCTCTCACCATCCTGACTTGGAGACAAATGTCTCTCAGTCACTTGGTCATAAAATGTTAACCCTGGAAGAGTGGGCAATTTATCAAAATGAGTTCTAAAAACATGAGACTAGAACATGTAAACGTTTGAGTGAAGGGATCTGTGATGTATTTCTGGCTCTCCCCATTTTGTCTTACTCTGCTACCCTTGGTCAAAATTCTGCGTTACTCTGTGTCCACATATGTAATTTTTAGAAGTGGAAAGAACATTACACTTCCCTGCATCATTCAAAGAAAAACAGGAACTTATAGTTGATAATTCACTCTCAGATTCAAAGATTCACCTTTCCTTAGGTGACTGACATAGAACAATTCTTCAAAATATCAAAATGGAGCCCTCTGGTACCCTTTTTCACTTCCTCTTTTTCTCCCTCAAGAACAGAGCCACCACTGGATACTAGTTTATAAATCCATTTTAAGAAATAATTAGTCACATACTCCTAAGAAGAAAAAAAAGACTCTTCACAAGTCAACAAAGTAACCTGTATACCACCTAAAAATGGAAGTTCTTAAGCCAAGATCCATAATCCCACTGCCAAGATAGCTAGAATTTCGTCCCTGAATTTAGTGTGCCCATTGGTTCTCCTCTGCTTCATAAGGACTCCTCTCTTATCAGAGTAGCTGTTTCCTGAAGAAGCCTAGTCTAGTGAATGACAACATGAAACACCTTAGGCAAGCCTCCAGGAAGCACTGTTTTGCCAAAAGATGGTGAAAATCTAGGTTAATGTTCTCCACCTCAAGTCCATGTCCCTGGGAAACTGGGGGTGCAAAACTGAAAACCACTCATTTCAGGTTTGCAGAAACTCTGCAGGTAATGACTGACAGGAGCTATTATCAACACATGAGAGCCATGCTCACCAACCAATGAGAGATGAGAAGGGATGCAGCAAAAGGGTAAAGGATGCAGTTGCTTTCAGAAAAAGGTATTGTGGTTTTGAAAATGACAAACTCAATCATACGCTTCATAGGAAAGCCAAATCAAATGTGTTTGTTTTAAACTCTTTTAAATAAATTTTCCGCACTATCTCCCAGTTCCAGTGGAGAAAATCAGCCTTCAGCAAAATTATTAATAAGTTTTTTGGGGGTAATCTAATCTCTTCTTTTTTTCATCCAATGCCCAAGGATAAGCAAGTTTCTTTTTTAATTTACTGTAAGCTGCAAGCAGATATCCAATTGTGTTAAAGTTCTGTGAGGTAAGAGTAACATGGTTGAAAGTGAGGGCCTGAATTGTCTCCCTGCAAATAAAGTACATGAGCTTTAAATAGACTCAGTGACTTCTATTTTGGGTACTCAGAGGTTTATTTTTTACTTATTGGATGAACGTTATCTTTCAAAATTTGAGATTCTTAAGTTAGTGAGCTGTTGTAGTTAATGAGCACACTTGTCGTTGCCTTACAGTTTTGTTCAGTCATCTCCATGTCTGTGATGTCTGTCATGAGGTGCAAATGTTCAGAGCAGAGGCTCTGCCTAAGCCGTTTTGTACTGTTTCTACTCAGCACGGGCCGTATAGCAAGTATACTCTTAAAGCCAAGTAAAAGCACTACAAGAGATTTGAAACAACAAAAGCAGCAACTCAAGTTTGTAATGAAAAATGAAATTCATGTCTTCCCATTTGGCATAGGTCCCCATAAGGGCAAAAACAGTGACTCATTTACCGCTGTATTCCCAACACTGAGCACAGTGGCTAGCACGATGTATGTCGGTTGCCTTAATCATTACTTGTTGACAATGAATTAATAAAGGAGGTCTTTTTAACCCACTCATAACCCAGTGTGGCATGGTGAAGTGGCTAGAATACTTGTTTCCTCCTCTGTCAAAGAAATGATAGTATTTTATCCTACAAGGTAATTTGTAAAGAGTGAGTGAAAGAGCATGTGCAGACATAGGACCTGGCCCAGAGCAGGTAATATTTGCTGAACTAGAATCTTAGAAACTTTTAAATCAGTTAATCAGCAGGAAAAGACGTGGATTCCACTTATTCGCAGAGTTTATTTGGGTTGAAACAGCCTGCTTCAAGAAGAGGAGGTAGACTTCACCCTTGATGTGGGGATCATTTGTATGGGGTCCTCATTCCCTAGATGTGGAGGCTGCATTTATAACTGCAAAGGATTTGATGAGAACAACTTGCCATAGTCCAGAATTTTAAATCCGTATAAATGCTCCCTGAGCTCCGGGGCACTGTGTTGTGCAGGGTAGTAGGGAGCACCGCCGATATTTAGGTCTGTCAACCCCCTTGGGCCAGCGTCCCCCACCCTGCCCAGCTGAGAGCCTGCTTCAGCAAATCTATAGAACCAGCTACATGTTTCAAAGGCCTGAGTATCCATTTTGGAGTATCCAGATCTCTTCTGTTTCTCTCTCTTTTAGACATAATTTTTATTTTAACTGATTCATTTGAATTTGCATCAGGGAAATGTAAAGTGAGATAAAGAAAAATATATTAAAATCAATTGAATTTATTAGTTACTAGCTATAAAAATGGATGTAGTAAGGGCAGGAAAAATGACATCAAAACCACGGTTTCTAAACAAACCCTGTCCCCAGGTACAGTGGTGAACTGAGAGTGATTAGAACTACTCTTCTCAGGGTCCAAAATATACAAAGTGTGCTTTATCCAAATTAATAAGCTAATAGATTTAGAGTGTTCTTTTCTCTTTGACAAAAGGATCTGAGCCCAAGGTTAGTGAAATAAAAATCTTGGGCAAAGCAACAGCAACCAAAGCAGGCAGACAAACCAACTTCTCATGTGTTCCTCCCTGTGACTAAATGTTACAGTGAAGAAGCTGATGAGATTTATGAAATTTCCCAGTTGACACACTGGAACCACTTATTTGCCACAACAAGAGAGCACTCTGTGTCCATGACTCCAGATTTTATTTCAGATTGTTTGGGGAGGGAAAACAAATCTCCTGCTCTAAGAAGGAACACCATGTGCTACTGGAGACATTCACTGCCTTGCCTCTAAGTAACTTACAGAATATTCTACAGCTTTTACTGGTATTCACATGGAAGCATTGTTTGATGGCAATCAACTTATTTCTTGCACTCGAACAAATACTATCAGGCTGTCTCACGGTGGCCTATGTTTATGGGTTTCAGGAGTATCATTATGCTAACAAGCCATACTTTATAACCTCAAGGAACAGAACCTTAACAATGGAATCTTAAAACTATGGAAACTGACTAGGTGACTATTCTAGGGGCCAGAGAAACTCCAAGCAGTCCTCAAATTGCACTATTAAGAAGCCACATACTTGGACTCTGAAGGAGAACAAATCTGAGCATTTGTTGAATCCCAGAGCGACTCTGAAGGATCATGGTGCTGGTCAGAAGCAACTGCTGTTTTATTACATGCCTCAGTGCTCCATTTTATTGCAATGACAAAAATGCCCACTCTCTCTGTGTCCATCTCACTGTTTCTGATTTCTTTTCCTCTGTGGCTGTAGTTGGTACTGATGGCTTTGAGAGGGGAGAGGCTGACTGAACTTTTTAAAAGTTATTTGCTATCCATAATGTGCTTTGGCGTCTATTGGGAATATTTTAATTACTGATTCAGTTTCAGTATTGGTAATTGGTCTTTTAGTATTTTCTATTTCTTCCTTGTTCAATCTTGGGAGACCGTACCTTCCTAAGAATTTTTCCATTTCTCCTACATTGTTTATTTTATTGGCAAGCAGTTGTTTGTAATAGTCTCTTATGAGCCTTTATATTTCTGTGGTGTTGGTTGTAACTTCTTTTTCATTTGTGATTTTATTTATTTGGGACCTCTCTCTTTTTTTCTTGATGATTCTGGCTAATGGCTTATCGATTTTGTTTATATTTTCAAAGAGCCAGCTCTTTCATCAGTTTTTTCATCAGTCTTTTCTATTGGCTGTTGGACAGGGTGGGTCTGTGTGTTGAGGCTATTAAGGTAATAGGTGCTTGCCAGCACCAGTGTCCATGTGGTAGAATGGGCTGCTGCCAGTGTCTGTGAGCTCCAGTTGCCTCCTGCCTCTCCAGGTGATCCTCCAGGATCAGCAAGTAGGTCGGACACATGCTCCTTTCAGTTTACTGCTTCTGCCCTGGGTCCCAAAGTATGTGAGATTTTGTGTGTGCCCTTGAAGAGTGGAGTCTCTATTTCCCACAAGTCTCTGAAACTATCCAAATAAGTCCCATTGGCCTCCAAAGCCAAACGTTCTGGGGGCTCATCTTCCCAGTGCAGGACCGCTGGGCTGGAAAGCCTAATGCAGAGCTCAGATGCCTCACTTTGGGGGGAATCTCTGCAGTTGTAATTATTCTCCCTTCCTGGGGATATGGGACTTGACTATACAATGACTTCACTCCTCCCACCCACCTTGTTGTAGTTTCTTCTTTATATTGTTACCTATAAAAGAATTTTCCTGGTACATTCCAGACATTTTCATCAATACTTATTCTCTAAATAGTCGTAATTTTGGTGTGCTCCTGAGAGGAGGTGAGTTCAGGGTCCTTCTACTCTGCCATCTTGCCTTATATCCAAGAACGTAATTTTATCAAATTGGGAAAGTTAGGAAAGAAGGACATCTAGTTTTTGTAACGAAGTAATGAGTTCAATTTTCTAAATGTTAAGCTGGAGATAAAGTTTTAGAAATGATAAAAAGCATTCTGGGATTGAATTCTTTTAGGTAACATTTAGTTAAAGGTTTCTTTACTTCTTAGTCCCTTTAATACACTAACTTGCAAGAGGAACCCCAAGAGGGAAGAAACAACATATTATCCAAACTTAGTTGATTGTAGACTGTTTTCTCAAAGAAACTGAGACTGATGTTCTCCTATTTTAATCTCTACCAAGGTTCAAATTTCAAATGCTGTGGCAGTCCACTCAAGGAGAGTGAAGCCTGACTTTGAAAGTGATTGTATTAATTTTAATGTGCCCATGTGCTAGGAGAATATTCTAAGATTCTAGGGTCTCAGTCCTGAGTGAGAGACAGCTACCACTTTGTAAAGATCAATCCTGACACTCAAATGCAGCAATCTCCAACAGCCTTGTATTTCAGTCCCATTTTTACTAATTACTAACTACCATATGCATTCATCAATTACATTCAGATGTCTAGGGTTTTTTTTCTCCCCATCACCAAGAAATTCTCAGACACCAGCTAGATGTCCTACATCAACCCAATTCTGACACTATCTACTGGAGATAGCATCAGATCCCACAGGTTAAGGACTCAATCCTATAAGGCCACCCTGCTTCAAACACAATCCTAAATCCAGGTTGTCACCTGTGTTTCTGACCCACTGGCTGTAGATTAGTGGTTCCAATGATCCTCTTTGGTTTTGATTAATTTACTCAGAAAAACATTTCACTCACTAGATTACTGGCTTATTATAAAAGGATACACATCAGGACAGATGGAAGACAAGTTATGGAGAAAGGGTGTAGAGATTCCATGCTCTCTCTGGGGTGCCACTTCTCTGCATCTCCACATGTTCCCCAACCCAGAAGCTCTCCTGACCTGTACTTTTGGGTTTTTATGGAGGCTACATAGGCATGATTTATTTAATCATTGTACATTGGTGATTGACCTCTATCTCCAGCCCTTCGCCCCATGGAACCCCCATGGGGGTGATGGAACATGTGTGGGGAAAGGGGCAGATTGGACTGAAAGTTCCAACTTTCTAATCACATGATTAGCTCCACTGGAAATCTGCCCCATCCTTAGGTGCTTTCTGGGCACACACAGACTGAATAGGGACAGCCATAAGGAATACCTTGAACACTGCAATTAGCAACTATTTCATCTAACTTCATAGAGACAGAGAAAGTTAATCAAAATTAGAAGGGAGAAGAATTTTTCTCAATTGAAAGAGCAAGATTAAAAAACCTGAAAAAGCAAGTAATGAAACAGAAATAAACACTTTACCAGATAAAGAGCTCAAAGCATTCATAGTAAGAATGCTAACTTAATTTGGGAAAATAGGTGAACATAGTGAGAATTTTAACAAGGAACTAAAAATTCTAAAAAGAAACAGAACTGAAGAATACAATAACTGAAATAAAAAACATATTAGAAGGAATTAACATCAGACTAGGTGATACAGAACACATAAATGATAGAATAATGGAAATCACCCAATCAGAACAGCAAAAAGAAAAACAAAATGAAAAATGAAAACAGTTTAAGGGATCTCTGAGACAACATCAACATAACAATATTTGCATTATAGGAGTCCCAGAAGGAAAAGTGAGAAAGAAGGGGATCAAAAATGCATGTGATGAACTTATGGCTGAAAACTTTCCAAACCTAAAGAAGAAAAAAGATATTCAGGTACAGGATGCACAGAGGGTCCCAAACAAAATGAACCTACGCCAAGAGATATCATAATTAAAATGGCAAAAGTTAAAGATAAAGAGAGAATTCTAAAGACAGCAAGAGAAAACAAAGAATCACATACAAAAGGACCCTCCATGAGGCAATCAGCTGATTTCTAGGCAGAAACATTGCAGACCAGAAGGGAGTGGCATGACATTTTCAAAGTACTGAAAAGGGACAACTTGCAACCTAGGATAGTCTACCTAGCATGATTATCATTTAGAATTGAAGGACAAGAGCTACCATGTGATCCAGCAATCCCACTCCTGGGCATATATCTGGGAAAGATGAAAACTTTAATTCAAAAAGATACATGCACCCCAAAGTTCATAACAGCACTATTTACAATAGCCAAGCCATGGAAGCAACCCAAATGTCGCTCAACAGATGAATAAAGAAGATGTGATAAATATATACACAATGGAATATTACTCAGCCTTAAAAAAATAAAATATTGTCACCTGCAGCAACATGAGTGAACCTAGAGAATATCCTAAGTAAAGTAAGTCAGGCAGAGAAAGACAAATACTGTATGTTATCACTTACATGTGGAATCTAAAAAATAATACAAATGAATCTATATACAAAACTGAAACAGAAGACTCACAGACACAGAAAACAAACCTATGGTCACCAAAGGGGAAAGGAAAGTGGGGGAGAATAAATTAGGAATATGGGGTTAACAGATACAAACTATTATGTGTAAAATAGATAAGCAACAAGGATTTACTGTATAACACAGGAAACTATATTCAATATCTTGTAGTAACCTAAAATGGAAAATAATCTGAAAAAATATATAACTGAATCACTTTGTTGTACACCTGAAACTACACAATATTGTAAATCAACTATACTTCAATTAAAAAAAATAAAAAATAAGGAGAAAGAATTTATTCAGACACTGAGATGAACTAAAAGAGTTCATCAATGCCAAACCTACCCTGAAAGAAGTGTTAAAGGGTCTTCTCTAAGGAGAAAAGACTATAAGACTATATAACAAGAAGTAAGAATCTATAGAAAAGGAAAAATCTGACTAATAATGGCAATAATAAAGGTTGAGGATCATCCATTTAAATAAGCTAGTATAAAGATTAAAAGACAAAAAAATTATAAAATCAACTATGACTAAAGGAATAAACATGAAGGTGTAAAATATGACATTAAAAACAAAATGTGGGGGAAGGAAGTAAATGCAGAAATTTTAGAATGTGTTTGAACTTAAAGGACTACCTATTTAAAACAAGTAGATATAGTTATAGATCAACATATATGAACTGGTAACAGCAAATCAAAAACCTACAATAGATATATAAAAACTAGAGAGAAAAGAATACAGCATACCAGTAAAGACAATCATCAAACCACAAGGGAAGAAACAAAAAGAAGAAAAGAATAGAGAAGAACTACAAAAGCAACCAGAAGCCAAGTAATAAAATGACAATAAGTATATACCTGTCAATAATTACTTTAAATGCCAATGGATATACACACACACACACACACACACAATGTATATGTATATATACTATAGAATATTGCTCAGCCATAAAAAGAATAAAATTCTGCCATTTGCAACAATGTGGATAGACCTAGAGGGTATTATGCTTAGTGAAATAAATCAGAGAAAGACAAATACTGTATAATACCACTTATATGAGGAAGCTAAAAAATAAAACAAAGGAATCTATGTAACAAAACAGAAACAGACTCACAGATATAAAGAACAAACTAGTGGATACCAGTGGGGAGAGGGAAGGGGAGAGGAACAAGATAGGGTATGGGATTCAGAGATACAAACTACTAGGTATTAAATAGATAAACAACAAGGACATATTATACAGCACAGGGAAATATAGGCATTATTTTGTAATAACTTTAAATGGAGTATAATCTATACTCTGATGCACTGCCAGTCTAAGCACCAGTAGTGGCTGCCCCTGTCCTGCTCAGATGCCGCTTTACATCTTTGCCGCCTCTGTGTCTCACAGCTAAACCCTCGCACGAGTGTGGAGCTGTGTTGTAAAGCAAGGAGGACTGGAGCATTTGCTTGGCTGAGGCTGGCGTGTGCTTCAAGGCAGTTGTGGGAAACTGATCAGCCACCCAGGCAGTTTTCATTCCATCCTCTCTGTCCTGATTCAGGAGCCAGCAAGTGTGTAAGTGCTCCTCAGGAGCAGGGTCCAGGCTTCCCACGGCCCTCCTGTTCGTCCTACTGGCCCTCCAGTCCAGCCAAGGGGGCATGTCTTTCCGTATTGGACCCCAGGACTGGCACACCCAGTATGTGGCTTAAAACTAGTCACTCCTCAGGGAGAACCTCTGCCTGTATAATTTCTCTTTTTCTCTGAGCCCCCTCCAAAGGCCACAGGTCTTGACTTGATCACTTCTCTTTCCTGCCTACCAGATTCCGTGTGGATTTTTCTTACAGCCTTGGTTGCACGAGAGTCTTTCGGCCAGTCTCCAGTTAATTTTCAGTGAGAATTGTTCCATATGTAGATGCAGTTTTGAAGTGTTTTGGGGGGAGGTGAGATCCATGTCCTCCTACTCCACCGTCGTGATCTCTCTGTGTGCATTTTCTTTTATTCTGGCACGCTCTATAATATTTCTGTCAGCCACACGTTTTTTTTTCCCTTTCAGATTTTTGGGGAGAAGAGAGAAAATGGTCATGGCAGAGGGGGATGAGATAGTGTTAGGGATGAGGTGAAGAAACCTAGTATACAATGATTTATAATATTTTTTAAGCAAAAACATCAAAACATTGCTTCACCTGGGAATAGACTTCTCAGTTTGATATGATTTCCCTTAGTCTTACACAATATGGAAATTCAAATGGTGATTTTTTTATGTGACATCTTCTAATATTTTTAATGTTTGAAAATAATTTTAAAACTTATTTTAATAAAATTTCTCATTTAAAACAATTCCTTTGCAACTTCGTCGTTGAAAAATATCTCTGATTCTTTCTTCCTCCTAAATGGAATTACTGCTGCATCTTCTCTTAATTTTTCTCTCAACCAGTGTTGGCTTACTTCCTCCATCCATTAGACTCACTCTTTTTACTGCTTCTATAAGCTTGTTCAAAGCCATATGAATCCTCTATCCCACTATTGGACAACTTAGAACTTTTTTTTGTTGGAGTTGTGAGTTTAGATACAGGAACCCCAGGAATTCCCTAAGTGGTTCTTTATTTTAAAGAAAAAATTTTATCTTCCATTTCTTAATTGTGGAAGTAGCCATTAGGTATAACCCTTTGGTAGCAAATATGAAAAACTATCAAAGGAGCTAAATTAACAGTTGTATTTCTTATTGCTATAGAATGTCTCAGGCATCAAATGCAGAAAGGCTACTGAGCCACAGGAAAAGACCAGAACTAGTTACTGAAAATCTTTCAATCCTCTTTCTCTCTTACCTCAGCATCTCTCTACGCATCTACTTCACTCTGCTTTCTCTTTGCAGCCAGCTCCCTTTGTCTCTCCAGACTACAGATCAGACAACAACCACCCCAAGTTCCTGAGTTTACAAATTATCATTTAGTCTGTACACAGAAACTAGCTTGATGTTATTGTCATAAGTCTGCATTCCATTGTCATAAATCTGCATTCTGATTGGTTCTTGCTTGGTCCCATTTGCCATACCCAGGTGACTGAGTCACACCAAATAAACATGGCTGCAGTTCAAGTAAAGAAAATTTCTCAAGACAGTGTGGGATAATTTAGTCTGTGTGCTGGGTGTATACCCCAAAGTGTGACTCACTCAAAAAAATCTCACTTAACCAATGAGACTTATCAAACAGACAGTGTAATATAGTATGCTTTCGCAAATTTTAGTATCTGCATACCACCAATATAATTTTTTTCCATTTTCAAGAACCAACTACCCTATTATTTACTAAATATACTTCTTAGATCAAATTTAAGGTACTATATTTCCCTGTTCCTAAGCAATTTTCTGAAGTCACAGGGTTGGTGTGTTTTTTCTAATGTACATTAATATACATCTATAACTACTAAATTAAACTGTTAAAATAGGAAAAAAATTTCATGGATGGTCCACTAATGAATCTCTTGTCTGGACTACCTAGTCAGTCTCCAAACTAGTCACCTCAGATCCAGCCTTGACCATCCCCAACCCATTTTCCATATTGCAGCCAAGTGATCTTTTAGACACACAGATGTGGTCGTGCTGTCCTCCTTCTTCAACTTAAATGCCTAGTGGCCTCTCCTCATTCAGTGAATGGCAACTCCATTCAGCCTTCAGTTCAGGTCAAGCCCTTGGAGTCATCCTTGACTCCTTTTCTTTTTCTAACATCCTTCATCCAATTTATCTGTATATCATGTAGTGTCTATCTTTGAAATGCATCCAGAATCTGACTACTCCTCACCACTCTTGCTACCACCCTCATCCAAGCCACCATCATTTTTCACCTGGATTATTACTATAGATCCCCAACTGTTTCATTTATTTCTACATTTACCCTCTTACAGTCTATGTCCACATGGAAGCCAGGGTGATCCTTCTGAAACATAAGTCATATTATCTTATTTTTATGCTCAAAATGCTCCAAGGTTTCATATCCCATACAAAGTTGAGAACTTTAGCTCCAATGTTCTAAGATTCCCTCTAAGATCTCTTCCCAGACCCTCAATCTTCCTTTCGCTGGCTAGGTTCTAAGAACACTGGTTTCTCTGCTGTTTCTTAAACAGTCTAAACATGTTCTTATCTCAGGACATTTGCCTGAGCTGTTCCCTTTACTTGGAACACTCTTCTTATAGCAAAATGGCTCCCTCCTTTACTTCTGTCTTTGCTAAAAATTTATTTTAACAAGAAATCTTTCCTTGTCACCCTTTGTAAAATAGTACTTCATACCACCATTCTTTGTTCCTCTTTCCCTGCTACATTAATTCTCACGGCACCTATCACCACCTGACACATTGTATTTTTTGTTTATCTATTTGTTATCTTTGTCTCCCTCCCCATATAATCCCCATGATGGCAGGGAATTTACTGTGTTCATTGTTCAAACTTTGGTGCTCAGAACAATACCTGTTTCTTGATGGATGCTCAAAAAATGTGTTGAATGAATAAATCAGTGATGTAAGAATGAATAAGTAAATGAATGAATGAATGAACATGACCTTCACAGTTTCATGGTCTACCTTCAAAGTCCCCCTCCAGTCTTCTCTCTTACCACCCTGCCCCTCCTTCTCTGTGTTCCAGTCTTTTTTTTTTTTTTTTTTCCCTAAACTTCTAAAACTTGCCCTGTTCCTTCCTGTGCCAGGGCCTTTTATGCATGCTATTGTGCCTACTAGGAACATACTTTCCCTTCCTTCCTGCTTAAACCTCAGAGAAGAGTTCCTCAGGTCTACGGGCAGACCACATTCTATTATGTGTTCTCCTAGCATTGTGTGCCTTACTTTGGATCACTTGCCACTGCTCTAATTCTACATTTATTGATGGGATTATTTGATTGTCTCCCCATAAGAGTAAGATGGTGTCTTTTCCATCTAGGTGCCAATACAAATATTTGTTGAATAAATAAATGAATGCAGATCTGGGTCCTAGTAATAGACCTGTAAGCTAATTTTCTGTATAAACTTGGGCAAGTCACTTTTTCTTGCTAGCTGTCCCTAACAGTAAAACGGGGAAGCTGGTCTATACGAGGCCCCATTCAGCTTTCCCTTCTAGCCCTTTGATTTTCTGTGGAGTTGAAGGTAGCCATACTCAATACATGCCTTCTGTTTAGATGAATGAAATCTAGTGAACTCAAAGTACATCCTACATACTCATTGAAGTAAGCTCTGTGTTCTTTGTTCTTGAGCTCAAATCACTTACAGGCAAAATTTATTTCCTAAGAGTTCTTTTTGTTCTCTGATTCTTTCTGCTGGGAGGACACAGTTATCATGA
Organism: Camelus dromedarius; assembly: GCF_036321535.1. NCBI lineage: Eukaryota > Metazoa > Chordata > Mammalia > Artiodactyla > Camelidae > Camelus > Camelus dromedarius. The sequence continues at coordinate 35,446,199 of NC_087439.1, forward strand.
AGCCTGTCTGACAGTGAGGAAGGTAAGTTGAGTTATGGCAGAGCTATGCCAGAGTCCTCTCCCAGTCCTGACTCTTCACACAGATCATACTGCTTCTTGACAATGTGTTGACCCCTTTAGGTCTTGTCTGTTACCTCATTTATCTAAACATAAGAATGTTGGGGACAGTGTTTGCTTTAAGAGGTTTACTGTGGGATAAAAGAAGGAAATATGCTCCTGCAGTTATTAAGCAAGTCCCAGGAAAACATTTTATGGAAGGACGGTTTTCCAATTAAAGCCTTTTAGCTCCTATACTCAAGTCTTCTTTAAGTTCCCTGTTTGATCTCTGAGACTTGCAGAATTAACAGTAAGGGACCTTATCCAATCCAAGCCCCAAAGTCTGTGGATAAAGGAACTGAAACCTAGAGAAACTGAGTGAGAGTGAGTTGTCTAAGGTCACAGAATTACTTAAATGCAGAACTAGGAATACAATCTAGGTCTGCTTCCTTGTCTAGTGTTTTCCTAGGAACCTAACATCAGTTACCTAAGTTGATGAGGTGGGCATGACTAAGTTAATGCAAATCAGCACTCCCACCGCTGAATTCAGCACTGAATTTCAAGGCCCCACATCACAGCGTGGGGTGTTCAATTATCTCTATTTTTAAGTATTCAAGAGTCAGATTGTGTTACAGACCAATCTGGGCTTGGTGGAGGCAGGGTAACGGCACCCAAAAACCCTGCATTTCAAATTAAAAGTAAATTCACTCCAGTTTTCCTCAGGGTGGCTCTTTGCTTTAGCTAGAACTTTCCCCTCACATCTGAAAGCCTTACTCTTATGGGCAAAGCTCAACAACTTCAAGGCCATGTGGGTCAGAACCAATTGCCTGAGGAGGAAGATGTATTTAATTAGAAGGTTCTTATTTCAAATGGAGAGCAACCTGAGGATATTGATGAGTGGCTTTTTTTGGAGGAGCTATGAGATTCCAGGTGGCACTTAATGAAGTATATCTGGAGTATGTCACTAAAAGGGGCTAGGCATCTTTTTGACCCTGGGACAGCACAGTCTGATGCCAGACTATGGTATCCTGTCCTTGCCTCTCCTCTCTCTGTTGTGTAGCCTTAGGCTAGCCTCTCTCTCAGCCTCAGTTTTTATGATAAAGTGGAGATTAAACATGGTGTTCACCTGGGAGGGTTGTGAGTTTTCAATGAGTTAAAACATGCTTTGAACCATGCCTGGCACATAAAACATATTTACTACAGTTTTTGTTATTATAGTTATTGATATAATTCCTTTTACCTTCCTTTCTTGTCTTGGAAACACTTCAGTGGAAGGTGGATGATCTCTCGGAAAAGACTCCCCCCCACAGCAGATGCCACATGGGACACTCTGAGGGTCCATATACTCTTCAGTGCTCCCCCTTGTGTTGGCAGATGCTTTGTTGAGCCTGCATTGTAGTTTGATTTCTGCTGCTGTCCAATCCTACTTCTTCCTCCTGACTCCCTCAGAGGTTGATCCCTGATTATTACTCTGTATGCAAACTCCATCTCAGCATCTAGAGAACCCACTCAATGAACATCGACTTCCAAAGGAAGTGAGTAACATGTAGCAGAAAGAGTTTGGGAGCCAATGACAAAAAGTAAAAATATGGAAAAACATTTGAACTCTCAGGTTCTCGGTTTCCATATCAATAAAATGAGGGTAATTATCTTTAACTTGCAAGGTGTTGTGAGGATTAAGGGAAAGAGTAAAGGACCAAGCCCATAGTAGTGTACACTGTAAGAGTTAATTTGAAACCCCCCCACCATTTTACCCTTTTGTTTTCTTCAACTTACTTTTTGCTCTTCCTTTTCCTAACCCAGTCATAGTTTTCCTCTTATTTCACATATTCTTTTTCCTCTCCCTTTGCTGTCTCTTCATTTTTCATCCCCTTTTAATTTAGTCCTTTAATCAATGTTATTGAGGTCCACTTTATGTACAATGAAATGCAGACATTTTAGCTGTGCAGGTGAAGAGTTTTGAAAGATGTGTACAAAGGTAAATCCACCACCACAATCAAGATATAGAACATTTCCATCACTGCAAAAGGTAGCCTTGTACATCTTCCCAGTCAATCCTCACCTCACAATCCCAGCATAGGTAGTCATTGATCTACGTTCTATCAGCATAGATTGGATCTGTCTCTTCTAGAGTTTCATATGAATGTAATCTTATAGTATGTACTCTTTTCTGTCTGGCTTCTTTTCTCACGACATAATGTCTCTGAGATTACCCATGTTGCGTGTGCACCAGGGTTTGTTCCTTTTCCCTGCTGTGAAGTAGTCTATTTATTATGAATGTATTACAGTTTGTTTCATCATTTGCCAGATATTGGGCATTTGGTTGTTTCCAAATTTTGGCTATCAGGAATAAGTCTGCCATGAACACTTATAAGTCTTTGTGAGGATACATATCCTCATTTCTTTTGTAGAATTGCCAAGTCATATGTTAGGTGTATATTTAACTTCATAAAAAATGCTGATATCATGTTGCATTCCACCTAAAAAAGTAGGCAAGCTTCCATTGCCCCACATTCTCTTCAGCACATGGCATTCTCTGTCATTTTAACTTAGCCATCCTAGGTGTGAAGTGAATGTATCTCATGATTTAATTTGCATTTCCCTGATGACTAACAATGGTAAACATTGTTTCACGCTTTAATGACCTTTTGTATATTTTTTGTGATGGTTCTGTTAAATATTTTACTAATTTTTAATTTTTTTCCTCTTAATTATTGGGTTGTATAATTTTGGCATGTTATTTTCTGTGTAAATTATTTCTTAGATATATGTATTATGAATATTTTCCCCAATTTTTGGCTTGTCATTTTCTGTAGATCATTTTTTCAAAGAGAAATTTTAAGTTTTGATGGAGGCCAGTTTATTTTTTTTTTTTATCATGGTCTTTGTGTACTATTTAAGAAATCTTTGTCTACTCCGAGGTTGCAAAGACTTTCTCATACATTTTTCCCAAGAAGTGGTACAGGTTTTACATTTTTTAGCTTTCATATTTAGGCTGATGGTCCATTTCAAGTTACTTTTTTCACATGATGTAAGGTACAGATCTCACTGCTTTCCATATAGATACCCAGGTCTAGTACTACCTGTTGAAAAGTCTTTTTTTCCCTCCATTGAATTACTTGGCATCTTGTCCAAAATTATATGACTATAAATATGTAATTTATTTCCATTTCATTATCTATATATCTATCCTTATGCCAGCAACAAACACTCTTGATTGTTGTGGCTTTTTAATAAGCCTTAAAATAAGATGTATATAAGCCCTCAAACTTTGTTTTTCTTTTTTGAGTATAGTCTTTTGGCTATGTTAGGTCCTTTGCCTTCCATATAAATTTTAGAATCAGCTTGTCAGTTTCTACATAAACCTCTTGACCCATTGCAGTGAGCCTTGTCTTGAAGTCTACATTGTCTTGTTTTAATTTAGCCATTCCAGCTTTGTTTTGGTTACTATTTGCAATATATACCTTTTCCATGCTTTTTAAAAAACTTACTGGTGTCTTTATATTTAAGGATTTGTTGAAAGCTGGTATACATCTTGCATTTTTTTACTCAGCCCAACAATCTCTGACATTTAATTGTAGAGTATAAGCTCTTTACATTTCATGTATTTATTGATATGTTTGAGGTTAAATCTAACAATTTGTTTTTTATCTGTCCTATCTGTTCATTGTCTATTTCTTCTTTTCCTGCCTTCTTTTCAATTAGTTCCCAATTTTTTCCCTTTCATTCTATTTCCACTAGCGGTTTATTAGGTATACCCATGTGTTTTGTCTTTTAAAGTGTTTGCTGTAAGCTTTACAATATGCATTTTAAACTTAACACAGTCTATCTTCAAACTACATCACAAAACTTCACATATAAAATGTAAGAACTTTACAACAGTATAACTAACATCCTTTCTTCTCTCTTTTGTGGCATAATTGTTATGCATTTTACATTATAAGCCTCCAAATACATTGTTTTCATTATTACTTTAAATAGCTATTTTTAAAATTTTTTAAATGAAAAAATGATACCTTTTCTATTTATCTACGCATTTATCATTGCTGGTCCTCCTTATTTAAGCTGGCATCTGATATAAATTTTTTTCTTGTTCTGCCGGCAATGCAGTCACACAACTTTTATTTATATGAAAATATTTCATTTTTGAAAGATATTTTCTCTGAGTATAGAGTTTAGATCGACATTTCCCCCCAGAACTTAGATACATTGTTATATTGTCTCCTGAATTTCATAGTTTTTGATGAAAAACTTGCTGTGATTCTTATCTTTGTTCACTCTGTATAATGACATTTTTATCTCGGGCTGACTCAAATGGTTTCTCCTTTATCACTGTTTTCTTTCTTTCTTTTTTTTTTTTAAAGCAATTTGATTATGATGCACTGTGGTTTTCCTTATACTTGTCCTGCTTGGGGATCATCAAGCTTCTTGAGTCTTGGTTTACAGTCTTCTTCAAATTTGAAAAAAATTTTGGCCATTACACGTTCACATGTCTCTGTGCCCACCCCTGCCCCTTGTTTCTTTTTCTTTTTCTTTTTTTCTTTTTCTGGGATTCCAGTCATACGCATGTTGTTGTTGGAGTTGTTGGAGTTGGAGTTGTAGTTTTAGTTGTAGTTGCTGTTCTTCTCTATGCTTCATTTCAGAGAATTTACATAGAATTTTCTTCTAGTCCACTATCTTTTCTTTTCTTTTTTTTTTTTTCCTTCCAATTTCTAATCTGCTGTTAATTCTATCCAGTGAAGTTTTTATTTTAGATTTATAGTTTCCATATGTTGGAGTCACTTTTTGATTCTTTCTATATTTTCTATGTCCCTCCTCCTTTGTATTCACTTTCCCCCTGAATTCTAAAGCATAATGATCACAGCTGTCTTAAAGTTTCTGTACTAACTCCGCATCACTGTAATTTCTAGATTCGTTACTACAGACTGATTTTCCTCCTTGTTATTGGTTATATGTTCTCTTTTTATACATATGTAGTAATTCTTTATTAGATTCTGATCATTGTAAATTTTATGTTATCAGAGTGCTGAATGTTGTTGTAGTCCTTCAAAAAGTGTTTTTTGAGCTTTGTTCCGATAGTCATTTAGGTTTTTGTCAGATCAGTTTGATTCTTTCCAGGGTATTTTTAAAAGACTTTATTAGGGCATGTCTACTATACACGTCACTTTATGGCAAATTAATCACTCTTCTGTGGTCTCTACCAAATAGTTTTTCTGTTTAATAAAGACTTTCACCCTGACTATTGGGAACTCAATATATTTCCAGTGATGTATGAACTCTGTGGTTGTTCTGCTTCCAACTTCCTGGCAATTGTTCTCGCCTTAGAAGTTATTCTTTGTGTATTTGTAGAATGTGCAGATTGATATTTAATCAAACACTAAAGGAAACCCTATGGATATTTTTTCTCTCCCTTACTCATCCCTGTATACTCTGGCTCCCCCAGACTCCTTGGACTCTGAATTGTCTCCTCTACCCAGTGAGGTTGCTAGAGTCCTTTTGGTTCCCTCTTTCTGCACTGAGTTTGAGAAAGTACCTCCAGGCAGAACTCCTGGCAGTCACAGGGTGTACCTTGTTAGTTTCCCATATGTCAGCTATCACAGTCCCGTGCTACCTGTTGTTAATATCTGAGAATTGTTGTTTCATATATTTTGCTCAACTTTCTAATTGATTATGGCCTGACAGTAAGTCCAAACTTTATTTCTTCCTAATGGCTAGAAGCAGAAATCCTAATTTTAATTATTATCCAAGGTTATACATGGATAGAGATTAAAGAGTCAATTTTCCAGTATTTTCATAAAATAAAACAAAACAAAAATATCAGTCCCCTGTTCTTGACCCCAATACTCACTCACAAAGGCCATCAGTTTCAAATGTTTCTGTTGATTGTTTTCATATTTACTTCAATTTTGCTTATGTTGCTGTTTCTTGAGTCTTTTGTTTTTAAACATTGACTTTCTGCCAGAGAACACAGAGATTTGGCTTTTTGTCACATTTTTCACCCTTACTCCATACATAAAACTTGGCCCTCATTCCTTCCCAATACCATCTGTCCCTTCTAGCTCTGTCCCTTCTAGCTCTGTCATCTTACTGAAGAAGTTTCTAGAGCCTAGAGCCTTTGGACCTTCTCTGACTTGGTCTCCTTGTCATCCAGATCCTTTGTACATTTTCCCTGACATCTCCCTTTACCATCATCCTAGGGATTCCCTTTGCCTGTCTATTGATTTAGACTGCCTGTTTCCTGTATCCCTTGTTTTCTTTCTTCTTGGTTTACCACTTCATTTTTTGGTGGATCAAATCCTCTGGTAACTACGTGAGAAAAGATACATGAAAATATTTTTGTTTCGTTATGTTATTTATTTGCTTTTTGTGAAGTTGTATGCCTTTATTTTACCTGCATATTTGGTCGACAGTTTTGCAGGTTATATTTTTATAAACAGTTTTTATTTGATTAAAAATATTTCCTCTTTTCCTTGTTTGCTAAGAATTTTTTCATAAATAGGTGGGTTTTGAGGGGGTTGGGGTTTCTTTCTTTTTGATTGCTGCTTGGAGTTTATTTTCTACTTGATGCAAGGCACAGGGTTATAAGGTGTCAGGAAGGCTCTCATGTGGCTTGGGTAGTAAAGAGGGGGTTCTCTCAACCTTCTTTTTGGTGTTTCGCTGTTTTGATATTAAAGAACCCAACTGTTTCTGCTGGCTGTAGCCTGCTTCGTCTCAGGGAGGGGAGGGAAGAGAACGGGGAGGGCTCTTATGAGCCTAGCGCCTTGGGAGGAAGCCTGGAAGCTTATGGCGGCCACTCAGGATGAGACCAGGAGTTGGTTTTGCCAGGCTGCCGCCAGGCTGCTGCCTCCCCATGTCTTCCTGACCCAGGTCACAGGTGATCGTGCTGGTGGAGGTCTCGGGCGATTCCGGGTGCTCTGGGGACTCCAACACTGTGGCCATGAATGGGAGAGTGGACTTCCTGAAAAAGAAGCTAGCCCACCAGTGACCCGGGTCGGCTTTGGGGAGACCGGGTTGGGGGGATGGCTTCCCCAGGGTACCCCGCACTTCCGCAGCACCTGTTACTGGAAGTGGAGCCCGGGCGGCGCCGGCAGTAGTCGTGGGTGGCCACGAGCGAGCCGCTGGAGCGGGTGGCTGCCGTGGTTTTGCTTGTGCGCTGGTGGAAACCTCGGTGGCGACCCCTCGTGGACCTCGGTGCACGATCACAGGTGGCGGGGACCAGGATGCTAGGCCACGGAGCCCATTTGCAGAGGTGACCGCGAGCGACCACTCCACCACCCAGACACACGGGCCATGAAGAGATGTTGAAATTTATCAAATGCCTTATCTACGACTCTGGTTATAGAAAAATTTTTGCTCTCAGAACTTGAAAAGCTTGACTTCATTTTTTTTCTAGCTTTCTGGTGTTGTGATATTTGATCTGTATGTAATGTATTTTTTTTTTCTCTCCAGAAGCTTTTAGGATTTTTTTAATCCCTAATGTTCCAAAATTTCATAACGATATAGCTTCATGTGTTTTAACATTGGTTTCCTAGGTAAGGAAATGTTAAAATTGTGTGAGCTTCAAATAGATTTCTGGGACATTCCACTCTTTAGTGCCAACAGAAAAGCCTCAGAGCAAGGATCAAGAGGCATGCAGTATTGATTTGAGGTGAGATGTATGTGAACCTTGTTGGAGCCGGCAGATCTGGTTGCCATAGCAGTGACTGAAACAAGAGATCAGGAGGATCTGATGTGTTACTAAGAGGTGTCTGATACAGTGTGGGTCTTTTTGCTTCCATCATACTGAGCTTTTCACGAGCCCCTTTAGTCTACAAAATTATGTTGAGTTTTGGAAAATTTTCTCAAATTGCTTTTTGACAACTACCTGTCTTCATTTTCTGTTTTCACTTTCTGGAACACCTCTTAATCAGATTTTAGACTACCTAGATTCTTCCTGAAATCTTCTGTTTTCTGTTATTTCCATACTATGTCATACTGCCTGACTTTTGAAGAGATTTTCTCAGCCCCACCTTTTAATTCTTTGTATTTCTTCATTTCTACTCTCACTTAAATTTCTAAAGAATTTTTATTGTTGTTGTTTCCAAATATATGTATGTACACACAGACACACACACAGAAACGCACACAAACACACATTTCTGATCTTATTCAATGCTTACAGCATTTGTCTTCGAATTTTCTGAATATTAATTATAATTCATGTGTTGTTTTCTAGGTTTGCTTCTTCATAAAAATAAATTCTTTGTTTTATCTATGTTTTATCTTTTTCTTGACAGTTTTGATCTCTGTATTCCTGTTGGAGTTGTTCCCCAGGTGTTGCTGATTATCTGTAAGAGTGGGACTCTGAAAAGTTGATTGAACTCTGTCTGTGCATGGGTGAAACATTTAATTAAAGAGCTTCCAATGTCATTGTCTCAAAGACTTTTCCTCTTGGCTGGTCAGATTCCTTAGAGACTCTTATAATCTTTGACCCAGAGGGTATATGCTAGGCTGCATTGGAATCCAAATGGGGCAAACGGCTGAGAGCAGGACATTTAATATGCAAACTCTTATACATCTTCTTTTTCAGGTTAAGAACCCATTGTCAACTGGGTTTGGGGTCCTCAGCCACAGACTCTATATTTTACCTTCTCTAGAGAGTAACTCTGATCTTTTCACAAGAGGGAGAGGGAATCTTGGAAGCTAACTTTTTCTTAAACACAGTTGGAACCAACCACTCTAATTTTAATCCCACCTTCACACCATCTCTAGAGATACCTAGTGTGAGTAATTTCTGAGCCTTTGGAGGTTCTACATTATAAAATGAGTTACTTCTTAGCTCTCCTCACTATCAATTTAGGATTTAGCTTGTGGGGTCTGCTAAGTCATCTGTTTTCCAGCTTCCAAAAATTTGTGACTGAAATCTCTTCTACTGTTCTTACTGTGGAATTCTTTCCCAAATCTCTTTCTAGTGGAAAGTAAACATACACTTGAAGGTCTTCTCTTCCCCCAACTCTAACAAATAGAGATGCTGACTAAATTACGTATGAGGCAATTCTACTGTTCCTTATGTCTTGAAAAATTTAGGTCTCAGTGTGTTTGTAGCATAATAGAATTTGTGTCTCTTAATGTGTCAATTCTGGCTTTTTGGGGGTTTACAAAAGGCTACACAATTAGTACATTATATAACACCTCATTCATGAATTTTTACACCATTCAAGTACAATATAGTAGATCTGCAAATGCTTCAATTTATTTGATTTTATTCCTCTGCACTCAGTTTCTAGATTAGAGAAACAAGTTCCTGACAGGAATTTAGATAAAATAAAAATTAACATTCTGGTATCTATCTTGAGGCTGAAGAGATGTGGGGCCACATTCTATACACTTTTATATCTAAATGATAAAGAGAATTGATGTTCCAAATGATAACCTTAAGACATTTTAATACCTCTATGAAATAAAAATTATGTTTTATCTTTATGAGATGGAATCTTAAACATTTCAGAAAAGTTTTTAACAATAATAGTGGAATGTGAAGAGATTTCAGGTTAACTGCAATTCACCAGAATGCTAGATTCCCTCAAAGAAGTAAATAAACTAACAATTGTTCAGACTATTTAACTTAGGGATTAAAGAACCTGAGTCTATAGAATTGTAGGCTTGAGCCCACATTCAACAGTAGCAAACTTTTCCACTAAGAATCTGTTTTAGTAATTGCTTTACAGTTGTTGCCTCTAATGAAACTTGCAGAATCACAATGAATAACCGAAGCAGTCTTCTGTGGAAAATCAGTGCTTCACATGTCAATTAAAAAACAAAACAAAACAAAACAAAAAACCGAGAAAACATTTTTGAGACAGTTAGACTTTAATCTCTGAGCTCTGATGGATTCAAACTAGTGTGAAACAAAGTTTTTGTCACTGAGGGTGTTACAATTTAGTCAAGGAGAAAGACATCATACATAAGTATTACTATAAAGTAAGAGAGTACATGCCATGTTAGTGGTAGGGATGTTAATGGCTTTAGATGTAATATAAAGGAGGTAGGAAAACTGCATTCAAGGGGCAGGTGGATCCACTTAACCAGAGGTGAAATTAGTCAAGATGGTTCTTGCTTTTGTTTCTGAGCTCATCCTTAGGTCTTGGGTGGTAGGAACTCAGGGGAGTCATTTTGATGAAGCAAGTTGGAATATCATATATAATATATATATATACATATATATATAAAATATATAATATAATATAATAATAGATATTTCATATATGTTTGTGTATTAATCAGGTTTCTTCTGGTGACAGAAACACATTGTAAACTACTTTAAGCCAAAAAACATTCTACTGATCAATGTGATTGACAAGGTCAGTGATAAAATGGATCGGGTATGAATAGATCTAGATGCTCAGGTAATGTCATGAGGAATTTATTTCTCTCTGTCTCTTGGTTCTGCTTTACTCTATGTTGGCTTGATTTTTGGTGGTTTTCTCCACATGCTGTGAGTTATGAGCATCAACTTGAGTCTTATGTGGCTGGTATAGCTTTCCATTTCAGATTAGAGAACTTTCCTTCTTAGCACCCATATTTAGGAAGTGTCTGGGAGGAACTCTACTGGCCTGCTTTGTGGACCAGTCATGATGGACAGAGGATGACTGACTGAATATTAATTACATGGGAAGCAGAGCTTGAGTCTGGTACCTTAGACCATTTGGTCAACCTGACACCCTTTGTCTTAATCACCTGGGATAACGAAAGAGCAGTTTCTCAGTGGAAAGGAGCACTGGAAAGGGGGAGTCAAGAAGTGTTGTTACAGACCTGAAATTACTCATTTTAGCTTAATTTATGCCAATCAACTGTTAAACATGGCTATTCCTTGAGTTTCAGGTTGTATATAGCAAGAGTCACTGACTTTAGACATAGGTGAAAGAATGGACAGTTGCAGCTGGGGATGTCACATATGTTAGATATGAATTATCCCATCTTTCAGGTATTTCCAATCATCAAAGATCCCACTCTTGAGAATATGTTATTCCTTGGGGACCCAGCTCCTATCATGACCATTAACACATCTGGCACTCACAATGATAATGTGCTTTTGAAGATTATGAAGACTATGCATGTTCAATAGGACCTCAAGATTCTTTTTAGGTTCTTTTGCTCATGGTTCCTAGTAGTCTTCACACTTCTTTTCTTTTTCAGTGGATTCAGAAGCATAGGGAATTGTACTTACTAAAGTCCCATCTGTAAGACCTTGGTAGACTGAGAGGAAGAACCAAATCTTCTTAATCCCATGTGAGAAGGAAAGAAATACTCATGGAGAGAGGAATGCTAGTTGTTTGAAGTCCAGGCAAAATACTGAGGCCTTGAGACATCCAAGAATTGAAAGAGTAGGGAAAACTTCAAGGCCCCAGGACAAGGAAAACCTTGATAACTGTTGTAGCTTTTCAGATTTGGGTTTTTAGGTAGTTTAGGCACATATGAAAGAATGAGAATGAGAGAAAGAGAGAAAGCAAGAGAGAGAGAGAGAGGCAATGATTGGGAAATCATGGAAGGTAGACCAATGGTATGGGTAGATAAATGTTGGGCATCATAAATACTGCCTAGGCCTCATCTTGCTGTTTAGTAGCAAATGTCTTGAGCAATATGTTAAGAAAGTTTCAGAAGCTGCAGGGAGGAAGGCTATAATTAGTTCAAAAGATCAGCCAGGGGCTTGAGCATGGTAGGAGATGTACAGGCCCAATTATTCTTTCTAGGCCACTTGGTAGAATAGTCTAAGTAAATACCCAAAGCTCAAACCTAAACACAAATATTTAGACTGCTGCATGAAACAGGAAATCAGAATTACAAAATGCTTTAATCTGTCAAATACTTTAAGAATTAAACTGAGAAACACATTAGTGGACTCCTAAAGATGGTTGGTTAGAGATGGGGCTTGGGGAAACCCAGGAGAAACACATTGAAAAGATTATGTCAATAGCTTCAAAAATCACCTGTGAGTTTTGGGGTAAGAATTTGTGCTTAGTAACCAGACAAATGCAAGGACGATTGGAGCAGACTACTAATTAGCAATCAGTCATTGCCTAATGTTAGTGTGCTTGTCAGTTTCAGTTGCCACTCAATCAACTTAAGGATGCTACTTTATATATGAAATAACACAAAGTTTCCAAGCACCTCTAAAAGGGCTGTCCTTCATTCAGCAATCAAATATTTATAGAACATCTACTATAAGCCAGGTGTGCTAGGCTCTGGGATATAAAACTGTTTATGATACACTTCTTCTCTATATGGAGTTACACATGTAATAAATGCCAAAATAACCCAACAGCCACAGAGCTATAAGAACAGAGAGAAAGGAGAGATTCATCCTGCCTCAAAATTTAGGGAACACTTCACAAAGGAGGTAACATTTGAGACAGGCTTTTAAGGGTTGACTAAATGTTGTTGGCTTCACCTATGTGCTTTATCATTAAAAAAATTTTTTGAGCTCCTTTATAGATAAGGTATAACAAAGAGCTAAACAAAGGAAGACTGGGATAAAAAAGAGTTTACTTAGTTTAGCTGAGTGGAGAACATCAAAGGAAGAGACAAAAAGCTTTGAGTAAATGGAATGATCTAATTATATATTGCGTGGTGCCAGCTTCTCTTCCTTTTTTATTATTATTGTAGTAAGAACACAATATGAGATCGATCCTTTTCACACATTTTTAAGTGTACAATACAGTATTGTTAACTATAGGCACAATGTTGTACAGCAGGTCTCTAGTATTTACTCATTTTGCACATCGAAAACCTTATACCCTTTGTAAAGTAACTCTCCATTTCCCTCTCCCTCCAGACCTTGGCAATCCCTATTCTACTCTCTGTTTCTTGGAGTTTAACTATTTTAGACACCTCATATAAATGAAATCATGTGATATTTGTCCATCTGTGATTAATTTATTTCACTTAGCAAAATGTCCTCCAGGCAAACCCATGTTGTTGCATACAGCAGGATCGCAGCCTTTTTTTAAGGCCAAGTGATGTTCTATTGTATGTATATACCACATTTTCTTTATCCATTCATCCACTAATGAACTTTTAAGATGTTTTCCTAGCTTGGCTATTGTGAATAATGGTGCAGTGAACATGAGAGTATAGATATCTCTTCCAGATCCTGATTTTAATTCTTTTGAATGAAATTGCTGGATCTCATGATAGTTCTTTTTAATTTCTTGAGAAACCTCCCTACTGTTTTTCAAAGTGGCTGCACCATTTTGCCATCCCACCAACAGTATACAAGGTTTCAACTTTTCCACATCACCACCAGTGCTTAATTTTTTTTTTTTTTTGATAATAGCCATCCTAATTGATGTGAGGTAGTATCTCATTATGGTTTTGATCATCTCCCTGTTGATTAGTGATGCTGAGAATCTTTTCAGATCCTTGTTGGCCATTTGTATGTCTTCTTTGGAGAAATGTCTATTCAAATTCTTTTGCACATTTTTTGATTGAGATATTTGTTTTTTGTTTGTTTTTGCTATTGAGTTGTAGGAGTTCATTATATATTTTGGATATTAATTCTTTATGAATATATGGTTTGCAATTATTTCCTCCCATTCTGTGGGATGCATTTTTACTCTGTTAATTAATTCCTTTAATCACAAGGATTTTTGGTTTAATGTAGTCCCACTTGTCTATTTTTGCTTTTGTTGCTTGTGCTTTTGGTCATGGCCTGCATGTGCTTTAATTTAATTGCCAAATATTTATTGCATATTTACTAAGCATAATCCAGAGATCCAAATAAAGACCTGGAGGTGGTAGAAGCAAACCCATGTTTCTCAGTAAAAAGTATCATAGTCCTTACGTAAAATTGAATTCCAAAGGAAATGGCAATCTTTATTTTGAAGCTATGTAGCCAAGTGGTAAAAAGTGCAATTCTGGAGCCAATCTGCCTAGATTTCTTAGACAATTTACTGTGTCTCAGTTTCTTCATCTGTAATATGGGATAATAATATTACCTACATACCAGGGTTATTGGGAATATTAAATGAGTTAATGCATGCTGAATTCAATATTCCTTGGCACATAACACTCAATAAATGTTAGCTAATATTATTACTCTTTTTTGAAGACCAATAACTAGGCTGTATTAAGATCTTTATTCAGGCTCTATTTTATCAGGTGTCATAAATTTCCAGACCCTTGCAGGTTTAGGCATCCTGGTTAATCAGATGTGAGATCTGAGTGGGAACATTGGTATATCACTGATGATGAGATTTGCTTATTTTATCCATAAAGAAAACCTAATTTAAATGCTTTCTTAAACCACCAGATGCTGTTTTTGACCACCAATGGCAATCTTCTCTCATTTTTATTCTTTTTTTAAAAAAAAATTTAGGTCTAATTAACATATAGCAAAATGCACAGCTCTTAAGTATGCAGCTTGATGGGGGTTTTTTTACATATGGGTGTACCCATGTAACCATCACCCAGGTCAAGATATTGAATATTTCTATAACCCTAGAAAGTTCCAAGGCCACCCTTAACTGGTGTTTTTAGAACACTGATTGCCTGGCCACCAAGGAGCTTGTTTTCTCTTAGTTTTCATCTTAAGATGCACACCATGCTGCTTTAGATGACATCTGCTGTCTCATCAAAACTTTCTACCTCATGGCCCTTTCACTTAGGACATACGTGCCTTTTGGCTGATAAATAAATAAGGTTTATTTCATACAATGTTAAAAACTAATACTTAAGTTATCATTTTTCCTTAGATAATATTTTAAATAAAACCTTCTATGCTTTAATTTGCAGAAATGATTAATGGTAGGAATTTTAATTACCATGGTATTGTTTTGGTATTGTTTTTGCACCAGAGGTCTGTCATACTCCTAAAGCTACGTCAACTTTGTGGTCATATACACCGCTGGCATCAGTCTGACTGATTCAGCTGGCACAGTGCAATCAGGAATCTAAAGGTGGGGTCAGCAGATTTTTTTCTGTGAAGGGCCAGACTATAGAGCTTTTTTGGTTTTGTGTGCTATAGAGTTTCTGTCAAGACTTCTCTGTCATAACTCATCAACTGCTGTTCTAGGGCAAAAGCTACCACAGGCAGGAGTCTAAAGTAGGGTGTAGCTGTGTTCCAATAAAACTTTGCTCATAAAAACAGGCACTCACTGCAGTCTGCCCACCCCTTGTCTGAGCTTGGCCTGATAACTATGCAGGAAAAACGGATGTGGGGCGTGAGGACGGCCGTGTCCCAGGCTTCGGTTGAGCCCCTGGGACGTGCCCCGCTAAGTGTGGGTCCTTGGTTTTGTGCAGGAAAGAATTCAAGAGCCAGCCACAGTTGCGTAAAGGTAGATTTATGTAGAGAGATACATTGAAAGGCAAGAGAAAGGCCACGAGGTGTGGGGGTTGGGTGACCAGATTAAAAGTAGGTACACTCCATAGACAAGAGTGTGAGCCCGTCTCCGAAGAGGGAGAGAGAGAGGGCGGCAGCTGTGAGGGGCAGTGTTGCCCGTGGGCTCAGTAGCTTCATATGTTAATAAGTGGAAGGACCAGTCAAACTAGCCTGCGGAAGGGGCTGGGATTCCCAGGAAGTTGGCCATTTCCCACTCTTTGACCTTTTGTGGCTAGCCTTGGGGCTGTCATGGTGCCTGTGGGCATGTTATATACCAAGCCAATATATTACAATGGGCGTATAATGAAACTCAAGGTCTATTAGAAGTTAAATCTCCCACAATCTTGAGCCTCAAGGCCTACTGGGGGTTGAATCTTTCACCATTTTGATGTTAATTGCTGTAGCATTCCTTGAATGGGTGGGCTCTGCCCCCTTCCTGTATAAATAACAGCTCTGTGACCTTGGGGGAAGTCACTTAAAGTTTTTTTTCTTCATCAGTGAATGAGGATGTTGCTACCATCTCAGCTAACATATAAATATGAGAAGAAAGGATCAGATTAGACAATTTTCATAAAATCACTTTATAAAATGCTTAATGCCAGAGTAATTAGTTAATAACAATACATAAACATGGAGGCTTAACCAACTAATATTGGGTCTCCTGGAAAACTACCACCTTTGTTTTCTTTTTTTCTCTCCCTCCACCCCATTCCCTACCTGTTAATCCCTGTTCATAATGCCTCAAACACACACATACACACACAAATACCACACCACTAGAACTCTGTTCTCACCTGCTCCATCTGCACCCTGGGGCCGCCTTTTCCCACTCACACCCACCAGGCTTGATTGTTCCTCTTCAGATTAGACCACCAACTACAGAGTACATATCATGACTGGCCCAACTTTCTTCCTACAAGGGGTGATTTGTGGATAAATAGCTTGTTCCAAAATGCCCTTGGAGCATCTTACAAGAAGAGACTAAAAAATCAAATGGAGTTTATGATTCTAAGTATATAAAATTACTTTTGAGAAATTCACTTATAGCCCAAAACAACAAACTCTGGGAAACTAGGAGAAGTTCAGGGTTAGAGGATGCTGTGTGAAACCACTTGCCCACATAGAGTCGCATTTACAGAGGGGAAGCCATTGACAGCGTAGATAGGCAGGTGGGCTAGGGAGAAAGACTGAGTCTAGACCCAGCATACCTGTGCCAGTTGCTAAAATGTACAAATTAAAAGAAATAGTGGGTTTGTGGCAGTGGTGTGCTAGTAAACCAGCTCCCTAGGGGAAAGCAGGAAAGCAAGCCAGCCCTGTTTGTAGCACTTCTCAATTTCCATGGTGTAAATACTCCACCAGGGGTGATATCAGGCTACCAATGGATTAGCAACCAGCTCATAGAATTGTTAACTCTTTCACAATCACTAGCACTGACACCTCCCTGGATCCACAGTTTCAACTAACAGGCAGATTAGGTAAAATAAAACAGTTTACCTGTAATAATCCTTAGAGGAGTGAAAGCCCTTCAGTTTTCTAACTCAGACCAGGTAAGTTTACAGGCAGAACATTTTCTCCATTTCTTCATCCTTGGTCCTAAGAAAATGCATAGATACTAAGCTCTTCCTCTGAATGAAATAGTATAACTAGTTAGCAAATTATTCCATCTATACACACACACACACACACACACACAAACCTCACTACGTTCTTCATGAGCTAATGTCTGCTTTCTCCCCCAAGTTATGCGCTCTGTATGTTCTTTGTACATATTAGGAGGATTTTTGACGGAACTTTTGGTCCTTGCTTATTTGAAATACAGTCCTCAGATAAGCAGCACCACTTCACCTGAGAGCATTTTAGAAAGCAAAGTTTCAGGTTGTACTCCTGATCTAATGAATCAGCTCTTTAACGAGATCTGAATGTGCATTAAAGTTTGGAAAGATCTGCTCTGTGCTTCGTTCAATTTACACTTAGGAGCTAGACATAAACCTTGATGAAATTTGCTATTTACCAGACCACGAAAATAATAATCAGTCTCGTCTCTATATAATGATGTTTTGAAAAATTCTATGTAGATTTTTCTTCACTTAAGACATAAAATACAATTCCAGAATTAGTCTGATTTTAAACACAGAAGAAAACTGTCCTTTGCAGAATCATGGCAGTAAACTCTTAGGTAACTACCAAAAATAAGGTAAATTGGAGAGATGGTCTTGTCTTGGTTCAAATCTTCCCCTTCAGCCTTATGTTTGTTATTTAATTACATGCTGTGATAGAAAGAATAGTGCCCCTCCCCCAAGATGGCCATGGCCTAATCCCTAAAACCTGTCGATACGTAACCTTCCATGGCAAAGGGAACTTCACAGATGGAATTAATTAAGGATCTTGAGCTGGGAGAGTATCCAGGTGTTGCCCAATGAAGTCACAAGGTCTTAAACGGGAAAGAGGAAGGCAGGAGAGTCAGAGGAGCTATGATGGCAGAGGCCCGGGCAGGGGCAGGGGGCCTCTAGAAAGTGAACGCGGAAAAACGACAATTCTCTGCCAGAACAGCCATGATCCTGCTAACACCTTGATTTCAGCTCAGTGAAACCCATTTCAGACTTCCGACCTCCAGAACTGTAAGATAACAAATTTTGTTGTTTTAAGCCTTAAATGCGTGGTAATTTGTTAAGAACCCAAAACATATGCCTGTCTCCCAATCAGGCTGAGCATTTCAAAAGGATGACACTATATTCTCTATAATTTGGTTGACTGCAGTGCCTTTCTAGTAGGTTTGTCATAAAGGTTTGGGGAAGAAATGAGTGAATGCTGTGGTGATCCATTCTCCTACAGTGCAGCTAAACCTGATCTCATACTCTCACTACTTAAAGCCTTTCAGTGGTTGTCCATTCTCTTAAAATAAACATAAGCCTTACCACGGCTACAAGGCCTGCGAGGCCTGCATGGCCAGACTCGTGCCCACTGAGCTAGCCCAGCCTCCAGCCCTCAGCACTCACTCCCAGCTACACTGGCTGTTGTTCATGTTTCAATTCCTCCCCTCCCCCTCCAGCTCTCCATGTACACGATTAAACCCTATTTCTTCCTTCAGAGCTCCCTCAAATATTACTTCCTCCAGGGAGCTTATCCTTTGCTTTATAGATTGAATTCCTTTCTTTCATAGGACTTACTTCCATTTGTAAATATAAAGAGATCTGTCTCCAGTATGAGATTCTAAGCTCTATGAGAGCACAGCCCACGGTCTATTCTGTATTTCAGTGTCTGTAGAGAGCAGGGAACCCCACCCCCACCCCCCACTTGCCCCTCCTCCACTATACCTACCCCTACACACCACTACCTGGAGTCTTTTCTTTCAGAGGCTTATCAAGCGGTACAGCGCGGGATATATGAAGCCTTGAGGCATTACCAACAAATCCTACTTTGCGGGCACCAACACTAAATTTACTGTGTCACGTCAGGCACTGAGAAAGTTGTGTTCCCTCAAACCTCATTCTATCAAGGAGCTCTCACTTCTCCCCAGTCAAAATCAATGATGTTTGAGTGGTCTTCAGTCCCCCTTAATATTAAGTGTTCTTCAAATTCAAACACAGTGCTTTGCCTTAAAGAAGCTGGGCATCAGGTCCTCCTGGGCTGTGAGGTTGTCAGGAGGGAGAAAGGGTATGAAAAAAATCCCAAAGATATATTACTTTACATTCACACCTCGTGTGTTACCATCATTTAATATTATAATCGAATAGATGCGTGAGTATGGGCTCAAAGAGTTTAGACCATGTAATAAAAACTGTGCTTAAGTAGCCCAACTTACATTTCAAGCAGCCTTATAGTTTTGCTCAAGCAAAAGCAAGTTCATTTCCCTACCCAATAAAGGGCTTGCACCCTCAGAGGAAGATAGACAGGACTCCTGTACTGACCACCTGTGGAGCAATAGCTTTGAGTAATTACCTTCTCCTAAGGTGAAAGAGCTCATATAAGTGATTTTTTTTTCCAGGGCTTCAGTTTACTAAAGATTCTGATCTCACTTATCAAATGCTTAATAGAGTGATAAAGTACACAGTCTGTTTAAATCCTGTCAATGTTCTACACACAGTAGGGTTTTACAGTTTTACTAAGTGATGGAGAGTGATTTTTAACCAATTTCTTATCATTATAAGTGCCCATTAGCATCCATTAATATAAAAGTTAATTAGTTGTGGGGGTTTTTTTTTTTTTAAATACCACTCCCATCTGCTTGAAAATCTTACCCTTCCACCCAAAGTATTTTGAGTGCTTGCTTTAGATCTTAGCAGTGTTAGATGTAGAAAAGGAAATTCCATTCTCAGTGAATTAAGTGCGTAATGGAAAAACTACATTAGTATGAAGTTTATCAGTAGATAAAAGAGAACACGTCTTAAAAGAAACAATAAGGGTAAAATCAAAATCAAAATCAAGAAAATGAATTCTACTAGTCTTACACTTGATTTTCACCATTTAAAAATATGGGCCCCTAGATGTTTCTAAATATTTGGAATAAGAAATGCTCAATAAATAACACCTATGAATGATATTTAGTGTTCTAAGATTGGTATCTTGAACTTGAAGCTACAAAGAAGTTGATTGTATGGTCCCTTAGCTTTCCCTAACTAACCCAGCTATAAGCAAAACAGAGACACTTTCTCAAAGTTGAGCAGTGAAGAAAAAATAAACACATTTGCTTATGCATTATCCAATTTTAAAGTAACTTTTTAAAGAAGCTGTTTGTAGTTGTGTACTTGGCAAAATATTAAAGGGCAATTTGCCAGTAGCTATTAGAATTTAAAATTTCATTTCTAAGAATTCTAAAGGATAATTTGCACAAGTATATAAAAACATACGAACACCTTCTGCTTTGTAAAACACTAATAATCTCATTGCCTAATAAGAAATCTATTAAGCAAATTGCAGTGGGGCACCATCAACAGCTGTTTGGAAATACCAAGTTATTAACACAAATAATAGCCATGCTACATTATGCTGTGATAAAACACTGTGTAACAGTATTTATAGCTTTAAGTGTTTATTTTTGCATTGAAGTCTAGAATGATATGATAAACTATTAATAGTGAATATATCTAGAAAATGGGATTGGGGAAGGAGGCAATATTATCACTTTCTATTTTTATAGAAATAGGTTTTATTTTTAATTCACTAACAAAAGTATAAATGTCTTTTACCTTATTTGCATGTGGAAATATGTTTTCAGTTCTTTTGTGCAAATACCTGAGAGTGGAACTGGTGACTAATGACATTCCCACCTGCAATATTCAGATGTGATGCTACTTGATGCTATTGTAAGTGATACACACTGTTTTTCGTTTCTGTTCCCAATTGTTGGCTGCTAGTATGTAAAAGTACAATTGATTATTATAAATTGATCTTGCTAACCACATTTATTCTAGTGGCTATATCCTTAGGATTTTCTATCTACATGATCGTGTTGTCTAGGAATATAGTTTTACTACTTCCTTTCTAATCTATGTGCTTTTTACTTTTTCTTGCCTTATTGCCTGGCTGGAATCTTTTATACAGGGTTAAAAAGAAGGTATGTTCTTGTCTGGTTTCTAGTCTTAGAGGGAAAGAAACTTAATATTTTACCATTAAACGTGATGTTAGCTGTAGGTTCTTCATGGCTGCCATTTATCAGGTTGAAGAAATTCCCTTCTGTTTCTATCACTGAGAGCTTTTTTTTATTTTTTAATCATGTTAGGAATTAAGTTTTGTCAAATTCATTTTGTACATCTACTAATCTTATCATATGGTATTTTTCATCCTTTTAATATATAATGAAATGCATGAATTTTTGAATGATAACCCAAACTTGCATTCTTGAAATAAACACCTCATTTTTCATTTGTGGCTGGATGCAAAGTATATGTTGCTGGATTCAATTTCTATTATCTATCCCCTAGTTTTAGTGAAAAATAATTAACATATAACATCATATTAATTTAAGGTGTACAGGATAATGATTTCATATTATCTTGTGAAATGATTACAATTAATATAGTTAACATTCATCACCTCACATTTTTATACATTTTTTGTGATAAGAACTTAAGATTACTCTTTTAGCAACTTTCAAATACACACACAATATTGTTAATTGTATTTATTGCCATTACATTCCCAGAAATGTTTTTTCTGATTATATTCTATTATAGGTTATTAGAAAATATTGAATATAGTTCTCTGAGCTATAAAGTAAATCCTTGTTGCTTACTATTTTATGTATAGTAGTTTGTATCTGTTAATCCCATACTCCTAATTTGTCCCTCATCCCCTTCTGGTAAACATAAGTTTATTTTCTATGTCTGTGAGTCTGTTAGAATTTTGTATATAGATTCACTTGTATTTTTATGATTCCACATAGAAGTGACATCATGTAAAATTTATCTTTCTCTATCTGACTTAACTCTACTAACTATAGTATTTTCTAGGTCCATCCACATTGCTGCAAATGTCAGTAATTCATTCTTTTTTATGTCTGAGTAGTAATCCATTGTATATAAATACCCTATCTTAAGCTAATCATCTGTTGATATGCATTTGGGTTGTTTCCATGTTTTGGCTATTGTAAATAGTGATGCTATGAACTTTAGAGTGCATGTTATCTTTTCGAATTAGAGGGTTTTTTTCAGATATATACCCAGGAGTGGAATTACTGGATCATATGTGAGTTCTATTTTTATTTTTTTAAGGAACTTTTGTACTGTTCCCATAGTGGCTACACCAATTTACATTCCCACAACAATGTAGGAAGTTCCCTTTTCTCCACACTCTCTCCAGCATTTATTATTTGTAAACTTTTTGATTATAGCCATTCTGACAGGTATGAGTTGATACCTCTTTGTGGTATTGATGTGAATTTCTCTAATAATTGGTAGTGTTGAACATCTTTTCATGTGCCTGTTGACCATCTGTATGTCTTCTTTGGAAAAAAAAAATGTCCATTTAGGTCTTCTGCCAATTTTTCAATTGATTTCTTTTTTCTTTATTGTTGAGTTATATAAGCTGTTTGAAATTTTGGACATTATCCTCTTGTCAGTTTCATCATTTAAAATATTTTATCCCATTTTGTAGGTTCTTTTTATTTTGTTGATGGCTTCCTTTGCTGTGTAAAAGCTTTTAAGTTTGATTAGGTTCCATTTATTTATTTTTGCTTTTATTTCTTTTGCCTTGAGAGACAGATCTAAGAAAATATTGCTACAGATTATGTCAGAATATTTTGCCTATGTTCTCTTCTAGGAGTTTTGTGGTTTCATGTCTTACATTCAACTCTTTAAACCATTACGGATTTATTTTGGTATATGGTGTGCAGGAGTGTTCTAATATCATTGATTTACATGTAACTAACTGTCCAGCTTTCCCAACACCACTTGTTGAAGAGATTGTCTTTTCTCCATTGAATGATCTTGCCTCCTTTGTCATAGATTAATTGGCCATAAGTGCATGGGTTTATTTCTGGGCTGTCTATTCTGTTTCATTGATCTATATGTCAGTTTTTGTGCCAATACCATGCTGTTATGTTTACTCTACCTCTGAAGTCTGGAAAAGTTATACCTCCAGCTTTGTTCTTTTTCCTCAGGGTTGCTTTGGCAATTCTGGGTCTTTTGTAATTCCATATACATTTTAGGATTGTTTGTTTTAGTTCTGTGAAAAATGTCCTGGGTATTTTGATAGAGATTGCTTCGGGTAGTATGGCCATTTTAACAGTATTCTTCCAGTGCAAGAGCATGGGGTATCTTTCCATTTCTTTGCATCTTCAGTTTCCTTTGTCAGTGTTCTATAGTTCTCAGCATACAGGTCATTCACTGCCTTGCTTAATTGTATTCCTAGGTATTTTACTTATTTGATGTTATTTCAAGTGAGATTGTTTTTCTACTTTTTTCTTATACTACATTTTTAGTGAAAAAAAATACAACAGATTTCTGTATGTTAATTGTATCTGGCTACCTTACTGAATTCATGTACAGGTTCTAATATTTTGAGTGGCTTTATGGCTTTTGATAGAGTATTATGTCATCTACAAATAGTGGCAGTTATACCTCTTCACTTCCAATTTAGATACCTTTTATTTCTTGTCTGATTACTGTGGCTAGGACTTCCAGTACTATGTTGAACATAGAAATGGTGAGAGTAGGCATCCTTGTCTTGTTCCTAAATTTAGTGGAAAGGCTTTCAGCCTTTCACCATTGAGTATTATGTTGGCTATGGATTTGTCATAAATGGTTTTTATTATATTGAGATATATTCCATCTATACCTGCTTTGATGAGAGGTTTTATGATGAATGGATGTTGAATTTTGTCAGATGCTTTTTCTGCATCTTTTGACAAGACTATGTGGTTTGTCTTTCCTTTTGTTAATGTGGTGGATCACACTGATTGATTTGGGTCTGTTGAACCATACTTGCAACCCTGGAACAAATCCCACTTACTCATGGTGTATGATCCTTTTTATGTATTGTTGGATTCAGTTTGCTAATATTTTGTTGCAGAATTTTTGCAGAATTTTGTATCTATATTCATCAAAGATACTGACCTGTAATTTTCCTTTTTGCAGTGTCTTTGTCTAGTTTTGGTATCAGGGTGGTGGTGGCCTCATAGAATGCATTTGGTGGTGGTGCCTCCTCTTCAATTTTTTTAAATAGAGAAGGATAGGTATAATTTCTTTTTATGATTGATAGAATTCCCTGGTGAAGCTGAGTCCTGGGGTCTTTGCAGGGATTTTTTTTTATTACAAATTCTATTTGTAGGACAGTTTTTTTTTTTGTTTTGTTTTGTTTTAATTACAAATTCTATTTCACTCCTAGTGATCGGTTTGTTCAAGTTGTTTCTTCTCAATTCAGTTTTGGCAGGCTGTATGTTTCTAGAAACTGGTCCATTTCTTTTGTCCAATTAGTCGGCATCTAAGTGTTTGTAGTATTCTCTTATGATTCTTTGTATTTCTGTGGTATCAGTTATTTTTCCTCTTTTGTATCATATCTTTTTCTTTTTTCTTTTTTTCTTTTGGTTTGGGTTTGTTGATTTTTGTCTTTTCAATACACCAGCTCTTGGTTTTATTGATCTTTTCTAGTTTTATTTTTCTCCATTTTATTTATTTTCTCTCTGATCTTTATTTCCTTCCTTCTGCTGGGTTTTGTTTGTTCTTTTTCTAATTCTTTTAGGTGGTAGGTTAGATTGTTTACTTGAGATTTGTCATGTGTCTTAAGGAGGTTCTGTATCACTATGAACCTTGATGTTAGAACTACTTTTGCTGCATCCCATAGATTTTGTAAAGTTGTGTTTATACTTTTATTTTTTCAAGATCTTTTCTGATTTCTCTTTTGATTTTTTCATTGAGCCATTGATTTTTTATTTTTTAGTAGCATGTTGTTTACATTCCATGTATTTATTCTTTCTGTGGTTGGAATATAGTTACAACTATTGTGGTCAGAAAAGTTACTTGCAATAATTTCTATCCTCCCAAATTTGTTGAGGCTTGTTTGAGACCTTTTGAGGCTTGTGACCTAGTATGTGGTCTATCCTAGAGAATGTTCCATGCAAGCTTGAATGTATATTCTGGTTTTGTTTTGTTTTGTTTTGTTTTGTTTTTATGTAGTGTCCTGTTGATATCCGTTGATTCCATCTGATCTATTATGTCATTTAAGACCTCTGTTGCTTTATTTTCTGTCTGGATGATCTGTCCATTGATGTCAGTAAGGTGTTAGCTTCCTACTATTACTGTGTTATAGTCAATTTCTCTCTTTATGTTCTGTTAGTATCTGTTTTATGTATTTAGGTGCTCCTATATTGGGTACATACATGTAAACAAGTGTAATCTCCTCCTCTTGTATTGATTCCTTTATCATTACATAATGCCCTTCTTAGTTTTTATTTATGGCCTTTGTTTTAAAGTGTATTTTGTCTGATAAGTGTATTGCTACCTTGCTTTTTTGTTTCCATTTGCATGGAATATCTTTTTCCATTACCTCACATTTCCATTTGCATGGAGTATCTTTTTCCATTACCTTGCTTTCAATCTGTATGTCTTTTACCTTGAAGTAAGTCTCTTATAGGCAGTATATTTTGGGTTCTTGTTGTTAATCCAATCTACCACTCTTCTGATCGGAGCATTTAGTCCTCTAACATTTTAAGAAATTATTGACAGGTCTGTACTTGTTGCCACTTTAATCCTTGTTTTCTAGTAGTTTCTGTAGTTCTTTGTTCACTTTTTTGTTTTTCCTTTTGTGATTTGATTTCCTTTAGTAGCATGCTTAAGTCCCTTTTATTTTATTTTATTTTGGTTTTTGTGGATCTACTGTATGTTTTTTGATTTGTGGTTACCATGGAGGTCAAGTTTGTTGACCCATAACTGTCTCTACTTGCTTTAAATTGATAGTCATAGCAGTATGAAAACATTATAAGATATCTAGGTTGTTATACTCCTCTCCCCTACATTTTGTGATTTTGATGTCCTATCTTACATCTTTCTTTGTATCCTTTCACTGTGTGCTGTATTTATAATCTTTTTTATTATTTTGTTTTTTTAATCTTTATACTAGTTTATTTAAGTAATCTTCAATCCTTTTATATATTTGCCTTTCCTATTGGATTTTTCACTTTCCTATAGATTATTCCTCCTTTTCTATTTAGAGAGACCCTTTAACACTGCCTTTAGGGTATGTTTAGTACTGCTAAATTACTGTAGTTTTTGCTTGTCTGAAGATTCTTTCTTCTCTCCTATTGATAATCTTGCTTTGTGTATATCCTAGGTTACAGGTTTTCCCCTCTCAGGACTTTGAATATACCATGCCACTCCTTTCTAGCCTGCAAAGCTTCTGCAGATAAATCAGCTGATAGTCTTATGGGGGCTCCCTTGTAACTGATTCTTTTGCTGCCTTCAGAATCCTCTTTAACTTGATCATTTCAATTATGTAAATTGCTTGAAGTTTTTTTCCATTCTTTAGTTCTGTATGTGTCTTTATGGCTAAAATGAGTCTTTTGCAGGCAGCATTTTGTTGGATCTTGTTTTTTTCCTCCATTCATCTGTTCTATGTCTCTTGACTGGTGAATTTATGTTTAAAGAAATCCATTTGTGTTTTAAGTGATTATTGATCGATAAAGACTTACTACTGCCATTTTGTTCATTGTTTTCTGGCTGCTTTGGTCCACAGTTCTTTTTTCTTATCCTGCTGTTTTTTGTTTTGAAGCTTTTTATTAGCAGGATGCTCTAACTTTTTTTTCTTATCATGTTCTTTTGTGTAATAACTACAGGTTTTTTCCCTTTTGGAAATCATGAGGCTTACATAAAATATATTAAAATTTATAACACCCTATTTAAAACTGATAACAACTTAACATCAATAGAATTCCTAACTGTTACACTTTTATTTCTTCTTCCCTCACATTTTATGTTACTATGTTATAGTTTATATATATTTTTATGTTGTATATCCAATAACACATTGTTATTATGGTTATTTTTATCAAGGCTATCTTTTACTTTTAAACTAGAGTTGTAAGTTACACACCATTATTATCATTATACAGATTCAGACCTTTACTATATGTTTACCGTTACCAGTGAATTTCATGCTACTGTCTTATGTTTTTATGGTGATAATTAGTGTCCTTTTTCTTCCACTCAGAGGATTCCTTTTAGCGTATTTTGTAAGACAGGTCCCGTGGTGATAAAATCCCTGAACTTTTGTTTATCTGGGAAAGTCTCCTTGTGAAGATCAGCTTTGTCAAGTATAGAATTCTTGGTTGAGTTTTTTTCTTTTAGTATTTTGGATATCTCATACCATTCTA
This sequence comes from Camelus dromedarius, assembly GCF_036321535.1. NCBI lineage: Eukaryota > Metazoa > Chordata > Mammalia > Artiodactyla > Camelidae > Camelus > Camelus dromedarius. Next base: position 35,473,393 of record NC_087439.1, read on the forward strand.
GCTTGAAAAGTTTCTGTTGAGAAATCTGATTGTCTTATGGGGTTTACTTATATGTAACTTCTCTTTTCTCTTGCTGCTCTTAAAATTTGTTGTTTTTGACAATTTGATTATAATATATCTTAGTGTAGCCCTATTGAGTTTCAACCTATTTGGAGTCGGAGCCTCATGAATCTGGGTGTCCATTTCTCTCCCAAGTTTGGGAAGTTTTCAGCCATTATTTCTTTAAATATCCTTTTGGTCCCTTTCTCTACTCCTTCTTGAATTTCTGTAATGCAGTTATGGGGGTTTTATTGTGTCCCATAAGTCCTGCAGGCTTTCTTCACTCTTCATTCTTTATTTTTTCTCTTTTGACTGGGTAATTTCAAATGTCCTGTCTTCTGGGTCACTGTTTGTTTTCTTTATGGTCAAGTTTGCTTTTGAAGCTCTCTATTGAGTTCTTCAGTTCATTTGTTGTATTTTTCAGTTCTAGAAATTCTGGGGTTTTTAATGGCTTTTATTTCTTTGAACCTCTCATTTTGTTCATGCATTGTTTTCCTAATGTCATTTGTTGCCTTTATATATTCTCTTCACTACATTTAAGAGAATTTTTTAAATTCCTTTTCTGACATTTCATAGATCTTCATTTCTTTAGGGTCAGTTACTGGAACTTAATTTACCTTGGTGTCATGTTTACCAGATTTTTTTTTATGTTTTCTGATTCCTTACATTGGTATCTGTGCATTTTAGTGAGCGATATCTTCTTCCAGACTTTATGGATTCCCTTTGATGGGGACGGTTCTTCACCTGTCAGCTCAATTTGTATTTCTGGATATGTCAACTGATAACATTCTTGGGTAGATGGGGCTTACTAGCATTGTCTATTGTTGGTCATGGCCACTGCGCAAGCTCCCAGTTTGGGGAGTTGCCACTGAGAAGAAATTAACAGGACCGCTGGCTTGATCCCTGTGTAGGATGGGTTCCCCAGTTGCCTGGGTGCTTTGGTCTGACTTCCTAGATGATAGGGATGATACTATACTCATAATAGGTGGAGCTATGAATTAGCTTTCATGTCCCGATAGAACAGTAGAACTGACTTGAGGGTCCACATGTCTTGCTCTTTGGGAACCCAAGTGAAGCAAACTATGTGCTGAATTTCCTGGCTAGATGGGGACCTTGGTTTTTTTCTATAGATGGGGAAAATCATGGACTATGCTGTCTGCTCAAGTTTCACTGTAAGCAGGGCTACTGGATGAGCTATACAGGTTTCCTTGTTCTCTGGGTAGGTTCCCTGGGTGGGGAATGCCGAGGGCTGTATTTAGTAATAGATGGGGCTATGAATTAGTTTCCCTACCCAGGCAGAGCAGGAGAAGCAGCTCCAAAGTCAGTAAGGCTCTTTGTTTGTGGTCTTAACTCTTAGCTGACCCATGCCCCAAGTTTCCTGGCCAAACAGGGTGGTTGGCCTTACTCTGCAGATAATCAGCTCTGCCTGCTGGACTTTGTTCTAGCATTGCTAGGCTAGACAACTCTTTGAGTGCTCTGGTCAGTCTTTATGGTCAGGCAGGGATGATAGTTTTATTAGCAGTGGGTGAGGCTATGAATTAGCTCCCCTGCCTAGGTGGAACAGGAGGGCCAATTTCAAGCAGCTTCCCAGGTGTTCCTGACCAGGCTTTCTCAGCAACAGAAAGGGTTACGAATTAGTTCTCTTCCCTGGGTGGAATAGGGGAATCAACTCCAAGCCTAGCAAGGCTCTTGTCTGTGGTCTTGAGTCAAGCCAACCCACTCCTCAAGTTCCCTGGCAAATGGCTTTGCTCTGTGGACAATCAGCTCTACCTGCCCTACTTTCTACTCTAGCACTGCTGGGCTACACGCTTTCCAGGTGTTCTGGCCAGCCTTTTCGGTCAGGTGTAGTCAAGACCTATACTCAGCAGTATGTCAGGCTATGACTCAGCTCCCCTACCCGGGCAGGGGCAGAGCAATGTCCAGGGCTGGCATGACTCTTCATTAAAAACTCAAATCAGGCATTCCCGCACCCCACCACATTCCCTGATCAAACGGCACCACTGACTTGGTTTTGCAGATGAGCAGAGCTGCTGATTGGGATTACTGCTTGGGCACTGCAGGTAGGAACATGGTCTGCCAAGAACCAAGTGCCAGTTGTTGCAAGCCCCTATACCCTTCTTATTCACAAACAGAATCCCAGTGGTCAAGTCCACAAGCAGACTTCCCTGCAATTTATGTGGGGTGAGACTAGAGCCAAGATTTCCAAGAAATGACCCACAGTGCTAGGAAAGCTGAATGTCCACTCTGGGCTCTCTTTTCCCATTGGAGGATCTGGAGGGTCAGCGAGACCTTTCAAATGTTGTGCTATGCTAGCGTACGGAAGAGCAATGTAGTGTATAGCCATTCTTCTTACCCTTCTAATGTGGTCTGTTCTGATTTCTGTTGTGCAGGGGGTGCTCAAACTCACCCACATGTTCTAGGATTTTCTCAGTAGTGTCTTGTCCATGAGTAGTTGTTATTCTTATGAGGGGGAGTAAAGTCAGGAATGACCTATATTGCTGTCTTGGTGATGTCACCCTGGTTTTATTCAGTTAATCTTTCTCATTTTTCATGTATGTCAACATCTAACGTGACCTTGGGTACCATAATTGCAATTAGGAACATGCTTGAGAATGATGTTATTCAGAGGCCAATTAAGTTTTTGCAGCAAGTAACAAAAGCTAATGAGGCCTAGGCCTTGTTGAGTATTAAAATAGTAGAGAAAAAGCTGACTGTGTTTTGTAATATTACAGATCTCAAGAGTGTGCAAAGAATAAGCCTTCATGTGTGAAGAGAAATTGGCAAAGAAACTCTCAGCCAAAAGTCAGAATGCATGTTTTCTTCTGATTTCTCTCCTTTCCTCAGTCTTATTTTGCAACACACTCCCCTTCAGCTGGCTTTATTTTCTACCCAAGCCAATTGTACATTTCTGAAAATGTAGATATCACAGCTTTTCTTACCTACCATTGCTCGGTGAAAGTTGCTTACAACTATACATGGTGCATAAAAGGTGTTGAGCAAACATTCATAAATATTAGAAAATGTTTCTCAATCTCCTGAAGATGATGCCATCTTTCAAGATTTTCTATAAATTCTGATTTCTAAAAATTTTAAGAAATTTTAAACGCATTCTATATGAACCTATGGTATTTCAAAATCATCTTTTTGTGAAAAAAAAATATCCTTGTATGAGGTGTGGGCCTTGCTCATAAGAAACATTAATAAAGATTTGTAGATGGTAGGCAAAAGGAGTTCCTAGAAAACACTTCCACAAGGTAGATTTTCCCAAGTAAGCAACCCAGAAAAACATTCCCCCAAACTCCAAACAGATGAGTCTGCCACCCTGTCACTTTGACACCACAACAGCAAGGCATTACAACCCCTTAGCTGCAGCCTATGAACAGACATTAGTGAGAGAAGAGATTTAATGAATGCCTTATTTGAGCTAGCAGTTAGATATTCTACACTTCTCCCTTCATCTCTTTCCCCACCTTTGTTCTCTCTCCTTTTGAAATCTTTGCTTCTATCTACTAGCCTCATGATTCATTTGGTCTGGCTCTGTTACTGCATGTTATCATGAACTACCTTTTTTTGTGTGTCTTTGTCTCTACATGCTAAACAAATCATCTAAAAGACAACTATTATTTAGCTCTTTTTAAAAAGTAAAATACATAGAATGCATGTAGAAAATTTGGACCTTAGATCCTCTTGGTTTTGCAATGTTTTTAAATTTGGCAGATTTTATGTAACAATCTATAGTTCTGACTTATCTTAAAAATTGGAAAATTTGGCAGCCTGAGGTCATCGTTTTGTAGGGCAGCAATCAGCTGGAAATGAGTAACAGTTGCCTCCTTTGATTGGCCACATACTCTTCAGTGTGTCTCATTCCCCACTCTTTCCCTCTTATATTACCCTCAGGCTACCTGATTTATTTATATGTAAGAGCCCTAGATTAGACACAGCTGTCAAGGAAAGCAGGTACTATAGGAAGGTCCAGCAGCATTTAAGATACATTCATTCAGCATCTACTACAAAGGGAGGCGGGGAAAGAATATTTACTAGATATCAAGTATGTGCCAAGTGATCCCAGCTATCAAAAGGCTCATGCTGTAGAAGGAGAGACAGCCAAGGAAACAAACAGCCCAAGTACAATACGATGCGTGCTAAGAGCCAGGCAGGGAAGAAACAGGTTCTTGCTTGCAACCAGTATTCCTCTAGGCAGGCACTGACAGAGCATGATTCCAGCAGCAAATATAAACTCAGTCATCAGAATCTGCATTTAGGACAGAGCTTCAAAAACTAGGTGAGATTATCATTACAAGGCAGGAATGAGGAGTACCTAAATTCTCCATACCTCGATTTTCTCATCTGTAAATGGGAATAATAATGACCTAAAGTAGTCTCTCACTAAATTGCTGTAAAAATTAAATGAGTTAATGTATTAGATAATGTTAAGCCTTAGAAAATGTTTGCACATATCAAATGGCTTATAAATGCTAGCTATTAATGATTATATAATAACTTTAAGACAGGGCTCTAAGGTAGGAACTTGATAATGGTGGCAGTGGTGAGGTGAGGCAGTGAGGGGATACAACACTTGGTCACAGAGAACATGGACAGAGGTCACTGAGTGTACCCAGACAAAAGAGACAGTGTAGACCTTGTAGCAATAAAGAGCTCCTGGCCCTGGACTCCTGTTACCCTGAGAGTACCCTTTCCATTTTTTGTATGACCGTCTTCTTTAAAAGCAGGATGGCAATTGTTTTTTATGTTTCCTAGGATCTGCTACAAGCTTAGCTCTTAGTAAATTACCCATAAGTGGTTGTTGAGAAAAGTATATGAACATTTGAGGAAATCTGAAACTAGATTGTTACCAGAGCCTTGGGTATGGCAGGGTGAAGCACAGAGATGAGGGTATGGGGGCTCCAGCTGGGGACCTCAACAATTCTGTGGGCAAAGAATATGTGGTACAATTCCTGAGTACTCACAACTTTTGGGCAATTGTATTCAGCTGTGTATGTTGTCCAGCAATTAACAAAATCAACTTCTTTTTCTCTATATATAGTCACTCTTTCATACTACCCAAGGTGTTCCTCAGGCTACAATCTTTCCTTCCTAAATTAGGGTCTGTTCAGGAAGAGCCTATTTAAGTATGAATAAATTTACTCTTTGGCAAGGAAGAAGCAAGCCACTTACTGAAACAGAGTAGCAACTTTTGTTTCTTTTCAGTCCTTGTCCCATTTTTGACTGGCAAAGAGGATAAGAAGGGCCACTGTGTAGCCAAGAGAAACGGAGTGAAGCCTTTTGGACAAACAAACCTTGCCTGCCTGGAAAACTGGCCCACTGCTGTCAAAAGGCCAATTTTTTCAAGATAAGTTCTTTTGCCCGATATTGTTGCAACTCCTGTCTAAAGCATGCTGCCCTATGTCATGAACTTCTCTCCTCTTTTTTGATGTTGCCAACGTCCCCTCTGGAGCCAATAGCCTGTTTACCAGGCATAGCATTAGGGACCAAGAAATCCCAAAAGCTGGGGGCATGGTCCCTGAACACAGTTCCTTAGTTTGTTTCCCTTGAAAGCCTTATGTACATACTACGATTAGTTACTGCCAGTGCTCAGCTCTCTACAACCCTCTCATCTCCCAAACTCCTCCCTCTGCTCTAAGAGAAGAGGAAATTTGGAAAGAATTTTCCTAAACGAGAAACTTTCCAAGAAGAAAGACTGTTTTCTGCTTCCTATATTCTCTACATCTTGAATAACCCCATCGTCTTTAATTCTCTTCATGATTAGGGATGACTTGTATGCAAGTGAGATTGGCAGCTGCCTGGTTACAAGGATTCAATGGCATTTGAAATGTTACCTAAGACTCCTTCCCTCTTTATTAAAACTGTGGGTTCTAAGGCATTGGTTCTCAAGTTTAGCACCCATCAGAACTATACGGAGGGCTTGTTAAAACCTAGATTTCTAGGTCCACAAAAAGCCTCCCCATCCACAGTTTCCAATTCTGTATGTCTGAGATGCAACCTAATTTCATTTCTAAGAAGTTACCAGGTGATACTGATATCATAGGTCTAGGGACCACATGTTGAGAACCATTGTCATAAGGTATCAATTCAGTCTAAAAACTTAATCAGTAAAAACTAGAGACAAAACATACTATGTAAAACAATATAAAAGATTTCAAGTGAGATCTGGAAGCAAAGTCCTATATTACAAGAAGAGTATTCACCTGTGTTCGGGTCAGTGCATGGAAGTGAGGAAACTACCCAAAGCTGGAGAAAAAACAACCTGAAAGGATGAAAGGCAACTCCCCTTGGTCTTCACACAGGGCCAGAAATAATGCCTATTTCTAAGGTTGAAAATGATCATTCATGGGCCATTGGGTAAAGTACATGGAAAAGTCTTGCCTCAGTAGTGGGGGATAACTGTCTCCAGGCAGGGCAAAATTCCAGACCCACCTAACAAATTTTAAAAGCAAGAACCAAAAGTGCTAAAATGTTCCCAAATAACAACTACAACCTAGAACAAAGTTTATAAATATTTAAAAGAATACAAAAATAGCTGGCATCCAGTAGGTAAAACTCTGAGTGTGTGACACCCAATAAAAAATTGCCAGGATTATAAAGGAACAAAAAAGTAGGACCTATTAAAGACTTAAACATAAGACAAGACACAATAAACCTCCTAGAAGAAAACGTAGGCAAAACATTATCTCACATACATCTCAACAATGTTCTCCTAGGGCAGTGTACCCAAGCAATAGAAATAAAAGCGAAATAGACAAATTGGGACCTAATTAAACTTATAAGCTTTTGCACAGCAAAGGAAACCGTAAGAAAAACAAAATGACAACCTATGGAATGGGAGAAAATACTTGCAAAAGATGAAACTGACAAGGGCTTGATCTCCAGAATATATAAACAGCTCTTATGACTTAAGAAAAAAGCAAACAACCCAATCCAAAAATGGGCAGAAGACCTAAACAAGCAATTCTCTAATGAAGACATACAAATGACCAATGGGCACATGAAAAAGTGCTCAATATCACTAATTATCAGAGAAATGCAAATCAAAACTACAGTGAGGTATCACCCCACACCAGTCAGAATGGCCGTCATTCAAAACTCCACAAATGATAAATGCTGTAGAGGGTGTGGAGAAAAGGGAACCCTCCTACACTGTTGATGGGAATGCAGTTTGGTGGAGCCACTGTGGAAAACAGTATGGAGATTCCTCAAAAGACTGAAAATAGACTTACCATATGACCCAGCAATCCCACTTCTGGGCATATATCCAGAAGGAACCCTACTTCAAAAAGGCACCTGCACCCCAGTGTTCATAGCAGCACTATTTACAATAGCCAAGACATGGAAACAACCTAAATGTCCATCCACATGCCTGGATAAAGAAGTTGTAGTATATTTATATAATGGAATAATACTCAGCCATAAAAAATGACAACATAATGCCATTTGCAGCAATGTGGATACCACTGGAGAGTGTCATTCTAAGTGAAGTAAGCCAGAAAGAGAAAGAAAAATACCATATGACACCACTCATATGTGGAATCTTAAAAAAAAAAAAAAAAGACAAATGAGCATCTATATATATAGTCACTCTTTATAAATATAAATATAAAACAGAAACAGACTCACAGACATAGAATACAAACTTGTGGTTGCCGGGGGGAGAGGGGTGGGCAGGGATAGACTGGGAGTTCAAGATCTGTAGATACTGACAGGTATATATAGAATAGATAAACAAGTTTATAGTGTATAGCACAGGGAAATATATTCAAGATCTTGTAGTAGCTAACAGTGAAAAAGAAGATGAAAATGAATATATGTATATTCATGTATGACTGAAAAATTGTGCTCTACACCAGAAATTGACACAATATTGTAAACTGACTATAGCTCAATAAAATATAAACAAATAAAAGAAAATACAACCTATTAATAAGAAAAATCAGTGAATTTAAAGTATCCCAGGATTGACACATATTAGAATTAGCAGACAAGGACATTAAAGCAGCTAGTTTACCTGTATTCCCTATGGAGAAAACTTTGAAACATGGAAGATTTTTTTAAAATACTCATTTTGAACTAAAATTCTAGAGGTAAAAAAAATCTATGTGAGATGAAAAATATATTAAATGGGATTAATGGCAGATTGGACATTACAGAGAAAAAGATTACTGAACTTGAAGATGGAGAAATAGAAACCCTCAAAAATAAAACAAAAAGAGAATTACAAAAAAAAAATGCACAGAGCATAGTGAATAGTGATAACTTCAGGTGGCCTAATATGTATGTAATTGAAGCCCCCAGATGAAAGGAGAAGAGCATGGTGAACTAAAAAGAAATTTTGAAGAAGTAGTGAAAAATACTCAAATTTGATGAAAATAATATATTCACGGATTCAAAAAGTTCAAACACCAAACACAAAAAAAGAAAAAACCTACACAAAGGTGCATTATAATCAAATACTCAAAAGCAGTAATAAAAACACAATCTTAAAACCAATCAGAAGGGTAAAAACCCACATTATTCTAGAGAGAACAGAGATGAGGATGGTGTCAAATTTCCCATAGGGAAAATGCAAACAAGATAGTGGAACAAGAAAAGTGTCTACTGAGAATTCTATGCTCAGTGAAAACTGAAGGTGAAATACTTTTTCAGACATAAAAAGCTGAGAGAATTCATCACCAGCAGATATGCATTACAAGAAATGTTTGATTCTTTCAATTCAAGGACACAGTGTATCTTTCCATCTGGTTGTATCATCTTCAATTTCTTTCTTTTGTCTTATAGTGTCTTATACTTTTGGAGTATAGGTCTTTTGCTTCCTTCAGTAGTTTTATTTGTAGGTATTTTATTCATTTTGATGTGATAGTAAATGGGACTGTTTCCTTAATTTCTCTTTCTGATATTTCATTGTGTATAGAAATGCAGCAGATTTCTGTATATTAATTTTGAATCCTGCAATTTTGCCAAGCTTATATATATATAAGTATATATATATATATATATAGTATCATGTCATCTGCAAACAGTGACAGTTTTAAGACTTCTTTTCCAATTTGGATTCCTTTTACATCTTTTTATTCTCTGCTGTGGCTATGACTTCCAAACTATGTTGAATAGAAGTGGTGAGAGTGGGCATCCTTATCTTGTTCCTCATCTTAGAGGTAATCAAGCTTTCAGCTTTTCATCACTAAGTATGATATTAGCTGTGGGTTTGTCATATATGACCTTTACTATGTAGAGATGCATTCCATTTATGCCCACTTTCTGGAGAGTTTTATCATAAATGGATGTTGAATTTTATCAAAAGCTTTTTCTGCATCTATTAAGATGATCATATGGTTTTTATTCTTTAATTTGTTAATATGGTGTATCGCACTGACTTGCAGATATTGACAAATTCTTGCATCCCTGGGATAAATCCCACTTGATCATGGTATATGTCCTTTTAATGCATTGTTGGATTTGGTTTACTAATATTTTGTTGAGGATTTTTGCATATATGTTCGTCAGTGATATTGGCCTGTAATTTTCTTTTTGTAATATCTTTGTTTTAGTATCAGAGTGATGGTGGCCTCATAGAATGAGTTGAGAAGTATTACTTCCTCTGAAATTTTTTGGAATAGTTTTGGAAGGATAGGTATTAACTCTTCTCTAAATATCTGGTAGAATTCACTTGTGAAGGCATCTGGTCCTAGACTTTGCTGGGAGTTTTAAAATTATTGATTCAACTTTATTACTGATAACTGGCCTGTTCATATTTTCTGTTTCTTCCTTCAGTCTCGAGAGATTGTGCCTTTCTAAGAATTTGTCTATTTCTTCCACATTGCCCATTTTATTGGCATATAGTTGCTCATAATAGTCTCTTATGATCTTTTATATTTTTGTGGTATCAGTTTTAATGTCTCCTTTTTCATTTCTGATTTTATTGATTTGGCCCTCTTCTTTTTTTTGATGAGTCTGGCTAAAGGTTTATGAATTTTGTTCATCTTTTCAAAGAACTAGCTTTTAGTTTCATTGGCCTTTTCTATTTTTTTTTTTTATTTTTAGTCCCTATTTCATTTATTTCTGCTTTGATCACTATGATTTCTTTCCTTCTACTAACTTTGGGTTTTGTTTGTTCTTTCTCTAGTTCCTTTAGGTGTTGGCTTCATTGTTTATTTGCAATTTTTCTTATTTTGGAGGTAAACTTGTATTGCTGTAGATTTCCCTCTTGGAACTGCTTTTGCTGTGTCCTATAGGTTTTGGATTGTCATGTTTTTGTATTCATTTGTCTCTAGGATTTTTTAATTTCCTCTTTGATTTCTGTAGTGATCCATTGTTTTTTCAGTAGCATGCTGTTTAGCCTCCACCTGCTGGTTTGTTCTTGTTGTTTTTTTCTCTTTGGACTTTTTTTCCTTGTAGTTGATTTCTAGTCTCATAACATAGTAGTCAGAAAAGATGCTTGATATGATTTCAATTTTCTTAAATTTTCTGAGGCTTATTTTGTGGCACATGTGATTTATCCTCGAGAGTGTTCCATGTGTACTTGAATGAGTATTCTGCTGCTTTTGGATGGAATGTTCTATACACATCTATTTAGTTTATCTACTCTAATGTGCCATTTAAGGCCAATATTTTCTCTTTTAATTGAAGTTTAGTTGATTTACAATACAATGCTACTTTCAGGTGGACAGCAAGTCATTCAGTTACACATAATTTTCAGATTGTTTTCCATTATAGGTTATTACAAGATATTGAATATAGTTCCCTGGGGTATACAGTAAATCTTTAATCCTTAACTATTTTATGTATAGAAGTTTGCATCTGTTAATCCCATATTCCTAATTATTCCTCTTCCTCCCTTCCCCCCTTGGTAACCATAAGTTTGTTTTCTATGTCTGTGACTCTTTCTGTTCTGTATATATGTTCACGTGTTTTTATGATTCTACATATGTGATATCCTATGATATTTGTCTTTCTCTGTCAGACTGGGGCTAGTGCTGGACTACTGGCCAGCAGAGTCAGGTTGTGGGATCTGGATGGAAGGTCCAAGGGTCCCAGAGCTGGTGTTGCATCATTGGTGGATGTGGCCAATTTCTGACACAGTTGGCTACTGGACCTGTGGTGGCTTGAAGTTTGTGTTGGCCTGCTAGTGAGGGGAACTAGGGCCCAGCAGGTCCCGTGGCAGTATCTGGCCTGCTAGTGGGTGAGCTGGGACCATCATTTGTGGTTTTCTTGCAGCTGGTGTCTGCCTACTGGTTTGTAAGGATGGTCCAGAGGCTAGACCAGGCTCATTGGTAGGCAGAGCCAAGGATGAGCCAGTCACAGGGCAGAGTCTGAACTGCTAGTGAGTGGGTAAGGTCTGCAAGCTATAGTTCTGCAGGTTTTTGTGGCTGGTGTCTGCACACTGATGGGTGAAGCTGAGCCTGAGGCTAGAGCAGGCTCACTGGTGGGCAAGACCAGGGCCCTGCTGATCCCAGGACAGGGTCTGCTGATTTGACCTTCTTTTCAAATGCTACCTGTTTGCTACCCTCTTCCACCTTTTGACTTCATTAACATCCCTACATCCATCGTACAGTTAACCATCTCTACCCATCCCTATACCTAACCGAAGCTTCTGCTGTGCCATATGCTGGTGTCTACCAGTTGGCTGGTGATGCTAGGCCCGAGGCTAGAGCAGGCTCACTGTCAGGTGGGGTGGGGGTCCAGCCAGTCTGAAGGCATGGTTTGACCTGCTGGTGGGTGGAACTGGATCCTAGGGTCTCTGGCTGGAGGGTTCTAGAGGTCTTGAGTCTAGTACACCTGTACATTGCTGCATAGGGTCCAGTCTTGGGGCCTCTGGTGGGCAGGGCCATGTCCAAAGGCTGCTGTGGACTCATGGGGTCTTCAGGCAGTTTGTCTGCTGGTGGATGGGGCTCCGTCCATACCCAGTTAGTTGCTTGGCCTGAGGCATACCAGTACTAAACCCTACAGGCTAGTGGGCAGGGACAGGGCTGAGTCCTAGGGCTAGTAAACTAGAGGGCGGATTCCAAAATGGTGCTTGCCAGCACTAGTGTCTACATGGCAGAAGAAGCTCCAAAAATGACTGCCGCCAACGTCTATGTCCCCTGGGTAAGCTGTAGTTGCCTCTTGCCTCATCAGGATACCCTATGATCAACAGGTAGGTCTGACCCAGGCTCCTATCAAACTACTGCTTTTTCCATGGGTCCTGGAGCATGTGAGATTCTGTGTGTGCCCTTTAAGAGTGAAGTCTCTATTCTCTATTTCTCTGGCCTTTAAAGCCAAATGCTCTCTGGGGGCTTGTCTTCCTGGTTATAGGACCCCTGGGCTGGGGAGCCAATGTGGGGCTTGGACCTTCACTCCTTTGGTGGAACCTCTGCAAATTGTGGGTTGCCTAGTGGGGTATGGGACTTGACTATATCATGACTCTGCCCCTCCCACCTGTCTCATTGTGGTTCCTTCTTTATATCTTTATTTATAGATATTTGCTGGTATGTTCCAGTCTTTTTCATTCATAGTTGTTCTGCAAATAGTTGTGATTTTGGTGTGCCTGTGAGAGGAGGGGATCTCAGGGTTTCTCTGCTTTACCATCTTGGCTGATCTCAAACTTTTCCTATTCTTAGTATGAGTTAATGCATCAGCAATATTACCAAATAAGTTTAAACAAGTAGGCCAAAAGAAGAAAAAATTATCAAGAAGACTTTTAAATTTGGATTGACAGACATTATTATTGATAATAAACAGTACTTTTAATAATATAACATAATAAAAATATTATTTTAATTATAAACATAACTTTATTTCAGTCAGCTTTTTAGTGTCTTACTCTGGACAGCCAAGGATCTTCAATCAATTAGGAATTCCTTTAAAGGGAAACACAGAAACTTAGAAGAAAAAAAAAAAACTTTTAAGAAACAGAAACAAAGGAGTTAAAAAAACTTAAAAAAAGTATACCAAAAAAACTTTAAAAAAATGTGTAACATTCTAAGTGATATGAGAAAATTCTGCATCCTAAAATAAGAAGTCTATAAAATGGTTTTTAAACAACTTTTGGAAATTAAAATATTGTCAAGAAGTGAAATAATGTGAAACAATACTTTGTGAAATATATAATGAAATATTGATGAGAAATGAAAACTTCAGTATAAATATTGGAAGGTAAAACTGCAAAAATATTAATATCTAAATTTACTGTGTCAGGCACTATTCTAAGCACTTTACGAATATTAACTCATTTAATTTTTACCAAAAAACCTATGAGATGGGTAGTGTTATCTTCATTTTACAGAAGAAACTAAAGCACCAAGAAGTAAAGTGGCTTGCCCAGAGTCAGACAGCTACTAAGTAGCAGGACTAAGATAAACATTGATGCAGCTGTTTGTAGAGACAATGTTCTTAATCTTCATGCTATGACAAAGACAAAGATCTGGAAAATAGGAGATAAAAAGTTTATTGTTTTTAATTGGAAGACCAGCCCAGAAGGTTCAACATCCAAATAATAGGCAATCCTGATAGAGAACTATAAGGACAAGGGTACAAATCCTAAAAATTTTGCTGAGAAAAAAAATGTCACTTAAACAAAGACTGATAATCAGATTACATGAGATTTTCAATATCAACACACAAAGCTAGATGATTCTAGGGGAAAAGTCTAACTTAGAATTCTTTACCAAGCCAAATTCTTAATTTGGTGATATAATATAATAAAGACACTTCAGACCTGAAGGTCCTCAAAAAATTACTTAACATACTCTTTCTCAGGAATTTCCTGGAAGATGTGCTTCAACAGAACAAGGGAGTAAATGGTAAGGAAGATATTAGGAACCAGGATTCTTACACAGGAACAAAGTAAGGGAAACATAATTGTGAAGGGAGACCCCAGGACAACAGTAGTGGGTCTAGACAGAAACCAGTTAAAACTGGAGCAAGAAGATAGAGGGCTCCAGGAAGGGATATCTTTAAGAGAAAATATTGGTAAATTACTTTGTGTGGATGGATTAAGGGATTAACACACTGGCAGTGTGTTTGATTAGGAATTAAAGGTTGGATATTGAAAACTAAGCCAATGCCTAGAGAATAAAATCATCAGAGAAAATAAATTTATAGGAAAGGAAATGTAATCATTGGTGAATGTTTAACTGATGGTAATAAACAGTGGATACTGACAACCTAAAATTATACTCTGTAAAAATCTATGAAGGAAGAGTTGGTTTTTTTTTTATCACTGCTGCTTTTCTTGGTAGTCAGAAGTAAGATGAGGGTGAGGAGAAACTGAGAGAGAGCTAAATGTTCATCTTCTCTAGAAGTTGATAGATATCTACAACTTAAGCAAATATAATTATGCTATCCAGAAAAACAAAGGCAAAAGATCAGTAGAGACCATTTTAAAAGGAGAAAGTGGTTGTTGCTGTGGAATGGGAAAACAGAAGCAGGAAATGGCTGAAAATTGCTATTTTTTTTCCATTTTATTGAGAAATAATTGACATACAGCACTGTATAAGTTTAAAGTGAACATCATAATGGTTTGACTTATGTAATTTTTATGAAGTAATTATCACAATTAGTTAGCATCCATCATCTCATATACATATAAAAAACAACAGAAAAGAAAAAAATTCCTTGTGAGAATTCTTAGAATAAATATTCCTAGTACTTATTTATGTTATAACTGGAATCTTGTACCTTTTGACTGACTTCAGTCAATTCTTTCTCCCCCAGCCTCCTGGCATATAATAACCACAAATCTCTTTTTCTTTGAGGGTTTTTTTTTTTTTTTAAGATTCTACATATAAGTGAGATCATACTATATTTGTTTTCTATCTAATTTGTTTTCCTTAGTGTAATGCCATCAAAATCCATCCATGTTGCTGCAAATGACAGGGTTTCCTTCTTTTTAAACTGAATAATATTCCGTCATATATATGTACATTTTCTTTACCCATTCATCTGTTATTGGACACTTAGGTATTGTAAAGAATGATGCATGAACAAAGTGGTGTATTTATTTTTTCAAATTAGTACTTTTGTTTTCTTTGAAAAATATCAAGATGAGGAATTGAGGAAAAAAGAACAAAGCTGGAGGCATAACCATCCCAGACTTCAGACAATACTATGAATTTATAGTAATCCAAACAGCATAGTATTGGCACAAAAACAGACATATGGATCAATGGAACAGAGGAGAGAGCCCAGAAATAAACCCGCACATCGAGGTCAATTAATCATTAACAACAACCAGTAAGAAGCCTGAGCAATCCATCTTACAGCTGAAAGGAAATAAATCTTGTCGTCAACCTGAATGAACTTGGAAGGAGATTCTTCCAGTCATTCCCTGTCAAGTCTCCACAGGAGAATCTGATTTTTATAAGACCTTGGTAGTAGCCCAGCAGACCCCGAATACAGGCCCCAGTTAAGCCTTGCCAAGATCCTGATACATAAAAACTGTGAGTTAATAAGTGGACATTATTTTAAGCCACTAAGTTTGTTATAATATATTATGTAGTATAGAAATCTGATACCCTTGATACTTGAAACATAAAAGGAATGGTTAAAATATAGGGAAACAATTTTTTTTCCTATAAAGCTTGAGTTTCAAGCCTTATTTTTCTTAGTGATGTTTAAAGAAAGTCACTTTGGGATGCAAAAAAAAATCATCAACAAAGGAGGCAAAAATATACAATGGAGAAAAGATAGCCTCTTATGTAAGACATGACACCATAAAACTTCTAGAAGAGAATGGCGGCAAAACATTCTCTGACATAAATCGTAGCAGTTTTTTTAGGTTAGGCTCCCAAGGCAACAGAAGTGAAAGCAAAATTAAACAAATGGGATCGAAGCAAACTTACAAACTTTTGCACAGAAAAGGAAACTATAAACAAAACAAAAAGACAACCTATGGAATTGGAGAAAATATTTGCATAAGATATGACTAACAACGGATTAATTCCCAAAATGTACAAATAGCTCATACAACTCAATAACAAAAAAACCCAAACAAGCCAATCAAAAAATAGGCAGAAGACCTAAATAGACATTTCTCCAAAGAAGACATACAGATGGCCAACAGGCACATGAAAACATGCTCAGCATTGCTAACTATCAGAGAAATGCAAATCAAAACTACAGTGAGGCATCACCTTACACCAGTCAGAACGGCCATCATTAAAAAGTCTACAAATAAATCCTGGAGAGGGTGTGGAGAAAGGGAACCCTCCTACACTGTTGGTGGAATGTAAATTGGTGTAGCCACTATGGAAAACAATATGGAGGTTCCTTAAGAAACTAAAAAAATTACATGATACAATAATCCCACTCCTGGGCATATATCCAAAGAAAACTCTAATTCAAAAAGATATATGCACCTTAATATTCATAGCAGCACTATTTACAATAGCCAAGACACAGAAGCAAACTAAATGTCCATTGACAGATGAATGGATAAAGAAGATGTGTATGTATATATATATGTATATACATATATATACACACACATACATACAATGGAATACTACTCAGCCACAAAAAGGAATGAAATAATGCCATTTGCAACAAAATGGATGGACCTAGAGATGATCACACTAAGTGAAGT
This sequence comes from Camelus dromedarius, assembly GCF_036321535.1. Lineage (NCBI taxonomy): Eukaryota > Metazoa > Chordata > Mammalia > Artiodactyla > Camelidae > Camelus > Camelus dromedarius. The sequence continues at coordinate 35,490,005 of NC_087439.1, forward strand.
AAGTCAGAGAGAGACAAATACCATATGATATCACTTATATGTGGAATCTAAAATATGATACAAAGGAACTTATTTACAAAACAGAAAAAGGCTCACAAACATAGAAAACAAATTTATGGTTACCAAAGGGGAAAGCAGGTGGGAGAGGGATAAATTAGGAGTTTGGGATTATATCTATGTATATGTATAACTGAATCACTTTGCTGTACACCAGAAACTAATACGACATTGTAATCAACTATACTTTAATATTAAAAAAAAAAGGAGAAATAGTTATACCAAAAAAAGAAAAAAGATGTGTAATTTCTGGATCATATAGTAGTTCTATTTTAAAGTTTTTGAGAAACCTCCATACTGTTTTCAATAGTGGCTGTACCAATTTAAAATTCCACCAACAGGGTGGGATTCCCTTTTCTCCACAGTCTTGGTAAAATTAGTTATCTCTTGTCTTTTTGATGCTAGCCATTCTAACATGTGTGAGGTGATATCTCATTGCAGTTTTGATTTGCATTTCCTCGATGATTAATGATGTTGAGCATCTCTTCTTGTGCCTATTGGCCATCTGTGTATCTTTTTCGGAAAAGCATCTATTCAAGTCCTTTGCCCATTTTTGATTGGATTTTTTTTTTTTTTTTGCTATTGATTTGTATGAGTATTGATATATTTTGGATATAAACTCCTTATCAGACATATGGTTTGCAAATATTCTTCCCACTCATTAAGTTGCCTTTTCATTTTGTTGGTTTCTTTGCTGTGCAGAAGATTTCTAGTTTGATGTAGTTCCGCTTTGTTTATCTTTGATTTTGTTGCTTATGCTTTAGGTATTATATTAAAAAAAATCATTGCCAAGACCCATGTCATGGAGTTTTTTCCCCTATTTTTTTTCCTAGGAGTTTTGTGGCTTCCAGTTATATATTTAAGTCCTTAATATACTTCGAATAACTTTTTGTGATTGGTGTAAAATAGGGATCTAGTTTTATTCTTTTATATATGAATATCCAGTTTTCCCAGCACTGTGTATTGAAGAGACTGTCTTTTCTCCATTGAGGATTCTTGGCTCCCTTGGCAAATATTAGTTGACTGCAAATGCATAGGTTTATTTTTGCACTATCAGTTCTTTCTCATGGGTCTGTGTGTCGGGTTTCTGTCAAATATCATACTTTTTGATTACTTTAGCTCTACAATAGTGCTTGGAATCAGGAAGTGTGATGCCTCCCACTTTGTTCTTTCCCAGGAGTGCTTTGGCTATTAAAGATCTTTTGTGGTTCCCTATAAATTTTAGGTTTGTTTTTTCTACTACTGTAAAAAATGCCATTAGATCTTGATAGGTATAGCGCTGACTCTATAGATGGCTTTGGGTAGTATGGAAGTTCTAACAGTATTAATTCTTCTGGTCCATAAACACAAGATACCTCTCTATTTATTTGTGTTTTCTTTGATTCCTTTCATTAATATCTTACAGTTTTTGCTGTAGAGATATTTTACCTTCTTCCTTAAATTTATTTCTAAATATTTTATTGTTTTGATGCTATTATAAATGAGACAGTTTTACTTCTTTCTTTTTCAGGTAATTTATTGTTAGTGTATATAGAAAAACTACTGATTTTCATATGTAATTTTGTATAGACATGTTTACTGGATTTTTTGATTAGCTCTTTTTCTTACAGTTTTATTGAGATATAAGATATATAGCACTGTATAAGTTTAAGGTATACAGCATAATGATTTGACTTACACATATCATGAAGTGATTATCACAATAAGTTTAGTGAATATCCATCATCACATATAGACAGAAAATTAAAGAAATGGAAATTTTTTCCCTTGTGATGAGAACTCTTAGGATTTACTCTCTCTCATATACATCAATATTAATTATATGTAATGTGTTGTAAATTACATTCCTAGTACTTATTTATCTTATAACTGAAAATTTGTACCTTTTGACTGCCTTCATTCAATTCCCCCTCCCCACAACCCCTGCATGTAGTAACCACAAATCTGATCTCTTTTTCCTATGAGTTTGTTTGTTTTTGAAGTATAATTGACCTACAACAGTTAGTTCCTGTTACATAACATAATAATTCGATATTTCTATACATTTCAAAATAATCACCATAATCTAGTTATGATATGTCACTACACAAAAATATTACATAGTTATTGTCTATATATTCCCAACACTATGCATTTCATACCTGTGACTTATTTTGCAACTGGAGGTTTGTACCTTTTAATCTCCCTCACCTATTTCTTTCCTTCCTAGATCCCCTCCCCTCTTGTAACCACCTATTTGTTCTCTGTATCTACAACTGCTTCTGTTTTGTTAAATATTTTTAACACCTTTATTGTGGTATAATTCCTGTACAGTAAACTACACATATTTCAGATGTACAGTTTGATGAATTTTGATAGATGTTTCATCACGTTTGTTCATTTTGTTTTTCAGAGTCCACATATAAGTGAAATCATACAGTATTTGTCTATTAGATTTAATAGCTTTTTTGGTAGGGTATTTACAATTGTCTATGTATAAAATCATATCATCTGTATATAGAGATAGTTTTACTTCTTTCTTTCCAATTGAATGTTTTTTTTTTCTTTGCCTGATTCTCTGGCTAGGACTTCTAGTACTATGTTGAATAAAAGTTGTGATAGCGAGTACCCTCCTCTTCTTTTTGATCTTGAAAGGAAAGTTTTCAGTCTTTCACCATTGTGTATGATGTTTGCTGTGGGCTTGCTGTGTATGGCCTTTATTGTGTGAGGTACATTCCTTCTGTACTTTAATTGTTAAGAGTGTTACCATAAACAAATGTTGAACTTTGTCAAATGATATTTCTGTATCTATTGAGGTGATCATATGGTTTTTTTCTTTCATTCTGTTAATGTGATGTACCACATTGATCTGCATATGTTGATTCATCCTTGCAACCCAGAGGTAAATCACACTTGATCATAGTGAATGATCTTTTATAATGTGCTACCAAATTCAGTTTGCTGGTGTTCTCTTGAAAAATTTTGCACTTACATTCATCATGGATGTTGGCCCGTAGCTTTCTTTTTTTGTGGTGTCCTTTTCTGGCTTTGGTATCAGGGCAATGCTGGCCTTGTAAAATGAGCTTGAAGTGTTTCCACCTCTCTTCAATTTTTTTTTTTTGTTTGTTTTTTGTTTTTTGTTTTGAAAGAGATTAAGATGGACTGGTGTTAATTCTTCTTTTAATGTTGGTAAATCTCACTAGTAAAGCCATCTGGTCCTGGGCTTTACTTTGCTGGGAGACTTCTGAGTACTGATTCAATCTCCTTACTAGTAATTGTTTTCTTCACATTTTCTATTTCTAATTGATGTAGTCTTAGTAGATTTTATGTTTCTAATAAGAATTTTCCCATTTCTTCTAGGTTGTCCAGTTCATTGGTGTATAGTTGTTCATAGTAGCTTCTTATAATCCTTTGTATTTCTGTAGTGTCAGTGGTCAGTCTCCTATTTAATTTATAATTTTGTTGGGTTGTGTCCTTTTTTTCCCTTAGTCTAGATAAGTTTTGTCAATTTTGCTTATCTTTTCAAAGAACCACTCATAGCTTTGTTAATCTTTTCTTTGTTTCCCTGTTCTTTATTTTATTTATTTCTGCTCTAATCTTTATTTCCTTCTTTCTGCTAACTTTGGGCTCTGTGTGCTCTTCTTTTTCTAGATCCTTAGGGTATAGAGTTAGGTTGTTTGAGTTCTTTTGTTTCTTATATTATAGGTGTTTATTGCTATGAACTTCCCCTTAGATGTTTTTGCTGCATCTCATAGTTTTCAGTATGTTGTGTTTCCATTTTCATTTGTCCCAAGGTATTTTTAAAGTTTTCTCTTTAATTTCTTCTTTGATCCATTTGTTGTTCAAGAAAGTTCGTTTCCATGTGTTAATGAGTTTTCCTTCTGTTATTGATTTCTAGTGTAGGTCATACCATTGTGGGTCAGAGAAAAATACTTGGTATATTTCAATTTTCTTAAACTTGCTAAGGCTTATTTTGTGTCCTAACATATGGTCTATCCTAGAAAATGTATAATGTGCATTTGAGAAGAATACGATGTTGTCAGGTGGAGGTTCTGTATATATTTACTAAGTTCATTTGGTCTATAGTGTTGTTCAAATCTGCTGTTTCCTTCTTGATTCTCTGGATGATCTATCCATTGTTAAGACATTGGTATTAAAGTCCTCAATTATTATTGTATTGATGTTTATTTCTTCCTTTAGCTATTAGTTTTTACTTTATATATTTGGCTGCTCCAATGTTGGGTGCATAAATATTTACAATTATTATTGCTTCTTGATGGTTGATGCCCTTTATCATTATATATTGACTTTTAAATCTTTTTTTTTAAAACCATTTTTAGTTTGTTTATTTTGTATGGTAGATGTGTACCTACCCCTGCTTTTGGGGGTTACCATTTGCTTGAAATTTTTCCATCCCTTCACTCAGTCTATGTATGTCTTTCAGGCAAATGTGAGTCTCTTGCAAGCAGCATTTTGTTGGATCTTCTTTTTTGGGATTTTTTAAAATCCATTCAGCCATTCTATGTTTTTTGATTGGAGAATTTAATCCACTTATATTTGAAGTAATTACTGATAGTCGAGAACTTACTGTTGCCATTTTGTTAGTTGTTTTCTATCTGTTTTATTTATTTTTTAATTTTTTTCATTGAAGTACAGTCAGTTATAATGTTGTCAATTTCTGGTGTACAGCACAATGTCCCAGTCATGCATATACATACATACATATGTACATTTCCATATTCTTTTTCATTAAAGGTTATTACAAGATATTGAATATAGTTCCCTGTGCTATACAGAAGAAACTTTTTAATCTATTTTTATATATAGTGGCTAACATTTGCAAGTCTCAAACTCTCAAGTTTATCCCTTTCCACCCCCTTTTCCCTGGTAACCATAAGATTTCTTACTCTGTCTACAAGTCTGTTTCTGTTTTGTAGATGAGTTCATTAGTGTCCTCTTCTTTTTTTTTTTTAGATTCCACATATGAGTGATATCATATGGTATTTTTCTTTCACTTTCTGGCTAACTTCAATTAGAATGATAATCTCTACATCTATCCCTGTTGCTGCATCTATCTGTTTCAAAGATCCACTGTTTCTTTCTTATCCTGCTGCTTTTGTTGTCTTTTGATATCTTTTGGTATCAGTAAGATTTGACTTCTTTATGTTATTTTGTATAATTACTATAGGCTTTTCCCTTGTGCTTCCATGAGTCTTCCATAAAGTATGTTAAAATTATAACATCCTTTTGAACTGATAACAACTTCAGTAGAATTGCTATACTTTACACTTTTACTACTCCTACCATTCACATTTTAGGTTATTAGTGTTACAGTTTAGATATTTTATAATTATATAACCAATTATAGATTATTATTGTTATGGTTACTTTTACCATGCTTTTAAAAAAACTTTTAAACTAAAATTGTAACTGAATTACACATCATTTTACCATATTATAGAATAGAACTTTGACTTTATCATTTCAGCGAGTTTTATGCTACCTACTTATATTTTTATGATGTTAATTAGCATCCTTTTCCTTCCACTCAAAGAGCTCCCTTTAGTATATTTTGTAAGGCAGGTCTAGTTGTGATGGACTCCTTGAACTTTTGTGTGGGAAGGTCTTTATCTCCCTTTCATTTCTGAAGGACAGCTTTGCCAAATATAGAATTCGTGGTTGAATTTCCATTCTTTCAATATTTTTAAATAAATCATAACATTCTCTCCCGGCCTGAAAATTTTCTGTTAAGTAATCTGCTGATGTTCACCTGTATAATTTATTTTTTCTCTTGTTACTCTTAAAATTCTTTGTCCTTGACTTTTGACAATTATTGTGTCTTGGTAGGCTCTTTCAGGTTTAACCTTTTGGAATTCTCTGGGCCTTATGGATGTGAGTGTCTATTTCTCTTCCTAGACTTAAAAAGTTCTCAACTATTATTGCTTTAAATATATTTTTGGTCCCTTTCTCTTTTCTCTTTCTGGAACTTTCATAATGTGGATTTTGTTTCTTTTGATTGTGTTCTATAATTCCTGTAGTCATTCTTTCATTCTTTTTGCTCCTCTGACCATATAATTTCAAATGTCCTGTATTCTAGGTCACTAGTACTTTCTTCTGTGTGATTGAGTTTGTTCTTAAAGCTCTATTGATTTTTTTTTTCAGTTTAGTCATTGTATTTTTCAACTGTAAAATTTGTTTTGATGGTTTCTATTTTTTTGAACTTCTTTTTTGCTAGTGCATTGTGTTCCTAATTTTATTTAGTTGTCTGTGTGTTCTTGGACTTCACTACTTTAAAATGGCCATTCTGAACTTTTTGTCTGACAATTCATCGATCTCCACTTCTTTAGGACCAGTTATTGGAGCTTTATTAGTTTCCTTTGGTGGTGTCATGTTTACCTAATTTTCTGTTATCCTTTATTCCTTATGTTAGTATCTGTGCATTTGAGTAAGCAGCTTCCACTTCCAGACATTACATGCTGACTTTGGCAAAGACATTTCTTCACTATAGTTCAATATGAGTATCCAGATATGACTGCTGATAATGTCCTAGGGCAGATCAGGCTGGCTTGCTATCAGCCTGATGTTTTGAGCTAGGCCACTCCTTCAGCTCTGAGGTCAGGGGGTAGGGAGAGCCACTGGCTGGCCCAAGTGGAGTCTTTAGGAGTCTCCAGATTCTTTGATCAGGCTTCCTAGACAGTTGGAACTGAATACAATCCTCAGCAGTAACAGACTACGAATTAACTTCCCTGCCTTGGCCAAGCATCATGATGTGCCCCAGGACCTGTACAGCCCATTTTGGGGATGTAAATCAGGCAACACTGTGCACTGAATCCAGATGGGACCACAGGATTTTCTTCATCTTGGTGACATACTCTGGACTGCTACTTTTTATTATAAACCTTGAAGAACTATTAATCATTTTAAACAGTGATATGTATAACTTAGAAAAAAATGAAATTACAAATTCACTAAGATAATTATTAGTCAACCACTGAGTCTCTTCGTAATTAGACCAATCTGACTTCCCAAACTAGCACAAAAGTGCCATTCCTTCAACATTCCATAATACATTCTCACTATAGAAAGATGGGAAATACAGTAAATATGAAAAAATAACCCAGAGTAATACCACTCAAAGATAATGGTTAAATATTTTGTATAGTCTGAGTTTTTTCTAGACTTTTTTTTTTAAACAACTCAGTTCATATCTGGCAAGTACACTTGTGTCCTATATTCATATCTAAAAATGTTGCAGCTATATAAGAGAAGATCATTTGTTGGGGGAAAAAAAGCCAATCTCTCATTCTCATAGTACAGCAACTTACTATGCATATTCTACTGAAAAGAAAGTCAATGACATCATTCTCATCCAAAAAAGAAAGTAGAAAAATGAGTAATGTCTTTTAACAAGTGGCAATACATGGTATATTAAGAGCACAGGTGCTAGAATCAGTGTGCCTGGGTTCAAATCTCAGCTCTACTGCTTTTTGTTGTAGGTTGGACATTGTCAAAATCACCTTGAGTGTCAGTTTCTCTGTCAAATAATAATAATAGTGCCCACCCACTACTATTGCTATGAGGAGTACCTGTAGAACAGTGAGCACAGTGCCTGGCAGGTAGTGAACATTCAGTAAACATTATTATTATTTTTATTATTAACAACTATCTAGTGGATAAAATTTACACCACAAAAATATATAATACCAGATAAGATGAAGAAGGGGCTGTAACCACACCAAACACAAAGGTCGCCAGTGTGAGAGGAAGGATGGGAGGGAAGCCTCTCCTCTCTGGAGAGGCTTAACAGACCCTTAATATTTATTTGTTAAAGTGCATCCACAATTCATCTATTTAACAGAAAATCTAAAGAGTTTTGGAGTGACTTTGGCAACATCAGATTTGGGTATAAAGAAAAGATTTTATGGGGGTGGGGGTTTAGGTAATAGCTACTTAGGGTGATTCAGCTGGTGCAAACTGTCAAAATCACACTGCAGCCGTAAACTCAGTGTAGGCTTTGCATAGCAGGAAACCTGAAACATGTGAATTAATTAGGTTTGGAAAAACTGTGCCTTGGGTCCCTGATGGAGGGACAGTGTGAGGCAGGATGCTTTGGAAAGAGAGATTAGGAGCCAAAGATAATAGAGACCTCTAGTAATTAAGGGAATCCTTCAGGGCATTCTAATTTAAGTGGAGAAAATGTCATTTATTTAGGGACACAGGTGGAGAGAGAAAGGGAGAATAGCTCCTCTGTGGAGAATCTAATATTCTAGAAGATGAGTCCAGGACATGTGTCACTCTGGAGTACAAACACAGTAAGAAAGAAAACAAATGCCAGATCAAATGATCTTCATTTTCTTAGCCCTTCTCTTAGGGAGATACACAAACTGGGATAGAGGGTGGGAAAAGGCCAGGAGGAGTCACAAGGTAGCTGAAATCCCCAAAACTTAAGAATCTGATTTTAGTTCTGCTACTAATTAACTGAAGTTAACTTCACTATTGCCTCAGTTTTCTGACCAGTAAATTGGGGGTATAACATCTGTTCTACCTCAGAAAGGATCAGGAAAGAGAAAGTGCTTCCATCAGTCAGAGTTCAGTCAGGGGACAGAGAGACCGCACCAGATTTTTGTCACTTTTTAGTAGTAAGGATAAAAAAAAAATTATTTAATAGGGTAACTGAAAAGGCCAAAAGACACATTAAGATATGGTGAAGGAAGAAAGTACCAGAAGCAGCTTACAGCCCTAAGGGTTGAGCAACAAAGGGAAGAGGGTGGAATTATTAGAACTTAGAGGCTGAAAGCAGAGGACCACAGAGCTGACATTCAGATCTCAGAAGAGAAGGTCCTGAGGGGCTGGTACTGGTGGCTCTGAGTTTAGAGATGGGGCCCCACATAGCTGGGGTCTGCCCTCTGAGGAGTGAACACTCATCAGTTGGTGCTGGTATCTGGAGGTGGGAGCACAAGAAAGCTACTTCTGCAAATTTTAGAGTAGCTGCAAACTGGGATCCACCTGCTGCTAATGGAAGGCACTGCTAGTGCTGGAGTGAAGCTGAGAGAACAGGAAGCAGGCTGCAAGGAGCAAGTCTCTTTCTTCTCTTGCCTCCAGTCTCCCTCTAATACCTCCCACCCCCCATCCCAGCCATTATGGCAGTGCCAGGCTGGTGTGCTCTTAGCCCAAGCATCACAAAGTAGCATATAAGAGAGAGGGTTTTCAACTGGGAGACAGTAGCTTCAGGACTGGTACAATGCCCACGAGAGATTGTGAGAGCTCCTGTCTTATCTTATAGGTGCTTCAAAATAGGGCATCTCTAATATATTAGAGAACAACTAGGGGCTGCTTCAAGGAACTGTGCAAACTAAACGTGTGCTCGCTCGCCCCAGCACTTTTCAGTAGTGGCCGTGCAGCTCAGAGGATGTGACCCAGTGCAATGAAGGTAGAAAAGGTTAACTTTGAAGACTGATGTGTGGCCTAGAAAAGTTGACACTGTTTTTGGAATCAAAAAGTCTAGTCCTGACACATCAGTAAACCTCTTTGAGCCTCAGTTTCCTTACTGGGCACCAAGATAGTATGATTCTGTGTAAACCTGGCTTTTCCCAGGGGCTGTTTTCTTAGTTCACCCATTCCCTGGCCCATTCAAATACATAAACCTTAAGTGAGGTTAGGTTCCAAGGTCAGCAAATAAGGGGGAGGTGAGCTGTGGTCAGAATTGCTTAGAAATATGCCATTTTGAGGCCCACATAGAACCTATCCATCTACACAGCCAGATTATCCTCTAGAATTAGAACATCTCTTTCAGTGAGTGAGTACCAGATGAAATCGTTAGATTGCTGAAAGGGCCATGTTGTACAAAACATACTGTCACTAAATGGTTAGACTACACTCAGCCAGTACATGGAATTGAACTCAAATCTATACATTTATGTCTTAGAACTTGCTCCCATATGAGTTCTGGAGCCACCAAGGAGTCACTAAGAATGGTAAGAGATGTTTGAACAGTATCATTTACTACTCTAGGCCTTTTGTTTCTTTGTTTTGTTGAATTATGTGTACAACACCCAGCAGAATGACTAAAATGAAAAAAAGTCTAAGTGTTGTTGAAGATAAAGAACAACCAGAACTCTTACACATGGCTCGAATATAAACTGAACAACCCATTTTGGAAAGTGGGAACATATGCCAAACCATATAACCAGGATTCCACTCCGGCATACGTACCCACCACCATCCATATGGTATGATTTTATACAATGCTCAGTAATAAGTGGATGCAATCTATGCTGTTAGGAGTCTGGATAGCAGTTAGTCTTGGGGTCTAGAGTGAGACTGGAGAAGAGAGGCTTCTAGAGTACTAGTAATGTTCTGCTTCTTTTTCTTAAATTGAAATATACTTGACATATAATGTTGCATATATTAAATTTAATATAAATGTAATGTGTATAGCATGTTAATTTGTCACATTTACATATTATAATTTGATTGCCATTGTTGCAATAATTAGCACCTCTCTCACACTACATAATGATCCTCTTCTTAAGTGGTGTAGAATAAAGTCCTAATCTTTTAGAAAGTTTGTTGATTACAATACAATATCATTGTCTATATCCACTATTCTGGACATTAGAGCTCCAGGACTTACTTACTACTTGTAAGTTTTTACCCTTAAACATCTCTCCTATCCCCCCACCTCCATCCCCTTGTAATTACCTATTACTCTGTTTTTACTAGTTTGGCTTTTTTAGATTTCACAGTAAGTGATAGCATGATGTGCACAAAGTCCATGCATGGTGTCACAAATGGCAAGACGGCCTCCTTTTTCATGGCTGAAAAATACTCCATTGCATACATATTCCATATCATCCTTATCCATTCATCTCTTGTGGGCACTTAAGTTGCTTCCATATTTTGGCTATTGTGAATAATGCTGCAATAAACATGGGAGTACATATGTCTCCTTTAAATCCTTTCTTCATTTCCTTTGAGTATATACCCAGAAGTGGATTTGCTGAATCATATAGTAGATCTATTTTTTTTTTGTTAAAACTACTAACAATTCTTTATTCTTCATCTCCCTCTTTATTCTTATTTTTATTGAAGAATGGTTGGTTTACAATATTGTTAGTTTCAGGTGTACCACAAAGTGATCGGGATATATTTTTTCAGATTATATTCCATTATAGGTTATTACAAGATATTGAATATAACTCCCTGTGCTATACAGTAAATCCTTGTTGCTTATCTATTTTATGTATAGTGGTTTGTATCTGTGAATCCTACACTCCTAATTTGTCCCCCATCCTTTCGTAACCATAAGTTTGTTTTCTCTATGATTCTGTTTCTGTTTTGTATATACTTTTTTTTGTAGTATTTTTTGGATTCCACATATAAGTGATGTCACAATATTTGCCTTTCTCTGAATTATTTCACTAAGCATTAAAAACCTCTAGGTATAAATACCACAAATGGCAATATTTCAATCTTTATTATCTATCTAGATAGATAGCTAGCTAGCTATATAAAATTATAAAATAATCAATCTTCTTAAGCCAGTCCCTGTTGATGGGCACTTGGGTTGTTTCGATGATTTGGCTATTGTAAAATAGTACTGCTATGAACACTAGGGTTCATGTAACTTTTCGAATTAGAGTTTTCATCTTCTCTGGACATATGCTGTGAAGGGGGATTACTGGATCATATGGTAGCTCTATTTTTATTTTTAAAAGAACTTTTAATTTATTTTTAAGAATACTATTCTCCGTAGTGACTGTACCAATTTACATTCCCACCAACAGTGTAAGAGAATTCCCTTTTCTCCACATCCTCTCCAGCATTTATTATTTGCAGACGTTTTGATGACAGTCATTTTGACCATTCTGTAAGGTGATACTTCATGGTGGTTTTGATTTGCATTTCCCTAATAATTAGTCATGATTAACATCTTTTCATGTGTCTATTGGCCATCTGTATGTTGTCTTTGGGAAAATGTCTATTTAGATCTTCTGCCCATGTTTTTTATTAGGTTTTTTTTTTTTCCATACTGAGTTATATGACCTGTTTGTATATTTTGGATATTAACACCTTGTCAGTTGGCATCATTTGCAAATATTTTCTCCAATTCCATAGGTTGTCTTTTCATTTTGTTGATGGTTTCATTTGCTGTGCAAAAGCTTTTAAGTTTCATTGGGTTCCATTTGTTTATTTTTGTTTTTATTTCTTTTGCCTTAGAAGACTGAACTAAGAAAATGTTGCTACGATATATGTTAGAGTAGGTTTTGCCTATGTTTTCCCTCGAAGAGTTTAATGGTGTCGTGTCTTATATTTAGCTCTTTAAACCACTTTGAGTTTATTTTCATATATGGTGTGAGGGAGTATTCTAATTTCATTATTTTATGTGTAGCTGTCCAGCTTTCCCAACACCACTTGATGAAGAGACTGTCTTCTTCATTGTATGTTTTTGACTCTTTTGTCAAAGATTAATTGACCATAAGCATGTGGGTTTATTTCTGGGCTCTCACTTCATTTCTACTGATCTATATGTCTGTTTTCATGCCAAAACCATGCTGTTCTGATTACCGTAACTCTGTAGTATAGCCTGAAGCCTTAGAGGACTACACCTCCAGCTTCGTTCTTTTTCCTCAGGATTGCTTTGGCAATTCTGGGCTTTTTGTGGTTCCATATAAATTTTAGGATTATTCTAATTCTGTGAAAACTGTCATGGGTATTTTGATAGGGATTGCATTAAGTCTCTAGATTGCTTTATGTAGTATTGTTAAAATACAATATTAATTCTTCCAACCCAGGAGCATTAAATATCTTACCATTTCTTTGAATCCTCTTCAGTTCCCTTTATCAAATTCTATAGTTTTCAGCATATAGGTCATTCATCTTCTCAGTTTATTTGTGGTATTTTTTGATGTGATTTTAAATGGGATTATTTGTCTCTTTCTGATATTTCATTATTAGTGTAAGTAAATGTGACAGATGTCTCCGTATTAGTCTTATATCCTGCTACTTGCTGAATTCATTTACTAGTTCTAATAGTTTTTGTATGGACACTTTAGGGTTCTAACAATGACAGTTTTACTTCTTCCTTTCCAATTTGGATACCTTTTTTTTTCCCTTGCCTGATTGCTGTGGCTAGACTGCCAACACACTATGTTGAATAGAAGTGGTGGGCATTCTTGTCTTGTTCCTGAATTTAGCAGAATGGCTTTCAGCTTCTTGCCATTGAGTATTATGTAGGCTGTGGGTTTGTCATAAATGGCTTTTGTTATGTTCAGATATATTCCCTTTATACCCACTTTATAATGAATGGATGTTGAATTTTGTCAATTTGGGGGGGGGGCATCTATTGAGAAGATCATATGGTTTTTGTCTCTCCTTTAGTTAATGTGGTATATCATTTTGTTTGATTGCATATGTTGAACTATCCTTGTGACTCCAGAGTGAATCCATCTTGATCATGGTGTATGATCCTTTTTGTGTATTGTTGAATTCAGTTTGCTAATATTTTGTTGAGGATTTTTGCATCTATATTCATCAAAGATATTGGCTTGTAACTTTCCTTTTTGGTAGTGTCTTTGTCTGGTTTTGGTATCAGGGTGATGTGAGCTTCATAGAATGACTTTGACAGTGTTCCCTCCTCTTCAGTCTTTGGGAATATTTTGAGAAGGATAGGTATAAGTTCTTCTTTGTATACTTGGTGGAATTCCCCAATAAAGCTGTCCAGTCCTGGGTTTTTGTTTGCAGGGAGTTTTTGTTTTTTAATTACAGATTCTATTTCACTTCTAGTGACCAGTCTTTTCAAATTGTGTTTCTTCTTGAATCACTTTTGGCAGGCTGTACGTTTCTAGAAACTTGTCCATTTCTTCTAGGTTGTGCAATCTGTTGGCATACAACTGTTCATAGTAGTCCCTTATGATTTTTTATATTTCTGTGTTAATCAGTTGTTGTTCCTCCTCTTTCAGTTCCTATTTTGTTTATGAGGGTCCCCTCTGTTTTCTTCTTGGTGAGCCTGGCTAGAGATTTACCAATTTTTTAAAAAACTTAAACAAAACAAAACAAAACAAAAAAAAACAGCTCTTGGTTTCATTGATCTTTTCTATTTTTTTAAATCTTTATTTCCTCTCTGATCTTTATTCCTTCCATCTGCTGACTTTGGGTTTTGTTTGTTCTTTTTCTAATTCTTTTAGGTGGTTAGTTAGATTGCTTATTTCAGATTTTTGTTTCTTGAGGGGAGGCACATATCACTATGAACTTCCCTCTTAGAACTGCTCTTGCTGCATCCCATAGATTTTGTGTTTTCATTTTCATTTGTCTTAAGGTATTTTCTGATTTCTTCTTTGATTTCATCATTGACCCATTGGTTTTTAAGTAGCATATTGTTTAATCTCCATGTGTTCGTTTTTCCCTCATTTTTCTTTCTGTGGTTTATTTCTAGTTTCAGACTGTGGTGGTCAGGAAAGATGCTTGAAATGGTTTCTGTCCTCTTAAATTTATTGAGGCTTGTTTTGTGACCTAGTCTTTGGTTTATCCTAGTGAATGACTCATGCACATAAGAAAAGAATGTGTTCTGGGGTTTTTTTTGGATAGAGTGTCCCGTAGATATCAGTTAAGTTCAACTGGTCTGTTGTGTCATTTTGGACCTCTATTACCTTATTGATTTTCTATATAGATGATCTGTCCATTGATGTCAGAGGGGTGTTAAAGTCTCCCACTGTTACTGTCTTTTCTCCTTAGAGGTCTATTAGTATTTGTTTTACACATTTTAGGTGCTCCTATATTGGGTGTGTATATGTTAAAGAGTGTAATATTGCTTTTTTGATTCCTTTATCATTATACAATGCCCTTCTTTGCCTTTCTTTATGGCCTTGGTTTTAAAGTCTATTTTGTCTGATATGAGTATTGCTACCTCTGCTTTCTTGTTGTTTTGCATGAAATCTCTTTTTCCATTCCTTCGCTTTAAATCTGTGTTTTTTACCTTAAAGTCAGCCTCCTGTAGGCAGCATATTGTAAGTTTTAGGGTTTTGTTTTTTTTTTTTAATCCAATTTGTCACTCTCTGTCATTTGATTGGAGCATTTAGTCCATTGACAGTTGAAGTGATTATTGATAGGTATGCACTTATTGCCATTCTAATCTTTTCCAGTTGTTTTTGTAGTTCTTCTTTGTTTCTTCTTTTTGTTTTTACTTTTTTGGTTTGAAACTTTTCTTCTGTAGTATGCTTGAGTTCCTTTCTTTTTGGTTTTTGTAAATCTACTGTATATTTTTGCAATGTAGTTACCATGGAATTTTAGTATGTTGACCTAAAACTGTATGTACTAGCTTTAAACTGATAGTCATTCAGGTTCTAACACATTCTAGAAGATTTATATTTTTGTACTCCCCTTCCCCACATTCTGTGCTTTTGATGCCCTAATTTAAATCTTCATGCCTATACTTCTCTTGTTTATTATAGCTGTAATCACTTTTACAACTTTTTTAATCCATGTCCTGGCTTATTTAAGTGATCTTCAATAGTTTTATATATTTGCCTTTCCTATTATGATTTTTCCCTTTCTTATAGATTCTTCTTTTCCATTTAGAGAAAACCCTTCAATATTTCTTTTACAGTAGGTTTAGTATTGCTGAATTCTTTTAGTTTTTGCTTTCCTGAGAAATTCTTTATCTCTCCTTCTAGTCCATTGATAATCTTGCCCCAGCAAGAGTATCCTGGGTTACAGTCTTTTCCCTTTCAGGACTTTGAATACATCATGCCACTTCCTTTTGACCTACAAAGTTTCCGCAGAGAAATCAGATGATAGTCTTATGGGGGTTTCCTGGTAACTGACTTTTTGTTTTTCTCTTGCTGCCTTTAGAATCCTCCTTGTCTTTAACTTTTGCCATTTTAATTATGAAATGTCTTGGTGTGAGTCTGTTTTGGTTCATCTTGTTTGGGACTTTCTGTACTTCCTATACCTGGATATCTATTTTCTTTAGGTTTGGGAAGTTTTCAACTGTAAAATCTTCAGATACTTTCTTAATCCCCTTGTTTCTCTCTCCTCACCTTCTGGGACCACTATCATGCATAGGTTTGCATGCTATATATTATCCTTATATCTCATATGTTACTTTCAATTTTTTTCATTTGTCTTCCTGCCTGATGTTCTGATTGTGTGATTTCCATTATTCTATCTTCCAGATCATTGATTTGTTCTTCTGTGTCATTTATTATGGTGTTCATTGCTTCTTGATTGGTTTTTATCTCAGCAAGTGAACTGTCTCTTTTTGATTGGCTCCTCTTTATACTTTCTAGTTCCCTGTTATAGTCATCTTTATTTCTATGGATAAAATTTCTTAATTACTTTAACATGTTTATTACTTCTTTGTTGTTGTTTTTTAAGTATAGTCAGTTACAATGTGTCAATTCTGGTGTACAATACAATGTCCCAGTCATGCATTGTTACCTCCTTTTTGAACTCAAGTTCTGGTAGACTGGTGAGTTTTTTAAGACTGGTGAGGTCTGTTTCGTTATTTGTTATTTCAGGGGATTTCTCTTGTTCTTCTAATTGGAGTAGTTTCTCTGCCTTTTCATTTTACTTAACCTTGTCTAACTATGAATTTAGAAGAAGCAGTTATCTACTGTGGGCTTGAAGAGGTGCTTTTATGTGGAAGCACACCCGTGTACACTGTGTGAATCCAGTATTTTTGTTGCAAGGGGTGGTTTTGGTAAGGACACCAGCCGCATCTTTCCTCAGGGTAGGCTGGCCATTATCCACTTGATAGTGGTGTGGTTGGTGTTGTAGTATCTAAAGCCTGTGCTGGATTTGAGGCAGGGCTTCATCTTTGCTACTTGGCGGTCACCACCCTGTTGGGGACAGGGTCTGCTCCCCAGTTGTTGGAGTAGAAGCCCTGAGGGTTGGGTTCTATCAGCTCTGTCGCCCTTGAATGTGTGCCATGCCCCAAAGGAGGCAATTGCTGAAGCAAGTGAGGTCTCTGCAGTTACAGAGGACTTATGTGCCACCTGTATAGATGCCTGCAGTTCTGTTGAGAGGCATCCCAAGGTCATGTCCCCTTCTCTGTTTGTCCAGATCTAGTGCAAGTTTGTGGTATGGAGTGTGTTAGGGGTTGGGGTGTCGTGGCTGCAGGAATTGAGGTGACTGTGCTACCTTAGATCTGGGCTGCCTCTGTGGCAGACTTCTCCCAAGATCTGTCTGCCCCATATCTAGTGCTAAGCTGCAGTGTGGGATGGATGGAGCAAGGTCACTCTTGCTGAGAAACAAATGGCTGTGTACTCCTGCCCAGGATCTGTCTGCCCAAGGTGCAGCATTTAGCCACTGAGAACTCTTGTGGTGCCACCTGATGTACGCTCTGACAGTATTTGCTGCAGCTTTACCTGCTGCCCTGTGCCCATGCTAACAATAGATTCCATAGCTCCACCTAGATCAAAACCCAGGCACTCAGCTCTCTCTCTCCATAGCTAGACTGAATCTTTGCCCAAATCCCACACCAGGCTGTGGTGTAGAGTGAGTAGGGCGAGGGTGTTTGCCCTTTTGGACTGGGAAGTGCAGTGAGGTGGCAGCTGCCAGTGCAAGGTTCTCTCTGCCCTGATTATTAGCAAGCCAGCACACATGTACTCCTCTTGAGTATAGGCTTCTCCAGCCCTTCGTTCTGTTTCAGCCCATTCCCCAGCAGGCAAAGGGGCTTTTTCCCTCTGTGCCAGGATCCTGGGACTGGGATTTACAGATTGTGGCTTGACCTGCTCACTCGCAGGGAAGGTCCACCCACAAACTTCATAACAGATCTCTCCCAGGGGTGCAAGTGCTAACCTGATACCTTGTTTCCCCATCCTACCTGCTTGCATGGAGATATTTCTTACAGCTTTGGTTATATAGGAATCTTTCTGCCACTTTCCAGTTAGTTTTTTTTGTGAGAATTATTCCATTTGTAGCTGTATTTTTAATGTGTTCGTGAGCTCCATGTCCTCCTCCTACTCCATCTAGATCCCCCTCCTTCTTATTTTTCTTCTGTAGATCTATTTTTAATTTTTTCAGGAACTTCCTTGTTGATTTCTGTAATGGTTGAACAACTTTGCATTATCACCAACAGTGTGCAAGTGTTCCCTTTCCTCCACATCCTCACTGGTGCTTACCTCTTGTGTTCTTGTCGATAGCCATTCTAACAGATGTGAGGTGACAGCTCATTATGGTTTTGATTTGCATTTCTGATTAGTGATGTTGAACATTTTTCATGTACCTATCAGCCATTTGGATGTCTTTGGAAAACTGTCGATTTAGTTCTTCTGCACATTTTAAAATCAAATTTTAATTTGTTACTGAGTTGAATTCTTTATATATTTTTTATGTTAGTCCTCTGTCCAATATATGGTTTGCAAAAATTTTTTTTCAGTTCTGTAGGTTGCCTTTTCATTGTTAATTGTTTCTTTTGCTGTGCAGAAGTTTTTAAGTGTGTCATGCCCCCATTTGTTGACTTTCGCTTTTGTTGTTTGTGCTTTTGGTGTCATACCCAAAAATTAATTGCTAAGACCAATGTTGAGAAGCTTTTCTACATTTTCTTCTAGGAGTTTTATAGTACCAGTCTTATGTTTAAGTCTGATCCATTTCAAGTTAATTTTTGTAAATGGTGTAAGCAGTGGTTCACTTTCACGGTTCTGCATATGTTGATCCAGTTTTCACAACACCATTTGTTGAAGAGACTACCCTTTCTCCATTGTGTTTCCTGGCTCCTTTGTCAAATATTAAATGACCATATATGAAGGGGTTTAATTCTGAGCTCTCTATTTTGTTCCATTGGTCTATTTTTGTACCAATATCAAACTATTTTTATTACTATATTGCTTTGTAGTACAATTTGAAATCAGGAAGTGTGATGCCTCTGGTTTTGTTCTCTTTCTTTAGTATTGCTTCAGCTATTTGGAGTCTTCTGTGTTTTCATACAAATTTTAGGTTGTTTTCTCTATTTCTGTGAAGAATGACATTACTGTTTTGATGGGGACTGTATTGAATCTATAGATGTCTTTGGGTAGTATGGATATTATAACAATATTAATTCTTCTGATCCAAGTACACATGATGTCTTTCCATTTGTAGATGTCTTTGATTTCTTTCAGCAATGTCTTGTAGTTTTTATTGTATAGATTGTTCAGTTCCATAGTTAAATTTATTTTTAAGTATTGTTTTTGAAGCTATAGTGAATGAGATCATTTTATTTTCCAAATGTTTCATCATTAGTGTATAGAAAAGAAACTGTTTTTTCTATGTTGACTTTGTATCCTGCACTTTAACGAAATTGTTGGTTAGTTTCAATTTTTTGGTTGATTCAATATTTTCTATATACAAAATTATATCATCTGCATATAGCAACAGTTTTATTTATTCCTTCTCAATTTGGATGCCATTTCTTTCTCTGTCTTACCTAATTGCCTTAGCTAGGACTTCCAATACTATACTGGGTAAGAATGGTGAGTGTGGGCATCCTTGTGTTGTTCTTGATCTTAGAGGGAAAGCTTTCAATCTTTCACCATTAAGTATGATTTATTGTGGGTTGTCACATATGGCCTTTATTATGTTGAAGTATGATCCTTCTATACATCTTTTGTTGAGGATTTTCATTATGAAAGGATATTGTATTTTGTCAAATGCTTTTCATCTACTGAGATGATCACGAAAATATGATTTTTACCTTTTTTTTGGTATGATGTATTACCTTCTTTTTTGTTTCTCATATGGCAAACCATCCTTGTACTCTAGGGATATATCCTACTTGGTCATGGTGTATAAACCTTTTTAATGTGTTCTTGAATTCAGTTTGCTAACATTTTGTTGAGAATTTTGCACCTATATTTATCAGGGATATTAGTCTACAGTTTTATTTTCTTGTGGTGTCCTTGTCTGGCTTTGGTATCATGGTAATGCTGGCCTTGTAGAATAAATTTGAAAGTGTTCCGTCTCTCTCAATTTTTTGGAAGAGTTTGAGGAGGGCTGGTGTTAATTTTTTTAATGTTTGGCAGAATTCACCAGTGAAACCATCTGGTCCTGGGGTTTTCCATGTTGGGAGGGTTTTGATTACTGTTTCAATCCCTTTACATGTTATTGATCTGTTCAGATTTACTAATTCTTCCTGATTCAGTCTAGTATGTTGTGTTTCTAGAAACTTAACTTCTAGATTATCTAATTTGTTGGCAATAATTATTCGTAAGTCTTTTTATGACCATATGCATTTCTATAGTATCAGCTGTAACGTGTTCTCTTTCATTTCTAATTTTATTTGAGTCTTCTTTTATTCTTAGTCAAGCTAAAGGTTTGTCTGTTTTTTAATCTTTTTGAAGAATCAGCTCTTGGCTTTGCTGATCTTTTCTATTTCATTTATTTCTTCCCTGATCCTTATTATTTCCTTCCTTCTGGTAAATTTGGGCTTAATGTGTTCTGCTTTTTCTAGTTAGGTGGTTTATCTGAGCTCCTTCTAACTTTTTAATACATGCATTTTTATCACTACAAATTTTCAGAACCAGTTTTGCTGCAGTCCATAAGTTTTGGTGCATTTCCATTTTCATTTGTTTTGAGATAACTTATTTCCATTTTAATTCCATTTTTGACCCATTGGTTGTTAAGAAATGTGTCAGTCCACATATTTGTAGATTTTCCAGCTTTCCCCTTGTTGATTTCTAGTTTCATACCATTGTGGTCAGAAAAGATAGTTGGTTTGATTTCAGTCTTCTTAAATTTGTTAAAGTTTGTTTTGTGTCCTATCATACAGTCTATCCTGGAGAATGTTCTGTGTGCATTCAAGAAGAATGTGCATTCTGCTGCTGTTGGATAGAATGTTCTATAAATGTCGAGTCCTTTTGTTCTAAAGTATGGTTCAATTCCAATGTTCCCTTGTTAATTTTTTGTCTGGATGACCTATCCACTGCTGACAGTAGGGTATTGAAATCCCCTGTTACTATCCTGTTATCTATTTCTTTTACAGCTTTTAGTATTTGCTTAATTTTTCAGTATATATATATCAGTTGGGTGTGCATATATTTATGATTGCTTTATCTTGATGTATTGACCCTTTTATCATTATATAATGACCTTCTTTGTCTCTTTCTACCATTTTTTTGGCTTGAAGTATACTTCTTCTGGTAAAATTATGGCTACTTGCTTTCTTTTGGTTTCCACTAGCATGAAATATCCTCTTCCATCCCTTCACTTTGAGCTTTGGTGTGCCTTTAGGGCTGAAGTGAGTCTCCTGTAGGTAGCATACAGTGAGGTCTTAGTTTTCTTTTTAATCCATCTAGCCATTCTGTGCCTTTCAGCTGGTGAATTCAGTCCATTTACATTTAGAAAGATTATGTAAGGACTTACTACTGCCATCTTATCATTTGCCTTCTGCTTGTTTATTGTCTTTTTTCTTCTGTTTCTGCATACCTTGGTAAATCTGTGGTTTTCAATGATTTGCTCAATCTCCCCTATTTTTTCTATGTTTCATGTCTCTATTATAGATTTTTGCTTTGTGGTTACCACAAGCTTACATAAAACTTCTTATAGATAAAACAGTCTTTTTTATTCTGATAGCAACTTATCTTCGTTCACCTATAAAGGTTCTACACTTTTACTCTTCCCCTTTTATATTTTTATGTCAAAATTCACCACTTTTTATGCCATAAATTAACACATTATAGTAGCTATAGTTTAATTTTTTTCTTTAACCTTTATACTACAAGTAAGTGGATAATACACCATTCTAGTGTAAAGTTAGTTTTCTCATTCTAATTTCACCTTTACCAGAGTATTATGTACTTTCATATATTTTTGTAACACTAATTAGTATCTTTTCATTTTAGCTTGAAGAACTCTTTCAGAATTTCTTACAAGGCAAGTCTGTGGGGTTGAACTTCCTGTTTTCCTTTGTCTGGGAAAGTATTTCTCCTTCATATCTGAAGAATAGCTTTGCTGGGTAAAGAATTTTTGGTTGGCAATGTTTATGCTTCAACACTTTGAATATGTCATTCCCCTCTTTAATGGCCTGTTGAGTTTGTGCAGAGAAACTCAGTGATAGCCTAATGGATATTCCTTTGTAGATTATTTTGTTTCCCTGGTTGCCTTTGAGATTTTTTCTTATTATTGATTTCTGACAGTTTCATTAGAATGTGCCTTGGAGAGTCTTTCTGCATTGGGATAATAGGGTGTTTGATCAGTTTCATGGACCTGTACATCCAATTCCTTGCTCAGGTTGAGGAAGTTCTCAGCTATTATTTCTCTAAATAAATTCTTTGCCCCCTTCTCTCTCTTCTCCTTCTGGTACAATTAATCTTGTATTTGCTTTTCTGGTAGATTAGAATCTGATAGCTCTCATAAAGTTTCTGCCCTTTTTAAAAATCTTAGTTCTCTCTTCTAACTGAATCATTTCTAGATCCCTATCCTTTGAGTCATTCATTCTTCCATCAGATCTGTTACCTATGCTAGCTGCTATTGCAGTCTTCAGCTTATTCACTGAATTCTTCTGCTCTAGGATTTGTTTAGTTCTTTTTAAAACTTCAGTCTCTAGTATAAAGAAAGTATGATCATTAAATTTACCGAGTTTATTGAATTGCCTTTCTCAGTTTTCTTAAGGCTTGTTGAATTTCTTTGTAATAGCTATTTTGCATTCTTTATCAGTTAGATCACAATATTCCATGCCTCTGAGTTCAGTTGCTGAAGAATTATCATTTTCTTTTTGTGGTACTGTATTTCTTTGATTTTTTTCATGTTTGAGGTTATGCACCTCTGCTCTTGCATTTGAAACAGCAAACACTTAGTGAAGGATTTGTTTACTTTGGCTGTTACAGGTCAAGAGGCTGGTAGTTAAAAACCTTTCTTTTGTGTTCCAGAAGGTGACACTATAGCTCAAGTTTTTGGTTTTTCCTACTGGAGTTGGCTCTCAAGGCTGCATTCAGGAGCGTACAAAGAGTTGGGATGTGTGGGCTTAGCATCTGGGACTTTGGAGGTACCCATGATCTGACAGGGAGATCCAGGTATCTGTGAGTGGACCTTCTGCTTAAATCTCAAATCAGATAGCAGGAAACTCAATTTTTCAGTGCCCTCTGGCATTCCTGTCTGCCTCCTTCCCTTTCCTCTTCCTCCCCCTCAAAGAAAAGAAATCCCTCCTCAGAAATCCAAGTGCTGCTGGAGACAAATGGGTCCCTCCAGCTGCAACTCATGAAGGTGGGCAGCCTGTCACTCATCACTTGCACTTTCCACCTCCTCTGGCAGAGAGGCAGCCACTGATGCCAACAAAAGCCTAGAGTACTGCAATGTCACCATGGCAAGGAGGTTCCTCTTTCTCCTCCGCTTTCAAAGTCATCTCTATCCAGCTCCAGTGGTGTGCTGGGATCTCCCATCAGGTTTGCTGGATCTCTACAAATTCTCTAACTCCCATGAGTGTCCACTCAGTTTTGTACTCTCCAGATTCCCCCTTTCCTGATCATGGCAGGGACAGGTAGGGTAGGCTCAATGACTCCCTTGGATCCACAGCCCTCTCTGAGGTCATTTGTACCTATTTTCAGATGCACCTACTCTCAGATGTCCTGGTACAATGTACAGAGGCACTTTTGGTCTGTTATGGATGTCTAATTAGTTAACAACCAAAGGGGAAAGAAAAAGAACAATTCATGCTGCCATGATCCTAACTTCACTCCAGAGAAGTCAGTGTTCTGCTTCATGATCTAGGGCTGTTTCCATGGATACAACCACTGTATAAAAATGTCTCAAAATGCATCAAGCCATATACTTTTATATATGTATATACAACTTCAACAGATGTTAAATGTGACTCCATTCTACTTCTGGTGGGTATTTAGCCAAAATGATTGAAAAGAAGGACTCAGAGATATTTATACACCTACGTTCATGGCAGCATTATTCACAATAGCCCAAAGGTAGAAGCAACCCAAGTGTTCATCAACAGATGAATGGATAAACAGAATGTTGTATATATACACACAATGGAATATTATCAGCTATAAGAAGGAAGAAAATTCTGCTGTGTGCTATTACAAAGATGAACCTTGAGGATATTATGTTAAGTGAAATAAGCAAATCTCACAAAGGACAAATATTGTATGATTCCACTCATAAAAGGTACTTAGTCAAACTCAGAGACAGAGAGTAGAATGATGGTTGCCAGGGCCTGGAAGGAGTGAGGAATGAGGAGCTGTTTGTTCGGTAACTGATACAGAGTTGTAGTTTTACACGATGAAAAAGAGCTCACTGGACAGATGGTGGAGATGGCAGCACAAGGTGAATGTACTTGATACCACTGAACTGTACACCAAAAAATGGTTAAGATGGTAAAATTTGTTCTGTGTGTCTTACCACAACTTAAAAAAAAGTTAAATGTGACTTTAGCATTCATTTAGTTGGAGGGTATATATTAATGACGTTATTAACTTACCTCTGGTGAATACTGCAAAATTGTAACACCTCTACCCTTATTGGGCTACTCTAAACTACATTTTCAACCCTGCTGAACAAAAGCAGTGAAAAAAGCCAACAATGGACTTTTCTCCCCAAGCAGCAAGGTGAGATGCATGAAACCACTTTCCCATCACACAGTACCTTATACCAAACAAAATGCTTTGACTTCCTTTCACTTAAACTCACAACTCCCTTGTAAGGAAAGCAGGTCAGACAGGTCTGTTACTCTCATTTCAAAGTTGGGGAAACTGACCAAGAAAAAAATCACAGCCAAAAAAGCCCAAAATTTAAGCTTTCTGATACCAAATTCAAGCTGGAAGGCATCCTCATAGAACCCTCAAGTTCATTAATAGACTTAAAAAGCAAATTTGATTTACAAACTAGTTTTTTGCTCCAGTTGTTTCTGTAAGAAAATGCTTTATATTGTGTAGGTCTTTTTTGTATGCTGGAAAAATTCACTTTTGACTTGAAAACATTTTATTTAATTTATACAAATAACTACTAAATACAAAAAGTAGATTAAAACAAAATAGTTATTTTTTTTTCTGGCAGAGTTTAAATGCACATAATGGATAATTCCGAAGAAAATGCATTTTCCCCACAGCGTTCAGGACTAAAATTCTACTGAAATCTTTGCTTCTAAATCAGTAATATATTCGGTGGTGTCACATGGGTAATGGCTAAATACGTTCTGCATATGAACTGAAAAAAATTATAGTCTACACACATATAAAATGTGAAGCACTTAAAGTGTGAATTTAACTGATAATAAAAGAAAATGTCCATTTCAGAGTATAGTGTTAAAAACATTTCGGTAATAAAATCATAAAGACCACATAAAAATAAGCTTTAACATATGCACGAAGTAGTTTTGTAAAAACTGCTAAGTGCACAAGTAATAAATAATTTGCAAAGTTGTGTATAAACAATTCCTAATGTTCAGCATCATTGTAAACATCAGCACATGTGTAAAATGCAGCAAAGTCTGACATTACATTTTGTTTTGCCAAATTGAATTCCTATTATCCAAAGACAGACCAGTGGAGTACGCAGCCAACGTTTTGGCAAGTTGGGTCTTTAAAATTAAGAGTAACAGTGCAAGTAAGGAATGCAAAGAATTCCTAGTGCAATAAAGAAGAGAAGCACAGGCAATATTGCTGATTAAAAATTCACCACCTCCTTGAGTTTCCCGTGGGGAGTGTCTAGGAGACCTGTGAAGATATGCAAAGCCACTGTCTTAATGCCCAGATCTCTTTCAGGATTTCTCTGTGTTCCTCCAGTTCCCTACCTTTGCAACAGTGTCTGTCCAACATTAGTCTCTGCAGTGTGAACAGTTTGTGAAATGCCCAGTTCACAGTCATTGAGCGAGGTTAGGGTGGTTTTGGTGTCTCCCCAGCATGCGGCTGGGTAAGATGTCTGCCTTGTCCAAGCAGCCATTTGGGGAGGCAGACAGACGGACTCTGTTCTGACAGCCAGTCAGGCCAGCCTTAGGTCCCAGCTGGACGACAACAATGTCAGACCTTCCTTCTTGACACCATGAAAATGTCAACAGTCAGTTTTCAATTTGTCTAGGGAATTATCAATTTTGGTCAAAGTCTTTTTGATACGCAGGGCTGTGAGTCTTGCGGATGGATTTTGATACCAGCATTCTTTCATCAGCTTGGCCAGAGAGGTTAATGTCTGAGGAGAGAAAGAACCAACAGCACAGTGAAAAGTAGCTGGGCAGGTGTTTCTGTCAACCATTTTGCAGGACTCTGCAGGTCTTGTGAAGTTAGAGTGACAATACTGCCATCTTCCTTAAAGAAAGCCTTGACCACTGATAGAGAAGCCACTCTTGAGTTTCTTAAACTCTGTCCTTTGGACTCCTCATGCTGAAGTCAGTTGGAACTGACTTTATCAAGCCAATTACTTAGACCAGACTGGACCCCTTGATGGTTTTATGGGTGCTAAAAGCAGTAATACTAAACCAGAGTTAATACTGGAATGTATAGATAAGGTCATTTCTCAGTGTCGTAAATTTGCTACTACTAAAGAGCGGCAATAAGGATCTTCAGCATTAAACAGCTTATGTTTGGAATTTTAAGTATGCAGAGATGAAAGGGGGGTAAAAGCACCACTCGGGTCTCTTGCTTTACAGGTGAAACTGCAGTCCTAGGGCTAGTGGCATAGTAGGAGCTAGGCCATAGGAGAAATTTTTGTGAATGTTGTCATTCATTAGCAAAATTTATTGGATGTGTAGCTCCTTCAAGAATGAGAGCATTTTGTGAACCTATTAGGCCCTTCTGTGTAAAATCGGGAGACACAGCAACAGCTAGGGCAGAGCATTCAAGAACTAGACCAGCTGAAACTCAAGCACCTGCAACAAGCGAACAGATGAAAACAGCTCTGAAACTAAGAAAGCAGCACTCTTACCGGGTCTGAGAACCATCTGTTAGGTATGTTGGGCCTCTGCTGATCCACACAGACTACCTTCCTCATGTCTTCAAAACTTGGGTCGTTGGGAACCACATCATAAAATGGTGGCTTGTAATCCTCCACGATACCTGCACACACAGACAGGAATGGTGTCGGGTTAGTGAAAGGGCAGAGGCTCCCCAGGGTTTTAGTGATGGGCGTCCCAAGTCACCATGTGACAGGAAAACGTACTAATCATCTTCCTCAAAATTCAAGGTAATGCTGAAAGCTACAGGTAGGTCTTAAAATAAGTGGAGAACAAAGCAATAAATCGAAGCCCTTCAGAGAAATGGAGGAAAGTAATTATTAGAAAAAAAGTGACTACTTCTCAAGCAATTATAATTATTAACAAAACGCTCCCGAGAGTGTATAGAAACAACTCTTCAATGCCCAGCAGGGCATAGGAGACAGAACAAGAACTCCTTCAGTGATTAAAAAGGGACAAGACACCTAAAGAAGGCACATGAATCTAGTGGTTTCAAACCATAAACTTCAACAAAAAGTTGTCCACAAACTAAAGCTAGAGGTAAACAAATAACCCAAGACCATCATCTAAAATACCCTTTTTTTGTTATGATATGGTTAGGCAAAATCATTGCTATAAAATAATCCCTCCCATTGGGAGGATGCAAATAATGTTCTATGAAATACTCATTTCCTCATTCATTCCTCATTCCATGTGTTCTGAGTACCCACTGTCAGACACAGCTGTCTGTTTGATGGCTCTATTATTTCTTCTCAGAGCAAAGGCACAAAATGTAGAGGACAGTCATTTGGGAAGGAGAAGAATGGCTGAAAAGAATAAACACTCCCCTTACTCCCAAGCAAATATGAAAGTGGCTGATTTCAGCATCTGCCCCTGTGTGGTTTCCACTGCCTTAGAAACCTTTTTCCCCAGCAAAATTACCTTGGTTCCTTACTTTTCACAGAGAAAAGTAGTTCCACAAACCGAAAAAGTTAAAGCAGTAATTTGGAATTAGAAAATTGATGAAAGGAAAGAAAGGAAAGAAAGAAAAGAAAAGAAAGGAAAGAAAGGAAAGAAACCCACAAAATCCATTATCTTTCTTCCACCATCAAAGGCTTCAATGAAGAGGACAATGGATTACTTGGTGTAGTGCCTTTTTTCCTTCCTCCATGCAACTTTCTCCTATTTATAAATACCTACCAGATTGTTGGTGCAGACAGAAGGAGGCTGTTTTAATAATTAAAACCATTATTAAGTTTTTCTAGTTCCTACAAGCCACCTGAAAAGCTTCAGTCTCTCTTTCATTTATCAAAGAAATTAACAGTAAGAAGCTGTTCTCAGAAATTCCATATAAATACAAACCAGTTATGCAAAAAATTAGCCATCATAAGGAACATCTATTAAACAACTACAGATTTTTTTTTTTGTTAAACTTCATAGATTCAGCTAAGTTTATTTTTTAAATAGGACAGAGTCTAAATTATATTTTTAAAAATTCTACTTGCTGTTAAGTCTAAGTAACTTACCCACTTTGCTTGCCTGTGTTGGTCAATGGATTAAAACCTTTCTCGGCAAATCAAAACTTTCAGAAGACCTGGGATGCCTCATCTCAGAGGCCCTATCTACGTCTCTTGTAAGGGCCCTAGGAAGCCTTCAAAAACTATTTTCTTTTCAGTACATGTACTACTAGGAGACATCACATAAAATAGAGCTGGACCTAGACCTGCAAGATAATTTATACCTTTATAAAGGCCACATGAATTTATAAGGAACAATAGAATTGTGCCCTGCATCATCTCTTAACTTATCTAAAAGCCTGGTTTCATTCTTTTAAAATCTAGCATAATAGACAATATTTGGAGTAGTTGCCTGGCTAGCTTGGGAAGGGTTCTGTGAATGTAAATAGTAATACTACATTGAATTTTCCTCTAAATGCAAAAGAACATGGCTGGATTTTTAATACACAGAATCTAGGGATATTAAACTTCACTATACAAAAATCAAGTTTTCCCTTGGGTTTACATTTTCCATATTTTAATCTTACTAAATTCCACCATGTTTTAACAAAAGGAATGAAGTTTTAAAAGACCATTTAGTTGATTATGCATGGGATTTTGTCACACCTCTCTTTCTTCAACAATTGGTCAAACTGTTGACTGTTTCCATCTGATGTTGGTCATAATTCCTCAGAATAAAATAAACCTGGGATTAAGCTCCAGCAGTCACATAGAACTCCCCTCTGGTCAAGGAAAGTAATTATTTCAATCAATATAAAGTACACGATATACCTACAATGTGTGGAACACCATACTAAATGTTGAGGATGATAAAAGTATAAGACATGCTCTTGGTCTTCAGTGAACTCAAAATCTAGTGGAAGATGAGGACAAGCCTCTTTTTTCCTTAGATAATGGAAATCTTGTTTTTAAAAAAAAACCCTCAAACATTTTTTTTATCCCTTTGTATGCTTACTTTATATCTTGAAAGAAAAGAGAGATTAGAAATTCTCACTTATGTTTTACTTGCTAGTTCCCAAACTGGCTCAAAAACCATTTTGATGTCTCGAACTGTGTTACCCGGAGGTTGTCCCTGGCACTAGGGGCATAAAAATTAAAAAGATGCAATGTTAGTGATGAGACTAACGGGAAAGGAAGACACGAAAAAATAAATTACAATCTATGAGCAGAAAGAAGAGGTGGAGGGCATGGTACTGAGCAGGTTTGTTAAGTACCAGATACGAAGCAGGTGCCGTGGAAGCTCAAGTAAGCTTTCCAGGAGCTAGGGCTTGGGTGAACACGGAAAGATGAATTTGCAAGACAGAGAAGATGATGGGACAAGAATACACCACGGAGATGGGTCATTGCATTCCAGGAAGGCAGGGTGGGCAGGGATGGGGCAACGACAAAGACTTGCAAATGATCCTTCTATGTTGGAGAGACAAAGGGAAATTAAGTTCCCTCTGGCTGAAATCAATGCACATGGTGGTGGGAAGAGTGAGAGGTCAAGGTTGGACTGTGAAATTACTTGTATTGTCAAGGTAGAAAGTTACTTACTACAATCGTTCCTCACTTCTGCCAGAAAGTGACAAGCAATCTGGATAGCAGGAAAAAGTGGACTCTCACCTCAGTCCTTTTATGACAGCATCCAGTGAGCAACTGCCAAATTGTAAGCCAGCAAATGACGGCAAGAATTCAGGAAAAGTGACTAAAATACAAAATACTTCGAGTGCCAAAGGAGTGGTACAAGCAACAAAGGACCCAGGAATGCAGCGGAAGAGGAGCTCTTAAACAATGGTCAAGGAGGGGCCAACCCCCCAGGTCTTGCTTTTGCACATAAGAGGGTGTGATTCAAAGGGCCAAGGAAAGAATCAGAAATTATTTATAACCTCCTCTCCCACAACTTTTGACACATGTATCTGATCCATACATTTTTTTTTCTTGGACACATGTCTGAAGTTTTTTTTGCAGCAAGTACATCTTTACCAACCAAAACCCCATATCATTAATTTGCTGCATGATTCTGAGTAAACCTCTTAATCACCTGTTTCTGGTTCCAACATCTTTAAAGCACAAACCCCAAAGCTGATGTACAGATCAAGGACGCCCCAGACGGTGCTTCAAACAGCAGAAAACACCAGAAGGCTCTTTCTAAAATGCAAGTCTCTGGAAACAAGGCTTCCTCGCGATCCTCCCTATCCAAGACCAAAGGTTTTGGGCTTTCAAAGCTGTAGGGATTTCTCAATTGCAGATGAGGGATTGTGGATTTGGTTACAATTTGAATAATCCGAAGGTGTAGCTCACAGCCATCCTTTCCTTCAGAAGAAGAAACAGAACCATCCAGGGAAAACTTACTTGTCCAAATTCACAACTAACTGATGACAAAAATTAACCAGAATCCAGTTCTCCGTTTGTATCCTAGAATTCTTCTAAACAAGCCAGAGGCAGGGAAATGAGCTGATCTCACTCAGCAGCGCATGTTACTCCCTCTCCACGGCCCTCCAACCTGTGCGGCTCCACTATACCCAGCATCCACCTCCACGCAGAGAGCTACTGCTAAGGGTTAACTCCTACACAAATTATGAAATCCTTCAGAGATCAGAACATTACAACTAAAGCCACTTTAGAGAGAATTAGAATGGTTCATGTTTAGCTTCTGAGAGGACTCTAAGTTAATATGGTGTTTCCTTCAGGGATGGCATGTGACAAAATTGGATGCGGTTCATGGACAAAACTTTTTCATCATATTCAATAACCGCATATGTATTTTTAACATCACCTTCCATTTAATGCCATGTGATACTAGTTTTCCCACTCCCAGGACTGACATTAATTTCCTTTTAAAAAGAAACTAAGATTGAAAAAGCTGATTTAGAGGAACTGATTAAGAAAATAATGGTACAAGTGGTACTCGGGTATGAAAAATCATAAAGGTAGTACATGTATGAATGAATCTTGGGAAACACTGTTTGCAGAGAGGCATTTTTTTCCTGGTAAGAATAGGATTCGTAAAGGTATATCTACCATATGCTTTGCTTTGCTTGACATTCCTCACAGGAGGACTTCAAAAGTCAAAAATGACCAATAAACAAATAGAAGAGGCTGCTCAGAGTAGAGGTGATGACAGCCCAGGGGTTTCTGGTACCCCCTGACCCTGCCTCCCTGCCAGAGACTGCAGAGAATCAGCACCTCAGGCATTCCTGTAAGTCTACAGTGAACACGGGCTGGGAAGCCCTGCCTTACCCCAGGGAGCGGAGATGGAAAGACAGCTCTGTTCCCTGCTAAGTAACATACATGTGCGGCAGCTTTGACCTCATCCTTCACCCCAACTGCATTCATGGGCACATGGGACCATGCACATCATTCGAAGTCAAGACAACTGCATTCTCTGAAATCCTGTTAAAAGTAACTTCTGTTACTAGGATTCTCGGTAATGGAATAGCCAAAGTAAATAGTTTACAGACTATAGTTAGGCACTATTAAAAATATTTATTAATCATTTACTAATATTACAGTTGTCAGAGGGGAGGCCAAAGGGCCAAGGAGAGATGCAGAGCCCTGCTCTGATGAGCTGTGACCAGATGCCTGATACCTCACACTCCCAAACCTGAGAGAAGCTCCACACAAAGTCTGAGGCTCTGTCTGCGCCCCAGGGGCAGTCTTTATTCCCTGCCCTGGGTGAGACTGAGGTAACATGTTCTGTCTTACATGAGAGCTCCAGAGTTCGGTCCCTAACCCAGCCACATCAACATCACCTGGGGCCCTGTAAGAAAGGGAGGTTCTCAGTCCAACCCTACACGTATGAAATCAGAAATCCTGGGCGTGGGTTCAGCACTCTGTTTCTAGGTCATTCTGTTGCACACTCTCCAGTGTAAGAACTATGGATCCAAGCAAACCCCTGCTTTAAATTCATACAGAAATTTCACCCCAAAAGGGTGAGAAAATGGTTTTCCTTCCTACCAATTCCAAACTCAGTGTCAGTCTAAACACAAACAATAAATTCCAAAAGACACTACTGAGAAATTTTCAGCTGTGAAAATGGACTTAGCTCTCATTTCCTGTACAGACACAGCATGAAGTTTATTATTAGTAGCAAATAAATATAAAATTCCTATGAAAATATAAAATGCAACATATTTTTATACTCATGGTTCACTTGAGGATCATATTGCTCCAAGAGAACTATCTGGTCATCAATTTTTATAATGGACTCAGAAACTCAAAGGATGCATAATTATAATGACCGCCTATGATAAGATATTCATATATTTAAATGAGGTACATTTTATATGCAATAATTTCAAAAATATATATTCTTTTAATGACACTTCTTAAAGCTGGTAAGGAAGTGAAATAGGTTTATCACACCCTGGGGTGAACAGGATATTGTAAATTAGAACAACTCTTATGGAAAGGAACTTGGTAATATGTGTCAAGTCTTAAAAACTCCCTCCATAGTCTTTGACCTAATGGGTCTATTTTTTTTCAGATTAACAATAATTCCCCAAATGAAAAAGTTATATGAAAAGATGTCTAGTACTGGCCCCAGGTGGAGGAGACAGGATGTCCAACAATATGAAAATGGTTAAATTAATGAAATCTCATGTGACCATTTAAAATAAAAACAGACTTTTTAACAACATTAAAAAAACACAAATGAAAAAGGTGATACAATAAAAGCTATATATGACAAACCTACAGCCAGCATAGTACTCAACGGTGAAAAACTCAAAAGCTTCCCACTAAAATCTGGGACAAGACAAGGATGCCCACTATTACCACTCCTATTCAACATAGTCCTGGAAGTCCTAGCCACAGCAGTCAGGCAAGAGAAAGAAATAAAAGGGATCCAAATTGGAAAAGAAGAGGTAAAAGTGTCATTATATGCTGATGACATGTTACTATATATAGAAAACCCTAAAAGGTCCACACAAAAGCTACTAGAGCTGATTGAAGAATTCAGCAAGGTAGCAGGTTACAAAATTAACGTTCAAAAATCAGTTGCATTTCTTTACACTAACGATAAATCAACAGAAGAAGAAAGTAAAGAAACAATCCCCTTTAAAATAGCACCCAAAGTAATAAAATATCTGGGAATAAATCTAACCAAGGAGGTGAAAGAATTATACACAGAAAACTATAAACCATTGATGAAGGAAATTAAAGAAGACTTTAAAAAATGGAAAGATATTCCATGCTCTTGGATTGGAAGAATCAATATTGTTAAAATGGTCACACTGCCCAAGGCAATCTACAGATTTAATGCAATCCCTATCCAATTACCCAGGACATATTTCACAGAACTAGAACAAATCATAATAAAATTCATATGGAACCATCAAAGACCTAGAATTGCCAAAGCATTACTGCAGAGAAAGAAAGAGGCAGGAGGAATAACTCTCCCAGACTTTAGACAATACTATAGAGCTACAGTCATCAAGACAGCATGGTATTGGTACCAAAACAGACATATAGGCCAATGGAACAGAATAGAGAGCCCAGAAATGAACCCACAAACTTTTGGTCAACTCACCTTTGACAAAGGAGGCAAGAATATACATTGGAATAAAGACAGTCTCTTCAGCAAATGGTGTTGGGAAAACTGGACAGCAGCATGTAAAATAATGAAGCTAGAACACTCCCTTACACCATATACAAAAATCAACTCAAAATGGATTAAAGACTTAAACATAAGACAAGATACAATAACCTACTAGAGGAAAACATAGGCAAAACATTATCTGACATACATTTAAAAAATTTTCTCCTAGAAGAAATAAAAGCAAGAATAAACAAATGGGACCTAATGAAACTTACAAGCTTCTGCACAGCAAAGGAAACCAGAAGTAAAACAAGAAGAAAACCTACGGAATGGGAGAAAATTTTTGCAGGTGAAACCGACAAAGGCTTGATCTCCAGAATATATAAGCAGCTTATACGACTCAATAAGAAAAAAATAAACAACCCAATCCAAAAATGGGCAGAAGACCTAAACAAGCAATTCTCCAAGGAAGACATACAAATGATCAAAAAGCACATGAAAAAATGCTCAATATCACTAATTATCAGAGAAATGCAAATCAAAACTACAATGAGGTATCACCTCACATCGGTCAGAATGGCCGTCATTCAAAAATCCACAAATGACAAATGCTGGAGAGGCTGTGGAGAAAGGGGAACCCTCCTACACTGCTGGTGGGAATGCAGTTTGGTGCAGCCACTATGGCAAACTGTGTGGAGATTCCTCAAAAGACTAGGAATAGACTTACCATATGACCCAGGAATCCCACTCCTGGGCTTGTATCCAGAAGGAAATCTACTTCAGGATGACACCTGCACCCCAATGTTCATAGCAGCACTATTTACAATAGCCAAAACATGGAAACAGCCTAAATGTCCATCAACAGGTGACTGGATAAAGAAGAGGTGGTATATTTATACAATGGAATACTACTCAGCCATAAAAACCGACAACATAATGCCATTTGCAGCAACATGGATGCTCCTGGAGAATGTCATTCTAAGTGAAGTAAGCCAGAAAGAGAAAGAAAAATACCATATGAGATCGCTCATATGTGGAATCTAAAAAACAAAAACAAAAACAAACAAACAAAAAAAATCAAAGCGTAAATACAGGACAGAAATAGACTCACAGACAGAGAATACAGACTTGTGGTTACCAGGGGGGTGGAGGGTGGGAAGGGATAGACTGGGATTTCAAAATTGTAGAATAGACTACACTGTATAGCACAGGGAAATATACACAAAATGTTATGATAACTCACAAAGAAAAAAATGTGACAATGAGTGTGTATATGTCCATGAATAACTGAAAAATTGTGCTGAACACTGGAATTTGACACAACATTGTAAAATGATTATAAATCAATAAAAAATGTTAAAAAAAGAAAAAGGTGACACAAAATTGTATCTATACTATGATTACAACTAAGTAAACAAATATGTACATAGTTGCATAGAGAAAGAGGGGAAAGAAAGATGAATGTTGGAAGGTAAAAGCAAATTTTTCTTGTTTTTCTCTCTACTCATTTTTTGGTTTGGGGGTAGTAATAACTATAATATTAATAAAATTAGTTTGCAAGCAGCTCTGAACACTTTCAAGTTTGAGTTTAAACTGATTTCTGTGTGTGTTGTGTGCACATGGCCATGTGAATATTCATGGGAGAAGGGGGACTAGAGAGAGAAGAGAAAGTATCAAATCAGTCACTGCCGAGGGACAGTAGCTGATTTAAAATGAGACATGACATCCCCTTAACCGCCCTCTAAAAATCACACCACACCACACCACAGAAACTCAGCCCACAAAGTGCTAGGAACTAGAGTACAACCTAAATCACGGTGTCAGGGAAATCAGATCAGAAAGCCCCCATCATAGTCTCTCTGCCTCTACCCTTCCCTATTTTTTTCAAAAATAACGTTAAACACAACATCAAGAAAACTACTATTTGCTGAGCTACATTTTCAACTGATGGCTTTAATTTCCAACAGACTCCTATTCATCACAGCTGATCTTCAGAAGCCATTTGAGTTTAAGCTTGTGACACAGGGAACAAATTTGCAACATGAGTTTTTACAAAGCCGAAATCCCAAGTTTCTGCCAAGTTTGGCTTTCATCACGCAGGCTAGCTTGGCGGGGCTCCAGCACACCCACAGCTGGACTGCTACCATCCTGGCCATGGAATATTAGCCTCCTCTTCATGTGGGGCAAGTTCCCCACCACACGGTTTATTATAACACCAATTCTTCCCTAAAGTGTTTTTAAGACTGACTAATTAGAATTTGATTTTAAGTCCTAAGGTACTCAAGAATTAGGGTGGGGGATGGGGAACTGAAATCACTGTGCAAAATTTCAGGCAAAGTTCAGAGCTTTATAAATCAGCAAAACAATCTCTCTGTTGCAAACAATTCTCAAGGCACTGGAATGGCACAAAATGCCAAGTCAGTAGCTCCTGACAATTGAGAAACAATTACCAAGAAATGTTCGTGACTCCATCCAAAAAAAAGTACTTCAAAAGAACTGTCAGGTTACAATGTATGTATGTTTATGCATAATCTGAAACATGGGCTTTGATACCCTTAGACAGTTTGTTAAAAGCAAACATACTGTGCTCTTAGGGGGAAAAGAAACCTACCACAAAAACTTATCAATTTTAATTTTTGCACACTAAAACTATGTTACATTACCCAGATTCCAGAGTACAGTGTACTTAAAGTTCAACAGTGTATTTGTGGCGGATTTGAAAGATGGAGGTGAGAGTTTACTATGTCGGGTAATGGGTTAAAAATGATACACACACGCCTCCCTAACTGCTGAGGTAAGACCATTTCTTACACTTACAAGAGGACCAGCACTGAGCCTCCCACTCAAGGTTTCCTGAATTTAAACTTCACTTACTCAGCACATACAGCCTGCTGCTTACAAAGGTGTGAATTCTGAGTGGACAACCTGAGTCTCTTCTCAGTAATCCAAACTTAAGTAAAAAAAAAAATCTACAGTAGCCGACTTCACCCTTAGATTCCCTTGAGCAGTCTCCTCGCACTAAACCTCCCTTGTGAGAAGCGCAAAGAAGGGTGGGAAGGAAGGCAGCATAAGGAAGATGGAGGAAGGAAGGATTTAAAAATGGACTGGTCAAAATAACGAAAAACAAACATACAAAGAGGGAATACATAGTCTCTTCCAGAAATTCCACAGTTAGAACAGACATCCCTCATGTGCCTTCGACCAGCCGTAAATCAGATAAAAATGCCGACAGCTTGGCAAGTGTAATTCACGGAGCACCATGGACTTAAAGGCAGCAGCATCAGCAGGACTGGGACAAGGGCAGTATTGCATCACATCAGATACTTACCATTGCTCACCATCCGCCTGGCCACTTCCCACAAGACAAGTCCAAAGGCCCAAATGTCAACTCTCTTATAAGAATCGAAACAATCCACCTGAATGGTCTCATCGAGAACTTCGGGGGCCATGTAGCGCTTGGTGCCCACACGAGGGTTGTTCCCCACGTCCAGCTGATTGGTGCTCTGGGAATGCATGACTGCCAGGCCTGAAGGGAAGAAGATGACAGTGTCAGACCACTCGCCGCCTTCCTCACGGAGGGTTGCCGAAGGATTTGTAACCAACCCCAGTCAAAAGCGCCGTCTTGTGGTGTCTATGGTCACTGCCACACTGCACCCAGAGTCATCTCTGGAGGCCACTGTGATGACTTGTGTGAGAGCAGAAATGACAGGCCAGGCACATTCTGAGGCTATCAGGTTAATACATGAACCTCGGAGACAGAAAGTTTTGGGGAGATAAACTAATGTACCAAACCAACGTGAGGCTGGTGTCCAAAATCCACGGGAAAGCAGGCTCACAAGTTAAATGGGAGCCTCAAAGTGGCCTAATGAGAAGCTAATTAAGCTCTCAAGCTCCACCACAGCTCCAGTGAGGCTGCAGGCACAAACTGCAGAGATGCTGAGGTAATTCCTCACCACAGAAGGGCCGGGTGTGCGGGGCACTGCTCCGTCCCTGATGGAGGACTGCTCATCAGTACAGTAACACCACTCACACCCGCTGGCTTTTCTCTACACCCTTGGGTCCAGAGAACCTTAAACTGGATCTCAATTCAAAGCACAACTCTCACATTAAATGGTTTTGAAGCACCTGCTTAACTCATGACTCATTTCAGGATTCCTCAGCCAATTAGAGAGACTTGGCATTCTTCACAGATCGGAGGGAACAGACAGGTACATGCATGGTTTGTTCAGGAATGGAATTACTTTTTGAGGCATATGCAGACCAACTGAAAACGATTCCTGTAACATGCAAAATAACGAAAATTGCCAACATGGGGCAAGAAGGCCATGTAAACCTTGGCAACACTACGGGGATCTAAGTTATCGATGGAGATGCTTCTCCTCCCACTCTATGGCTCTGAAAGTGTGGGATGATGACTATATAAAGCCAAGGAGATAACACATATGTCGTCTCAGCCTTAATAATTACCAAAGATATTGGCAACCACATTTGACTAAGTCAAACTGGTGCCTCTTTCCCTTTTATAAACCCCAAGAGTCTATGGCAATGATATTAAAAAACAATTGATAACTTTTAGATGCGATAAACTGTGATTATGCAAGAGATGTATTTTGAGGTATTTTAAGGGATGCATTTTGAAATATTTCTGAGTAAAGAGCTGCAAATTATTTTCAAACCAATTTGCAAATATATATACACACAGCCACATACAGATAAAGCAAAAACAGCAAAATTTTAATAACTATTGAATCTAGGTGTTATGGATATAAATGACCACTATACTATTTTTTAAACCTTTCTGTTTAGAATACTGGCATTTATGCTAAAATACTGGTAGTTTTGCAGTATTAATAATACATAATTTCTAACAAGTGGTCCTTAATTTCTGAGTATAAAGTAAAAAATTACAAATTATGGTCCTATAGGAGCTGTCTCCTGTACTACGAATCTACTCCCCTAAATAATGACCCCTTAACATAGATTTCTGTACGAAACCACATATCCAATTGGAACACTATAGGCCAAAACAAATGCAGTTAAAGAATTAATTAATTAGTTGGATTTGTACAAAACTCCTAAGTCCCATAAACCAAAACCAACAGCTGTCTCAATTTGTTCATCTTCCCTAGGCCTCTGGACTATAACAGCATAATCATCTCTGAATGATTGTTCGCCAAGCATTTATAATAATTTTGGAATCTTGTAAGAATTGTGTGAGGTGGGCATAACTGATTTTTAGTAACATGAATATACATAAACACACTACTATGAAAGTTTCAAACAGCACAGAAGTATCACACAGAGTGTCAAACCCTGACGTCCCCCGTGCTGAGCCCCCATCCTTGCCCTGAGTATAAGCAGGCCAAGCACTTAGGGCAGGTAAATAGATGAAAAGACCTGCACAAAAGTAAGAGCCAATAATTGGGAAACTCAAATCACTTTAGCTCCATAAGCCATGGCAGAGCCATAAAAGTCTTCTATACTACAACTCAAACTGCCCACAAAAACTTTAGGGCCACGCCTGTTCATACCAGGAAAACACTAAAATAATTCTTCAGTGTAAATGCAAAGACTTTAAAGGGCTTCAAAAGAAATAAATTTTCCTGCCTCCCTTGTGTTTAAAAACAAACAATAGATTTTATCAACTACATAAATTAGAGTTAATACTGCCTAAACTTTGATCAGTTTAACAGTAACTACAATTATACGAATATAAGAGAAAACCATTTTTTTATTCAACTAGAGTGAGGATCCTCAGTAGTCCACTGAAATGCATAACCAACATTACAACTCAGTTCTCATTAGCATAAATACTCAGCCAATATTCTAGGGGTCTAGAATGAATAGGTTTTATATAGAGTGCCACTAGAAATGAAAATAATCTTATTTATAATGCAATTAAAGCTACATTAAGCACTACCCTAACACTGTAAGAAGGAGCTATCCAAGCAGGGCAAATGGTAAAGTGGTTTGGGGACTTTTTCTTCTTTCTTGGTTGATCATTTTGCCTTGGTTACAGAAGAACAACTTAGAACCCAGTTTTTAAGACAAACTCATTCCATAGGTTATTTAATTGTGTACCTACTTTGTGTAGAGACTTGTAAAATCAGAATGCAACCCTACTGGCTGCCTCTGAGGGTGGGCTGGAGTAGGGACTGACTGAACAAGCATGAGGTGACTTATAGGAAAATGAGAAGGTCTGTATCTTGATATAGATTTGGATTTTACAGCATTTGTCAAAACTCTGAGAATGTATATTAAGACGTGCATTTTATACAAAGGTGTGTATGCTGAAGACTCTGGAGGGAAGGGCTCTTTTGTCTGCAGTTTACTTTGAAATGTATCAAAGATTAAGATGTATTGATAAATGGAGGATGGAGAGATATGCAGTAACAGTAAAATGTTCATGGGAACATCTAGGTGGTAGATATACAGATGTTCTGTGTGGAGTCCTTTCAATCTGCATGCTTGAAATTTTTCATAACAAAATGTTAGAAGGGGAAAAAGATGCAACCTGGCTAAACAATGGAATACAACAAAAGTAAAAACAGTAATTTAAATATATTTTTAAAAATTTACCCAAATCTGCTATGCAACACTGTCCATTCTTCTTAACCAGGATGTTTTTGCTTTTTAAGTCTCGGTGAGCGATGGCTGGTTTCCCTTGGGTCCCAAATATCTCTATGTGCAAATGTGCGAGGCCACTAGCTATGGACAGCACTATTCGCAGGCAGCTAACTGTATCCAGGGTAGTAAGCTGAAGATAGTCATACAACGACCCCATTTCATGATAATGCGTGATTAACCACAACTGTGTACTGGAGTGTCTTGATGTCATGTCAGAAGCAATGAAACCTAAAGAAAGCAAAAACAAAATTAAGAGACATGAGAATTCCATCTCATAGCTTTTAGTATACAGAAATAGTGACCATACAGTAGAGATCACCTAAAACAAAAAATAAACTCACCAACTACCATGAGAGGTTTACAGAGACATCAATAGAGAAAAATAATATATTTATTCCTTAAAAAGGCACTGCTAGTGAATGGGAAATTCTTATATTCATTGTAACTAATCCTTTAAATAATCCTTTAAAATATTTTACATTGCATTAAGATTCAGAAAGGAATAATATCTTTGTGCTTACTCATAATGATAGTGTCAAACCCTTTATCACATTGATATTCAAAGCACAGATCATTCAGCAACCACCCAGGAAGAACACTAAAACCCGGAATCTAACACTTGTGATCTAGCCTTGCTCTGCTTGTGATCTGCTGTGTAATATCAGGCAACTCATTTGGGCTCTTTGGATTGTCTCTGCTGTAAAATCAAGGGGTGGGTTTGTATTAAATATCTGACTGATTCATCAAATAAACAAAGGAACCCATCAAGTAAAACAAGCACCTGGGATGTTTTCTTGTCAGTCACACAGAAAAACCAAGATGATGGTGTTTGCTGGTTAGAAAAGAAGACAGATTTGAAAAGGAAAAATTGTGATATAATGTGAAAAATCCTGTAGTACATATCTGCACAGGGCAAGAGGAGCCCAGAGCAGGGAATCATAATAATTCAGACTAGATAGTACCACAAGCTACCATCAAGAAGTGACAGCTGAAGTGGTCCTGAAAAGAAGTGATATAATGAAAGATATAGATAAAGAGGAAGGCAGACATTTTTCTGGCCATTCTGAAGGGATTTTTCAGCACACTGAAAGAACTTGAAGTCGGAGGCACTTCCTAATCTATGAAATAAATTGTGATATGTGTGCCTGTCTTTTCTGCTACAGAGGCACTGTCCCAGCATGAGGGATATACTTTAGGGACACACAGACAGTGAAGTTTAGGACTTAGAAATATGAGAGGATTTGGGGGGAAAAAAAAAAGATGCATATGATATGAAGAATTAAATGACTTATGCAAGTGTAAAGGAAAAGGCAAATATGTAAAAATTCCTTACTTTTTATAAAGTACTTTATATAAAATTCGATTTATAATTTAATAATTTATATAATAACATGATTTATAATTTAATTTATCACTTTCACAAATATTTTCTCATGGGATTTTTCTCAATAGGTCAGTAAGATAAGTATCATTATATTCGTTTTCCAAATAATGAAGTTGCTGCTGGGAGGTGCCAAGGATCACACAGCTATTAAGTTGCTACCAACTCCAAGTTGGGTGCTAGCTGATCTGGTGCACCATACCTTGCCTAGGAAAGCTCTGGGGAGAAAGAAAGGTTCCCTATTTGATCATCATCATCATTGACAACAATGGAAACAGTCAATAATTAGTGAGAACTAGCAATGGGCCAGGCACAGTTCTAAACACCCCACAAGCCATCCTCCAACAACCACACAAAGGAGGCAGAGTACATCACGCACATTAAGGTCAGTGATGGTCCCCAGCAGCCTGCTCTGGAACCCATACTCTTACCTGCCATACTACCCCCCAAACAAGCTGATTTCAAATCACAGAAAGACAATTTGTCATCTGTATCCATGGGACATCTGTAAAGTGAAATGAATGACACTTCCGCACCTTGGTCCCCTATCTCTTTCTCCCTCTTCCTGAGCTGGTCCTCACAGCCAGCTTAGTCTCTCACTCTTCCCTGTTCTCCAGTCTGTCTTTGTCTCCCAGAGCTGATTCTCTTGGAGCCCTCAGCTGGCCATAATATCAGTCAAAATGCGCACTTAGACATTAGTTATTCTTGCTAAAGAAAATGTTTCTGCTTTATCATTTTAAACCAAATGATATTCATCTTTAATGACTTTCTCAAAAATAAATATCATAAACTATAAAAGCACCACTCAAAAGAAATTAAATTACTGCTGTATATTTGGGTAGCCTTTACTGATTTCTCTGCCCAAGAGAGAGCAGCATCTAACTGACTAAGTGATTAAATAAATGTTTATTCTCTCACCTTCCCTAAGTCCCCAGGTTCTTAGAGAAGGATTTTGTCTGTCCCATTAATTATGCTCTAGACCTTCAAGAAAAATGAGTTTTAAATAAGCAGGGTTAAAAAAAAAAAAAAACCTTTCTCTCTTGCATGAATTATATAGCTACATTTGCTTCAACATGCTAGAGCATTTTTATGGGACTTTCGCATTCTGAGTCAAAGAACTTTGCTCCTAGTGGAGACTGAACAGGTGCCTATAAGTTGGAACTCTGGCACAGCCACTGGATGTGTTCATAACATGGAGAGAAAGTGATCAGGGCAAAAACCTCTTATATTAACAGTCACAGTCATCCTCCCAGGCTCCTCAAGAACTACAATAAAACCCCAAAACCCCACATGAAATGGCTTCGTTGGTTTCTCGTTTATAAGATAC
Organism: Camelus dromedarius; assembly: GCF_036321535.1. Lineage (NCBI taxonomy): Eukaryota > Metazoa > Chordata > Mammalia > Artiodactyla > Camelidae > Camelus > Camelus dromedarius. The sequence goes on from NC_087439.1 coordinate 35,533,262, forward strand.
AGATAGCATCACCCTGTATCTCAAAGGGTTATTGTAAAGATAAATGTTATTACAGATAAAATGCTTCAGAGGATGCCTAACACACAGTAAGTTTTGAAGAAAACTGGTTATTATTATAGTTTAAAATAGCTCAGGGTTCAATTAAAACCACAACAATTTTGTAATTTAATATCTTTTTCAGGTAGTTTCCTTCACTTCCAACTGATCTCAAGAAAGTCTGACTGATTAAATGGTTAGGAGTACCTTTTAAGAGCATGGGCCAGTTCTGGAGAGGGAGGGTGGTGATGGCACAATGTGAATATACTTAACTGTCACTTATACGATTAAAATGGTAAACTTAATGGATACTGTACCATAATTAAAAAAAAAAAAAAGGAGTATTAGATGAGACTTTGGCATGAAAGTCTAATTAACTTAACCTCCCTGGTTTTTGTGAGGAAAAGCATGCTCAGAAACACACAACTTTGGTCCCTAAAGATGCTAGAGCAGAAACCAGCTTCTCAAACTCCCAGACACTGTCCCAGCCACTACAACACAGCCTCCCATTATTCATTTATTTGTTGGCTTTTACACCCGATATAGCAGAAGGATGAGATGAAATCCACTGGGAAAATATCATTCTGGGGGGATAAACAATGAGGACCCAAGAGTTTGTGTGTGTGTGTCTGTGTGTAGGTAATTTAACTATAATTCAGTGTGGGCTAGAGTAATTTAATTGTGTATTTTGCAGGGGCCAGAGTTAGCAATACTCAAGGGTGGAGGGAACTCATAATCTGATATTCAAAATAATATGCTCTTTTGACAGAAAAGAAAATGATCACAGAAAACCTTCAAGTCTCTACATCCAAAATACCGTTAAAGCAGTGAAAGAAGTTTAATCAAAAAGGATAGTGCATTTCTACAAGCTTTCTCTGCTAAAAGGACTGACTACACAGTAAGATTAATCCATATAGCTATAATTATGATGAGGGTAGAAAAGAGCTCATGAATCCAGAATTTCCATGGGTCATTAGGTAATAAGAAGTGGGCAATGTTTTGCCCTCTGTGATCACACTAAGGGAACCTAACTTCTCTTACAGGGATCCTATTGCAAAGGTAACTTTCAAATTTTCCTTGTGATCAAATCCAATTTAATAAATACTTACTGGGCACCTACCATATGCAGGGAACTGTCCTCAGTACTGGGTGTAAAAGCCAAAACAATGGAAATAATTCGTGTCCTTGGTGTACAATGGAGTGGCATCACAGGTCATTTAACTCAAGAGCATGGATAAAGTGACTATTTGCAGAGCACAGCACTATGTAGAGCGTTTTGCTCAATGAGCCTGTGAGCCCCAGGGGAATGAGTGGGGCTGCCTGAACACACCCTTTCTTCAGTGAGTCTCCGAGCCCATGTTCTTCTCAGCGTACGTGCACCTGCCCACTAAGAGTAATTCTGCTGTTCAAAGGTAAGTACTTCTTATACATCACGGCTTCTAACACAACCAGGGCTTTAGCTGTTACTCAGTCTCAGTCTGCTCCAGTGTCAGAGAGAAAAACTGGGGCATTTAAAGATAATTTTGACTGTAGATGAATTTTCACCTCACACTCTTGACTCTAGAATCTAAGAAGCTATTCCACGAGCTAACTACCATGTGGTTAAGAATCAGACCATCTGGTGTGATTCTCAGCTCCATTATTTAACTTGCTGGGTGATGTTAACCTTTCTGTACCTCAAAACCTCATCAGTAACAACTAAGAAAACACGTGTACCTAACTTCTTACAGTCATGGTGAAGATTAAATGGGAAAAGGCAATAAAACACTTAAAGCAGTGCCCACTGCATAGTAACTGGTCATTACTGTTGTTATATACATATCTAACTGCATCATCAAACTGATGTATATAACATCACACTGTTAGATACATCATACTGTTACATACATACATCATATGATGTACTTAACATCCTACTGTCGTTACATTCACATCTAACTGCAATATAGGGCAGTCTATGACAGCAGATGTGCAAAGTGCAGGAGTACAGAAAAGCACAATCAAATCCCATGGGAGAGTCTGGAAGGGAACTGAGAAGTTGTGATGGAGGAAGGGGCGGTTGGAAAGGGGACGGCGGTTGGAGAGGGGACAGGGTTAATGAGTGATCAGGAGTAACATGAACAAAGGCACAGACATGTGAACGTTGATGGCGATCCCAAGGAATGGCAAGTACTGGAAGTGGCTGCACGTGGACATATTCATAGAGGAAGCTTCAGAGTGAGCCTCTCTGAGACCCCAAAATAGGGAATCTGGAATGCCAGGCTTGGAAGTCACAAATGTTGCAAGCAACGTGGAAGTCACCAAAGATATTCTGAGCCAAAGTGTCTCAGCTCCCCAGTGGAAGATAAGTCACTGCAGCAAGATGGACTGGAAAGGGAAGACCAACAACAGCAATACTAGAGAGGAGGATTAGGTGATGGCAAGGGCCCAGGGGGTAAGGGAAGGAGAGAGAATGACAGCAGGAACTGAGAATTCTGACACGGAACATACCACCAAACTGTTAAAGCAAAGCTTTGGACAACTGTCAAACCATTATTTGCAGACAACCTGACTCAGGTTTAATACTAAATTGGCAGTACTGGAAGAGAAATAAATTCTGGCAATGGCCTTTCTACAAGCCAAACCTAATCCAATAGCTACACAGTGGCCAACATTATCCTACAAAGAGTCAAATTCTGTGGAAACTCTGTATCCACTATTAGAGAAGCATTCCAGGCAGCCTTCATCATACATGTATTAGTGTAAACACATTTAGAGAAGCTTTTCAAAAACAGAGAAGTCACACGGGCTAAAGGAATTTTCTAACCCTTTCTACTTCAGTATTTCAATGGGCTCGTCACACACTTCACAAATGTTTCCAAGCTTTAGTTTCCAAATTAAAATGTATGCTAAATCCCTCTCTAAATCTGGGCTTTAAAAACGATGCCTTGTTTGAAGGAATGTGCATTTAATTACGACGTCCCTGGGAGCTATGAATCTCTATGAATCTCTAGGAAATCGTCCAAAGATCTTTCTTCGTTTGATTCAAGTAATAAATATTCAAAAAGGGTGGGGTAGGCAGAACTATGGAGGAAGCCTTGAAGTGAACAATATGGGGCAAATTTTTGTTATTTAAATAACAACCTGCAGAGTAAGAACTCAGCAATAACAATTTCCTTTTCATCATCCAGAAAATCTTCAAACTTAGCTTCTCTGCAGATTTAAACAAGAAATTTGTGTTAAGAGATAATTAGACAGTGTATAAATGCTGATAATCCCCTATGCCACTTTTTAAGAGAGATCTGCAAATTCATGTACACCAAGTCAGAGAGGGCAAAGGAAGGCAATTATTTCTTTCTAGATAAAAATTAATGAGAGAATTACTTCTGTACTCACCTAAAATATTTTCATGCCTCAGCATCACAGTGTTGTACAATTCTGTTTCCCTGAACCACGACTTCTCATCCCGGGAGGAGAAGATCTTCACAGCGACATTCTCCCCTTGCCAGCTGCCCCTCCACACCTCACCATACCTGCCTTTCCCTGTGGAAAGCAACACGGGGGGACATTGGACAGGAGGACAGGACAGGCAGCCAATAAACTTTGTGCCTGCAACTCTTAACTCCTCCCACGGAAAAACACAATTTGGGGAAATAAATACCATAACCTTTTGCCTGTAAAGACATCCAAAAATAAGGTGAAACATGTCCCTCCCACCCACCCCACTGTGCTATCAAATTAAATCCTCTCAGAATGTGCATTTGTACAATCAGCTGCTAATTACAAGGTTACATTTACATTCCTCTATTAAAATGTAAGAAATGCATATGGTTTGCAAAAGCATGTGGAAGTAAAATTTAGAAAATGGTAGATTATTAGATTTTAATGTTGATGAAAGCCAAAAAGTGTATGTGGCTAAACTGAATAGCTTCCTTGATTCCTTCCCTTCATAAAAGATCAACATAGGCATTTTCTAAGAGTCCAAATTTGTGAATTTACATATGCATTTGTATTTTTCACAAAGGAGACTATTAAGTTTGAGATGTGTCTTTTGAGGGATTAAAGATAACACACACACACACACACACACACACACACACACACACACACACACACACACACACAATGCTGTGTAGGAGATTGACAGGCAGCCACTGCCATCCATAAAGGGTTTCTTGGTGGGGGATATATTTCAAGAGAGAATTAGCAAAGTCTTAAACACATAATGCCAGGACAGGACAGTCCTGATTTCTGACATTGATCATAGGGGTTCGCTTGTGAGACAGCCCCCATGACGCCAAAAGGCAGTGACTTCGAAAAGGCCACGTGGAGAAGACATTTTCAAAACCACAGTGAGTAGTCATGATCTGATCCACTGCGTGCATGTCCCTTCCTGCAACCGCAGCACAACTGTCAGGTTGTCAACTCCACGCCCCCGCTTCTATTCTCCTTAATTACAGGTAGGGGTGATCAGGGAAGATGGGAGGAGGAGGTAATTACCACGAGACTACAGGGATCAACCCAGGGTATAATTGAGGGGAAAGACAGATTCGGCACCTAGAAAATGATGCAGCAGGAGATGTAACTGGCAGGGCAACGGGGCTTTCTACCAAGGCAAGTGGCTGCTGGGAATCATGGCTTGTGATAAGCACCGCCCGCACGTACAGGAATACAGAGCTTTGCTGAAAAACTAAGGCACTGAAAACCCAAACATGGAGAGAAAAGCATGTCTGTCCAGGCGATTATGTCCTAAAATATAATCAAAACCGCCCAATCTAGATTCCCTTATGATAAGCAAGGTCCCTATTAAATACTAATGACTAATCCAAAGAGGTCTTAAATGTAGCCAGTAGGTGGTCTTTGTTGGCCACTGTCAGGTCACAAAAATAGTATTTAGTGCAGGATTAATTTTAATAAAGCCCTAGCAATTGCCCAGCATTTGTAGTTTAAGATGAAGGCTACTGCTAAGATCTACAAAATCAGCTCCTAGAAAATGGTACACTAATCTCTTTCTGCCTTTGGTTCCGTTCTGTATCTTTATTTGCCCTTTGTCCTCATATTCTCATTAGGAAAGAAGGGAAAATATCCCAGAGCATTGTGGACATTACTATAAAGTTGCCTTAAATCCTTTTTTTTTTTTTCAAGAAAAAAAAGATAGACGTCAGTGCAAGCAGAATTGAACCAGAAACCTACTTCAATGGTTTTCAAACACTTTCAAGTTGTCAAATGCTTTTTACAAATGCAATCTAATGCAGAAGTCCCTAAAAACAGAAGCAGAGCTGCCCCAAAGTCCAGGCCATGAAAACCCAAAAGGGGATTCCTAAGGTACCTGAAATTTGAGGGTTCACTGATCACCATCTGTACCGACTGATCGAGTCCAACTTCCCATGTATCTGAACCAAAAATGGTAACATATTATCCAAGTAATTCATTACATATATTTTTATACAAGGCTGTACCACATGAGCACTAACTAGAAGCTACTGAAAAGGCAGTGTTTTTATTAAAGTCTTCAGCACTAAACCAACAAAATGCTCTGACTGAACTTACACTCTTTCAAAAAATGCTGAAGAATATCTATACAACAGGAAATAGTATGCATTTTTTTTTAGTACATATTTTTAAAGGTGCAGTGTTATTTTGCCCTTTGGACTCTGGAGTCCATCTCTGAGGACTGACCTTGAGGGCTGCTGCTCTGTGAAGGGTGAGAGGCCCTGGGACAGGAGGGGAGGGAGTCATGTCCCCCTTCACCGCCTTCTACCTACCCAGGTACCCTTGTTCATCAAAAACAAAAACGAAAAACAAAAAAAAACCAGGATGTCATCTGGCACAAGAGGACAACCCTAGCTGTAAACAGTGGCACACTGGGGGCTCTCCATTCTCACTTTTCTACTCCCAGTCCACCGTGGAGAAGCAGCAGGAAGCAGGGGTTCAGAAATAGCCACAGTAGCTACAGATCCAGAGAAAAGGCGACAGGCCCCTGCTGGCCGCCTGTGTGCCTGAAGGTGGCAGTCGCTGCTTTGACTACCTCTGCCCACCCTCTTCCACTCCTGCATTTGAGGGTGTCCTGGTTTCCAGGAAAACAAGAAGAAAAGTTGGAGGATAGCAGACAAGTGGTAAAGACAGCTTATGATGGCCAGCCACCTCCCCAGCAGGAGCTGCAAAGCCAGCCCAGAGAAACCAGGAGAAGTAGGAGGAGAGCGTGGAGATGTTTCTAGTCCATCATTGCTACTGTGGCCAACCCCGAACGCCATCTAAGGGGATGTGAATGAAAACTATCATGTGACTTGCAAATGACCACCTCACAATACTACAACTAATACAACTCAGGACTTACGGGGAAAAAAAGCATTTTGCACCATCTTCCTAGAGGGCAATCCGACAGTAAATAAGACAAGCCATAAAAAAATCGCAAATTTTGACCCAGGAACCCCAATTCCTGGGAATGTATTCTGTGCACTCAAAGAAGCAATGGGCGCAAAAACTTTTTCAAGCAGTATTATTAAAGTTATCATTCAACAGACAATTACACAATCTTTCAAATTTCTGTGATGTGTACAAATACATGGAAATGTATGTGAGCTTAAAACTGAAAAAAAGGAGCACAGATTATTATATACACACTATGATTACATCTCTACACAAATAGGTTCCAATATGGGAAAAAATGTGAGGCCATAGAGAAATGTACATAGCTCTTGCTTAAATAAAGCAGTTATAGATGTAGCTTTGCTACATTTCTTTCTTTTTTGGTTAAGGCAGGGGAAGAGTGAGAGAATTGCAATCACCAAGTTAATTGTCCAAAAGCCGACTTACCTCAGCTCCTCCAATGCCAATGTCAGGAGCAGCCATGTTAATTTATTTTTAAGCAATCCCATCATCCTGAAGGGTCTAATTTAAACTAAAAGGTTTTGACGAGGCATTCTCTGTCCTAACTAGTGGCAGACTACTTTGACAAGAGCTTCACCAAGTTCTAGTGCTCCAACACAAGTCACAGAGATTAGAGGCATAGCCACACCACACAGCTACCTCACATTTGACCTTTAACAAGCAACAGGCAACAAGAAGCAGATTTTCCAAGGTCCATTCTGTTCCTAGAACCACAGCTATCACCGCACATAACCCGCAAAGGAAAGGGAAAACAATTACCGACACACTCCAGCAGTGTGATCTGACGAGCCACTGTTCTTTGTACCAGAAAAGGAAGACCAGAGCCGCTTCCCGATGTACACGAGTGATCCAATAAATCCTGTGGTTCAAAACAAGGAGAAAGAGAAGCTATTGAGGAACAGCTCCCAGGTTAGAGAATGAGCATGCACGTGGGTGTAACTTGCACAGGGGCAGCAATCCTGGACTGTTCGTGTGCGTGGAAAGCCCCACCGGAGGAAGGCCTGCTTTTATTTCAGAAGCTAGCATTCTCCCTAATATATGATAGGTTTTTTAGAGGGATAAGTAGTTCTTTCTTGTATCTAGAGTTTTAGAATAAAATACACAAAAAAGAAGCTGAGTGGACAAAGTCAAAGATGAAACTGGAAAGTCCAAGATGCAGGCAGAGCTGAGCTCAAGGGGAAGCAGTAGACAGAAAAGCGAGTGGAGCAAAAAGAGGAGAAAGGGCACGCAAATCCAAGAGCTGGGCAAAGCTGACTGTGTTCTGCTCTGCTCATAGGTATCTACCGAAGGATCCACTTTAGTTGACATGCCGACTAAGGGACTCTAATAAGGAACAAACAAACTGGGAATAACGAACAAGCAACTCTAATGCTGTTTGTCTTGGAAAGACTCCAGTGGCCATGTGAGGTCCTTTAAACTGGTACACTCAAGAGGAGAGGGTACATGGATGGAGGTTACCTTGTAGGTAGGTGAGGAACAAAAGAATCACAAAATTAACTCCTCTATGTCATTTCTTGATGTCAATTTCCCACAAAGCAGGGAGAGAAAAAGTCTTTCATTAAAACATAAAACCATACCCCAAATCTACTTCTAAAAATGAACACAGTACAAAAAAGATTCCCAATTAGTTCATTCATAAATTTTCCCTTCTTACTCTCAGTGCAAGCCAAGAAGCAGAAGCCTTCTCAATCAGGAATGGATTCTCTATAATAAGCAATATTGTGCCCATGGTGATTGTGGTAAGGGTGCAGTGACGTTGAGCTAACGCTCCCCCCCAAAGCTTGTCCTTTCCCAAACATTTTAGCTGGCCTGTTAAAGTAATACATTCTTTGTTTGAATTTCATCATCTTTTACTTACTCTGAGCATCACTGTGAAGTACTGTTGATCAGCAAAATTACCAAAATCTGAACATCCAAAGGAAGAAATTTAGAATCCTTAAAAGCCACAAAATGGATAATCAACAAGAAACTGAATGTAGATGAAGCAGAGTTTCATATCTCCTTAACCCTCTCTTTGGCTGTTCTTTTTTTCTCTTTATTCATTCAATTTTTTTGAGAGAATAATTCTGAAAATTAAACTAATGTGTTGTTTCGTTTCATCATAATGTATAATCCTGGTTCTAAACCTAGTTCACAGACTTCAGGGAGGGGGTGGTATCAATCAAAGACTAACTAACAAACATCTACTTCAACTCTTGGATCCCAAGGCTTCTTTTTCAATGTAGGGGAGCTGTTTAGTAAGGTATGCATTGCTGTATCACATAAATGAGCATCTCACTTAAATAAGCTAGTATGTAGACCGATAATGACAACTTGTTTTAAACAGTGTTCCTTACGGTGTCATTGTATCATGATAGTCATCTAACATGGTTGGGTTGAGACTATTTTAACATATACTTCTGTTCCGCTTTCAAAATTATAGAAGCCACTGAAACAGTAATTTACACTGGAAATCCCAATCATTGCCCAACGTGATCAGTTACATTAGTAGCTCTGAGGAGCTAAGTTCTGACTGTCTCAGAATCTTGCTTTGCTAAAAGCTTTGTCGGGATGCAGAGCCTTGTATCTTCCTTGCTACTAAGTCAATGAACTCATTTAATTTGCCTTAAAACTTGAAAGAAAATTCCAAGTACCTTTCTAATGAAAACCTGTATTTCTACACTTTTTAAATGAAACATCCTTATTTCTTCTTTTCCCAGTTTCGCTGTACTACCACGATTTAAATAGGTAAGTTAAAGGAGCCAAACAAGATTGCCTCCCCCTTTTTTCATACAAAAAAGTACGTCTGACTGTGGTCCAGTGATGGGGAAGGCAGTAGGATGGGATATTTCTCAGCCTGGATCAGCCATCATCAGATGTTTTAACAACTCGCCAAGGGTTGTAGTCCAGCTGTACCAACTGAGCTAGGAAGACTGGTGAGGTCAAGTCTTCTCCAGCAAAAAAAGCAGTCGCAGGGCAGGCTTAACTGCAGGACTCCCAGACACTTTTAAGTTTGTCGTCGAGGAGAACAAGACTTAATACAAGATGATCTTAGGTGATACATGGTCATGGCATTAAATAACACTGAATAACATAAAAGCTACCACCTTGATCACCTTTCTTTCTTTCTTTTTCTTTAATGGAGGTACTGGGATTGAACCCAGGACCTCGTGCATGCTTAGTACTGATCTACACCCCTCTCCCCTTGACCATCTTTCAGTTCATCAGGTTATGACAAGAAGAGTCTCAACTGGGTAACAGCATGTCTTTAACATCTCACTAACAGTCACAAAGCTTTGCCTTTTTCAGAGGAGCACCGGCTCAGCACAGTATCCCTGTAGAATGTTATTGCTTTTCCCTTTGGCACTTGATGGCACCCCATCCACAGAACGTGATTCCCTTTCCTCACTTAAAGTTTAAAGTTGTTTTAAAAAGTGAAAAAAGAAAGACAGTCACTTTTTAATGTCATTTCATCATTTAAAAATGTGCAAAAGAGTAACTCTAAAACAAATAAAAACAATGGTTTCTAGCCCTGTGCTGTCTGCTAGGGTAGCTACTAGACACATGTTGACACCCAGTCAGAGAAAGGTGGCTGATCTGAACCGATACGTGCTGTATATGTAAAAAACACAGCAGATTTTGAAAACTCAGTTCCCAAAAAAAAGGGGGGGGGTGCAAAAATATCTCATTAATAATTATTTATGATTATATGTTGAAATGATAATAATTATATACAGTAGGTTAAATATAGTCTTAAAATTAGTATCACCTGTGGTTTTCTTTTTTAACTTTTTTAAAAATGGCTACTAGCAAAATTTAAATTACATGTGCCGCACATTTCTATTGGACTGCCCTGGTCTAACCAAATGACTGCACTCCACAAGGGGGCAGCACAGGAACATGAAAAATTTGATAGCCACTTTTTTGGATGTCGGGTTTTAAAGTCTTAAATTATAGTGTTGAAATAATCTAGAAGGGATTTTTAATATTAAGCAAAAGATGCTGTTTTTGAAAGCACTTTTATTGCTAAAAATAGTGTTACTAAGTAGCATAAACTCCAAGCCCCCCCCCAAATTATAGGCAACCACTGTCTGTCCCTCTTCCTTTACTCTCAAAAGAAAAATAACTACCAAGAGTCAGCAAAAATAAATCCACTCCCTCATTTAATGTAAATGTCTAAGATAAATGTTCTCACATAGAGGAGACTAAACTTACACAGAGTATCAGCATATGCTTGCTTAGGACATAATTGACCAACGGCATGTATACACACTGTCTAGTCACCAGTTACTGGTTAGCATTCATGCTTGAAATAAGAAAGCATCTTCAGCCATCTTTGTTATGTTTGGGGTCCCCTGGGGCCACAAACTCACTGCTAAAGTGCTGTCTCCAACATTGGTGGTGATGAGCCCTTCGATGGTGCCGTACTCCACATCTCTGGGATTGAGGCGTTCTTGGTTGCGCCTTTTAAATTTTCGGAAAGCAACTCCCAGTAGGCAGGCTAGAAGGCAAACTGCAAACACTACAGACAGGATAATGAGGCCAACCTCCAAGTGGAAATTCTGTGTTCCAGGAAAGGATTTCCCTGGAGATGGGAGAGGAAAGGGTAATTGGCTGTAAGGATCATTGTTGACTTAGTATTTAGCATAACTGATACCTAACGAGTAGCTCCTGCTCCTGACCACACTGTCTTACAAGCCGCATAGTGTTAAAACTAAAACACTTCCTAACACCTGGCCAACAGCCCAGTCATTTAGTCCTTATTCATTTAGACACAACTGGAGTTTGAAAAAATTCCACTGAGAACCAACTGTATTAATGCATCTATGTGAAAAGTATTTTTAAAATATAAGGTACTATACAAATCTCTGATACTGTCCTTATTAACGTAGATTGGATCTGTAAGGATATTTTATCATCAAGCCCTGACAGACGGACATTACACTGAGATATTCCTATGAGAAAGTGTTACCTGAGTTAAGACCAAATTACCCAATCTGTGGTCTCGCTCTTCAGTGTACCTTGGACATACATTGCTGAATTCTCGTTGCTCTTTTTACATCATGATTTTTGCCAAGGAATCTATTCATTCATCTGATCTATAACTCACTTACTCAACATTCATTCATTCGCTCAAAACAGTCATTCACTTACTCATTCATTTGCTGAATCGCTCATTCACTCCCTGGCTCAGACATTGTTCATTACCTTTCAAACATGCATGCGTGCACCCAACACTCCCAGGTCACTCAAGCAAATATTCAGAAAGACTTTCATCTTGCCTAGTGAGTTAAATCAAAATTTCTTAGTTAGATGGTAAGGGCCAAGATTAAAAGATCCCAAAGCCATAATCACCTATGAATCTCAGGTCCCTTCGTGACATTATGTCACCAAGCCCTGTTTGCCCCAAAGTATGCTTTACTCGTTTCCACATCCCTGGCCCCTTCAGCCATCCAATCGCAATCCTAACTTCCTTTTGATATTTCTTTTAACTTTCCAAATCAAATTAATCAACAAGTTGGCACATAATACTCCATCATACATGTCATTTGTACGATAAAGTGTAAAACTAATTATATACAACATTAAATTATAAATATTGGCCCTCCCTAATTAAATTAGGAATTCTTTAAGTAAAGAAAATAAATTTTCTATTACAACTCTTATCTGGCAGAGTATTCTGCAGATTAGAAACTTCTCATACTGTAGATAAAATTTTTGTATAAATGCAGACATTTCTCTGTGGTGTCTCCACTCTGTTGATAACAATTTAACTCACAAAGTTTAAGAGTAAAGTTTATTCCATCTAGCACCCTTTTAGTTGTAACCATTTAAATACTTGAACTCTCTTTCAAAAATCTCCTTCATTATTCAACCCTATTTGCTTATCAGAATTTACCTTTCCCATATGCCTTAAGGTCCTCACCATAACTTCAAAAATTATATGATCTTGTATCAGCTTTTTTTCATTTTTCTGCCTCCTCCCTTACTGGCTGACATTTCTGGCCGTGGATATTCTTAGTAGCCTCTCCTACAGTTTATTTCTTCTTTTGTGAGTACAAAATTGACTATTTACGTCTATTAAAAATGTACCATATACTAAGAGAATAAATTCGGCTTCAACTGAGTCCACAAAGACAATTTTTTAATTAATTAATACTTGTAGGGACTTTGGCATCACAATTTAGTGCTCATTTTATGGGGAAACAGTTTCAGAGGAGGACTGAAATCCATTGTGATTATTATACAGAGAAGATTCCACAAAAACCACAAGGTTGATATGAAATCTCACCCAGCTTCAAGTTTCAGTGATAGATCACTGGGCATCAGATATGGGAGACTGTCTTTGTCTCCTTTCTCATAAAGAAGGGAAGGTATTCCACTCGGGCACTGAAGCCTTATGTTTCATTTTCCTCCCTACACACTCAACATAGATGACTATTTACCAAGCAAAATTGTTTCACGAATTATGACATCATAGCTCCTTAACAGAAAAGGGTGCCAGGAACTGTTCACCTCTCATGACAACCAAGAGAGATCTGGGCAGCCAAACGGTCCCCAAGGTAGACATCACCTTGCTCACTTTCCCCCAAACATCCATCCTCCTTGTAGATTCCAAAAGGCCATGCCTTTCTCTTCCTCCCTACAGCTACCCACCTTGCCACCCACTGTTCAAAGAGTAGGAGGAAAGCCTTGTGGCTACTTACATCTTTAACCCACACAGAGTCAGGAAAATACTAACAAAAACCCTTGATCTAGAAATAGAAAAGCCCATGGGAACCTTTAGTGGGCAGCTGGGCCGTGATGTTCCTGTTACACCAGTCCCCTTGGCAGCACTCCACAGCTTGGCCAGGTGACGGCGGGGTCTTACAGGTCATCTTCCCTTGCTCATAGACCTGGAAGCAGCCTTTCTGGTAGACGTGGAAGCCATCGTTTATGCTCAGCGAGGAAAAGCACTGCTGGCCTTCACAGTGGTCCTCATTCCCACAGGAGAGGCCTTCACACACACACATGTAAAGTTTGGGGTTTACCTTGGGCTTCTCATCTGCAAAGGAGAGAGAGGAAGGAACACAAACAAACAAAAATCACTGCATGGGTTTTGCCCCCATTGGGGGAATGATAGTTTCGCCAAGACCATTACAGCAAACACACTAACCAAACAGCAAGTCAGGTGAAGCAACCCCACTGACCGTGATGTCCATATTCTGTTATTTTGTATCCCTCACCTGACCAACCACCAAATAATAACCACCTCTCAAGATACAAACGTGTTCATGTAAGTTGGGTGTTCTTTCAGGACCTACTCGGCCAAAGAATGGTTGGTTATCATCTGTCCACAGGCTTCTGAAAATGAATTTCTTCCACTGTGGTTCACGTTATCATTGGTCTCATGGGTTCTCCTATCCCAATACTTGAATCAAAATAAAATGTGTTACCGGAACATAACACTCATTACCTTAATTTTTTTTTTTAAAGGCTCCTATAGATGGTTATCTGTTAATACCAGCTCTTGCTAGCTCCAGGTAAATCTCCACCAACTAGCAACACGAGGACTGCTGACGTTCCTGCCATCAGCTGTCTGCGTCAGAAATATACCAGCATAGTGACAGTGTACGAGGATGCACAGTCTCTGACTACAAATCCATATTATCAATATTTTCAGCTAGATGTCTAGATCATTTTTCAACAGCAGTAACACTGAAGTTTTTACATTGAATACAATGGGATCTCATTGCTGTTTACTTCAACTGGTAGGAAAAAAAAATTGGAACCAATTACTGAGGATGAGGGCACAGAAAGACAAAGGGAACAGAACGATGCCTGAACAATACGGTAACCAGAGGGCCCAACGAAGCAGCCCATACCAGATGGGTCCAAGGTGCAAGATGGATGGTCAGCGAAGCTCACCTAATCAGACCTCCTGTCTCTTTCCAAAACACTCACGTGCAGTTTCATCTTTCAAGTCACTCTCTTTCTTTTCCCCTCCCTTGTTAGGATAATTAGTTCAGACCTGCTGGTCCCAACAGCTTCCACTAGTGGGGAAGGGAAGTGAAAACGGAATGTAAACAGCCAAGTCCTGGAGGCCACAGATTTAGTCAGATGAGGCCACTCTCACCCAAGTTCATATATGGAAAGTCTGCTCTCATAGTTCCCTCCGAAGGTCTACAGCACAGACAGGCCGCCTCCTAATCCTGGAACCCCCTGCAGCAGGTCTGCAAAATACCTGCTTCTCTCTTAAAATAACAGGTCAGGTGGCCGTGCTTCCAAGAGGAGACCTTCAGGTAAGGTCTTTGGAAATGTCAAGCTCATTTACACGGATTTATGTGGGTGTGTGTAGAGGTGTGGGTTATCTCAAAAAGAGAAAAGCATTCTTAGGCTTTCTTCTTCCCTCTTCAAAGAAGTGAAAAATAGTTCACTGCCCACTGCAGTGTGGGTGCCTCGGCCCACAGAGTAAAGTGCATGCGGACACACAGACACAGGCCTTCTATTTATAATTGACTTGCTAGGTCTTTTGAAAACCACAAGGGGCTCATCCAAGAGCAAAGACTTGGCCTGAAAGCAGAAAATCTAAAATAGCCGCTGACAGTGTATGTATGTCACCAGTCTCACCCCCGAGAATCAAGAGCTCTCTCTCAGACATTTTTAATGAGCAAAAATTTTAATGAGCCAAGAGATAGTCTTTATTTTCCCTGCCTAGAGAAATCCAAGAGAAGTTCCACCACCAATTCTTTTCTATGAGGATGAGAAACATATACATCTGTTGACATAATCCGGCAAAAAGTTTACACTTGCCAAACGCAAGTGGAAAGATAATATTTCTAAGGAGTCTAGACATGCTTGCCACTGTCAAATGGCACAGAGCTGGACTGAGGGTTGCCAACTATGCTGCCCAACAGGTGAGGATTCTTCGGAGGGAAATAGATGAGGGGAAGGGGAGGGTTAATGGTGTCATATTGATTTGTTTGTGATCACAGCAGAGAATTTTTTGTAAAAAACAAACTTTAAAAACCGTGCGATAGTTCAATGTACACAAATTTGCAACACAAACACGTATTTTATAACCCTAAATAATTTTTAGAGGTCAGTAATATCCAAAAATACATACTTAACACATTAAGGAGGTTGTATCTGTTGGTGCCAGGCTGGGGATGAGGGGTTAGAGTTGGGATGAAGGGGTAAAATGAAAACAATATAGGAGAGGAGCTGCTCATGGACTGATAATGAATTGAGGGGTATGCATCATTCAACTCGCTGCACCTAAGTCCACCAGGAACAATAAACAAGCAACTGCAGACTACAGAAGGCGCACTCATCACTGATCCTACGGAAATGGATGGTCCCGGGTACCAAAGAATTACTGACACTCCGTGATCCTAATAAAAAAATGTCAATTTTTAAAAATATAAAATAACAACAATAATAATTTCTCTGATACGCTCTCAGAGTAAACTGTGCTTTAAAGTTTCACCCCAAACTGAACTCTAGGTCCACAGATGCAAGATGCACACTGCCTTTCCAAGTTCCCCAGGGGGCGGTCTGACAGATGTTTAAACTATAACCTAAAGAATTTTGCCAGAATTGGGCAGCCTTCAGTAAATACCATCTTTAGTAAGATTCAACCCACTCTATCCAACTGTGCAATGCATACAGGCATAACAGACTATAGATCTTAATCAGATCTTACCCTGTCGGGTCATAAACTAAGTCCAGACCCAGGTTTTTCATTTCTTCCCTGTCCCAATCAGAAAAAAGAAAAAAACGGGAAGCAAGACAGTTCTTAATTATCTGTAATAATTAACTCAATCTCTGATACGGAGGGACCGTGAGCTCAGTTCAGCAGTTAGCAAAAGCAAAGTACAAAACCTTCACCAACTTTGCTTCCTATTTTGCTTCTCACCAATGTTCAATCTTCTTAATTTGTATATTCCCATATAACTAATTAGCAGAATCCTTGATGAATCGATTTTTTTTTACATAGAGTCAAATATAAATAAAGACCCTAAATTCACAAAATATAAGAATGACCACATGCACCCACACACACATATGCACATAAGCACACTTGTTAGTTAAATGCCACTTTGGCAATTTCATCCAACGGAGTGGATTAGTTGAAGAGATGCCAAAAGGATTTTCTGGGCTAGGATTACCAATTCAACAAAGAAGGTTAAAAGCAAGGTAGTAACATTTTCAGATCTTAATATTCACAATTCAAAGGAATACAGCAGGCCCCAAAATGCCTATGACTCACTGTTTTAGTCTTGTTAAAATTTAGGAATAACCATAACATGTGTGGGCCTGTGATATCTTATTTGGGATGGGCTTGTGGGGCAGGGAGGTGTGAGAACTATCACAAAACCTTTTTTAGGGCCACAGGCAAGGGTCCGTGCACCTCTAATCTCTCAGACCGTGGCATAAATACACTACACATCAGGGAACACTAAGGAAGGATAATCACCTTCTGCGGCCGATTTTCTACAGTCTGGCCAGGAAGCACCCTCTCTGACATGAAACATTTTACACTTGCCTGTGCAAAGAACTCGGAAGTGTCCTGGCAGAAGGCAGCAAGTCTACTCTTCCTAATTGACACTCATTTAAATAATTCAGTAATTGAAACGTCAAGCCAGAGGTATTCCCTCTCTGCGGAGCTCACCCACACTGTTTGTTCTAAAGGCACCTCCTGGCATTACTCAGTGTTATGGCTGGCACCGTGTGCCCTTTGTATCCCAAGAACCAGGCCTGTGTGAACACACTCGCAACCCGCGTCTGGCTGGGAGCGGCAACGAGTTTACAACACTCGACACCCCTGGGAGGATGCAGGGCTGGCTCGTCAATCAGAGGCACAGGCTCGGAATCCCAGGGGCTCACTGTGGCCAAATCTTTGAAAAGATTTTTCTGGTTCCGAGAGATACTCAGCTCACCATCTGGACACACCTCCTCTCAGAGCCTAATCCTCGACTGGCAGAGGAAGAGGCAGAGCAAAGAGCATCGCGGACGTTTTAAGACTGTCCCCAGTTCGGGATAATCTCATGCCTCGTAGTAAGAGTATCCACATTTATGTCTTAAGTGGGACTTGAGCAATCTGGGCACAGCACGAGGAACGGATCTCCCCGTTCTCCCGCCCACCTGCCCAGTCATGCACTCCAGAAGGCTTTAAGGCATTTAAACTGATTATCATTCTAAATGGTGCACCAAACCCCACGTTTCCCACTAAAGTCTTTGACACAAAAGACAAATGGGAAAATGCTCCAAGTAAACCAGCCTGTAGCTGATCCCAGGAGTCAGCAAAAGGAACAGGCTGAATTTCTTACAGGCTCACCTCAAAGGAGCCTAAACAACAATGCAGCTATTAGACTATTGTTATAAAGTCCAACAGCTCGGAACTTTATAGGCTAAAATAGGAACCCCAAACATCCCTGGACTCTTTCCAACAGTATAAACGATTCATTCATTTGAAATGACAGCTTATATTAGGCTCACTGACACGGGAGTCCTTCCATCATTCCTAATCCGAGAGTGTGGTGGGCACCTCTCCAGAATCTGAAAGCATTTGAGATCTCTGGCATTAAACAAAGGCTTATGGATGGATTTTGCAATGCCAGGTATCACAGCCAGCAAGCCTGCTCCTAAGACAGAAACACAAAGGTCCATCCGGAATGCCTAGTGAAGGGCATTTGATGGTCTGGCAAGAAGGCAGGCTATATGCTCAGGAAAAAAAGACGCCAAGTGCCTAAAGGCTCTCATTGTACAACGCCCACTTAGGGAACCCAAATCACATTTTTTTTTTCTGATCAGAGAAACTGATACTTGGTAAAGCTGTAAAAGCCAAGAAGGAAGTATGTTCCAGGAATTAAAGAGAGAGAATACAGACATCCGAACAAGATCACCAATACATTAGAACAATAACAACAAATAATTTTAGGGTTTCCACGGTCTTAAACTCATCTGTCCTCTAGTCCACATGTGTTCTTCCTCCAAGTGTTTGTTCCCTCACAGAGTAATGGCTCCCCTCTTCAGATGTACAAGCCTGATTCCATGAGCCTCAAAATGGAGACACTGTGGTTCCCATGATCTCTGCCTTCTCCTCCTCCTCCCCTCAGATCCCCTCCGTTCTGGGACTGCCTCTTCCTGCTTCAGGACCTCAGGCCCGCGAGGTATGGAATTCCCTCCACACGGAACACTTGGCTCCCTCCCTGCCAACACCCCCACCCACCCAGTCAGTGCCCATGCTCCCCACAGAGCTCACCTCACTTGCTGTTTCCTCAGAGAAGCCTTTGTTCACACACCCAAATGTAAAGCTGGAGCCACCCGTCTACACTCGCATACGTCTACACTTGCATATGTGAGTCTGCTGGCTGCTGAGCACCCCAGCCTCCCTCTAGACTACGCGCACCCTGAGGGAAGGGACCGGGCCTACGCGCTCACCGTTGCACACCCCACACCTGCCTCAGCGTTGGCAGGAGGGCAAGCCCGATGAACATTTGCTTCAGAATGAATTTTCTCTCCACAGAAAGGATTTAGAGGTGGGAAGAGACATGACGCTGGCTTTCAGAGCAGCCTGAGCCCATAAAGTCTTTAAATGTCAGCAGAGATCTTCAGGCACGGCTTAGTCACCGAGCCAGCATGTCTGTGCAAACCTCTTCTTTCCACAGGAGCTCGCCACGGCGTCACATCTGTTCACCTACTCGGGCTTGCAAGGGTGGAAAATTAGCACTTTCTGTGGTGTGCTAGGTTTTGTGTTTGCTTGTTTGCGTGCTAGAAGAAAGAGGCAAAACACAAGGGTTCCTACAACAAGGAGTTATTTAATACATTAACAGAACAGCAGGGCTTTTACCTCCTGCTCCTTCCGTGGATGACTGATTTGAGGACTTTTGGCTACTCTGATGCTACGGTGATCAGGACGATCAAAGCACTCTAGCCAGTGGAGGGAGGTCATGCAGGACTTGCCTGCTCAGCAGGGAAACAGATGCCCCTGGTCTCCGCTGCCACTTTCCTCCTATCAATGAAAATAATGGCGTTTTCAGCAGGGAGTGAGGAAGAGTGAATTACATCATTTTCCCCTTCTTGCTTTGCTGAAGGTGATAAGGATTCCTAACTCACCCTGCATTTGAACTGCTGAAGCTGAAAGGGGGGAAAAAAAAGAGCTCCATCTGTTTATTTTGTGTATGGGCTGACTCCTTGTCTCTGAAATAATCCATGTAAGTTAAGCCTATTGCAGCAGCCACATCTATTTCAAAGCCAAAAACCCAGTCTGTGTTTAAATGACTAATAAGTTAAAGAGCATTGTGGGGTGCTAACCCAAGACAATACTGGTCTGTCTTTTCCATGCTTTTTAAGATTCCCTGAATGTAGCACAGACTTAGCTTTAACATGTGTGCTGTGTCCATGAAGCCACTCCTTCAAGTGCGGGAAAATAAGGACTTCTTCATTTTGTCTTCAAACTTTTGCATCGTTGCTTTAGAGAAACAAATGATTACAAGGTCCAATGAAAAGTACCTACTAAGGAATTCTTTCAGCCGCCACAATACACCCCGACTTCACCCCACCCCCACACATTGACAATTCTTGAGTCTGAGTGAAGCTCCATTTATTGGAAGAGCGACGGGGTACCACAGACTGAAGGCAGGGGGTAAAAAGAGCTGGGGAATTACAAACATTTCACAGAAGTCATTTTTTGTTTTGATTCAGAAGACACAGTGATGCGGTACCACCTATAGAAAGTCTGAGGCTAGACGCTCTGTTCACAGGATGGGAAGACATGCTCCTGACTCATTTGGGTTGGCTCCCCCTTACCCCCAGGACATCTGGGGAGTGCACACTGTTCCAGTGAGGGTTTCCTACCAGGCTCTATACTGACAATTCTGATTTTACAGGAAACCTTAAGCGAGGGCTGTACGTGGAACTGGACAGCAGAGAAGGCGCCATGGGGCGCTTCAGCGCCCAGCTCCCACCTCTGTTTCCCTCCAGTGCCCTGCTTGACCTTCTTCTCTGGGAATCAGGGACAGAGCCTCCAAGGCTGCAGATCTTTGCTCTGCTTACCAGCAGCAAGCCGCCACCACACCCTCACATCCTTTCCGGAAGCTTTCAAACCACAGAGATAAACCCTTCAAAAGATGGGCAGGGCTCCAATTTGTTAACAGCAGTCGTAGAATGCCAGCCTCTAGGCATCGTGGCACCCAAAGCTAAAGGTGAAAAGATATAGAATTAGTGAAATTCAGCTCAATTCCTCCTCTCCAGCTCCCTACCATACCCAACCCCAGAGAAAAGCACAGAGGAAACAAGGTAATGTCTAGACCAGTTTCTTTCCAGCCCAAATGAAGCCAAAGAGATGAAGATATTCAAAGGTGAAATACTGGGGCAGAGCCCAAGCCTCTGATATTGCTACTTCCTTATCCTCCGATTTCCCATCATGTCCCAAGGCCCTGCCAGGTCCAGAACTCCATGAAAGGTTAGGGGAGAGAAGAATCCCATGTCTTCAATCCCATGAATATATGCTGTGTGCGTCTTTATTCCAGCCTTTATAACTTGATCTTCGCTTTGCCTATCTTCTTTACCCCATCAGTCTAGTTAATTTGGTCCACAAGAATTTATTAACTCCCAGATCCAGCACACTTAGGAAGACTGGCTCCTTCATCCTAGATGAAAGACCCACCAGTCACCACGAGACAGCTGAATGCGGGTCATTTTGAGTTTATTCTTTTTTTACCCCTGAGCCCACAGAAAGGCTCCAGGTGCCTATACTCCAGGTAGAAACAGAAAGAATTTCTTCAGAGTGCTACAAACCAGAACCGGCTTTTTAAACACCCGTCCCCTGCCCCCCAACCCCCGCCCCCACCGAGTCTCTGTGGCTGAGCCCACTATCCCCAGCTTCCACAATAATCTTGGACCTTGGCAGAAGACAGGCAGCTAAATCTGAGCTGTGTCACGAGGCCACTGGCTGGGGAGCAAGAATATCTAAACACAAACCAAGGCGAGAGCAATAGGCCAGGGTTTCTGCAGAGTCCCTTTTGGCTCCTGTGGCTACAGAGCCCTGACAGCCTAAAGATAACCCCAGGCTCTCAGAAGGGTCACTTTTAAATAGTAGTTTTAATACCACCAGTCATTTCAGAAGTATTTCCTTCCAGAGCCTGCTTCCATCCACGATGGCGTGCCAAGCCTGCCCAACGATGGCAAGCCCGCTGGAGAGACGAAAGCCCAGAAGGAAGTGGAACAGTCCCAAAGGGAAACAGACAACTCCTAACGTGCTGGGATTCTATTCCATGCCTACACTTGGACTGCTGGGAAAGAATAATTTAGCAAAGAGATACCTTGTAGAAGTGATCTACTGATAATCACTGGAGATTAAAGAGCAGGTAGAAAATTAAACAAAACAATTTATCTCAATGTCTCCTCTTTCTAAAACTGAAGCAGGATAAACTAGGATGGCTACCATCCAGGTTTTCTTTTTGGGGGGGGGCGGGGATATATATATATATATATATATATATATATATATATATTTTTTTTAATAATACTGGGGATCAAACTCAGGACCTCTCTACCACTAAGCTATACCCTCTGCCCCTAATCCAGGAGTTTTTTAGGAAAGCCTTTCCATCCATGAGAAAACTTGTACCTCTTAGTCTGTTTGCTGGACCACACTTTGGCTGAGCAAGGAGAACAGTGTGGAGCCTTCAGCACACACTGTACACACGCAGCCGATGCAGCTGCCAACCAACCACAAAAGTGCCCAGTGGAACCACTCAGAAGAGCCTGCTGCTTTTTTGTTTCCTTTTAAGCCGGGGCCAGAGTTCCCAAGATCTTCCTAAGAACCACTATAATCTGCTCAGCCCCTCACCTATCCACCAAGTGAGCCCTCACTGTCCTAAATGGCAGTCAGCCAGGGGCTGGTGTACAAGGGACAGGTGCTCAGTGGGCTATTTTCAGTCGCTATCAGCTCAAGCGCGAGCTGCACATGCTCAGTAGGCAGGCAAGTTCTGATTGCATTTCAAACTCTGGGCAGCCAAGAGACATCCACCTTTCACAGCTGCCAGGGCAACCAGCTGCCCAGTGCTCCTCCCAAGACGGGAGCAATGAAAACAGTGTAACCTGGCCGGCCACCACGCCAGCGAGCAAGCCGCACCTCTCATTTCACTGCCTGGGTTATTCTGAGCTGGGCTTATTGACACTCCATGGCAACATGGGAACAAAGGGCCAGCTAGAGGGATTTACACGTCTTGCAAAAGTTGCTAGAAAAGTCAGCAGCTCAGCCTTCAGTCTTCATAATAAAGTAGCAGTGGAATTACTGTTAGATCATCGTTGTTTGCTGCTGTTGTGATTATTTGTGAGCTACCTGGAACAAAGGTCTACTCCTGACCCTAAGGTTTTGTTTTTGTTTTGTTTTTGTTTTGTTGGCCACCACCAAGTTGCTATAGTTGGGATGCCTTTGAAAATGCAGCATGTGGGCCTGTCTGCCCCAACCCTGCAGGGGGAATAGTTTTTCCCATCCCTTCACCTCTTGTCTTGCCGGAGCCTATGATCCACCTCCACCACACAACCCTTTCAAAGCACACAAGTTACGTCTCATTAATACTTCAATAGCTCTCACTGCCCTCAGGATACAAGACAAACACCTTAGGCACATGGCCCTGCCGGGGTAGTAGGATCTCAACTCAACCAAAGTGCCTTCCGGAGGCTGCTCCGGCCATGCTGGTCCACCCGAGCGGTGTCCTCTATACCCTCCACGTCTCTGGGCTGGGCCCTTCTTCTCTCTAAAAAGTCTCCCTCAGTCCTTCCTTTGCTGGTATAATGCCTGTTCATCCCTCCAAACCCGACCTCCCTGGACCGCTGTCCTCAATCCTAGCCCAGTGTGCCACAAGGGCCCTTCCTGTCCACACCCCCAGGGCAGTGCTGTAAACTTGGTTTCCTCTAACTAGACTGCGACTTCCTGACAGCAGGAACCCCTTCTAGGTGTGCTGACATCACCAGTGCCTACCTGTGTGCTCAGGCTTACTTATCAACTGGAAGGATGTAAGGCTGTCTTATAACTGATTCTCTTTCCCAAACTCAGAATAAATTCTTCGAAAGGATGTGCTTTCTTACCATATCCTCAGCCCAGATCAGTTCCTCAGTCTCTTATAATATTATCTTTTTGATATTGTGGTAATTATTATTGTAGCCAGCAGTACTTTATTCATTCAGCACCGACAACACACCAGGCAATGTCATAGACACTAGGGATAAAACGATGAACACCACCAAGTCCCAGTCTCTCTCAATCTAGGGCTCACTTTGCACGGATGGCTCCTCACCACCATCCCATTACTGGCCAGCACGGTGCTGTGGTAACGGTGCTGAGAGGTGCAGTAAACCACACACAGAGAGACACAGGAACAAGGAAGAAGGTGGCTCCCGACGGTGTTTGACTCTACTGGTTCCTATGCATGGTCAAGAGCCTTCCCTTCAGAAGATACTCATTGGCAACATTATCTGTATCAAAAATTACCCTAACCCTCTGCAAATGTGACACATATGAACTAGGACATGATGTTAAAGATAAACAAAAGCCATGACTGCAGCATTATATACATCACAGGAGTCAAACTGTAAACTGGACTGTGGTTCGGTTTTGTTTTTTTTTTTTTTTTTTCTATCTACTCTTCACAACTTTCCTGAATGGGACTGGGTTTTGGGCGGTGGAGATTGTTTTTTTGTTTTTAATTCAAACTGGCTTAGTGTAAGTACCAGAATTCAGAAAGTCAAACAAAGCCAGCAAAGAATAAAGAGGGAAATCTCCCCCTCCAAATCACTGTTTGAATTAAAAAAAAAATACAGGCAGAGGTTTGGGTTTGTTTTTCTTTTTAAAAGGTGAATTTCACCAACCACTTCCAAGAGGAATTTCTCATTCTTCCTCCTTTCCTTCTCTTCTTCCCACATCCCCCAAAGATACATATCCTCAGAAAGTCCATGCTCCACTCTGACCCATAACAAAGAATTAGATGCAGCATTACCGTGGATCTAGGAAACACCCCGCTCTGCAGAGCTCAGATTCAGCTGATTAGAATCAGGCAGCAGCTGTTCCAGTGTTATGACCACGGCTGAGAAGGCACAAACGTAAACTTCCCTCTTCCTGTCAAATCACTGGCTTGGAGAGAGGGGACGGTCAGGCTACATGAAGTTGTTATAAAAAAAGAAAAAAAAAAAAGTAAAAGGTTCGGGGCCAGCACTGTCGGAGACTCCGTGGGTGAGCTGCCAGAGCTTCCACCTGAAGGCGGCGGGGACTTCCGGGCAGCCAGCTGCTGGGAGCAGGCTGGAGTTGTCTTTTTTTAACTGTGGGTTATGACCCATTTGTGGGTAGTGAAATCGATTTAGCGGTTCAAGACAAGGTTTCTCTCTTTCTTTTTAAATGAACTAAAACCAAGTAGAATAAAAAAAGAGAAGAAACAAGAGTACATTAAACACAGTAAGAGTAATCACTCTTTCACGAAATTTTCTTTTCAGACGTGTGCGGGTCCTTCTCCAAAATGTTTCCAAATGTAGATGTACTAGGTCCAGCTCTAAAATGTCTCTTACTGTGAGTCACAGTGAAAATTTTGAAGGCCACCCCGCCCCGTGTCTTAACACTATCTTGGAATCGACATGAGTCGATATCTGAGTAAGTATGACTATTTCATATAACCATTATCTATGGAAGCTTGCCTGAGGTCATGCTGGGCTGCAGAGGAAAGTTCTGGAGGATGGTCAGCTGTGTTTGGGGAGGGATAAATTAATTTTTAAATGTGCTTTGTTTTCCTTCGTGTTTACTTTTCAAGAGCAAAAGTTGCACATTCCTCCAAATCCCCTGCTTCACCAGTTTTTCCATAAAGAGGAGGCAGCATCCGTCTTCTCCCTCTTCAGACCTCTCTCTATGAAAGAGAAGCTTCGAAGCTGTTGCACGCCCACTCACTGTTGACCACAAGGAAACCATTTAATGAGCTAGGGTCTTGGATTTGTTTTCCCATCTGTTCCATACTTGACTTCGAATTTTTTAGAGTCCTCTCCACACCCTACTGCTAACTCCTGTCATATAAATGCATTGAATGTGAACACTTTATAATGTTCACTGGAAAAAAAATTGGACGTGGCTTTAGTTTAACTGCCCACAGCTGAAACAAACATCCCGCAGGAAGGAAAGGCTGAAAGGCAGTTCTGTCACAGCTCACTTTGCCTCAACTAACACACCAATGTTCTGCTGAGGTGAGAAGTTTGACGATGAAGAAGCAGTATCTCCAAAGTGTGCAGCTCCATCAGAGATTTACATTTGAGGTCCTCATAGTGGCAGATAACTCAGTACATCTTGTTTCTCTCCCTAACAAACCCCTGGTATGATGATGTGTCAATGAAAAAGATTTTATTCTGAATGACAGGGATAAATTATAGTAACAAGAAATGAGAGCAACAAACTGAATACTGAGACGTTTCTCTTACATTCATTCACCCCTTCACGAACTTCCTGAATTCTCAATAATGAGAAATTCAAAGAAAGGCTTATTCTATTCTTCATCCTTGGTGGCAAAAGAGGGGCACCTTTGTGGACCCTGACAAAAAGTCTATTGAAGTGATCTCCTCCCTTCCCTCATTGGGTAATTGGGCTGGAAAGTCTGAGTAGTGATGGCTTCAGAAATACTAAAATCAAGTTAACCCAGAAAATAATTTAGTACTTAGCAATCTTCTCTAGGACAGGCCAACATGTCTTGTGACAAACTCTGCAAAAGTCCAGTCTTTCTTGCTGCAATAAAATCTAACCATGGCTTGCAAATTTAATAAAATGCATGTCATCTTAGCTTTGAAATATTTCTGAAGCAGCATTCTGCTTCAAGTTACTTGTGTCATGGTTGTCCCTGCAAATGCTCACAGGGATCATTATCCCTGTAAAACCAAACGTGGAGGTTCTGGAACAAAAATGGACTTCTGCCGGGCGGCACGACAGCAGTATTACAGCATGAGTAGTCTTGCTAATGGGAAGGAAAGGAAGGATATACAGGTAATTAGGGCTCAAGTGCTCTTCTTGGTGAGAGCAAATAAAACTCTTCCTGCAGCTGAAGTTGTATACATAATGAACAAGAAAAATGAATACTGGTAGGAGAGATGAGAAATAAAAAACACAAACCCAGTTAAAAGGGATTCACCATTTACTATTATAAGCTCTCACCTCCATCTCTGAAGTAGATCGGATTGAGCTGGATTCTAGCACATACCAAATATAATGTGAATGTGCATGTGGTTAATTTAGGGTCCTAAAAAATGCAAAATTCTGAAGACAGATAGTGACTGAAACTCTTGAACACCATTCCTCAAAAGCGTATCACACCTTTTACTGGCTGTGTAACCTTCAGCAAGAGTTTTAACCAATTCAAAAGCACACTCCCACTAACCGATCTCACTGGGACAATCATGAGGAACACGGGAAATAACGCAGATGAAAGAGCCCAGCGTCTGGCACGTATTACCCACTCAGTAAGTGTTGCCTACAAGCCATCAAAGAGGTAGTCACAGGAAACAGTATTTTCCAAACTTACGGGGTCTTTCTGGTCCCAGAGCATTTAGGATAACATAGAAATAGAGAAATTCTATTTCTCTCACTTACACTAGTCAAACCTTGCCAAAAATCGCTGTTTGTGACCTATTATTTGAAGTGTTAACACTATACCTAATCAATACTTAGGAGACATTTGGAAATAATTTGGGAGACAAAGGGAAAGAAGGTTTGTTTTTAACAGACTAAGAGGACTACGATACCCAACAAAATATATTAGAACAAAATCTCTATGACTTTCTCATTTATGCACCAAGAATGCCATCTAGCTCCACGGAAGCCCAATTAATAAGGTGCTGTGGCTGCTTCCAAACATCAAACATGGGTCTGCTTCCTTCCAAACGTGGTGGTCTAAAGCCCGGCACTGGACAGTCCATGAGGCCAATATAAAGCTTTTAGTTATCTGCCCTATTATCTCCCTCTTCTGGTTAAGTATTTTGTACTGAACATTTGCTTTATGACTAATGTTGAGTGTATTAGAGTGTACTACACACAGTGAGGGGTTCTCAGTGGTCTTTTTTAAAAATTCCTAGTAAATATGCAAAAACAAAGAGCCTTTTCATAGACTATGCTGTTGACAGTTAACAAGGAGTTGAGTCACAGAGGGAAGATAAGACTAAGGCAAGCGCCGTTGTGATTAGAGCACTCTAGATGTAGCACTCACTGGATATCCTACTCAAAAAAGAAAAAAAGAAAAAGAAAAAAAAGCTATTGCAACTGAAGGATGCTGTGTTCTTCCATATTTGTAAACGTCCTAGTGGTGGTGTTATATTAAATAGCAAAACCTTAGTGGCTTCCATTTCCTTTTCAGCCAGACTAATGTGTTTCATTACAGATCTTCACTGTGGCATTAAGAGGTCACTTGCTGGATTCTTTGGGCAGCTTAAGAGCTTAAAGCAGGAAAAAACAACCCATGGCTTGGTTGCTAATATTGTTCCATAAATGCCCTTTTCACCTCTCTTCCCCATTCTTTCTCCACTTCTCCTTCTCTATTCATACTCCATTTCCACTCTTTTTTTCCCATCCTGCCCACACCATGGGTCCACCAGGAGAGGAGACAAAAACTTAAAGACGGCACCATCACCCAGAACTGACACAGTACGTGGGGGAGGAGGTGGGGGGGCGCATGGAATTTGGGGGGACTTCATGTCACAACATTCTTCAGGTTTTTTTTTAATAATGATAATATTGTGTAGCAATTAAAAAAGGAAAAATCCTAACAACTTGCCTATTATAATAGTTTCCAGACACTGTCAAGTGTCCTTGTATAAAATTCACCCCTCAGCTGAGAACTACAGTTAACCCAGCAAATCTTTCCAGCCCACTTCTTCTTAATTCCTTCAACCTAGGAGCCAACCTCTCTTCTAGTTAAAACACTTCCTATTCCTTTAAACTTGCCACGTAGAATCCTTATTTCATATCTTTTTGGTACTAATTAAAATGATTGTGATCTTATTAGAATGTATCAAACAACACTGCTTAGAAAAGGACATAAACTATAGATACCTAAATTGGTTTACATCAGCACTTTCCAACACAAACTTTATGTCATATACCTTATGCAAATGTAAATTTTCATAGTAGTGAAAAGGGAACAGGTAAAATTCACTTTTTTAATTGTCTTCAAAACCCAGTGGGTACTTTACACATACAGCATATCTCAACTTGCCTTAGCCACACTCTGACCGCTCAACAGCTACCTGTGGCGACCAGACAGGACGATGGAGGTCCACGATGCACGTCAATGAACGCGGGATGGAGGGAGGAGCAGATCAAGTATTATAAACTGAATATGTAACAAAATAGAGTTCTAGTATGTTAAGCACTGATTTCTCCACAGTGTTGGCTACACTAATATTATATGTCTCCTTGGAAACTTACCAAGTATATAAAGCTGATCACCACACCCACAAAAGCCTGTACTAGGACCATCAGTCTTACTGTCTCATCTGATCACAAGGCTGGGAGTCACACTATACGTACCACTCTTCATGGAGCAACCTTTGTAAAAGATAGTGTGAACTGCTCAGTGAACAGTAAAATAGAGTTTGTTTATATATCTAGAAAGATGTATACCAACATGCTAATGCTAAAAGCAGTTACATGTAAGTTCAGGGAATTATAGACAACTTTTATTTTCTTTATCTCTTGATTATCTCTTTTGTGGACTCTGATAGGGGCAGTACCATCCCTAAGTAGCTTTTGGCAAATGGGGAGAAGGGAGGATTGCAAGTATGAGGAAGAGCCTGAGATGCCAAAGGCTCTCAAATGCCTGTGTGGTCCCACACAGCTCAGAGTTACCCTGTGCCCCCACAGGGTCTGACTGTCCCACTGAACATTCATTTACATGAAAAACCTTTGTATAATTAATTGAGATTAATACCTAACTCTGTCATACATAAAAATACAAAGTAGGTCTTATCACTGTCTTAACATATACAGAATTGTCCCAAAATATAACTACTGTGAAAATCAAGGGACAACAGTTCTCTGTTCTGTTGGGACACTACAAAAATTTGTTCATCAAATGGGAAAATTCAATAACTGAAGGCAAGACCGCGTGAGATAATTAAGTCACCAATACAATCCGCTAGTACCAACCTGTTTTCTGTTTTCTAAGACATCAAAGATTATCATGTACGTGTGTGTGTGTTTATACATATATTATTACTTCATTATATCTTCTAGTGCACTCAAACCCAACTACACTAGACTATATTACATTTGTTTTACATATCATTTTAATTATATGACATGACATATTTAATTACATAATATTTTAAAAGAATTTTCTCTATTTCAGATAGGGAATTATACTGAATTTTTAAAATTTATGTTTATAAGAATGATGTAGTGTGTATAAGAATTACACTTCAAGAAAATCAAAGGGCATTATCAAATATATATCATAAAAAGTGTTCACATTAAAAAAAATGAAATCTAGACACAGACCATATATCTTTCAGAAAAATTAATTCAAAGTAAATCACAGACCTAACTGTAAAACATATCACCATAAAACTATTATTAGATAACATAGGAAAAACCTAGATGACCTCACTGAGTATGGGAATAACTTTTCAGAGGCACGATCCATAAAAGAATTAATTAATAAGCTGGACTCTATTAAAATTAAAAACTTCTGCTCTATGAAAGACAATGTCAGAAGAATGAGAAGACAAGCCACAGACTGGGAGAAAATATAGGCAAAAGACATATCTGATAAAAGTCTGTTATCAAAAATACACAAAGAACTCTGAAAACTCAACAATGAGAAAACAAACAATGCAGTTAAAAAATGGGCCAAAGACCTCAAAGATACCTCACTCAAGATATGCAGATGGCAAACAGGCATATGAAAAGATGCTCCACATCAGATGTCATCAGAGAAATGCAAATTAAAACGACGAGATACCACCACACACCTATTAGAATGGCCAAAACCCAGAACACTGATAACACCCCATGCTGGCAAGACTGTGGAGCAACAGGAACTCTCATTCATCACTGATGGGAATGCAAAATGGAACGGCCTCTTAGGAAAACAGTTTGGCAGTTTCTTACAAAACTAAACATACTCTTACCATACAAACCAACAATTGTGCTCTGAGATATTTACTCAAAGGATTTAAAAACTTACATCCACACAAAAACCTGCACATGGATGTTTATGGCAGCTTTATCCATTATTGCCAAAACTTGGAAGCGACCAAGATGTTCTTCAGTAGATGAATGGATAAATCAACTATGGTACATCCAGACAATGAAACATTATTCAGCACTAAAAAGAAATGAACTATTAAGCCATCAAGAGACATGGAGGGAAGTTAAATCCATATTAAGTGGAAGAAGAATCAGCGGTTGGCAGGGGTTGCGGAGGTCGGAAGGGATGAACAAGTGGAGCACAAAGGATTTTTAGGGCAGTGAAATACTCCATGATACTATAATGATGGATAAATGTCATTACACATTTGTCCAAACCCACAGAGAGTTCACAAGAGTGAACGAATCCTAATGTAATCCATGGACTGGGGTGATTATGATGTGTCAATGTAGGCTCGTTAACTATAACAAATATGCCACTTTGGTGGGGGATCTTGAAGATGGGGGAGGCTATGCATGTGTAGGGGCAGGGGGTATATGAGAAATCTCTGGACCTTCCTCTCAATTTTGCTGTGAACCTAAAAAACAGCTTTAAAAAAATAAACTCTCAAAATCGGAGGGAAGGGAGGATTGTTAAATCTGATAGGATTAAGAATGAACTAGTGTAAACAGAATAGTATCTTATCCTACCCCAAATAGCTGTGAGCCACTTACCTTCCATACTAGGGGAAGGGAAAGCAATCATCACTAGCACAGGAAGAATCATCACTCCATCTACCATTGTACAACTGTGGAGGGAAAAAAGAGACATCAGGAAAATTAAAAAATGAAACTGTAGGATGACAACTTAAATTAAGCACACCATCTTCAAATTGCCATTCAAGGCCTTTCTTACAAATCCCCCTCACATATGTTGCCTTATTTCTTAGTACATTTAAACATATACCCTTTTACACGGATCTAAACAAATCATCTTAAAGAGGTAATCAGATTTACTTCCCACGGGTGGCCCCTCTCAGGCAACTTTCTCTGAGTCTTACAAAGAACTCAAAAGGGACATGAAAAATTCTCAGCTGGGCCAGGCATTCCTGAAGGACCTGAGGTTTGAATTTTGTCTTATCCTATCAGATGCAAAATTGGCATCAGGTTAAACCCTCTGAGAAGCATGAATACACTGTTCTAGTATGATGTTAAAGATTAAGTCACTGAATAATCCAAGCCTATGTTTGAGTCTTACTTTTCTTTCAAAAGGATTAGAGGTAGAGCAACTACATCAAAGATAAAACAAAACAGAAACTGTAACTTATCCCTCATCTATGGCAAAGCAATGCATTCTTACATGAATCTCAAACTTGACAAAGCACAGACACAGGACAGGAAGAAATCATATAAAATTTTAACATATCAAACTATAATGGAGAAAACATAAGATACATTATATAAATTTCAAGTTGATATTGCCCTAAGACTACACTGGCAGAAGCTCAATTTTCTGAGTCAAAGGACTACAACAAATTTTCCATTTGAATAATTCCTGCAAAATTTTGGAAATATGATGCGAGTTTGGTTATATGAATTCTTTATTACACGGAATAATTTTAAGAAATTAAACATTTAGCTAGTTGCAATTTTCTGGATGGTAAAATGAAGAGGAAGCCGGTAAAGTCCTTTAATGACTAGGTTAGTGTGCTATCTTACTCCTACAGCTTTAGAGCAAAGAGTAGAAGCCCTGCTATTGAAGGGGTCTAGAATGTCCGACACCTTTTGACTCATCAGCTTAAAATCACACTTTTTGGTTACTAGTCTGATTGTTCATTCCGCATGCCCCTATCCTATCTTACCATACTTCAGTTTGTCCATAATTGTATTTCAGACTATGCCTTCTCTAATAGCAAGGTGAGGGAGGGGGTAAAGGAGAGTTTAATGGACCTGGCTTTTATATTTTTGAAAGCACATGGAACCTGAGTGATCCCCTTTTACTGTTGTCGTTGTTGTTGTCATTTCCATGTTCACATAGATCTTTTCTGCAGCAAGCTCTTATTTGTGACATACAAATGCCTCACTTGACCTTGGGGCCCTCACAACCAGACATTGGCTCCTCCATCACCATCTCACCTCCATGCCTTGGAACAGGAACACACTGTTGGTTCCTTCCACCTCAAATGCCCGGCGTCTCCTCCTCCACCCCTCTCCTACCCAATTCCCTCCTCCCGTCATTCATGATCTAGCTCAAAAGGCAAACGCTTGGTGCAACAACTCTTTAACAGCAGTGATTTCAATCCCCCAGCACTGGTCTAATGCCACTCGGAATCAATCATGTGTCTATGTCAGTCTCCACCACTAGCCCACTTGCCTCCAAAAGGGGTACAAGCATCCAAGGATCACACAAGACTATTCATTAAATTATGGGATGAAGATGCTAACATTTGCATCTTACAAAAAATGTTTGAATCTAATACAGCAATAATTAACCTGAGCCTTTATTTGGTCTCTGTCTCAGTTCCTTGTGACAGTCTAGTACAAGAGGTATCCTGCAGAAAAAGTGGGAGTTACCTAATGTGAAAGAATGGACATGGTTTGCTTATAGAATACAGCCATGTGCTATACTTTGGAGGGTCCATTTAAGTGGAATTACAGGTTGTAATGTCTAGTTATAATGAAATGAGCCCTCCCCAAATTGCAAGTATTCAAAAACATTAAAGAAACTACAAATTGAATGTTATTAATGAAAGCACCAGAGAAGAGTTAAGAAAATGATGGAGCTGGTATCTCTATTCCTAGTCGTTCTTTCTTAATCACTTTACTAGAGAAAAGCAATTAACACTCAGTGCAATCCAGACATGAAGCAGGCTCCCCAAAATCAAAATTTAAAAATACCTGAAAAACTCATTTGCCTCCAGTATCCTAAACAATAAACTTTATCCTGAGTGACTTGAGATTTTAGTCCATAATACAATGTCATTACCATTAGCAATACGTTAAATATTTCATCTTAAATCTTTCTAAAATTCTATTCTATATGTTTTATAATACCTACTTTTACTTTATATAAAACTTATAACCAACATACATATTGAGAGTGCATGCTCAAAAAACGTTTTAACTGATAGGACATACCATTAAAAGCCTTTGAAAACTACTATACTATCTCAGTCTTATCTCTGAAGCCCGAGTCTATCTTCCCTTACTTCTACAACTATGGAGAGCCTACTACATACTAGAAACTAGAAACATAAAATGATAAAGGTATAAAAATATGGTTCTTACTATCATGGACCTTACATGATCTATCTATGGTGGTAATCAAATAATCACCTAGAAGATGCACAATTAAAAACTGAACTAAGTGTTAGGAAGAAACAAGGCTAAACCAAAAAACAACTAGAGATATTCTGGAGGGTGGAGGAGTTTCCCTGGGGAGGTCACATCTAAGAAGGAGCCAGAAGGATGAGCAGGAAGTCCTATAAAAAGGCTAAGCGTCCGTGAGCCAGCACGTGTGCGTGCGCGTGCGCGTGATGGGGTGGGTAGCCAGCTGGGGCGGAGACAGGAGAGCGTTTAAGGATAAAGGCACAGCTTCTCAGCTTCTCTACAGGCCCTGTGGCCGGGGGAGCATGGTGTGTCCTAAAGACTGAAGGCATATTTCACACGTGAAAAAATAACCAGGCTAGGACACCGAGAGCCTAGACAGGAGTTACAAGGAGAGGAAACCCAAAAAGGCTGGAGCGGTAGCCCCCGGTCAGAACCCAGGTGGAACATGGTAAGCCCTAGCAAGCCCGCTACTCACCTCTCTTCATTCCTTGCCGAGGCCCCTCCCCACCCCATTCTCTCAGGCACCCCAACCAGCTGGCTTCCGGCCCCTCTCTGGACCTTTGTATATGTGATGCTCCCGGTGACTGGGCCCTTCTTTCAGGACCCACCTGACAAGTTTCTACTTATCCTTCAAGTCTCAACTTAAATGTCACTTCCTTCTAGAAGCTTGCCTGAACCCTCATATGCCCTCATTACACTCTCATATACCACTTCGTTAATTTTCATTCACAGCACTTATCATGATTAATAATTATATATTCATACTTGGGTGATGCTTATGAACATCTGTCTCCCTCACTACACTGTAAACGTCATGGTAGCAAAATCTAGTCTATTCTGTTCATCACTACCAGAGCCAAGTAGGTGCACATTTAACACCTGTTGAATTCAAATTTTCCAAGAATTAATCAGCTCAATTTAACTCTAAATCCCAAAGAATTAGAAACTACCCCCCCGCCCCACTCCTAACACACAAGCACACACACGCCTGCAAAGGAGTAGCACGATTAAGACATTTATCGTCTCTGTAACTTTAATCTCTAGAACTTAGTTCAGGTGATAAATAAAGCCAGCAGGTAACAAGCTTCAAGCTTCAAAATCAAGAATCCTTTCCTATTTAAAAATAATTCTAAAAGACAATCATCATTGGCAATTTTTTCTGTCATAAAGCCAACAAGAGCCCATGCCCCCAAACATCTTTTAACAGATTATTATTGTACAAGCAAAATTAAAACACAGTAATTTAGGCTCCTAAATGGAAAATAGGGGGAAAAAAGTTATAAATTCAGGCTTCCAAACTAATCTGCTATTTCTAGATAGCTAGCTCAAAATCTGCCAGAAGTCTTTGGGGAAAACAATGTAACAATGTCAGCATCACTTGGTCGCCATTTTGTTCATTGTCTGCAGTGTCTCTGCCGACCAGTTAATTCGGCTATTAAAAATGATACTTTCAAAAGGAAAGGTGTGGGAGGGGAATGTAGAAAGGAGAATGTTCTGAAATAAATTTCCTGATCATATTTTAATCATAAAAAAAAAATCAATATGCTTAAGTCCCAACTGGAAGCCCCAAGGATCGATGTCTAATTTCAAAATATCCTAAAAAGAACATATTGTTTTTGAAAGTAATTTTCAACCCCTTTACTCTCAAGTATTTTTGGCTAAGGAGTTTCAGATGTAGGTTGGCAAAAAAGTGGAACTGGTGGTGGAAAAGGGAGTGGTAATGCTTCAAGAGTTCAGGGATGTTTTACTCCAGTGGTTTCCAAACTTTTGGTCTCAGAATCTATACTCTTAAACGTTATTGGGGGGGGGGGGGGGAATAAATTGGGAGTTCAAGATTTGCAGATACTAACTACTATATATAAAATAGATAAACAAGTTTATACTGTATAGCACAGGGAACTGTATTCAGTATCTTGTAATAACTTATGGTGAAAAAGAATATGAAAACAAATATATGTATATTCCTATATGACTGAAGTATTGTGCTGTGCACCAGAAATTGACACAACATTGTAAACTGACTATAAACTTCAATAAAAATATATTTTAAAACAAGTCAATACAAAAAAAAAGTTATTGAGGACTCTAAGGAACTTGCCTATGTGGGCTATTTCTATCAATACATACTCTATTAGAAATTAAAATGGAGAATGTTTTAAATACTGTATTTGTTTTAAAATAACAATAAATATATTACCTTATATATTTAAATTAAAAAAGAACTACATTTTCTCCCCCCAAAATATGTATATAGTGAGGAAAGTGGCATTAGTTTGCATTTTTGCAAATTGCTATAATGTTTGGCTTAGTAGAAAGCACTGGATTCTCATATATGTCTCTGCATTCAACCCGTTATGACTGACTGAATGTTGTATTGATTAAGTATATATGGAGAATCCAGCATCACACATGAAGCATATATGTCACCAGAAGAAGGACCTTGTGGGACCCCTGAGAAAGTTTTGGAAACTCCAGAGAATCCTGGACCACACTTTGAGATGCACTGCCTTACTCTTACATGATCAGTCCTTCTACAATACCAGGTAACCAGATGGTACCAGGTATTTTAGGCTGAGCATGTGCTCAATACCTGACAAAAATGTTACTGCTCCATAGGTTTAGAAATCTCATTAAACTCTCTAACATCAAGGAAGTCAACAAGTCTAATGGTCAAGGAAGAAGGCATTAGATATGTATTTCATGTAGGAATAATACTTTATGTACAGAACTAAATATTTTTGAATGAGACATAAAACTCTGATAAGAAGGTACTCCAGTGTCCCATCTCTTTTAGGTCTAACCAAATCCTTTTGCAATGTTCTAAGGCCAAAATCCCTAACTGAAAAAATGCATAGGCTACTAGGGATTACAGAATATTATCTGAAAGGTTCATAGTATGAATTCTGCCCCTAGTATATACCACCTCCTTTCTGTTCTTGGATGGGACCCTCTATCCCTGGTAACTGATCTTACTATTTCAGACCAAGGCAAGGAGCTATTTAGAAAAAGGTTAGGGACCTCCTGTCTTAAGTGAGATACCCTCTTTAAATCAGTACCACCTCTCACAATGTCTCAAGACTATTCTCTTGGGAGACAGAACAGTTCCATGATATTTTACTAAAAACAAGACCACAGGGCAAAACAGAGCTGCTCTCTAAATCCCATGGGACTTTTCAAACTCCATTTATAGAGCAGACTGATATTCGGTTAAGGAGCTAGTGTTAAGCTCAATTTTTAACATGTGCGGGCTTGAGACCAAGCTTGGCACTTCTTTTGCTCATCACAATTTTATAGCTGGATAAAGCCACACATATACTGCAATACATTATTCCCCCCAAAGTCACAAAGCATCTTGATGTCAGTCACAGAATAATCAAGGGTATAATATACTCTATCTTCAACCTTTAGAACTCAAATTAAGCAGTCGACTTGATAATCTACTATAAGAATAAAAGATATTTCTGAAACCTAGACTTTGAACAATACACAACTTGTTATCTGTATGTTGAGGATGAAGGGAAAGCTGTAAGATCTACTCTCAGATTCTTTCCCATTGGAAAATTCTAGAAAGTGTTCATCTGCCTGGCCTGGTGGCCTAGACTCTTTTGGTTTATCCATTTATTCAGCACATAATTTACTGAGCACCTACTCATTCAACACGGACTTTCTTGTTACTTTCTCCGTTCAACTTCTAATAATCCCCAAGTTACAAAGAATCTTGAAAGATAAGTTGTACATTCACCCACCCCTATTTTGAGTGACTTTTTCACCATCCATGTAAAGTCATTCACTCACCATTGGTGACGGCTCTCATGACTGTTCCACAGTAGTTTTTTCTTTATATCTTTTGCTGGCCTATGCTATGCCTTCCATAAGGAAAAAAAAATCACTCTCTTAAATATAAAAAGTAGAGGCAAACAGAAGAAGAATTAGAGTGACTCTGCTTTGCTCTTAGTTATCGTCAACATTCCACCACTATTGCAGTACCTGCAGTGGGGCTCACTAAGCAACCAGGCACGTGCTTAGGGATTATACGTGTTATCTCATTCAACCCCTCCCCAAAACACTCTAAAATAAATACTCACATTAATCCCATTTTACAGCTAAGAAAATGTGTTCGTAGAAGTAAGTTGCTCAAGGACACAAAGTCAAACACAAGGCCTTCTGACCGGAGTTCAGCTCCTAATCAGCCACCACTCACAACCTTCATTAAACTAGCCAGCCACAGTCTGCTTCTGTTGCCCTTAACATTTTATCCAAGTTTCAACACGTTGTGAGCTTTAACCATCCTGATTTTCCTCTTGGAGAACAATCTTTACTCATGGTTATTTGGGCCACCTTTCAATCATGCCCTCTTTCAATTTCTCTAACCTCAAAATTAACGTCATATACTCTGTAACCTCAGATTATCCCCTTACCCCTGAAAAAAAAAACTTGATGTGAAAGGAGAAACAAGCCACTTTGCCAGTGCACATGTGGTCCCTACCTCCCACCTCCCTTCATTCTTCAGTTCTCTTGTGACTCATATCTCAAAATAAAAGCAGGAATTAGTGTAAGTCAGGCACACTTGAGGGGCAAAGTTAGACCCAGTCAGACAAATTCTAGACATAAAACTTTGAGGGAAGGTATACTTACAACAACTACCGCCAAGTGGGACAAAAATCAGCCATTATGTGACAACAGCTATGTCTCTTCTCTGCTCAACAAACAGAGAGAGAACTCAAGGGCAGCTTGCTCCAAACTACCTGGGCCTTTGGAAAGGGTGAAGAGAGACCTGGGCTGTCAGTTACAGCTGCAAAGAAAGGCTCAACCAAAGCCATCATACCATGTAAGTTAAGTCAGGGTCTTTTCTCTAGTTCACCAATGACCTGTGAAATATTTTTAACACCACACTCTGTCTGAACTGACAATGTGCAAGTTGCCAGGGCGCGGTTTTATATAGACCCCAGTGCTGCCGGAGGGTTGCTGGTGGGGTGTTACTTTCAGAATATTAGCATGTAATTTGATCTTTCGAGATAGATGAATACAAATAGCTTCTTGGACAAGTCCTATAGAACTGAAACCCAGCCCCTGGATCAGTTCATCCTGTAGTTAGAGGAAATAATTACAGATTATTTCAGGAAAGAAAGGGTTTTGACTGAAAGAGTTACACTACAAACATTCCAGCTGTGACAGATGGACCCAAGATACGGTTTGGAAAGAACAGGAAAGAATAATATAATCTGTTTAAAAAAAAAAAAAGGCAAGAGGCAGGGAAATGAGGCTTAATTGAACGAAAATAAATAAAAGGTTGACATTAAGCTACCATAGAAGAACCCAAGAATCCCCAGTAAATTTATTTTAATTATATACAGGATGAAATTGACTCTGTTACACCCTACCAGATATACAGGTAATTAACGAAGCTAAGCTTCTGGGAGTCCAATGTTTAGACCGCCCACCGCCTGCCTTGCTGGTATCTTGAGACTTGGTTTTATTTTGACATGCTTGACTACATGGAAACTGTCCCTCATTTTCCACTTCATTCCCTCTGTATCAAATAGCCATGGCTCTCCTGCTTTGTTTCAACTGATAGGACCCCATCATCTCCCAGCTGTTTTGTTCTCTTCTCCTAGGCAGCTCAGGGCTCCTCTCCTACCAGTCCACAAACTGACTGGGACCTTTTTTTTTTTTTTTTTTTTCAAACCTACTGGTAGGAAAGACCCTGGTATCCCTACCCATTCCCCAACAAAACTGTGAAGTCCATCTAAAATCTCACTTCCTCCCAAAGTCCTCAGCTAGGTGCCTTCTCAGCCCTCAGCCTCATGTCTAATTCTGCCTGCAGCTCCCCCGTTAGCCTAAGGCTGCAGACCTTCTGCCCTCCCATTACCAGACATGGTGTCTCAGGCACTGGCCCCCTGACACAACTGTCCCAACTCTAAGGCTCAGATGACTAACCTGTAATAATCTGAGGGCATGGGCAGGGATTAAATAAAAGAGATGTCAGCACCAGGGACGTATACTTCTCTCTTTAAAACAAAACAAAACAAAACAAAACAAAAAAAAGGGAGATGCTGGAGCATACTTTTGTGGTGGTGAGAAAAGCCACCCTTTATAAACCAGCCTGACCAGAGCCCTTCTCACCCCCACGCCCCCCACACACTCAAGCCCATTCCTGCCTCAGACCTTCCCACCCTCGGCCCTGCATTTCACCTCTGGGCCTCTTCTTCACAGCACTTAACAACACGGTGTGAAATTTGTCACTTGTGTATTAGTTCATTGTTTTTTTATTATGTTTCACCCTCTCCCATCCCTCCTTACTCCACATACCAAAATTTAAGCAGTATGAGGGTAAGAACTCTGTCTGGCTCACGGCTAAATCCCTGTGCCGGGCACATACTAGGCACTCACTATAAATTACAACACATTTATTTTAACTTCTTAGTCTACCCCATGCTTTGGTTTGGGTGGGGAGAGGCAGGTGAAGTTTAAGGAATTTTATACAGCCCGGCAAGGAAATGACTGGGACAGGGGGCTGCTCCTCATCCTCAATGCAATATAGTTGTAACCAGGTATTTGAGATAAATTAAAAGATATCATTTGTTATTTGGACTTCAGTTTTCAAGGGTGTCATCCAAGAGAAGCAGCCAAACAAAAAGACGGCTGGCAGACTCCGGGTATACCAGACAACTCCCTGGTGGACAATATCCCATTTGGACAGGACTGCTTGGCTCTCCAGTTGCAGACACCAGCTGATCTGCCCAGACCCATCCCCAGTGACCTCTGAGACAGCTTCTGCAGCCTGAAAATACATCTCCTACAAGTCAGAAATTGACATTATCTTCCCCCCACCCTCCGCCTCCTGCCAGTCTTCTAACAGTTATTGACGCTATTTGGAAAGCCATGCTTCCATGCCTATTAATAACATTCAGAAAGAACCCTGAGGAAGTGTCAAGAGAAAAATAGATCTGGCTGATGAAAGCCAAAGACACAATCAGAGGTTACAATTAGCAATTAATACATTTGAAGAAAAAGAAAAGTTGTAACATCTTCTGAATCATGTATTATCTCTTCAGGCTTAAAACAAAATATTTAGCCAATGAATTCAAGGAATGCTGAGTCAAGAATACCAGTCTTGACAGAAAGAAACACTTTCAAAGACCCTGTATCTATTTAAATAGGCCAGCTACTCACTTCATCCCCACATCAACAATTCCAGGGAATTTAGCCTACAAGGCTGATTATAGTTACTTACATCTTCATAATGTTTCTCCAGGTGACACCTTAAATAGCAACCAAATCAATCTATTCTAAAATAATGGAACAACTAATTAACATTAATCTTTAAAAAGACTTCTTAGTGGTCTTTCTCCTCTCCCCTCCCCCGGTCAGAATGTGATTAATGGAATTCTCTCACAACTTAGCTTGAAATGTGCTTTTGCCAGTCGAGCAGCTAAAGCAGAATCAGATAATTGTGGTATGACTCAACAAATGCACAGCTGTTCATTTAAATATATCCATCAAAAGTATAAATATGATCATGAGAAAGAAAATGAGCCGTGTACACAGGGTCAGTGTACAAGTTGAACAAGTTAGCATTGAAGTAACCACAACAGAAAACAAGGAGGAAAGGAGATGAGGCAGAGAAGGAGAGGCTCTGACACCAGGTAAAGTGACCGGAAAGCTGGGGTAACCGAGAAACCACCCACCCAACCCACTCATTGACCTAAATAAGAAATTAATGGTAAGTTAAAGGTAAAAAATAAACGCATTCTACTAAGTGAGGAGAAGGAAACGAAATCTAGGAAATAGAGGATGCTCCCAAGTACACAGCGGCAGAAAGCCTACGGAGCAGAAGTGATGAAGCCAATCTGCGATGAAAAACAAAGACCCCGAGGCAGAGAAAAACAGGGGAGGGGGATCCGGGTACTCACCTCAGTCCTCTCCCCATTGCCTTCCAAGACTGACATTAGGAAACCTGGAAAACGTGGGAGCCCCTCCAGTAGTCAGTCCCAAAGCAAAGAACTGAAACATACCATCCTGTACCCGGCAGCCCCTCTCGGAGGTTCTGCACGTATGAGAGTGCCACCTGGACACGAAGAGAAGGGAGTCAAGAAAGAGAAAACAGAATGTGAAGGGGCAGGAGGGGCGCTGAATAAGAAAAGAGGGCCGTCAGACACGCAGACCCCACTCCCTCCTTCCTAGGGCATGGGCAGAAGGCCCACTCGGAACTTGAGAAGCAGAGATACTGAAAAGACCTGGGTACCTCTCCTATTTTAATATGTAATTCAAATATTAGCAAATAGAAAGAACATCTAATCCATGACAACGATTTCCAAGCTTTCCTTGAACGTCAAAAATCAAGTTCTCAGTAGTGGGGGGGAGGGGCTCAACCTCATGCTTGGCCTGACCACTCAGTCATCATCCTGCATGAAGAACCATTCATGTCCTCCACACGGACAGGCAAACCTCTCTTACGTTATTAGAAGCAACAACTATTTCAGCAGCCGCCGCCACTTCCCTCAGCCCCAAGTCCGCGCATTTCTACCCTCTTCATCATCTTGCAGACAACTTTCTAGAAAGAGCACTCTACAAAGCTTCTTCCACATCCTCCCTCTCCTCCATCCAGTCCATCACTGAAACACCCTCTGACTAAGGTTCTAACCCTTTGTAGACATCACCTGATCCTTCTAATTTGAAGGGGGGCTTCCTCAAAACTCAGATTCTGAAGCTTTACCCACAGAGATTTTGATTTCACTGACCTGAGATGAGGTCTAGGAAGCCCCCAGCTCCCCGCCTTCAGCAACTCAGGTGAGGCAGAGAATGCTGAGGGTGGCGTCACTGGTCCACTGTGCAGCGTGGTGGTGCTGGAGACCTCCTTCCACCCCTAGGTTCTTCCCTAGTGGGGATTCGGTGGCTCCATCTCGCTGGTGTCTTTACTCTTATGGTTTGGACCTTCTCAGTTTCCATGGATGGGAGTTCCCTCTCCTGCTAGTCACTCGTCTCTTAACTCGTCTGGTTTCCCTTGAGGCCTCACATTGCAGCCGTCCCTTCTTCTCAATCAAGATGCTACCCAGCTTCAAGGCCACTGAACCAAACCACCAGGTTAAGAGTCTTTACTCATGTTCTTCATTCCTTCCTTATCACCTTCTTCCCCTATCATATGTCCTTGTCTTTTCACTGTATATAAAATTTTCATTAAAAAAAAAATTTTATAATAGGCATTTCAAGTTATATAGAGAGAAAAAAGATAATAAACCCTATTTTTAACCTCCCAGTTTCAAAAGTAAGCAACATCCTACCACCCAGTTTCAAAAATAAACAATCTTATTTCCTCTTTTCTCCCCATTTTCCTCCTGGGGTGTGGTATTTTAATGAGAATCCCAGAAGTCACAGCATTTCACCCACAAATTCTCTGACAGATAAGGACCTTCTCTAAACATAACTATAAAATCAACGTCTCATCTAACAAAATTAAAAGTATTCCTCCTCCAAATATCATCTAAAAGCTAATCAGTGTCTAAATCTGCCAATTTTCAACAACTATAAACATCCCCTACTTCTCCCCCCCAAAATTAAGAGGAGAATGGGGATAGCATATCAAAAAGGAATGGTTTTTATCGCTTTTCAGTTATCATAGTTAGTGGCACAGTGTTAGGATTGTGGCGGTGTTGAGAATGCTGTGTGAATCCCATGGAAGACAGCAAATGAGTAACTACGGTGTATTCAAATTCTACCGTCCCCTGCTATTGCAGAGAGCCAGAACTCTCTGTGTGGACTAAAGGAGTTAGAGATGTGATATAGAAAAGGTTAAGTAAGAACCTTACAAACTGATGAACTCATGGAGTATCTATTATTCTCTGTCCACTAAAAAGGCCTTGAAACTATGACCTACCCAAAAGCAGTGAGCATTCCCAATGCCCAGACTTGGGGTAAAACTACCATTTCCCAGTAAAAGAAAAAGAACAATTTGAATTGAACCATGAGGATGCCATCACCAAATCTAGCCAGTGGAAAATTAGACATCAAACAGCTGCATTCTTCAACAGATAAATGGCAAAGAAAGGAAAGGGTTGGAGGGGGAACCTGAGGGTTAAGAGACTTCAAAGACATAAAAAGATGTGCAAGAATGAACTGTGGTGCCTAGTTGTACACATGCAGGTGATAAAACTGCAGTGAAGCAATTACTATAGAAGTGAGGAAAGTGGTTACCTCTGGAG
The DNA here is from genome assembly GCF_036321535.1 of Camelus dromedarius. Classification (NCBI taxonomy): domain Eukaryota; kingdom Metazoa; phylum Chordata; class Mammalia; order Artiodactyla; family Camelidae; genus Camelus; species Camelus dromedarius. The sequence continues at coordinate 35,577,311 of NC_087439.1, forward strand.
AAAGACAGGGACTATGACAGGCATGGGACAAGGCAAGGGGCTCGAGGGAGACCGCTAATATTCAGTCTCTTTACCTGTGTGGTGGTCACAAAAAATATTCACCTTCTAAAAATGAACTAACCTATGTATACATTGTGTGATAGCCATATCTGTGTTTTATTTCACAATAAAAAGGTAAAAAGGAGAAAACTAAAGAGGAATGTGTTGTTCTAAAAAAGGTGCAGACTAACACACACACACACACATTCTTTGAGGAAGTTACAACATTGCATATCTCATAGACATGCAAAAATTTGCCCAGGTTTGTGTTACAAGTAAGTTTACATAATAACCCTCTGAAATGTCAAATGTTTTTTACCTTCTAACAAGAAAATTGTTTTTTCAAGCTCTAAGTTAACTAATTTTCATAGAGAAATAGGCATATTGCCTAACCATTATCAGAAATCTGGTATTAAAATAAAAGTAATACAACAGCTTATGATAAACTGTTCCTTCCTCTCTCCTACTTCAATTATATAAGTTTTATGAGTCAAGGAAATAGAAAGATTGTAGAGTCCAGATGAATGTTTTCCAAACACCATGCAACATTCTCATCAAATAAGAAAAATTAACATCACAAAGATGTGAAGCTTTCCTCATAAAATTTATCTGTACATTTAACACAATCCTAATAATCATATTAACAGGTTTTCTTCTTAGGGGGGAGGGAGTGGTAACAAGATATGATCATTTGAAAGTTGATATATTTTTTAAAAACCACACACACAAATTAATATGAAAATTCAGTAAACTGGAACTTTAAAGTTCTGTAAAGGGGAACTTAAAATAAGTATGAAAATTTAGTTAAATGAAACTACCCCAAAAGAGGAAAAAAAAACATATTAAGTGCCAAGAGTTTAAAACAAACAGTGTGATCCTGGTACACACATAGGCAGAGAGATCAATGAAACTAAATGGATATCCTAGAAATAGAGCACAGTGTATATGGAATTTATAATACAAAATAAATCAAAAAAGAAAATTTGGAACTATTCAGTAAAATTGAAATGACTAGTCAATGTGATGGACACAGCTTATTTTCCACTAAAGCTCCTTCTTGGCTTCTTCCTGGGCACATGCTGACCAGCACTGCATTCCCCACCCTCCTTCACAACCAGATGTGGCCACATGACTAAGTTATCACGAATGGAAGTAGAACTGACATGTGATCACTTGCTCTGGACTTTCTCCTTCATCCTTCACATTGAGGGAACACAGATACGGTAGCAACCCAGCGACGACCACCCAGACAACTACAGTGACAATTACTGGAGCAACGGGGCAGAAGGAACCTGAGTCTCAAAGACCATAGGACACGGGCAGGTCTGCTGACCTGCTGTGCTCACAGTGGAACTGTTAGGTGAGGAAAAAATCAACATCTCTGTTCTTTGAACCATAGCATATTTCAGTCCCTTGGTTACAGCAGCTCAGCCTTACCCTAATTAATAGAGCACCTAGAGAAAAATTAAGTTGGATTCATACCCAACATTCCAGATGGATCAAAGATTTAAGTCTGAAAAAAGAACCACATGACACTACCAGGAACCATGCGGTAAGTTTTTAACTCTAAGAATGGAAAAGGTCTTTTAACTGTGATACAAAATCCTGAAGCCACAAAAAGTTTGGTTATATATTTCTCTCTATATTTTAAAACATCTTTCATTGACCATCTCTGCCACCAGAATACAAGCTCCATGGAGCAAGAATTGTGATCTGCTTTTTTCACTATCTGTACAAACCTACTGCCTAGAACAAACGCTTAATGCAGAAGGGGTAGGCAATAAATATTTGCTGAGTAAATTGGTAAATTTAAGTATATAAAATCTTAAATAATGTACACAGCAAAATAATTATTTTTATACAAATGACCAAATATAAATATCATGTATCACAAGAAGGGGGTGTGTGTGCTAATTTTGTTAATGCAAAGGAGTGCCTATGAACAGATAATAAGAAAATCAATAACCCAATAGGAAAACAAAGAACAGTAACAAAGAACAGAACAGGAAATACAAATGGCCTTTAAACTTATAAAAAGATGCTGAATGTCAATCGAAATAAGCAAAAACACAAATTAACGCTACATTAAACTGTCATTTTTCACTTATTGATTTGGCAAAGAAGAAAACCTATTAGTCTGACAATTATACTGTGATTGGCAAGGGTATGAGGAAGCAGGGTTCTCACCCATTGCTGGTGGAATCTAAAACTTTGCAAGCTCTATGGACAGAGCACGTTGGCAATAAATTTTTATCCAAATTAAAATGTGATATCCTTTGACCCTGCAATTCCACTATTAGAAATGGATCCTACAGATATGCTCACAAACATGTATAAAATGATATATGTATAAGGTTATTCCCTACAGCCTTGTTCATGATAATAAAACTGGAAATGATCTGTATGGCCGTAAGTATAGTACGGGTTAAATAAATTACAGCCCATCTCTACAGTAGAATGGTAGGCATCCATTAAAAAACAATGCAATATTAATATGAAAAACTTCCAAGAAACATTATTTCAATGAAAAAAAGCACAGAAGAGTGTATGTTGTTACCATCTGGGGGAAAAAATAGAAATGGCAATAATCTTTGGATTACGTGCTGGCATGTTACATATGCCTGAAATCTCTGAAAGAATACATAAGAAGTTGATAACAATGGTTGTCCCTAGGGAGGCTAACTGGGCACTTGGGAGACGGAGGGAGGAGGAAGACTTACTTTTCACTCTTTTGTAGCTTTTCAATCTTACAAACATTGATTACAGCATTCTCTTTTAAAAAACAAATATTTTATAAAATAACAACAATACAAATATTCATTCTCAGCCCCAGATATCTGAAAACTTGTCTGATGATTCTCACTGTCAAGTACACTAGGAAGCTATCAAGCTGAACAATTTTAACCCTGTTTCATAATTAAGAATCACAAGGTTAGCAATTAACTAACATCATCATCTCCTCCTCTTCCCTCAACTATATATGCAAAACATAGTCATTCTCTTAATTCCATCCCTGTTATTCATTACTTCCTCTTGAAACTCATTCAACCTCATCCTACCTTAAGTGGGCATGAAAATATCTCAAAATGCTCCAAGGATGCTAGCCAGAACTAACAACTATGCTCATCTATTAACACAACTGAGCGCCAAGGAAGTTCCTTCTAGGCCCCCAGAAGATGAGAACTTGACATAACTGACACCTTGTCAACAGCCCAAAGCTGTGCAGCATCTGCCTTGGAAAATAACTCACATCCGAATAAAAGTCCAATGTCAACAGTCATAGCTTCTGTTTCTTCCCTAATGTGAAGGTCTCCCCGCCCTCATCCCCGCATCCCCCTTTAAATTACAGGCTAACCCCTCACTTGAGGACTGGCTGTTATTACATTACAGCCATATAAGGAACACTGAGCAGTCATTACTTACACCGAGATTCTGCTTAAAAGGGAAAACTCTGCTTAAACAGAAAAACGTCCACAACACAGCAGCAGAAGGAAAAAGCAAGCTGTAAAACTCAATGTGCAGTCACATTCCATCAATTTTTTAAACATAATTAATATCCATATTTTGTGTGTCCATGAAAAGATTTGTATGTGAAAAATTGTGTGTTCCAAATTATTAGCTATAGGTAAAAAAAGGAAAGGTGGAAAATTCATCTTTATACTGTTTTGTACTATTTGAAACCAAACAATCAAAAATAAACTTTTACATAAAAGAATAAAGTTTTTAAAAGAATAAATTAGACTTTTCTTAAAAAAGAAAGCAGTTGACAAGTACTAGAGACTTCCTCCAAAAGTTCTGAACCTAAGAAGCGGCAGAGACCTCCTGCTTCTGTGTCTATGGACAAGTTTCAAAGCACATCCGGGCAATCTGGACATTTAACACAGAGACACACTCACCAACAACATTGAGCATTTCAGGCCCCCCCTCATAGAAACAGGCTCTATTCTAAAGCTGGCTTTTGTATTACCAGCATAGCTTAACACAACTTTAATAGCATTTCATCCTGAGAGTGAGACTTCTTACATAGGTTTCAAAGTACTCCAAGGAAGCATACTATGAAAATGTAGTTCTGGGAAAGGTAAAAGTATGGAGACAATAAAAAGATAAGGGGTTGCCAGGGAGGGGGGGGGGGGGATTACCAGGTAGAGCACAGAGGATTTTTAGGGCAGCGAAACTTTTCTGTAGGAAACTATAATGCTGCATATATTATACATTTGTCCAAACCCATGGAAAGTACAAGGACAAGAGCAAATCCTAGTGTAAACTATGGGCTTTGGCTGATAATGATGTGTCACTGTGGGTTCCACTACTGTAACAACTGGACCACTCTGCTGGGGGAGACCGAGAGTCTGGGACAGGTTGCGGAGGGGAGGGAATCTATGAGAAGAATTCTCTGTACTTTCTGCTCAGTTTTGCTGTGAACGTAAAGCTGTTCTAAAACACAGTCAATTTAAAAAGAAAGAAAAAAAATATGTAGTGACACTATAAAGTGAAAAGAATGGCAGAAGTATTTAATATGTAGGGAAATGCGGGTAGTATCTAAACAACTTAGCCAGAGTTAAAAGATAACTGAGCAGTTCCACCAAAAAAAAAAAAAAAAAGCCTACCTTGGAGGTAATGCAAGAATAAAGGAACTTTATGGCTCGATCCTAACTTTCTTATATTGGATTCATATAAACCGACAAAATGATCACTGTGGCTAAGAATTTACCGTGTAGGTTTGGTCTCTGCCAAAGCACTAAAAGAGGCGGTTTGTTGCGAGGGCTCTACTGCCGGCTCCGGCAACGCCGCTCTGAGCGCTCCCGGGTAAAGGCTGACTCGGCTACCTTAGCGCTGGCTCCGGGGCATCTCTCCCAGCTGTCCTGCCAGCAGTCGCTCTGCCCCGGGGCTCCGCTCACTCGCTGGCTGGAGCCTCGGCGGTGGGAGAGCGCTGGCGCCCGGGGTCTCCGGGAACGGGACGTTCTCCAGTAGCTCTCGCTGGCGGCGGGACGCTCACAAGTGGCTCAGGGCTGCAGAAGGAAAGGAGAAAGAAAACCAGCTAAGCAGAAGAAAATCCTGCAGTTGTGAATGGGCTGGCTAAAGGCAGAGCACACTTGACGAGCCTCTCAACTGGGACCACGAAACGACGGCGGATTTACATCAATCGAACCCAGGGTGGAAAGGGTTGGAAACAGACACGCAGGATGCTGAAGTCATAGGTCCACACTGGTCTTTAAATATTGTTCTAAATGACACAAAACCCAGTAGAATCTGCAGTTGGTAAATTTCAAAATCAAGTTCCTTTCAAGTTCATATACCAGGTACTCGAGCCCATTACAAAAACAAAACAAAACAAACAACAAAAAAATGGCTTTGCCTACATTAATTATTACATGTACCTGGGAAAAACGAAGTTCAAGCAGTCCACAAGTATAGAACGAAAGTTTCACTCCAGACTCCCAGCTGCTCCCAGAGACATGCATGTACCAGAGTAACCAGGTTCTTGTGTAACTACCCAGATATAATCTGGTTTGGGTCCATTTGCAACCACCATTCTCAGCAATAGAGATCTAGTTCAAAGACTCATAAAACAATGGTGGGGTTTGGAACACAGAGCGGAAGGCAAGGGGGCTCAAGATAACTATCAAAAAAACAAAAAACCACCCAAGCTCCCTTTTCCTTTAGGAAGACTTTAGAAACATCAACATTTGCCAAAGGAAGAGGAAATTTTTATTAGAACCAAACTTTCCCATTCAAATAGTTAAGTAATACAAACATTGAAAAATTTATTACTTTCAGAAAATAGCACCTCTTTTTTTTTTTTTGTTTTAATTTCAAGGAACACTTTACCAAGAAAACTTTCATGTAAATAAATCTAAGCTGAAAATAAACCCAAAATACAGCATTCCTCAATAATTATTTGGAAGGAAAATCACATCAACCTTGAAATTCAAGGGAAATGCTTTACAAATAATATCAAAACTTACCTCACTTCAGTTTAAGTTGAGGCTGTCAACCAATTTGAAAAGAGAATCAAGAATGTAAAAATAAGACACTAAAAATAAGACACACAAAAATATCCCCCCGTAGAAAGGTCAACCAGAAATTTGACATTTTCAGCAATCATTTAGTGAAGATAAAGAGTAATGATCCATTTCTAGAATGGACATCCTTAAAAACAAACTCTTTGGCTAAGCGGCATGCACAAACCTTGAGTTTCAGAACAAACAGTTGAAATACTGAAATTTTCCAAGATGCTGGGGCCAGGGAAGTTTGGCAGTTTCACACTGAAGTGCCTTCCTGTTTGCCAAAGATTGACTGCGTTTTAAAAGGGGGCCAGCACTCGGCGCCCTGTGTAGGGCCAGCTGTGTCTTCAAGTTTTAGGGACTGTTTAGGGGGGAGCTTTAGATAGCAAGAAAATAGAGAAATGCTAGTGCATAGTTCTTTTAAAATGATTCTTTTTTAAAATGAGAGATTTTTTTAAATTACAAAGGTACTTCTAATTTCCCTTCCAACTTCTCAGCCCTATCACCGTTCCTGCAGGGAATTCCTTCAAGACTGTGCTCAGACTCTCCTGCCTCGGTTCAGCCTGCCCTAATGACTCTCACACTTTCCAGATCTTTCCATTCTAATTCCTCTGGTAGTTATAACCTATATGACTCAATTCTATAGGACCTGGCACTTAATCATCTGCCTTAAATTTAAACTGAGTTTGTCTTAAAAAAAAAATTTTTTTTAAGTAGGTAAGGATCAAATACTATGCTTCTGCAATAGCCTTTTTTCATTGTACCTAGCATATAGTTGGTGCTCAAGAGTTACTGGATAAAAATCAAGTCTTCAAATTAAAGATAACTTAGTACTTGTTTTAAAATTCATCAGGCTCTCAGTAATTCATGAACTGAAGTCAAAACTGTGGTGTACTATAAAGAAGAGCAGGTCAGTAAAATGAGAGCAAAGATAGAAAGCAAATTCCAAATACTTAATTCTTCCCACGTTCTACCCAGGACCCATCTCCGCACAAACACACTTCATGCCAATAAGCAAGGCTGACAGATCCTGAAAGGCAGTGGAAAGGAGCTGTGCTCAAAACCCCAAGAGTGATTTAAAAAGTGAAAACAAACAAAAAGAGGCATGTGCACCAATTAAAATCAGTGCTGTAAGATAAATTCCTACACAGGTCTTCTTCGAATTATGATGCAGTTACACCCCAATAAACACATCGTAAATTGAAATTATCATTAAGCTGAAAAATGCATGCACTACGCCTTACCTACCGAACATTATAGCTGAGCCCAGCCTACCTTAAACTTGCTCAGAACACTTATATCAGCCTAGAGTTGGGCAAAGCCATCTAACACAAAGCCTAATTTATAACACAGTGCTGACTGTCTCATGTACTTTACTGAATACTGTACAGAAAGCAAAAAACAGCATGGCTGTAAGTGTACTGTTATTGACCCTTGTGATCAAGTGGTCAACTGGGAGCCGCCGCTGCCCAGCCTCATGAGAGAGGATCGTACTGCATGTTGTTAACCTGGGAAAAGATCAAAATTCACAATTCAAAGTCCAGTTTCTACTGAATGCATATCCCTTTTGCCCCATCTTGTGTAAGTCAGAGACCATGTGCATATGGCGAACTGTGGCAACATGTCACAAAACTTTCATTGAGCTGAGTTTTTTCCAAAACCTGAGCCAGTTTATTTGTTCAGCTATGGAGGCTTAATTATTGGCAACTATCTCGCCACGTGAAAATCTTGCCCTTAAAGGTCAGAAGCACACTTCTGTGAAGTGGTGGCAAGAGAGTGTGAGGAAGTGGAAAACGAGAAATCCAAAAAAATGTTCTAACTGCAACTGCAGGCTTATCATAGCAATATCTTTTTCTTTAATTCAATTTAAGAGAATATGCATAGTTCCTTAAAGGCCGTTGTAATAAGATGGGACTGAGTGACAGGCAAGCATAAAAGGTACTTAAAATCAAACATGTTCTTAGCAGTCAATACAGCAGCCAAGCAACAGGGAAAAAAATCAGGGCAAGTTTTCTCAACTTTTTAATTATAACTATATCCTTGGCTTCTAGAAACTGTGGCTTCTAAACATTACAAATGCTCACCTTTTCAAGACATCATCCCTTGTATAGTGGTGGATGTTAAACAGACTTACTGTGGTGATCATTTTGCAATATACACAAATACTGAATCACTACATTGTTTACCTGAAACTAATATAATGTTAAATGTCAATTATACCTGAATTTAAAAAACAAAAAAAGAAAAAAGACATCATCCCATATCCTCCCCATCTACCTACCCAGCCTCCTAACCCAAATAAACCATGCTGTATCTTGCTTTAGAATTACTGTTAGCTGAAATTACTTTAAGCAGCATATGGTAGCAAGATCATGGACTTAGGAAAAAGCTAAACCCGGTTTTCCAATCTGCTAAATGTGATCTTACACAAATCATTTAATCCTTGTTCATTTCAGTTTCCTTTGCCATGAAACAAGGTTAATATCTCACATCTTTAAGAGTTAATAATAATGCCACCTTGTCATTTAGTGAGCCCTTAGTTCCAAAACTGTGCTAACCACATACCTGCATTATCTAATTTAATCCTAATAACACAAAAATGGAGAGGTGGACATTAGGATTCCCATTTGAAAGATAAGAGAACAGTGTTAGAGAGGTTAAGTAAAACTGTCCAAGATCATACTTCTATAATACATGACAAAACCAGTCAACCCAAGTTCCGCTGACTCCAAAATCTGTTTTTAATTACCAGTAAGTATAATTGTATCCTGACTATTTGTAAGAACTGAATTGAATGCTTATAGTAGATATTCTTAGTATCCTTTCCTGTCTCCTACCCCTTAAAATAATAGAAATGCTAAAGCAGCATGGTAGAAAGACATAAAGCAAGTCCATCCCAGAAAACAACACAAATCATCCACATCACACTACAACTGTCCTCTTGTTTTGGCTCTAAAGTAACATCTCTATAACCAAGTGTATAAATGTCAAGTATCCTTGAAAAATAATCTACTCTAGACATTTGAACACCTGGACAAGACAGGTATTACCTACTAGTAATTCTGAAGACAGGTAATAGAGGTATCAACTGGTTGCCAAGATTCCCAGTCTCCCAGTGGGGAAAAAATAGGTCACATGCCCTAGACAACTGATAAGCTCGGGGACACCACAGAGCTCAAAGAACAAGGAGGCCCTCATAAGGTGAGGAAAGACAAATGCTGGCTGAATCAGGAAGCACAAAGTGTACAAGGATACAGCAAGTTCCCTTCTCCAGCTATTTCCAAATTCTCTGTAGATCGCAAGCTTTGGAATGTGGGAATGAGAAATGGGAATTTCCAAGAATTTCTCCAAAATTTTCCAAATTAAAAGTTATTAAAAAAAATACTTCAGACATCCTCTACTCATTATTATGGACATCTAAAAAAGTGTTAAGTAAGAAATAAACTTAATAGTATTTACAAAGAATTGTAGCCGATAACAAACATTCAAATGCTGGAGAATATCAGTGAGCATTATTGGGTAGTATTCCAATAGCAAGCCAAATCCAGGCCACGGTCTGTTTTGGTAAATAAAAGTTTTATTGGAACAAGCCCCACTTGTTCATTTTATATATAGTCTATGGCTGCTTTCACACTAAACAGCAGAGTTGATAGTTGCGACAGAGTCCAAATAGCTTGCAAAGCCTGAAATATTTACTGTCTGGCCCTTTGAAGAAAAAGTTTGTTGATCCCTCTAGTAACCTGCATTTGGATCTATGAGGAAGGTTAACGGCACTACATAGAAACTGCCATGTTGAAACTGCCATTTTTAAGGCTGATTTTGCTTTGAAAATGTATTTCTTGGAATACCACTCACAGGATTTGTATACAGTATGCCACGCATATACATTTATATTTATTTTATCTACAAGGATGACTCACCAGTAGCAGCAGACAGGGCCATGGACACACATTTATAACACAGCAGCAGCTACCAGCAATCATGACCAGTTCTCTCCTCTGCGCTCCTATCCTGTCCTGGTTCTGGGAAATGTCAATCTTACCCTTCAACTCCACAGGTTAGCTTTCAACTTGACATCAGCAGATTCCTTCCATCAACTAACGTTTCTGTTCATTGTTTTAATTCTCACAGAAGAATTAACACTTTTCCCCATTTACCTTTTTTCTTAACTGATTTTGGGGGGTGGGTGGGGAGGGATTTGGAAAAACATAAATTTCCCAAGAAATCCTGGGCAGGAATTCTGCCAGGAAAACACTAGTCTCTTCCTGTGTATATTTAGATACTACACAGGGCTCAAACTCACTAGAAAAAGAGATGAGGAGAAGAGGCAGGCATGGGGATCAAGTCTCCAGGATGTTTTAAGGAAAAGATTAAGGTCTGTTTCAAAGCCATGGGAGAAGACCAACCAAAGTGGCGACAGGGTGAAGGCAAGATTTCCTATGCTTTGGCACCTGATATGGATTAAAGGTCCAAATATGAGAGTATCTTTCTGCTCCAGAATTTAAATTATAATTTGGCTAAGATGAGAGGTATCCACTGTGGACTATGACATGAGTGAGTGCAATTAAGTACCAGACCATAGTTCTGAAGATAACCTGATTGTAACTTATAACCTCAAACACCCTCATCCAAAATGGTTTGGGGCCCATCAAATTCCCAGTTCTCTGTCCAGCCAAAGGCTTATTTGTGCCAGAAATATGAAGCACAAGGATCATGATAAAACTCAAGAGAACAAAGGCAGTGGGAAGTAGTAGCAGCAAGAGGGTCCTGGGTTGAAGCCCAGCCCTGCCCATCACCACACAGGTAATCCTGGGCCAGCTGTCTGAGCCGCAGTCTCTCACAGGCAAAATGGGCGTCATGACTTCCTTGCCGAGTTGCCATATGGGACATACACGGCATATGGTGGGTGGTAATAAATGATAGCTATTATTATAAATTTAATACTTAAGGAGCAGGTGTAAGAAGAGGAAACAGTGAGTAAGACTGAGACTCACAAGGGTTGAATTAATCGGTTGAATCATATCAAAGTGCCAAGATTTGACCATTTTGACCCATAAAAAACTGTAATTTTAAAATAAATATTATAAAGAAAGCCTGAAAGGAAAGAACATGAAAGACTAATATCCCGTACTCATTCCCCTACTGGTGGCAGCTTAGAAGAAACCCAGACACCAGACGAGAAGGCTACAGACTAAAATAGAATACACCTTCATCAACTCCTCACTAGACAGGAGGTGTGACTTCAGGGAAGAGAAGATTCAACAGAGACAGAAAGACAAAGAAACACAAACACACACGTATACACACACACCTCACTCATAGGTAGCCCAGTAACTCACTCGTTCTCCCTCTTCCTTCTCTATCCCTACTCTCTGCTTTTCTCTCCTCATTTATTTCCCCACACAAGGCCCAAAGCTGGCTTGTTAACTATTTTGGGAAGGGAACAGAAGCAGCATTTTTGGTCCACTGATGTTACCAACTGCATGGCAAGCCTTTCTGCAGGCCCTGGAGAGCAGCTGGTAGCTCAGTAAGAAATCCACTGGATCCATCACATTTCCCCCCTCATTTTTCTATCTTCCCTTCATACTACAGGTGTTAGTTTTCTCAAATTCTGTTAGTCTTCCCCTAGTTAATGGTTCTGTGGTTGATTCACAGAGTCATGTCAATTCCTGGATGATATCTGAGTTTCAAGACACCGAACTCGTCCAATCCCAAGCAGCTCTATTCCAGCAATGTCTAAGTCTCCAAAAAGGGCTGAGTGAGGAATCAGAGCACCCTGAGTAGACAGGGATTAAGAATAGGCAGAGGTAAAAGAAGGAACTTGTCTTTCTTCCATCCCCTCAATGCACTACTCTCTAAACAGGGCCAGACTTCACTGGTAATCAGATCATCTTTCTCTGTTGGGCCCCGCTTTTGCATATGTAAACCCCATTCTTGCAGAACTTCCGTGCTCCCCATTTCCATGAGACATACGCGTTTTATCTGCTGTAACGTGGTAATCCTTGATGATTACCCCTATATGTGATGCTACGGAGGCTTTCATCAGTGGATGACCTCAAAGCCCTTTTTACAAGAGTTTGCAGGATGCCACCCACCTGGGCCGGAACCAGATTTTCTAGTTTTCTAATGGGGTGTTTGTTTCTCCAAAGCTTCACTCTGGGGTTCCTTGTCTGTATACCTTTACTAGACAGATATTAGCAAAGCTTCAACAGGGAGCTTCTTGAAAGTAGGGACTCTGTATATCCAACCTCCTGCTGTATCTCCAATGCCTGGTCCAGTATCACACCAGGCTTATTTAATTATCTGTGAAATGAATGAAGCTTAAAATTATAGAAAAGTGAGAAGTTTTAACAATTTCAAGCTCATAAACTTGCTAAGTAAAATGTCTCAAGCACTAAATGGCTAAGTTTCTACCCTAGACATAAATTCAAAACAGCGCAAAATGTACCAAACTCTTATTTGACAGGAACAGGTTAACACAAACATAAAGAAACTTATAATGAATTGTACTGTAAAAAACTATAATGGAGAAGATTTTTTTTAAAAAACAGATACATATATATATATATATATATATACATATATATATGTATAACTGAATCACTTTGCTGTACAACTGAAAAAAATATTGTAAATCAACTATACTTTAATAAAAATTATAGAAAAATTACTGTTTTGTAAAAGCAGTCTTCATTTTAGAATGGCAGTAAGTTTTCCTAGTACATTTATTAACCAAACAACTACTCCAAATTAAGGTTAAGTTTTTCAGAACCATATCTATAGAAATTTCTAGAAACATTGTGGGGGGCAGCTTTTCCAATAGAGAGGTACCCAAATAAATGAACAGAGAACTAACGCTTTTAAAAACCATTCTTTCAGTGCCCTCTTGCAAATATTCACATCAGTTATCAACCTAAATGAAGTTTTCACCAGATCATTCTCCCTAATTAAGGTTCAACAAGAATAAACTGAATAAAAGGCAACCAACATTCTTTTTCTAATTGTTAAGTTTAGTGTATTGTTTGTCCACAGGCATATAGGCATGTCTAAGGCTAGGTGGGAAACTGCTTGCCCCTGTGTGGACAGAACAAGGAAATAAACAAAAAAAGACCCAGTATAGTTTAAAAAATATTAAAAGTAAACAATATTTTTCATGGCTTTGTTTTCTTAATGCTGTTATAGTGTGCTGTGTGTACATGTATTACATTTCCATAATTATGCCAAACAAGCTATGCATATTATAAGTAGTTGCCAGACCTGTAGTAAGTTATCTGAAAAACTAACATGCAAGCTTACTGAAGAGAAAAATAGCCTCTTATTTATCACTTAACTTTATAATAATTGGGTACCATCCCTTCCACACTACACAGTCAACAAATATTTGCTGACTGATGAACAATGAGATTAACCTAAAGTAAGATTAAAGTCAAGAATCCAGGGAACTCTGGGTCTACCGGTGACTGAGAAGCCTTGAACATTAGATTTCAAACTCTGCTCTATCATCTCCATGGGATCATTGCAGGGAATCATCAGGCGCAGCGGAGAAAACACCGCCCTGATGAGCAAGACACACCCCTGCACCCCTGACACCGGGAGGCACCTGTGTCCTCTGGCATCCGTTTTTCCTAACTAGAAATGGAGAGTGGTGGCCCAAGCTGCAGAGTTTCCTTCTTCCTCAAAGATTCTCTGTTTAGATACTTCTTTTACCACTGCTAGCAGGATTCGTCAAAAATTACGTTAACAGGAAAGGTTACCCCTTTACTTAAAGACGGTTTTCCAATCTACTCCTGTACTGAGATGGCAACCAACCCACTCATTAAAAAAAAAAATAACATCTTTCATTTAATTTAGCAATTTCATTCTTAATTTGCAGAGGTTTGCTTTTAATTTAATTTGCCTACCAATAATTTATTGGCCAAACAAAGGATAACTGGGTAAGAAAATGCACAAAAGGGAGTAGAATAACAGTGCGGGTTGCAGGGGAGGGGGTCTATCAAGAACAGTCTCTCAAGGGGCATGAGAATGCATCCAGTTCCCAAGACAAGGAGCCCGGATTAACAAAACTAAAGTCAAGGTGTCCACCTCACCCATCACACCAAATCTGCTCATCTTTCTTTACGTCCAGCCTCATGCAATGGAACCACCAATGAACACTGATGAGCAAGTTGGAAACTGAGGAGTTGCCTTTAAAAATCCCACCACTGTCTTTGTCCCAGCCCTTCCTGTCTCCCACCAGCAGCACTCCAACTGCCTCCTCCATGATTTCCCCTAAGTACCTGCCAACAGTGCTGCCTCTTCCTCTCCTGAGCATGTGCAGATCCCTAATTTCCAGGACCTAGCCCGAGACCTCTCCAACCTCATCCAGTCATCACCCCACAGGTACTGTGACCCTCACTGCACCTTACAGCTCCCTGAGGGCACCTCTATCCTCGATCTTGTTCACCATCTGCCTCTGTACTTGTCCGCCTGAGATGTCTTTTTCCATCTGTCAATTCCTAAGCTTCAGGATCAGCTCAAGAATCACCTCTCAATGGAAATCGTCCCTGAAACCCCCAAGCCCACACCCTAAGATGCATGCATCCTCATTTGCTGTTTCCAAACTTAATTATCACGGCACCTAAAAAGTGCACTTCAATTTATTTTTTAAATTTCACTGTCTAGTGAGTCTGATTTCCTAGAAGATAAGTAATATTTTTCATTTCTCAAACATCAGGGATTATAAACAATAGGTCCTTAGTAAATGTTGATGGGTGATAAAGCCTGATAAATGGATTCAAAACAGAAGCACAACCCTCCAAAAGAAGGATGAACAATAAAAATTGAGAAGTAATTATGCTAATGGAAAAAAGGAGGTAGGCCTACCAGAATCCACTTTTAGTGTTGTCATGGCTTTTAATTCAAAGGGAAAAAAAAAAAAAAAAACCCTCCCCCAAATCCCAAGTTACAGAGTCTGAGAGAGAGCTAAAGTGTTTACTTCATACAAAAAGATAATATGTAAATTAAATGTACACACTAAGGCATAGCTTCCTACTGATTTACATATGATAAGAAGGAAGTATTCCCTACCCCAACATATTAGACCATAATCTTTTTCTAAGTTACATATATATAGAAAAGTAGCTTGAGAGCAACACTCAAATACGATGCTCACACTGTAATATTACTGGAAACTAAGATGTTGTCAGTAAAGTGTAAGAAGCGAAATGCTTCATCTCATGAGAATAATGTTAATTTTCCGAGAAAACTATTCCCTCAGTGGAGCCAGGCCCCCACACGATCCCCGAGGCTTGGCTCTCACTCTCTGGCCTCCTTCCAGACATCTTCAGTCCAGGTGCTGGGGGCCGGAGTGGGGAAAAGATGACTTCTTCTTACCATGACAAACGCTATCTTTTTAATGGTTCTCCCCCTCAACCCAATTTCCCAACCCCAACCTTTTTATACCACATAGTGGGAAGAAAAGAAAAAATACATAAATTGTTATATAATATAATAAGCATAGAGAAGGTAAGAGAAAGGAGGCCAGGGCCAAAATTGAGCGTTAAGGAAAACAGAAGGAAGATCCAAGGAATGAGCGCGCCTCTTATTAGCACTTTCTGGCTGGGATCACTTTAAGTTTACACATGAAATTGCTTAATGCATGAGTCATTTCAAATCACGACTGTATTGATTCACTTAATGTGTTCACGCAAACCTGCAATGAAGATGACCTAGAAGTCTTGAGATGCGAATGATTCTCCAATCAAAGTAAGGAGGGGTGGAGAGGTGGCAGACATTTGAAAAATCAAAACCATAAATAAAGTTTATAAATTTTTAAAAATCCTGTCATTACCCCACACCTCATGGTCACGCATGCGCGCAAGCGCGCGCGCTCTCGCGCCCCCTCCCCCTCCTCTCTCTCTCTCTCTCTCTCTCTCTCTCTCTCTCCCTCTCTCTCCCTCTCTCCCTCTCTCCCTCTCTCTCTCCTTCTGAGATGGCCCACACTCTGTCTATGGAGTATCTACTTTTACTTTAAACTAAACACCCCACACCTCTTGGCCTCTCTTCCTCTGAGACGGCCCACATTCTGCTTATGGAATGTTTACCTCCTAAGTCTCTCTCCCTTCTGAGTGAGATGGACCTCACTCTATGGAGTGTGTGTCTCCCTGAATAAATCTACTTACACTTAAAAATAATTCTTTAATAAATAAAAATTAAAATCTTGTTTTCTCATTACAAATGGGCAGGAAAATGTGAGATTTCTTAGTTTATCAAAATTGAGCATAGGTTTAAAAAAAAAAAAGGTTGAGGATTTATTTTTCTGGAGGATTCTGTGACAGGAAAGGAACACTAGTGTCAGTGGAGGTGGGGATGGGGTAGGTTGGTCCAGGAACTTGGCTTCTACCCTCACTTAGTTCACAGGATAACTGGGAGCCCAAACTTCAACTTCTATTTCAATGGTCTTAGATTGAAAATCAGTCTTACATGCTGATGGTTTCTTTGGGGGACGATGAAAATGCTCTAATGTTGGATAGTGTTGACAGTTGCACAATTCTGTGGATTTACTAAAAGCTACTGAATTGTACATCACAAAAGGGTGAATCTTTGGTAGATGAACTAACTCAATAAAAAGATTATCTTTAAAAAAATCAGTCTGAAAGCTCCTACTCCTTTTTCTGTACAACTTAGACCTCGAATGTGTGCTTTGCCTGTTAATGGCATGGACATACTTTGTCTCTCATTCCATTTTGTGGAAAGAGCCCAAACTTTGGAATCACACAGTTTGGGAACTGAACCAAGGTCTGCCACTTCCAAGGCCCTGGGAACTTGAGCACATTACTGTCTGAGCCCCAGTCCCCAGCTATAAAACCAGCAGACACTACCTACCTGTCAAACGAGGAAACCGAGGATCTGCAAATCACCACCACTCAGGCTGATGGTAACTGGCAGAAAATTAAAATGGGGTGCACTCTAAGAAAGGACATATGAGGGGTGAAGAGAAAGAAAAAGGGAAGATGCAAAAGCAGGAAGGATATGGCAAATGCAGAGTCAGGGCCACAGCCAGCTTACCTAGAATCAGGGCAAACCCCTCTGGAATCCTCTTTATGGTTTCAGTGATGCTCTGGAGTGGGGGTGCTTGGAGTGGGAGGGTGGGGAGAGGGCTGTTCCCAGAGCAAGTACTGTGATCAGACTAGGTTATCTATGACATTTACATCTCTGGATCCTTACTCAAGTAGTTTTATGTGAGTAACCCCAAAGCAGAGACATTTTCTAAACTTTTAACCTCCTCAAGTGTCATTAAGCAATCAGTCCACTAATGGAATTATAGCCTCTTGATTTAGGTTGCTTTTAATTAGAACACATAGTTTTGCACCAGAATTCATTTTTTATAGATTAGTTTTATATAATAAAACATGCCTGAAGTTGATTGTATGAGCAGTCTTTTCATCACAAGCCTCAAGATTCCATATCTGTGATTAATTTACATCAGCACAAGCTGAAACTTCAGCTTTTCCATCATTTGCAATATTGTAACTCTTCAGAAGCAACTTACCTGACAATTAATACAAACAATCTATATTTACCATCAATAACCCAAATTCCCAATTGGGCCAGAATTTCTAATGTGAATGTCTTTATCATGGCTTTAGCATCATTCTCATTTAAAATGTGCACTACTTGTCAAGCAACAATTAAAAGAAGAAAAACAAATTATATATATATATAATGTATATATATATATAATTTGTATGTTATGTACACACATATACATATTTATTTTTTAAAAACATATAAACTTTCAGGGGAGGGTACAGCTCAGGTGGTAAAGTACATGCTTAGCATGCTCAAGGTCCTGGGTACAATCCCCAGTACCTCTATTAAGAAAATAAACAAATAAAACTAATTACCTCCACCCGCCAAAAGAAACATATAAACTTTATGCCACATGTTTCTACCCTTGAAAAGTAATTCAAGAAGAGCTAAAGAGAGGAGCAAACTGTCCTCCCCCAAGTTAGAGGCCACACCACAGCCGACTAAATTCTCTCACTCCAAGTTGCTCAAGACACCAACGGGTTAACAAATCAGTCTTCCTCAGCAGCATGTTAAAGTGCCCGGGAGATCAGAATGAATAAAGAAAACAAAACATTAGCAATTGTCTCTGTTTACCATTCACACTGTCAACAATTCTGAGAAAAATTCCACTGAATTTCAGGTCACTAAACCCTGGTCCACTTCATAAATATTTGTCTACTGATTTTGCTTTTTTACTTTTTAAATCCCAGAGGGAAATGATAATGTCCTATAAGTGTTAGAGTGGCTTAGTTTCTAAAATTGGCAGGAAGGAAAGGCTAGCTTCTGTTAGTTCTAATTTTGAAAGCATTAAGTATTGGGGGAGGGACCTCTCAGATAATAACTTTTTTTTTTTTTTTTTACATCTTAGTTGTCTCGTGTGCGTTTCTGTTGGTTCTACCAGCACTGCTGTGCAGTCAGGTTTATTTTAAGGCGACACATTCTAGCATAAATTCAACTGAGTCTCCCAGAACTTAACAGCCAAATTTAGACTTAGACTGGCTTCCCACACCCGGCAGGTGCCCTTCCATGGCTGCTCACGCTGGACATCTGAAGAGTCGGTCAGATCCATGTCTAGAAGCTGTTTTATTTTAAATATAATTTTGTATGGTGAACTTTCCCAACATACACACAACAAAAAATGTTTTAACTTCGACTTTAGAGTTTCAGTCAACACCCAATGCCTTTGCAAAGACAAGACCCAGTAAGTAAGATAGTTTAGGGGAAAAAAGGCAAAGATAGAAATATTCCACAGAAGCAGGGGCCTGTCAGGGTTGGGAAAATCTTCCACTGCTTCCATATGTGAACATGTTCTCTCTGGAGAGAGAGAAGTGGTTCCCAACTGTGGGGCTTATTATACACCAAACATCAAGATTGGTAAGGAAACTAGTATCTCACATACATTTACTGTCATTTCTCAAATAACTATGAATTCCTGGAGAAAGATATATATCCATGTAACATATATGATATGAATATAATCAGTTTATATACAATAAATATATACACAATGAAAATGGAACTACAACCTTTAGTGAAGGCTCTAATTATTATTTTTATTTTTAGGAGATTACCAGCACTCCACGCCCTAGCCCACCCCTGGGTGTCCTCCAACACTGTCTTCTTCCTCCCCTACACGGTGGCTAAACCCCAGAACAGAGTCTGGACTGCCCTTCAGCCCAGTCATTTGCCACCTTTAGTGCCTCAGGCACATAACTTAATGTGCCTCGTTTCCTTCATCTGCAAAATTAAGATTAAAAAGAATTGGACCTGCTTCACGGAGTAATAATCATCAGGGCAAAATGAGTGACTACAGGCCAAGCACTCAGAGCAGAACCTGACAGATGAGCACAGCAAAAGGGCAAGCTGGTACTGAGACTGACGTTGTTGTTATTGTTGGAATCAGAATCTTGACTTTTGTGATATTCATTTCCTTGCTTTTCTTAATAGTTCTTATCTTTTAATGACTTAAAAATAGTTACTTAGACTCGTCTCCGAACTCCCTCCTCTCTGGAAGAACGCAAAGGAGAGGGTGGTGCTGAACCAGCTCTAACGCTCGTCAGAACCTCCCGACCTCAACAGTGAGCAAGAAATGACTCGCAGAGCTCACGATGAACAGCAACTCTAGCTCTGCCACAGGGCAGGACTGAAAACCACTGGTAAGTCCGAGGATCCCTCAACCGGTAGTTTATTGATGGACCACAGGAAAGCCCACACACTGATAGCAAGTATGCAGACTCCATCCCCCAAGGCTACCTAGTGAGGAGGCACTAAGAGCTAGTCACCACCACCCAGCCCGCCACCTGCCGCCTTTAATGTAATACACATACTCCTCTTCATCAGTAGGGATGCACATACGAACATCTATCAAGGACACTAGGGAGCCATTCACACTATAAAATCTAAAACTGAAGCCCGAAGTGTCACATCTGGAACTCACCCAAGTCCTTCAAACATATAAAATAAATACAGTGATACCCCAACATTTAGAAAAAGACAAGCTAGCACAGTAGTGCAAGCATATGTTAAATAAAGGCCATTTAATATCTAGTACTAATCACTGAGGAATTTATTTCCTCAGAATGGTCTCTCTAGTTTGCCAGCTAAAGAAATACTATCCTAGGAAAGGCCACATACTTTTCAAAAATGACTAAAATAAAGGCTTTATCTAGAAGAACACAGTCTGCCCGTAGACCTACTTTGCTGTCCTTAGTCACAAGAGAAGAAACTATGCTTAAGACATTATGGCCACTGCCACTGGATGTGGCCAGAAGTGGCCTGGGAGGGAGAGGTCTGCAGCCAGGACCCTTGAGGCCACTCACAATCCACAGACATTTCCATAGGGAAACACAGGCAGCACCTACAATCTTGACTCACTGCTCTTCCCTACACATTTTATCCAACATCTTCCCTCTGCGGTCAAAACCCTCTATTTCAAGAAAGTAACCTGGGCAAGCTTCACTCCCAGCCAAGCCACCACCAGCTATTTTTGTCAAGATTCACTTCCTTCTGGGTGCTTGGACACACATCCCCTGCCCTGGCTTTGCCCCGTAGGAAGTGACGGCCACCCTCTGACAGCAGGACTTTCCTTTAGCTCTGAGTCCCCAGGCCCTGGTGCCTGACTCAGGGCAGTCTGCTGAAAATAACTGTCTCTCCTCCTCCACAGAGCCTTCCAGGATTTAAAACCAGTGTCTACTCCCAGCCCTCCCTGCCAGCATTATGACAGGTCTAGATAAAGAACACCTCACCACCTCTTCGGGATGCACGCTACAATTATGGGCAAAAAATACCACACCAT
Source organism: Camelus dromedarius (assembly GCF_036321535.1). Taxonomy (NCBI): domain Eukaryota; kingdom Metazoa; phylum Chordata; class Mammalia; order Artiodactyla; family Camelidae; genus Camelus; species Camelus dromedarius. The sequence continues at coordinate 35,598,200 of NC_087439.1, forward strand.
TGGTTCATACAATTTGTTTCATTCCAGCTACACCCAAGAACAGCAGGAACAGACTCTGCAGCCTTAAGGAAGTTAATTCCTCAAGCTTTATGTTTCTTTCACCTGTAAAATGAGGCTACAGATACCAACTTCCTAATATATATAGTCTGTGGCATAAGACTTGGCACAAAAGTAAAATCCAAATATCTGTTCCCTCCCCCCATATACCACAAATTAAAAACCCAAAGTAATTTAGATTTCAAACTCACAGAAAACAGGTAGGACAAGGGCATCGGAACACCTCTCTTTTGAATTTTCGTAACTGCTTTCTACACCACTCAAATAGCACTTCTTTCCTTCCCTTCTCTGGAGACCCCAGTGCTTACGTGGCTGTGAAATGGGAAAGGACCCAGATGAGGTCTCCCACATGCAGCCCTGCCTGGCCCAGGGTCCAAGCAGAGGACAAGCTCAGAGAATGCGATCAGAAAGCACACAGAGAATGAATGTAACTAAACTAAGTCTGCGCCACTCTCCAAAATGAGATTTTGTGTGTGTGTGTGTGTGTGTGTGTGTGTGTGCGTGTGCTAAGTTTGAACACTGGAAATTCAAAGATACTTGGGGGGAAACTAAAGCATTACATCCGTGACCAACAACTTCTCCTGGTTCTTAAATAGAACTATCAAACTTTAAGGATTGTAACACTTAGATACATTTTGCATAAATCAACGATTTCTATTGTCACAAACTAGCATAAATAGGTCTGGAAACTACCAGCCAACTTCATTCTGTGAGGAACCATTAAGTTTTAATCAGACGTGGTTCAGTTTCTGGAACAGTGAGCACTAAGAAGGACTCATCAAGGAAAGTGGGCAGAAGTGGGAAGAGGAGGAGGAGGGAAGGGGGAGGAGGAGGATGAGGAACAGAACAAAAGAACCGCCCCCAAGCCAGCCTTGTAGCACAGACTTCTGACTGAACACTTCTGCCCCTCTTTGCAGCTGTTGTCTCCTGCAGTTGGCACAGAGCGCTGCCAGTCTGGGACCAGCTTCCAGTGAGGACAGCATTGTTTTATTGGCTACTTAGGCAGTGCACACACCATTAATGGAGTTTTTATCTCTCCATTTTCCTGTCAGTACAGAACCAGCCAGTCTGACTCTGTTATTATCATTAAGAAAGCTTTTTTTCCCCCTCCCCACACACACTCTTTAATCCAAACAACATCTGGGAACTTCAGCCTCTATCATATAAAAGGGAAACAGATTTAGAGGGAAAGGGGGGGTGGGGGATACAGTTCCAGCCACACTGAACAACCAAATCCCACAGCCAAACTTATCTGGAGTCACCTAATATCACTGAAACACTGTTCACTTCAAAAGGCGAGGTACTTTTCACCACATTGCTTTAAACTTCCTCTAGACCTTCACAATATGGGAGGGGGAAAAAAATCTCATTTTGACATGTAGCTTTAAAAAAAAAAAAAGGAAAATGAAAATTGTATTGCTGCTTTCCTAGAGGGGAAGTTCACTTGTGAAATAAAAGAATAATATTTAACTTATTAAAGAATGATTTTTTTCAAAAAAGAAAAAAAAGAATGACTCTGTATGAGATGTCACTAGTGAGTACATCTCCAGTGTACACACTAGCAGGAAAAAGCTGGCGCCATTAAACCCAGAAAATATGCCCTCCTGTAACAGACAGCTGTCTCCTCTGTCCTTTAAGTGTGCTTTTTGCTTAGATCATGCTCCACGAGTCATGGAATCAATACTGGGAAATGCACAGAGCCGGCCACGCTGCAGCTTCACACAGCAGAGCAGGTTCAAGCCACACAGCTCCGCTGTCCCTTTCCGGTCCCAGGCACACGCACCTGGGGAGAGCGCACACCCGCTTTCCACTTCACACTTGAGCATGCCTCGTGGGGGCCCTAACGTTGGTCCTTTCAGCATTGCTTTTACATAAGCAGAACCTAAAAGTTACAGACCTCAAATATGCAGATGTCCAGCAATCCATCATGCCCCTCCCCCCTACTCCTTTCTGAGTTTTCTAGAATGCACCAAGAGCAACTATTCTCAGACTGGAAGGGATTTACTTCCCCAGAAATGCTCATCACCACGTAGAAGACACAATCAGAACTGAGCATTTAAGGAAAGCCAAAATGTGAGTGTCAGCAAAGGTTTAATAGTTTATTTTTAATTTCTCTTTTTGTTCCATTCAGCAAAAAGAGGAGGAAATCACTGACTGTCTGAGCCACAGGCTCCCGCTCCCTGGAAGCTTTGCCTTAGAGCCCCTCAGTCTGCTGTTAATGACAGTCTCAGTAACCTGATCCTCTCACAGTGGGAGACTTGAGTAAGCACTGGCCTCTCTCCGGTCTCGCCTTTCCATTGTCCCACCCTGCAGGGCCAGCTGTTTCTGACAGCCAAATTGCTGCGTGCTAAGCGGTGAATGCTGTCAGAGAAGGAATTTTCATTTCTATAATGCATAGGCCTCTGCGGACAAATTATCCAGCTTATGGTGCTGGCTGCAGGATGCTGCTCCGGGCTGGAAGCATGGCCAAAATGCAGCCTCTCCTCCCTTCTCCCCAGCTCCAAGCTGACAAGACTGTCACCCAAAAATGAATCTGAATGGCCAGAGAGAAACAGAACACATGCTTTCAGGTACAAACAAAATATATGTCAAGTCGAGCTGTCCAGCTACAACCTTTGATGTAAAGGCATACAGTGAAAGCTAATTGAGCTAATGTCCCACCAAAGAGCTACGTAGTATGGCATCCATTAAGACCTACTGTAATTTGATACCCCGCAGTGAGCATCCCTGAGGCATCAGCAAAATCACTGGCCCTGTGCTTCCAGGGGATGTCAGACTTACCTAGAAAACACCCAGAACTTAGAAGGCGGTAACCATCAAGCAACAATCCAGGAGGTGGAAAAACAATACTCTTTCACGATGATAAAAAAAAAAAAAAGGTCCCCAATATGTGATTTATAGAATAATTTTGGAGAAACTGCCTCCCTGGCTTCGGTCCACACCACCCCCCTTCCAGCAACCACCCCTGACTCTGGGCTGGGGTACAGTCCCCCTGTTCTGAGTGGATGCCAGGGTAAGGGGACCAGGCTAATCAGCACGCTGGATTCCACTGAGGTTGGGACGTGGCCCACACTGGTCCAATCAGTGATTCTTGGGATTTTATAGGAATTGCTAGAAAAGAAAGTTAGGTTTTCTCACTGTACTTAAACCTCAGAGAATATGCCACAGCCATTTTGCTAACTCGACAGGGGAGCCCGCTGGAGAACGGAGCCAAAAAACAAAAAGGAATTAGGGGGAAAAATACCTGGGTCCGAGGGACACTGGTGGAGTCCTGGGTCAGCCTGGATCTAAAACCTGCCTCACCCTAGACTCCCTAGTATGGCAGCCGTGTGATTCTCCTCTTACTAAGGCTAACCTGGATTGTGTTTTCTGTCCCTTGCAAATGCAAACTAACAGATGAACCACATCATTCCATCCTAAGAACACCCACTGGTGAACACAAAAGCTCATGCGATGCCTTAGCATGTAAACAAGGAAAATTTCTGCATTTTTGGTCACTTCCTATGAGAACTTACTCTTTCTCTTCTCTCCTCTAGACTTTATACCCTAACATGAGCTAACATACACAACACATCATCTGGTCCTGAACTCCTCTGCATGGCAAGTATAAATATCTGACCCGAATTCAAGGAGAGATGAGGAAGCTAAAATCACGATCCATGTTTTCTTTTGGGGTCATAAATCTTCACACGGCCCGGCCCGTGTGGCACAGAGAAAGTGGACACTAGTTAGTGAGTTGTCCATCCACGCCATGTCAATGAAGCCAATGCAGGGAAAGGCCAGGAAACCTATGCAGTCCTGACCAGAAGGGGGAGGGGGACACCTGCCCTGCGCTAAGCGCTCAGGTCGGCCAAAGTGTCAGCACCTGCAGGCTGTGAGCCGCCACGGCCCTCGCGTGCACCATGTCCTGCAGCCATCCGTTTTATCATTAACCACTGTCTGGCCAGCAAGGGCAGGGTTCGGTTCAAGAACACCAGGAACTTTAAGGCAGGAGGCATATCCACAACTGCGGTGGGCCCACAGCCACTCACTAGGACTATAAATATCCTCCTGGCTGCCCGCCCGACAGCAACCACAATTCCTGCTCCCTTGTTGGTAACAGAGCTGCAGGCCTTTTCCCCCAAGAAATTCGGCACAGCCCACCAGGTATGGTGAAGACGATGAAATGTGCACATGAGCTGACTCAATGCCCTGGCAAGCCTGTTTCTCACCCCCTTCTTGTCTGTACTTGGCTTCTGATCCACAAAGATCAAAAACAGGAGACTTTAAAGTTGAAAATCATACAAGATCTCAGTGTGGTGCTTAGCAAAAAAACTGAAAAACACAAGGGCTCAAAATTGTGAGAGAGAAAGGGAGGGAAGAAAGGAATAAAACCAGCTTGCTCTCAACCCCTTTTCATCAAGACAGTCATTAAGGAATTCCAAACCCTTGTATTCATTCTTTTATCTGAGGATATGAGGGGGCAGGGTGGGGGTGAGGGGTGACCTTGCCCTGACTCCTCACTTGAGGTGGTGGAGAGCAGAAGGAAGCACAAGATGGTCACTGGGATAGGAAAATCATGTAAATAAATAAACAAACGACTGCATTTACCCAGCTGCTTCTCAGGGATTAAAAAAAATGGACCAAAATTCTCAGGACTGACTTAGGCTTAATGGTTAAAGATCCATCCAATCCCTTGACCCCAAAGATCACCCCAGTGCTGCAGTAAGTCGTCCCAGGGAAACGCCCCTTGTTACAGCCCCTGCTGAAAAACAAACCATCATGATTCAAGTCCTGAAGAAGGCCCGGGATACAGTCTTTTGAACCATTTCCTGTCCCGTTCCTGGCACAGCGCTGTCGCACAGTCGGTGTCCCAGTGTGGATGGGTCTCTCCTCCAGACAACTTCTTGACCCTTGGGAAAGGCCAATTTAGAAACAAACTGCATAGAGTAGAGAGGGTATTCTGAACCCTACCAAGCCTACTGCCTTTTCTCCCCGCAGCCATTCACTCACTTGACCAGCATGTACTGAGCACCTACCAGGAGCCAGGCGCGGTTCTGGGCACTGGAGGTAAAGGAGAGACCAAGTTCCTACCCTCGTGCAGATCACATTCAGGCAGAAAACGCCACATGGAAGTTCTTTCATGCATCTGACCTTATGTCTCCTGCTCTAAGGTCCTAAATCTGAGACGATTCCCTCCGTTATTTTTTAATTAATTAATTTATTTGGGATGGGGGGCAATTAGGTTATTTATTTTTTTAAATGGAGGTACTAGGGATTGAGCCCAGGACCTTGTGCACGCTAAGCACATACTCTACCACTGAGCTCTACCCTCCCCCTGCCTCCATTATTAAGAACACCGCATGCCCCTACATAAGGATTACTCTCACTCATGGACCCACTAACTCTGGCGAAAGCCTTCAACATCCAGTCACAGAACCAATATCCAATGGCAGGTGACGGCCCAGTTTACTCAATTGCTAGCACTCTGTGCCCTATCTTCCCCCCAGCCCCAGAATGGTCTGGCACACACAGGGGTTTAGGGAAAGTAATTTTAATCCAAAATATTGTCTCTGGGCAGGAAACTGTTCTAAGGCTCTTCAGTCTGAAAACCAGCAAGGCAGCAGATGAATTCAAGGCTTCCTAGTGCAAAGAACAATGCATTTAATCACACCTTTATTATAAAAGCCAAGAGATACAGAATAAACCTCTCATACTTTAACAGTCACAAAATTATTGCTAACAATACAAATTGAACACTAATTAAACTATACTCTAAACTCTATCCCTCCATTGAGTCTGCAGGTAAAGGCCTTGAACTAATGAGAAGTGTAGCTTCACAGAGCCAGCATGATAAATGCTTCAGCTCAGGAATATAGTCACTAAGTGTGTTTTTACTCATATCATTTTTCTATCTTACTACAAACCAGCCAAATAAACACCATACAGCCAGGCTGCAATGGCTAACGTATTCAACACACACTACCCAACACACACAAGACTGTTACTAAATCCTGCGAATTAGAAGCTTATTTGCTTCCTATGGGTGACTTGGAAACATCCCTCAATATCACCAGTGTCTTGATTCTCCCTGAAAAATAAATAACAGGAGCCACAATTATTTTTTAACATTTCTCAGGCACCAGAGACTACTATGCTAGAGATATGCATGCACATTACCACACTTAATTCTCCCAGAGGGCATGGCAATACAATAAGAACTATTATCTCCATTTTGCTATGATAAAACTGAAGCTCAGAGAGGTTAAGTAGCTTTCCTAATGACACAAAGCTGGGAAAGCGGCAAAATGAAATTGAAACCCACACTTGCCTGACACGATCAGCCATTCTTACCCATAAAGTCTCCACCCATGATGTCACGGCAGAGAGTGAACATGCACCTTTTGGAGCAATCCTGCCACAGAACGCCGTCACCATGAGCAATGGTTAGATTTCACAGACTCAAGCAGTTATATCAGGATTCATGGATATAACAAAACTCCAAATCAAGGTATCACCAGCTTGAAGATATTAGAAAGGCTAAAAATCAGTCACCTTCAAATGTTTAGCACAAAACAAATCAGAACACCTGCATCCATTCAATGTAAGAGAGACCAAAGAAAAAGGAAAAAATAAGGTATTATCAGATAACCTTGAAATTAAGCCAAATGAAGAAAATAGTTGGGAAAACTGCCTGAGACCTGTGCTCACTGCTGAGCTTTCAAGAGCAGCTGTGGGGCCGGGTGAGGCCAAGGAGAATGAGACTGTAGGGCAGGTGACCCTGTGAAGCCACCTCCTGAGGAAAAGTGAGGTTGGGGGCTGCCCCCAGCACGACTCTCCACGGTGCTGAGGGAGATTAAGCTCCAGTGCCGATAAGAACTGTCCTCAAGGTTTATAAAATCCACCAGAAAGGATTCCAGCGAAGATCAACACTTCCAAGAGACCAGGTAGACCCAACTAACAGCGACGGATCTGCCAATCGGTGCGACCTCCAAACCCACTGTCCCCACTACGTTTGCCCTTGTGTTTCTCTGCTCTGTTTCAGATCTGCAGCTCCGCTGCCAACTCTGCTCTCTCTCAGGTACTCACCTAAGTTTCCTGAAAAATAAAAAGCTCCCCCCCAAAAAAAGAGTGCCAAAAATAAACAAAAAACTGCAGTGAGAAAGATCACTTGCTCTATTTCAACACAGCACCCTGGTAATCACTATGCCAGGATTTTACCTTGCCACTTTTTATTTTATTAAAAAAAAAAAAAAACCTTTATCACTTTCTTAAACACCCTGCCATGAGCTAAGGGTTACATAGCAAAAGAAGCCTTCTTGCCCTCGAGCCCTTATAGTCTGGCCATGCAAAATAACAGGACAGAGATGAGGGGTTCCAAATCATGTAATTATGCCAGTGATGTCAAGAGGTCAAAGAAAGAAACCACGACTGCTGGCTGAGGTGTTGTAATAGGTTGAATGGTGCCCTCTCCCCACCCCCAGCCTCAAGAGATACATCCACATCTAAACTCCCAGAACCTGTGAGTGTGACTTTATTTGGAAAAGGGGTCTTTGCAGATAAAATTAAATTAAGGATCTTAAGAGGAGACTGTCGTAGATTATCTGGGTGACTCCTAAATACAATGACAAGTGTCCTGATAAGACACACAAAGGAATCATTCACAGAGAGAACAGGAAAAGATGTGAAGATGGAGGCAGAGACTGGAGTAATGCAGCCACAAACCAAGAAATGCCTGGAGCCACCAGAAGCTGGAAGAGGCCCTCAGAGAGGACATGGCCAGGACCGACATCTTGATTTCAGACTCTGCTCTCCGCAACCATGAAAGAATACATTTCTGCTGTTTTAAGCCACCAAGTTTGTGGTAATTTGTTATGGGAGCCCTAGGAATCGCATACAGATGGTGGAGAAAATGCTGCTGGGAAGGCCTTAAAGGGCGAGTGCAAGGAACCAAAGGCAGGAACAAGAGACCACAAGGAAAGAGACAATCTGGTCATAGAGGAACAATGAGGAAATGAATGCTGCTGCTTGAGAGACTGAAAGACAGAGACAGAGAGACAGAAAGAGAGGGAGGGAGAGGAGCCTGAAATGTACTTGGGGTGACACAGCAACTTGAATGTCTATCTAGGTCACATTATTTTATTAGCTAATAGGGGAGTCACCAAAGATGTCTGAGTAAGGAAATAAAATGTACAACGTCATGTTTTAGGAAAAGTAATCTAATATTAAAAAGAAGGCTGAACTAGAAACAAATATCCAGCAGACTTTCCTTCTGTGAAGAAAGATTCTTGAAGAACAGAAATCAAGTGTCCACGTTCTAATCCCCAGAATCTGTGAATGTTACCCAATGTGACAAAGGAGCTCTGCAGATGGGGAGGTTCACAGCAGAGAGAAGACAAAGTGACAAGGGAAACACTGGAGGGATGTGCTTGGAATCTGGAGGGAGGAGAAACAAGCCCAAGAAAAGGGCCTCTCCTCTCAACACCTCCTGAACTGGAAGAGGATACATTTGTGTTGTTTCAAGACACTACACTTATCACGATCTGTTATAGTAGCAGTAGAAGACTAAGTTTTATGTTTCCTCCTCTGAAATTATGATAAATCTCCCCTCTCCTGAACTCTTTCCAAAAGTGTTCTTTCTTGCTTTTCCCCTTGGCTCACCCAAGCCAGTCCCGTTTCATGCTTCCAACATTCACGTGCAGTGTCCTCTGTTTTCAAACACTTCCTGAGTTTCTTTAGACTTCTGTGCTCAAAACTCAACATTATCACCAATATATGCCATCCAAGGTGGGGGGGGGGTGGAGAGAATCTGCTAATCTACTCACCCACCCACTTTGTTCCAGAAAGGATTAAGAAGAAGCTGTTTCCACTATTTACAATAGCCAAGATGTGGAAACAACCTAAATGTCCACTGACAGATGACTGGATAAAGGAGTTTTGGTATATTTATACAATGGAATACTACTCAGCCATAAAAAAAGAATAAAATAATGCCATTTGCAGTAACATAGATGGCCCTAGAGATCATCATTCTAAGTGAAGTAAGTCAGAAAGAAAGAAAAATGCCATATGATATCACTCATATGCAGGATCTACACAGACATAGTGAACAATCTTATGGTTACTGGGGAAAGGGGGTGGGAAGGGATAAATTTGGGAGTTTGAGATTTATAGATGTTAGCACTATATATAAAAATAGATTTTTAAAAAAAGTTTCTTCTGTATAGTACAGAGAACTATGTTCAATATCTTATAATAACCTTTAATGAAAGATTATGAAAACAAATATATGTATGTATATGCATGACTTGGACATATGCTGTACATCAGAAATTGACACATTATAACTGACTGTACTTCAGTTAAAAAAATAAATAAATAGTGGCCTTAAAAGCAAAAAAAAAAAAAAAGACAAAAAGAACTTACATAAGAGTGCCTTCCAAAAAAATTTGACCCCAGCTGTAATAAACATTACATTTCAACTTATTACATGCCTACAGATATAAAACTAAAGAAACAATTCATGAAGCATATCTTGTAGTAACCCATAATGAAAAAGAATATGAAAAGGAATATATGTATATATATATGTATGACTGACTGAAGCATTGTGCTGTACACGAGAAATTGATGTAACATTGTAAACTGACTAGACTTCAATAAAAAAAAAGTCATCATCAGGGAAAAAAAATTCATGAAGCAATTCTTCCCGGGAAAAAAAATTCATGAAGCAATTCTTCCCTTGCAACACATGACTTTTTATTTAAAACTTTTATTTCTAACGCTGAGTCTAACTCACTAAATTGATTCAGTAATAGATCGAAACCTAGTTTGCAAAAACAATAAAGCCGGGGTAGTAGGGACTAAACTGGACAGGAGGAAGAAGATAATTTCAAAAGGCAACTCTCCTCTAATTTTATGGCTACAGGGGAGAAAAGTTTAAAAAAGTTTTACTTTGCAACAGAGAGTCAATTTTTAAAAAATCTTTGAAACAATTTGTATTAAAAGGAAATGATCTGTATTAAAAGGAAAGTTTTTAATATTCTCATTAAAATTTTCTTCTTAACCACTGCCAACTCCCAACAACCCAGCAGGATCTCAATTTTGAGACTCAGTTTGATACTGAATCTTCAATTCAAGGAATCTATATGCTATGACATATGCAAAGGTAAACAAGATATAATCCTTACCTTCAAAGAATTTATAACCTACCAATAAAGAAAAAAATGAAAAACACAGAACAATTATGAACAATAATGTTGTGGGAACACTGAGGAAGGAGGAACTGGTTTTAGCCAGAAGATGAACTATGACAAAAGCTGTATGGAGAAAGAAATGGCATTTGAACTGAGGAGGGGGTAGAACAGAGGGGAAAGCAGTTTACATATAGAGGGACGTAGACACAGCAGAGGATAGAGGTTGGCAAATAAATAAGTGGCTGTGGCAGATTTAAAACATGGCCGTCAAATTCTTTGGCCCTGTTTCCATCAAGAGATGGGATCTATGCTAATTATTAGAGGAATACAAATCAAAACGACAATAAGGAACCACCCTACACTGGTCAGAATGGCTACCATCAAAAAGTCTACAAATAATAAATCCTGGAGAGGGTGTGGAGAAAGGGGAACCCTCCCGCATTGTTGGTGGGAATGTAAATTTGTGCAGCCACTGTGAAGAACTACGTATGGAGGTTGCTTAAAAAACTAAAAATAGACTTACTATATGATTCAGCAATCCTACTACTGAGCATATATCTGGAGAAAACTCTAATTTGAAAAGATACATGCACTCCAATGTTCATATAATACTATTGACAATGGCCAAGACATGGAAGCAACCTAAATGTCCATCAACAGATGACTGGATAAAGATGTCACACACACACACACACACACACACACACACACACACACACACACACACAGGAATATTACTTTGTCATAAAAGAAAATGAAGTAAGGCCATTTGCAGCAACATGAATGGACCTAGAGATTATCATACTAAGTGAAGTAAGTTGGACAGAGAAAGACAAATATCATGATATCTCTGATATGTGGAATCTAAAAAAATGACAAATAAACTTCTTTATAGAACAGAAACAGATTCGTTGACATAGATACCAAAGGGGAAAGGGGAGAAGGATAAATTATAGAGTTTGGGATTAACAGATACACATTAGTATACATAAAATAGATAAACAACAATGACCTACTGTATAGCACAGGAAACTATATTCAATATCTTGTAATAATCAATAATGGAAAAAAATCTGAAAAAGAAAAAACATATATATAGAGAGAACTGAATCACTTTGCTGCATACCTGAAATTAACACAACATTGTAAATTAACTATACTTAAATTAAAAAAAAAAAAGTGGAATCTGTATAGCCCTCACCCCATGCCTTGAATCTGGGTTCTGTGACTGCTTGACCAATAGAATACAGAAGTGACATGGTACCAGTTTCCGGGACCACACCTTCAGAAACTAGCAGCTTCCATTTCCTGTCTCCTGCAACACGTGCTCTTGGAACTCAGCCGCCATGCTCTAAGGAAGCTCAAAATCGCCCATATAGACAGACCACATGTAGGTGTGTCAGCTGACAGCCAGCATCACAAGCCAGACCTGTGACTGAATGAGCCTTCAGATGATTCCAGCCCCCAGCCTTCAAGCATTCCAAGCTGAGGCCCCAGACATTGTGGAACAGAGGCAAGCTGTCCTTGCTGTGCACTTTCCAAATCCCTGCTTCACTAAACTGTGAGTACAATAAAACGACTTTTGTTTTATGCCACGACATCTGAGGTGATTTACTGTGCAGCAATAGATTGACGGAACAGCATAGGCAAGAGCATAAGAGGGCATGGTAGAAGATAACCATGGAAAAGAGTTTGAAAGAAGATGTCACACATCTTCAAGTCAATCTGAACAATTTAAAATTTCTTCTCTATGCCATGGTGAGCAGTTGATGGGTTGAAGGTCAAGAAAATTATATAACTGGATTAGGAAGATTATATTAGCAGCAGCATACAGGGAGGCGTTCCAGCAAGCTCAGAGAAACACAACGTAGATACAATAATCTTAAGTGTAGATCTCATAACTGTCCCCATTTTCCAAATGAAGTGCTTAAGAGGTAAAGATCATCTAGAATAATCTGACATCTAATTCAGTAGCAAAAACTCATTGGCTCTGTCATCAAAATACATCCTGATTCCAGTCAACTTCTCATAGCTCCAAGCCTGGTCCAAGCCATTACTATCTCCCAGCTAGACCACTGATTATCCAACTAAACTTGCCATTCATAATAGGTGAATAACTCTGCAGAATACCCTATTCAGTGAGTTGGGTCCCCTCACCACATGTTAAGTCATGCCAATGTGAAACTGCCATAACAGCTTCTAAACACATAATCTCACTTTCTGTACCTATCACATTATCACCTGTCTTGGGACAAGCCCTATGGGCTATGGTTTCCAAATTCCCTACAGACCTCAATCTTTGGGATTTGGAAGTGAGAAAATAGGATTCCTGAGAATACTTTAAGTCACAAATTATTTTTAAAGTACTACCAACATTCTGCACTCTTTACTATTAGGAGTATCTTTTAAAAATTGTTTAATAATTAAGAATGTTAAAGTCTGGAAGTATTTACAAGAACTGAAGTGTATAGAAAACATTCAAACAGTGGAAAACGGCAACAAACATAACTGCATAGTATTTGAATAACTTAGCAAGGTTAGCAGCACCACGCAGAATCACATGTCAAAATAGCCAATTTAAGGACTTATTTTGCTTCCAAAACTTATTATCTCTTGGCACACTACACATAGGGTTTTACTTTAAAAATACTCTACACATAAACGTATTAATGTTTATTTGCAAAATGACTCACTGTTAACAGCAGACACGGCCACGAACACACTATACAAGCATAACTTGGCAACAGCAACACGCAAGTCTGCTGATTAAATCGTGACCACTTCTCTCCTTCGTGCTCTTCTCCTGATTCCCAGAATAGTCAACCTTAACCTTCTACTCCATGTGTCAGCGTTTCCTGCTCTGGCTTTCCACTTGAAGTCAGTAGTTTCCTTAGGGCCAATAACATCTCCATGTGGACTGTGGCTAGTGGCTACCTTACTGGACAATCCAAGTATCAAGAATCTTAGAGGATGGAAATTGGGAAAAAGAGGAATAAGCTATCTCAGAAAATTCTGAAATTTAGGGGAAAAAGAAAGGAAGTCAGCAAAAACCAAGTCAGAGAGGATCAAGTGATCAATAGAGGCTTTGGAAAAATAAAAATGAGGGGGAAATGCCAGTCTGTAGACACAGACCAAAGTCCCAGGCAAATCTGAGAATGGATTTTAAATACTGAGTGAGTGATAATCCCTAGGGACCCTAGCACTAAGAGCAGGTCATACAAGGTTAACCTAACTTTCTTTTCTACTAAGATTCTAAAACTAGAAGTTCAAGGAAACACAGATTTTAGCAAGACGTCTAACAAAGTATCTTATGAAATATCTGTGGACAAGATGGACAAAAGGTAAGCAGATATATCCACAAGTTACTGCATTTAAAGGGTGGGGCAGGAGAACTCATGTCTTCCCAAAGTAACAGAAGTGGAATCCAACATATTCAACAGGCTAGTACTGTGGGTGAGCCCTGACAAACTAGAAATTAGTCAAGGTAACTTTAAGTAAAGGAAACAAAAGACAAGGGCACAAGGAGACAAGAAGAATTCAAGAGAAACAGGCCTTAGCAGCATCCTGACATGAGACCGATGCGATACGAGAAATTTTGAGATTTTGGTGGGTAGTCAACTCATAAGTAGGACAACGTGGCTCTCAGAAACGCAGCCGTTTTGGCTGCATAATACAAGCATGGGAGCCAAACAAAAATAGGAGAGAAAATCTACTCAAGAATATTGTAATCAGTTCTAAATACCAATTTTTAAAGGCTTTCAAACAAACAGAAGCATGAGCAACAAGGTGGGCAGAATGGTGGTGACCACGCAGAGCCTCTGAAGACACTCTGCTCAGATAAAAGAATATCGGGGTGAATACAATGGGTCTAATCCTGGAAATAGAGTACTGTACTCTATTCCTTAGAGCTGAAAAAAGAGGAGCTATGACCAAAGGATAAACAGAAGCTGCATTTACCATAGACAAAAAAAAAAAAACAACCTAAAATCAACCTTCTGATGGTCAGCATTGTCCAAAGACACAGAGGGCTTGTAGTAGAAACTGCATCCCCCAACTTGCAGAATTTCAGTGCGGCCTAGGGATTCACTCGGAGGATATGATGCAAAGCACTGCAGACCGTGGATGGTTGGACTAAATAACTCCTCCCAACCTTGTGACGCGACCACTAAGAAGAGGCCACTGAGGAAGTGATGGACACCCCTGAGGTACTCGCATCTGGTCCTGACCAGGCAGTTTGTGAATATTTAATGAATGGGAACAACTTCATAAGAATATGGGGAGAGAAAGAATATGATGTTTCAGAGAAGGCGAGTGGGGGCTAGAGAGGGGGCTGCAGCAATGAACACAGACTCGTTTTCTGAAATGCTTCCTCAGGAAATAGCTTGTGAAAGTCATAGGGTTTAAAACATTTCGTTTAATGACAGGAAAGATGTAAGCTATTTCTAAGCTCAAGGGGAAAAGCCAACAAAGAGGACAAATTGGAGGAGGTTGGGGAGAAAAGGACAGAGAGAAAGAATAAAGAGCAAGACCTTGGGAAAGGAGACCAGACTCAACCTGAAAATGTCTGGCCCAGAGTAAGTGCTGGATAATATGCTTAAGACACATTTTCACATGTACAAACTAAAGTATTTAAAATTGTTCTCTTTTAAATAGTTATGCAAACACACCCAAGATAGGTACCAATTTTACAACAAATATCACGGTCTGCCATAGTTCTGCAATCTTCTAAATGGTATTAATTCCCAGCAAATATAGCTTGCATGGAGTTCCTAAAACCATACAAACATCAAGATTCCTTTAAAACAATTTATATGTCATGGTATCAAAATTACACAAAGCAGGGGAGGACTGTCCAACAGATTTAACCGTCAAGACATTAGGTACTGATAATTGGGCTATACCAATATGCAAAATAAAACAAAATAAAAATTCAAGACATTAGCAGATTACTTTAATGAAAGGTAGTATGCCAAGATATTTAATAAAATTCTCTCATAAGACTTAGCAGTGATATCATAACAATAATATCTCAAAACAAGATTTTTTAAGTTAAAATGAATAGTTCCAGGCTCAAATATTTTTCAGAACAGACTAGTAGCCAAATGATTGTTACTTACTTGAATTACTGTAATATCCTTCCTGATCAGAGTCTCACAATTACCCAAATGTATAAAATAAATTATATTAGTCTGCTCAGAATGTCATAATAAAATACCATATGCTGGGTGGTTTAGACAACAGAAATTTATTTCTCACAGTTCTGGAGGCTGGGAAGTCCAAGCTCAAGGTGCTGGCCAAGTCAGTCCCTGAGGAGGACTCTCTTCCTGGTGGCAGATGACCACCTCCTTGCTGTGTCCTCACATGGTGGAGAGACAGCAAGCCCTGTGGTGTGGCTTCTTATAAGGGCACTCATCCCACCAGGAAGGTCCCACCTCATGATCATCTACAGTTAATTACCTCCCAAAGACCCATCTTCAAATACCATCACATTGTGAGGCGGTTAGAGCTTCAACATAGGAATCTGGGGGAAACACACAATTCAGTTCATAGCATAGATAGACAGATAACATTTTTAAAGATCATCCTCAAAACTGTTGCCAGTGGTGGCTCCAAAATCCAAATCTAATCAGATCCTTTCTTACCTAAAATTCCCCAATAGTTATTGTTCAGCACAGAGTAAGGAGTCCTCACAATGTAGCCTTCACCCGCCTCTCCGGTTTTATGTCACATCAATTTCCACACGTTCCCCTAAGCTATAGTTAAACCAAACTACCTGCTACCCCCAGCGTGCACCATGCGCTCCTTACGCCTTCCTCCTTTACACCGAATGTCTCTACGCTAGAACACCCTGCCCTGACATCACCAGGCTCACTTCCATTTATTCTTAACTGTGCACTTAATCTCCTTGACCCAGAACCTTCTGTACACCCTTTCCCCAAAAGTGAGTTAGGTGTTTCTCCCCTGGACTCGCTGCAGCATCCTCCACACACCTCTGTGGCAGGCAGCACTTGCCAAGCTGTACCTGAACTGCTGATTCATGAGTCTCCCTTACTAAGCTGTGAATTCCCCTGGGGCCAGGAATAGCACCTTTGGTCCCGGTGTCACCAACACATATCAGCACAGAGCCTATAACATAGTCACTATTTCAAAAAAGTAAAAAGTAGAAGAATACAGTAAAAGCATGAATCAAATAGATCATAAAAGAATTGGAAAAAAGAAAGAAGATGGAAGCATTTTTTAATCCTAACACTTCACATCCATCTCCCATAGACATATTTCTAGTTAGTCAGAAATCTGGACAAAGTTCTGGCAATTATCTCAATCCCCAGCAAAATGGAACACAACACAGAAATCACTGAAGGATCAAGAGCAAAGAGAAAGGAAAAGAATGGCTAGGACTGGCAAGCACGGAACTCACAGCAGCGTGTCCATAAGACACACTTTACACTCTTCCAACGTCACAGGTTAGTTGACTACCTTTTAACATTTTTCATACAAGCCAATGAACAACTGGTGGGCCCCTCACAAAAGAAAACGTCTCAATCAGACTTGCCGTGGCACTTTTAGGTTATAAATTGCCAAAAACTAAAAACAGACTTACCATATAATCCAGCAATCCCACTCCTGGGCATATATCTGAAGAAAACGCTAATTCGAAAAGACACACGCACCCCACTGTTCAGAGCAGCACTATTTACAGCAGCCAAGACATGGAAACAACCTAAATGTCCATTGACAGATGATGGGATAAAGAAGTTGTGGTATATTTATACAAAGGAATACTAGTCAGTTATAAAAAAGAATGAAATAATGCCATTTGCAGCAACATGGATGGACCTGGAGATCATCATTCTAAGTGAAGTAAGCCAGAAAGAGAAAGAAAAATACCATTTATCACTTATACGTGAAGCCTAAAAAAAAAAAAAGGCACAAATGAACTTATTTACAAAACAGAAACAGACTCACAGACATAGAAAACAAAACTAACTTATGGTTACTACAGGGGAAGGAGGTGGGAAGAGATAAATTGGGAACTTGAGATTTGCAGATACTGGCTACTAAATATAAAATAGATAAACAAGTTTTTACTGTATAGCACAGGCAACTATATTCAATATCTTGTAGTAACCTATAACAAAAAAGAATACGAAAACAAATATATGTATGTTCACAGATGACTCAAACATTATGCTGCACACCAGAAATTGACATACTGTAAACTAACTATACTTCAAAAAAAATAATAAATTTTTTTTAAAAAGCACCTTCCCTAGAAAAACAACTCACCTGTGTCTCCCTCGTCAGTAGTACCAACTTTATATACAGAAGTCAGAGCAAACCTGTGAGTGGTCTTGGGGAAAAGGCTTTATAAAATGGAAAGTCCACTACAAACGCCAGCGGTCATTACTGTCTGAATTACCCATGCCGGCTGCTGGTCCTTCAGCAGGAGGGGGCTGAATTAAGCAGAGGAAAATGACTTTATGCTCATGACTCATATTTTGCCTTTTTCTCCTCTCAAGAGAAACAAGCTCTAATGATACATTTTCTGATGACCAAACATTAACTCATCTGCTGAACTCTCCTCAATGACTAAAAAGTTCCTCACTTTGTAATGAGGCAGCAGCTTGAAATTTTAGTGTAAATATGAGAGAGTCAAAATGTATTCCTCTTCCTCAACCCATGACACCCTAAAAAATAATAAAAATTTTTAATGTAATCTGAAGTGCAGATTTTTAGACATGACTCTAAGATTATCCACTATTAGCCCTTAGCAGAGGTAGAAAAAAAGGTGCTCTAATATGCCTCTGTCCTGTGGCTCTAATTAAGTTTGATAAAGGTCTTCAGTTTTCCCCTCTAAGACATCGTCAGATTTGAATTGCTCCTGTCTCCTCATCTCTCCTCAGTGTGCTCTTTTAAAAGTGTCTCCACATCTTTCCAGTTTCCCCTGAGTCACTCCTTCCTGCTTTCAACTTTTCACCGCTCACTCAAAGCCTCTCCTCTCTTGTCCTGAAACTTGCTGATTCCATTTCTTTACTCTCTTTCATCATTCCCCTCCCCCAAATCCTAACACCGGACATTTAACAACTCCTGGGAAAGATCATTTTAAAAAAAAAATTGACAATGGCCCATTGTGATAGAACAGACAATACGTAATACAAAATAACATCTCCCTTGTTTCAAAGTAACCAGTATTTATTGAGTGCCCACTGTGTGCCATATAGGGGCTATGAAACAAGATCAGCTTTCAGTAAAGCTGCGAGCTTTGTGAGGAGGGCTGATCCACCTGCACGTCCCTCCACTCAACTCATCAGACTACCCCATACACCAAGGAGGGCACCTCTGAAGTCCAGAGATGTTTGGGCCTCTTCCACTGTGATGACTTCTGGTATTAAAAATACAAGGAAATGTCAAAAGAGAGGGACAAAAACTGTATTTTAAATAGTTACAAAACATTCCAGGCAATATTATTGGGCTGGTCTCAAGATAATGACATGGTCCAGTAATGAGACACAAGTTCAAAGTTGCAGGATCCAGGATACCTTCTTTCTATCCTGTTGGTGTGTTTGGGGGGTACTATCATTCAAAAATAGTGTCAAGACCAGCATGAAGCAAGGTCTCTACAGAGTAGTGAGTGGAGGAGTCAGTAAACAACAGTGACACAAGGTCTCTGCCCTCAAGGAATTTACAAACTAATTGGAAAAAAAAAAAAAAAAAAAAAGACACACTCTCCAACCTCATTCCCCACCCCCTACCAATATAATGGAAGAAATATTGCACCAGGAGCCCAGGATTCCATCCCAGATCCATCAGTGATCCATCACTAAGTCATTAACCATGAGCAAGTCCTCCTCAATAGATTTAAACTTCAGTGTTTTTATTTTTTTCTCCTGTAAAATGGAATAATACAATTTTTGGTGCTGCCTTTTGTACAAAAGTTATTGAGAGGCTCACCTAAGATGTGGTGCTGTTTTGGTCAACTGCAAAGCCCTCCACGAACGTGAGCTCCGTAAGAACAAAGGGTGAAAACTTAATCACATGCTGCCTTATCATCGCTGTAAAAGAAAGTTAATGACATTTATAAACACATAAATTCTGAACTTGGCATTGTTGTGTCCAGGGAATAATAAGAGAAAGACGGGAAGAAAAGGTGTGTGGCTATGATCTAAAAGTAAAGCAGTTTTATGGGGCCCCGGAGAGCCCTGGCAATTTTCCCGTGAATATCTAAATATTCCTTGTAATCGTTATTCCTTGTTGAAATAACTTCCATGAATAACCACAAAGATGACTACTCCCCAAACAAACCGAGATTTATTCCCTAAGGTCCCATACTATCTTAGGCTTTTTTGGCAGTTAAAACTTCTAGTCATTTGCTCTAACAAGTCTCCTCTCAATCCACTGTAATCTTGCTTCCTCCCTCACGCTAAACTTACACAAACACGGCTTTTGCCATCCTAAATTACCAAAAATCAAACTTCCCTGGAGAACTCTTACCCATTTGGATCACAGGACTACCCTGGGGAGCCTTCCCTGCCCCCAAGTGAGTGAGAAGACACTCCCCTTGGTATCCCTCCCACACCTTGGCCCACACTCTTCGCTCAGGGTCCCTTCTTCCTGCACTCATTCCATGGACCCTGGTGTGGATCACCCCCTCAACCCTTCTCCCAAGTAGATGGATCCCCACCTTGAACTTCAGGCCACTGGAACCCGGAAGAGACTCTCATCCATCTCCAGCCCAGCCCTTTCTCCTGAGCTAGTGCTTTCCTTCTGGCAACCCAAAGGACAGCTCCCCTTGGATGTCCCAGGGCCTCTCAAACAGGACTTGTCAAACTGAGCCTGTCACCTGCCAGCATTCGCCAGGCCTCCCTCCTCTGTTCTGTAATCACCATCTATCCCCAGAGCGGCCTGAAATTCTCTTATCTCACTACCCAGATCAGACCAGCCAGCTCGACCTCCTAAACAGCCCTGAAATCTCCATCATCCCCTCCAGCCACATTTGTCACTGTTTCTTGGCCACACTGCTGTTCTCCCTGCCTCCACATGAGTGTTCCCCAAAGTATGCAACATGTTCTACTGGTGGTCCCCCAACATGATGCTCAGAGGTTCTTAAACTTCTCTTTTCAGGGGTTGTTTTTCTCATTATATGTTAAAATAAATTCTTAAGGTGTACATCAAGACCACATTTTCACAGGTACAGTTGCTTTGAACAATCATCCACATTAGAACAACCTGGGGACCTTTAAAAATTCTGGGTACATTCCAAACCAATTAAATCACAATGGGGGGTGGGGAGAAGGGCATCAGTTTGGAAACTCCCTAGGTGCTTCCAACGTGAAGACAAATTTGGGAAAATTCCATTAGAATGGGCCTGAACCAGACATTTAAAGGAAAAGACCGAACCTATCAAAAGAAAATGAAGTAATCAGTCAAAGGCATGGTAAACAGATAGGAAAGGTGCCCAACTCACCATGGTTTACCCAGGACTTTAGCACTGAAAGTCCAGGATCCCGGGATAGCTCTCCGTCCCAGACAAAGCAGGAGAGTTGGGCACCGCATTCAGATAAGGTAGTATCTGCAGTTTGGGGACAAGACTGTGTTCAGCAAAACACTATCCACTCTCCCTGGCATGTTGACAGCTATGCGGCTGGAAAGGGTTCCACTGTGGAATAAACTTGAAAGACCCCAGGGATATCCCAGAATAGATGATTAAATTAATGGTTGTCCTCAATGCTGGCTTCTCAGAACTTCCAATACTGTACTCTGGTCATTTATATTGTCTGAAAGAAGGACACGTACTGCATTTCTCAAGCTCATTTGAGGACCTTTTTTGTGGAGCACTTTGTGATTGAGGGTTCCAAGAAACTTCTTGTTAAATGTTACCTCACTCGTACTTCCAGACAATTTTCAGAAAAAAGTAAATCTGATAATGTCATTTCTTTATTAGAAAACTCGTGCTTTTTTAAAAAAAAGTCCCAACTCCTTAGCAGTGGTCTCTGTCTTCCCAGCTCTCCCATCCTACCCCTTCCTGTGTCCTGATCTAATGAATTTCAAATGTTCAGAAGCATCCAGATGATCTAGAGCTACTGCTGCAATGCCGATTCTGATTCAGTAGGGCTGGGGTGGGCCTGAGACTCTGCATTTCTAGAGATGCCAACTCCCAAATGGGGCCACTACTGCTGATCCAAGGACCACACTTGATAGCAGGGCTCTGGTCACACTCAGTTCTAAGGGCGCTGTCCTTCCTGTAAGCCTCTGTGCTGTGAAGGCCCTTTTCCCACCTGATACTTTCCTTCTCAACCTTCAAGATGCTCGAGAACATCACTGCCTTAAGAATATGACCTTGTTGCCTTCTCAGACAGAACCACACATCTCAGCCTTATCTTACGTTTACAGCTCCATTCAGGTGCTTCGTTGTGGTGTGACTTGGCTATTTATTTTTCTGCCTCTCTCCCGCTGAGCTAACAGCCTTTTCATCATCTGTGTATGCCCAGTGCTGGGCATACAACAGCTAGTCAGCAAATCTATACAGAAGGAAGGGGTGGTCACACAAGAAAGATGCACGAACTTGGTCTAGGGAAGACTTTTAGAAAATGGGGTTGTTATACACAAATTATCAGTCTGGAGTTTTGTGGTTGAGGATCTTCAGCAAAGAGAAACAAGTAGAATTCACGCTATCATTGTAGAGAGTCAAATCACAAAGGAATACCATCGCCTATTTTTTTGCTCCATACAAAATAATAAAATTCCCAGTTTTCTTGAAATGAAATCTAAATCCAGATAATCTTCTGATTAACATTCAACAGACTGAAATCACCAGGCACAGTGCAACAGGAAACACCATTTGACCTCTAAGTATGCGTTCATTTACTTTACGAAGAAGCCTTCTGACAAGTCTAAGTTTAAACAAACTTTGTGAAAAGACTACTCCAGCAGGTTTAACGCAGTTACAGCTGTCAAAAGCATGGGCAATGTATCACACTTAAGAGAGCATTTGAAAATGTGTCAATAATTATAACTAGACACTTGTACCAGATCTAATATACTTTCATTATCCTTTAACTTCAACTGATGTAAAATTAAAACCAGTTTCTTAAACATGCAACTCTCAGATCGTAATTTAATTCTGAAGTAGATATAAAACCTGTCACACTAGAGAGATACAGTACATTTTACTGAAGAGGATAAAAGGCCACAGTATTGTAATATATCATTTTAGGTAAGGTGACCACCTTTAATGCTGAAAGGGTAAAATACATTACTGAGGTGACAAAATCTTCCAATATTTACTTCACCTGTTTGTATTTAAAGTTTTTCTCCTCAAAATGATGTATGACCCATACAGCCTCGAGATGATAACTATTAATATTCTGGCTTACTTCCTATTAATCTTTTTTTCTCTATATCCATATGAATATAACTACAAACCTGAATTGTACTATATTTTACATTTGTTTATGTTTATGGAATTGTACATAACTTATGTCTATGGGATTGTACTATTTTAGTGTCTGTCTTTTTCTGTTTAATGTTGTCTTGTATCATCTCCATGGTCATTCTATTCATTACAAAAATCTTCTGTGTGCCTACAATGGACAAGGCTAGGGACCAGGATACACACATACACACACAATACAGAGTACCAGACACAGTCCCTGTTCTTGGTATTTACCCTACAGATAGGCTGGCAGTGTGTATAAATATATATGTATGTATGTATTTAAAATAGTTAAGTGCAAGGTACAGAAAAGAAGGCTCTAACTAGATGGAATAGCCAAGAGAAACCTCTTTGAGAAGGTACTTTTAAGGTGGAATCTGTCCCTGAAAAGTCATCTAAAATAATATTTGTGATTATATAATTTCTGTATTAGTCATATATTTTTTTATATATAGCCTGTATGTATATATCTAACCTTTATAGGTTATTGTAGAACATTTAAGTCATTTCTATTTTTTTCTTTTTCTTTTTTGCTACTCTACAGAGAGTAGAATAAATTTGTATAAAGAGCTTTAGTGTTTTTTTTTTTTTGATGAGTAAGCAAGGGCTCAAAATCTTTCCTAGAATAATTACATTTATATTAGCAACCTAAAATTTCTAAGTCTTTCAAATGAAAAATCCAAGCATGCTGCTTAATTTCAGGGGAGCCAATTCTAAAGAAAAAAAATGCAGTACAGGGAATAAACATGAATTTTATATTACATTTTATTTACTTGGGTTTGAATTTTTAAATACATCTAATTTGGTAACCACCAGGAAATCTAACCATCTTATTAAACTACACCAGCTAAATATTTCAAAATTTTAAATAATCCCCTATTTTACCTACTTCATATTACAAAACAGTTTGAAGGAGCTAAAGCAACCCACTCTGGTCTGCTGCGAAGTCATAAATAAAATTTTGCTGTTTCTTAAAGGCTGTCTATCATAGGCCTATTGCTTTTTTTAAAAAGCTATTATGAAAATAAAACATTTTTCCCTAAGTGTAAAATCCATTGCCTCTAATCTTGATCAATAATAAAAAGCTGACTATATGAGTTTCTTGGTCACTAAAATGCCTTACCATCCACCATATTAAAAAAAAAGAGAGAGAAAACTAACCATATAAGCTTTGCTTTTAACATAAAGCACAAAACAGATACAGTGCTTTAAAACAATCAAAGTAAAGCTGTGGTTATTAGCAAGGCTCCCAAAGCCCAGGGTTCTTCACAGATTCAAACTCACACAGGGGGAAAAAAAATCATCCAGCTTCATTCACTGCAAGGACCAAAAAGGAGGGAGACTGAAAGAGAAGCAACAAATTAGCAAACTTTAGAAATAGCTCAGTCTATGCCCTTCTTGACAGATGAGGAGGAAAAAGTACCACAAAGAAAAAGGTTAAGAAAGTGACTTTCCTGGGCCACAAAATCGGTTTACACCAGAGAATGGACTAGCGCTTGGGTCTTACGTTGCTTTCTCATCTCCCCTGTGCCCGTTTTGCCTCACTGACACACCCAAAATCCAACTCATGATACAACCTATACTGTAATGTCAAAATGTAAAAAACCTTTACTTCGGCAATTCCAATCCTAAAGATTTACCCCCAGATATACAGAAGATAGAAAGCCAGATGGATCTCCATTTCCATCTATATATAAATCAATATGTAGATATCGTAGTAAATGTAAAGATAGTCACTGCAACACATGTTACCTAAAATAACAAGTAAAAGACTGGCTAAATAAATTGTGATACATCCATACAATGAAATACCTTTCAAAAGAATGAGAAAACCCTGTGGTATGGATAAGTGAAACATTTCCAAGATAAATTAAATGAAAAAAGCCAGGTATAGAACTGAAAGGTGCACAATATGATACAATATATATATGAAAAACACATTAGTATGTGTCCATATATGGAAAGACTAGCACTGGTAAGATACACTGAGTTTTAATCATGGTTTTTCTCCAGAAAAAAGTAGAAGGCTGGACGACATAAGTTACCGTTCATGATATGCCCTTCCTACACCTCAAATCTTCCCTTGAGCATATGTAACATAACATGCATTTCATTTGTAAAACACAATACCACAATAACAATCATAATATTACAATGAATAAAAAAACATGATTTTTAAGAAAAAATATATAGGAACCCATATGAACATGTACATGTAATGAAATAAAGCTCTGTAGGTATTAGAAATAAAAAGCCAATTTGAAATTTAAAAAAAAAAAAAAAAGAGTAGGATGACACAAAAAGGAGACTGAAACATGTAAGATAAAAGTCTCTATGAGAACCAAAGCAATGCCCTCCTGGAAGATTTCCATGTTCAATACCCACATCTGAACATCTGAAAAAGATTCACTCCACCCGTGCTTGAATGTCCTCGAACAATACAACCTTTAGGGATCACACGGGAACCAGGGAGGAGAGAGGACCTGGCTGCTTAAGTAACAATGAGTCGGAGGGAATCCTAAACAAACAAGCCAAGATAAGGGGAAAAGCTCATCTGCATTTGAAAAGGACATTCCATTCTAAACTGGCTAAAGTCAAGAGTAAGTCCCAAACTGAGCCATTCTCTTTGGACAATCTTTCCCCATTCAGGATTATAGCAACTTTTTTCCATCACCTGCAATCCAAAAAAAAAAAAAAAAAAAGTCATTGTTTTAATCTCTCACCTTAATAAGGCTCAGTAAAATAGGCTTAAACATAAATTACAGGTGTCACTCATCAAAAAGTGTATCTGCCTTCAATTCTGTGAGCAGATGTTCACCAGTTCCCATGTTCCAAAGTTGAAGATTGTTATTGTACTCCTTTGCTAGGAAAAACATGTGGTTTATTTGCAAGACAAGGCATTTGACCCAAAAAAGTCAGTAAGAGACTCTGGACTGTTTGTAGCTGCTTCCCTTTATCATTCAGACCTTAGTCCACTTTCATTTCCAGACGGCATTTCCATCCTCTCCCACAGCTCCAAGCCCTCACCTCCAGGGTTCCAGTACCATGTTTCCAACTCCTCACAAGACTCAAGTAAGCCCTCTTCCATGCCCTTGTCCCACCAGAGCCTCAGTCCCAACACCGTGCCCTATCTCAAACCAGCTCCTCTTATCAATCTCCCCTTTTCTGTTAAGATCAACACCATCTTGCCAGTCACCTAGTCTCCAAAAGTCAGATATGCTTGCCCACCACCCAACCCTCTCTCTTGTCACAAAAATGGTTTATTCAGTCTATGGCTTCTCCAGCCCAACACCAAAACCCTAATTCTACCCACTCCGATTTCCCCTTAGCTGTCAGCCATCTCACCTCACCACTAGACTAATCATGATGGACAACAGAAGGCTATCAAATGGGCTCTCAAACTCATCTGCCTACAGGGACGATGCAGGCAGCAGACAGGAGTGAGGCAGGCCAGGAGTATGAAGAAATAAACAATAAACAGCAACTGACGCTGGGCCTCAGTGTGTGGGGGAAAACAGGGTGAGCCCAGGCTGCGGTGAACACAGCACACACACCCCCTTGGACAGACACGGTCACAGGTTCCTGCAGGAACACAGGCTGAGTGTTGCCAGAGCATTCAGATTTGCAGAAGCAGGTGGAAATCTGGACTTTTTATGGGAAATTTTCCCATATTTAAATGTTGGGAACCATTTTTTAAAATGTTTTAAATGCAATATCAAACAGGACAGAACTCTGAGGAGCATTCAGCTCTGAGACCATCAGTTTTCAACTTCTGCTATAGAGCATGGTGACCTGGGGATTCACAGCCTGGGTAAAGCTCAGATGTGTGACCCTGGACATCTTCCATCACCCCTCTGAGTCTCAGTTTCCCCTTCTGTATATGGGGGATTATAAAAGGAAGTACCTCATGGAGTAAGTGTGAGCCTTAATGAGAGAATGCAAGTAAGGGGCTTGATCAGCCCCTCTTTTACAGGGATCACTTTATTGTTGCTATTTAAAATCAAGTCAAAAACCTCTATCTAGCCTGGCATTCAAAGTAAACCACAGTTTGGCTCTAAATCTCCCTTTCGAAGTTTTCTTCTAAAGTGCTCACCTTAAGGTACTCCAGTCACATCACAAAGAGCTTTTAACTTTTTTAACTTCCGGGAGTTACCATATATGCTTGGCCAAAAAAGTAGAAAAGGAAAGGACAAAAAAAAGAAAAAAGGAAAAGAAAGGTGGGGGAGGGTATGCAATATAACCATTTAAATAGCACTGGCCATTCTACTCGGGACCCCTTGGCCCTGGAATGAGTGTAAACCTGGAGACATGAGTCTGCTCTTCCTTTTAGATGTCTCACATCTTGATGCCTCTCTAAGAAGCTGCACCTCAAGACTCAGTCTGACTCTGGTGACTGAAAATACGTACAGCTCTTTTTTTTTTTTTTTTTTTTTTAACAACTTGGCTCTGAAACAAAAGCCAACTACCTCATTTACTTGCCCCATTCCCTGGGTTTGGAATGTTGCCTATTCCACAACCTACACACATATAGATACTTCGCCAAAGGATAACGTCAAACTGGTACTTCCCTCCAAGGCCAGCCTAACAGCCACTTCCTCAAAGGTGTTGTCTGATCCTTATCCATCTGTTTCTTGTGACCAAGGTACTCGTTCTGCCCTTTATAGTTACATGTGCAATTCTTCAACCCCTTATTCAGGTACACCTTAAGATCAACTTCATTTTACTGAACTTGATAAATGCTTAATAAATGAAGGACAAAGAGGGGAAATGATGATGGAGCAGCAAGCAGCAAGCAGCAAGGCAGGGAAATGTTAATGATAAGGACAGTGACAACAGTGGTTGCTGCCACTGGATTATGCGCTTACTTACATCTCTGAATACAAAGAGCTGTCCCCTACTAACCACATGCTATATAGTTAACTAAGTAACCATAGTGCACATCTGAACACTAAATGTATGGGGTCATCTTCCCCACCTCCCTCTCATCCGTTCAGGACACGTGACTTGCACAGGCACTCCTACTGTCCCCGTATTACTGGAAGTCACCATCCCATTCAAAGATCATCTAATAAACAGGGAGCCAAGTGGCTCCTGCCACCAGTTTTAATTAATTAGCCCTACCTTCAATGCTGAGTGGGATCAAGACAAAGATGCACTCTTGAAGCTGGTCCAAAACATACTAGTCTCTTTAATCTGATCTGGAGAAGCAAAGACCCCTACACAGAGAAAAGAACAATGAAGTGGGGGTATAGTGGGAGAGGGCTATCTGTAGAACTACTGAGACTCAATACAAAATGAAAAACAAAATTCTCATCCAGATTAGCAAATAAACAAATTAAGGTTGATTGTCACAATACCTAGAATAGGTTTTTTCAAACTGCTGTTTAGAACCCATTAGCAACTTGTGAAATCAATGTAGCAGATAGAGACCAGAATTTTTTGTAACGAAACTTGAATAGAAATTAGAAAGCACTGCAACATTGTTTTGTAAAATGTGTAATTCGGCTTTATTTTTAACATGGATGTGTGTGTGCGTGTACTCAGTCATGATGCAAAATGAACTGCCGAGAGTCAAAAATGTTTTTAAAACACTGAAATAGAACGTTTGTGTTTACATAATCTCTGGGGACTAAGATTTTCCATTTTTTTTACTAGGCCATACTTGTAAAGTAAGAGAATGTTTGTTCTTGCCACCTGTTGAGCACAATAGTTCAGTTCTTCAAGTTCAAAGAAGCATATAAAAATATCATTTGGCACACTTTTCCCTTCCCATTTTCCTTATTCTCAAAAAGGGAGCTAAGGGTCACTCTAGAAAACCTCCTACACTTTTTCTTCCTACTGGTTGTTCCGCCACACATTTCTCTCTCATGTAAGTCCCTGACATTAAGTTACAAGCCCAAAAACTCTGGCTCTCTTGGTGGTATCTGCTTATCCACATTCACCTACCACTTAAGGGAAGTGAACAAGTGTATTGGATTTTCACCCGGGGTGCAACATCACTCATCAATGGATGCAAAAGTGAAGAGTCAGACCTTGGTTTAAAATATCTCCTCAACCCATCCCCTCTACACTAGAAATGCCTTTTCTTGAGTTCTTTTTATGGCACATTTTTCTCAGTACCTGCTCTCCAAACTCCAAGTATCATCCCACATCTAAGACCCAGGGTTGTCCAAGATCACTCCTACCTTCCTTTATCCCCTCTGCATGTTTCTCATCAAACTCAAGGTTATTTTTTAGTTTAGTTAATAATTCTTCTGTAATTGGCTCAAAAAGAAAAAGAAACAAAAACTAGCATTGTCTTATTTTCAATGGCATCCATGCTGCTTGGTGGCCACAAAGACCCAGCCTGGCTTTCATAGACAAGCAAGGGACCCAGCCGTCAAGCATACAAGCAGAAAAGGTCTACACGGGATACGCATTCAGTTCAGCCCTTAAAAACCTACCGAAAGAGGAGTTTACTTTGGATTCCATCCATTTTCCCAAGAGGTCATCTACCTTCCACCTCTCACATGAGCACTGCCTCCCACACTATGTTCCCTGGCAACTGTTTGAGGACACATGCAACAGGAGAAAGTCAGTGTCAGGGAGTCAATTCACCAAGGGTTTGAGTCCCAGACACACAAACACAAGGTACTGCAGGATTTCTTGCTCTGAGGGATAGGAAAAATTAGTTGAGATATTCTTCTCCCCAAAAGAGGTGTCATCCTGAAATCCAAAAACAATCAGGAAAGGAAACATATACTGAAAAGAATACAACAGATGTTTGTTGAATTCACTAAGTACAAGTTACAATATCAAGCATAATAAAGGGATATCAAAAACAGTTCCTTCTACCTAGAGTGTCTTTTGTCCCTGGTTCCCAAATTCATCCTTAAGGACCACTGTGTCTGGCATCATCTTCTCTGAGACTCCCTCTCTGATTGTCTAAAGTCCTGGGTTCCTTTGCTCCCCTATGTGCAATCATCCATTCACCCCCTCAGCAATTAAAAAAAGAAAATTACTGACAGTGTGGTCTGGGATAGGTATTATATTGGGAACAGGAGATATACAAGAGAGGAGTAAGACACAGTCTTACCCTCAAGGAGCCCAGGGAGAGAATATGAAAAGTTTTAAATTGGTGATGGGGAATGAACTGTGTAGAATTAAAAAAAAAAAAATGGAGGGTTGAATAACTTGAATTCCTTTCCATCTAAGAG
The DNA here is from genome assembly GCF_036321535.1 of Camelus dromedarius. Lineage (NCBI taxonomy): Eukaryota > Metazoa > Chordata > Mammalia > Artiodactyla > Camelidae > Camelus > Camelus dromedarius. The sequence goes on from NC_087439.1 coordinate 35,628,061, forward strand.
ATCAATTAAGCCCCAGAATGAGCAGTGAAGATGACAAAACACTAGGAGAACATCAAAAGGCAAGACCACTCGTGCTTGCAGTGAGACCACTCTGAGCCCTGAAGGACCTGGCTCTCCTCAAAAGTGAGGACAAGAGGGACAGAACAGCCAAAGCTTAGCCTGAAGATGAGACAGCTGAACTCCTACAAACCCATCAGGACACCTGTGCTAAATAGGACCCTCTGATCTCACTCCTCCTCCAGAAAACAAACTTCACCTACTACGTGAACCTCCACAAAATTGGGAAAGACTAAAACTTAAAGTTACTTTCCTAGTCACAGAAATAAAGGTCAAATACCGAGAGCAAACAATGAAGCAACCCTCCTGGGCAAAGTGGGATGCTGGTCAGGGACTGAAACCCAAAAATCAAACGAGTGAGTAGCGGTGGCTTTGGAAAACAAAGCTCTCATGGATCACGGACGAGTCTTTAGACACAAAAACAAGCTTGGGTTTCCAGAAATGCATATAAGGGCACGAAAATATTATTCGATTGTGCAGCCGGTTTGAATACTGGGGATGGGGGTAATATTTGTTTTAACTTCGAAAAGGAAGCCACTGGGTCTCATTAATTTTGGAAGGCTAAGTTCAAGTAAAACTACCTTCCATCCGAACCAAAGGCCGTTATATGCCAACCACACCAACTTGATGAAGCTCTTTCATAAGGGGTCTTTAATTGGAAGGCCCTTCTCAACAGACAAATACTGGTTTGGAACTTCTGATTCTTAAACTAGCACGGCCAGCAAGAGCAGTCTACAGCCAAGTGCCGAAAAAGAAGAGGTAAATCTTCCACTTGGTTCTTCTAAGAGTTGGAGTTGGCCACAGAAAGAAACACAAAGTTTTCACTCTGAAAGATCAAAGAAGGCATTTTGTACCAGGAAACCCAATTCAAATCCTCATTTCCAGGAATAAAGCCACAGTGCCCAATATTTGCTTGGGAAAATAAAACAGGAGACTCTGTGGACTCCAATTAAAATCTCTGATGGCTTTATTTCCCAGCCTCACCAGTGAACATTTTAGCCAGGCATTGCTTTAATTTAAATACTGGCTTCCTGGTCTGAACGGTCACACTTACCACTGGGTAAAAACAAAAGCGGTTTAACACTTCATGACAGCATTCTCTGCCCCATCCTGAGCGCTGGATGTACAAGACAGGGTGATGCTGAGAAGCGCCAGCTTCAGCCCAGCCCGGGTCTCCCACAACTGCAATCACGAGAAACTACGCTGCAGCCCATGCTTTAGTCACAATATTGAAAGGAGAAAATGGGGACGGGGGAGGGGGGTAGACATACTTCAATCTTACTCAGGTGTGACAACAATCAGCTTGCTTTAAAATGATCACCTGGGGTCTTGTCAATCAGCCAATAGCTCTTGCATGCCTACTACACACAGGCACCAAGCTAAGCCTGTAGTCAGAATAGTGCCATGAAATATTCCCCAAGTAATCATTATGTTAATGGTTATGTGTTTAATTTTCTTTATCTTTTTACTAAAATGTATGTATCGTGTATGTAGGTTATAACGGCTAAAAATAAAATCAGCACCCATGAACCCATCACTCAATCTAAAAGCCAGAATATCAACCAATACTGTACAATCTACCTACCTCCTCCAGCCCACCCATCCCCAGGTCCCTGAAACACACACACACACCAGGTATTCATTACCCTGAATCTGGGTTTCAATATAAGTATGAACACATCTTTAGGATTATCTCCTAACCATTAACAGGTGAGTTGGCTTTCCAACCACAGCAGTAATATATTATTTCTTTTTAAAAGATGATGACTTTAAGGTTTTTTTTCAAAGGTGAATCATTGCTTTAAACAAAAATACTAATTAATAGACTAAGTAAGACAGATTTAGCTATGGTAAACTCATAAAGACAGTGTACGAATGAATGAAATTAGCAAATGCTGGCAAGAGTGGCTGAGAACACGCGTTCAAGAGTCCCAGAAACTCCTGGTTCTAATCCCTGCTCCACCATTGACTTTGACTAGCTCTTCAACTTTGGGCTACTCACTTAATTTTACCAAGCCTCAATTTCTTATTGTAAAGGAATGAAATAATAACAAAACATACAGTGGTTGTGAAAATATAATAAACAAGTGCATGTAAAGAGCTGAGCATGGTGCCTGGCATGTATCCAGTCCCTCTCCTCCCCAAACCATCATGTCTGTCATTAAACTCACTCAAAACATATCAGAGGACTTTTGCCACCATCAGTAGTTTACTTCTCCTTAATTCCTAACACGTAAAAATAAATCAAGAGGCAGGGAATCCAACAGCAGAACAAGCACAGAGGACAGTTCCCAGTCCCGGCTCCTGTTTGCCTAAAGTACAGTATATACGCATTGATTCCATCTACACCTCATGACCTTGAATAGCTGGATCATTTTTCAAATCTACTCATTCTGCCACATCCCTCCCTCCTCTAGAAGGCCGGACTACTCAGTCCTACCTTACCTAGAAGCCTAGCACAATCATCACAGGACTAGTTCAGTGCAACTGAGGGTAAGACAGAGGCACAGTCTCTGTTTGCTGATTTAATCACTGTTATCTGTTCTGTGACAGATGTACAAAATTTGGCAAATTACTACTCTGAAAAAAAAAATCATTAAAATACTATTAATGGCACTGAGTTCCTCACTTCTGAAATTAATTAATTACATTCTTGAATACGGCATACAACTCCATCCTTACTCCACAACCTTAGCATTCTTTTAAATTACTTATAGGTAACAAGAAATGTTATTTGGATTCAAATGATCACTCTCTTTCTTCCAAGGTACAAAAGTTGTAAAACTACTACCTATATCAATTTAATTTAAAATCACTCTTTCCATGTCAAATAAAAGTCACCAATACTGCTAGAAAAGGAGAAAATGAACCCATCCTGGCCCTTGATTTTTTGCCATCTATCCAGAACTGACTGCAACACCATTCACCACCCTTGATATTTTCATGAAGTGGGACAGGAGAAACGTGATTATCCAACACACAATTCCGTCGATTTAAGGCCTACACATCTTGGCCTCAAAAGACTTCTGCTTTTTAATCCCAGGACAGAAAGCAAAAACAACTGAATCACAAAAAAAGCAATCTGGTCTTAGGCAAGTGATTCAAGTCCTGTCTAGGCCTGACCCCTGTGTCCCCATCAGTGAAATGGGTAAGGCCCATATTTCATACTTCAGCACACTGTAAAACTGGATGGCAAGGCCAGGGTCTGAGGTCAGCACTAGTCTAGTGTCTGCTGGCTGCCCAAGCCCGGGCCCCCAGCCAGCCACCCACCTCCAGAGACAAGTGCCAGGACATACTATAGTGTTTCCATTTAAGGCCCGCCACTTGGATCAACCCATCTCTTGAAATTTCTTACCACCACCTTTCCAGGAAGAATTTTTTTGGAGGAAAAGGGAGGTGGTGTCTATTTTTTGCCACCGCCTTTCCTTGAGCTGTCAGAGCAGTCTGCATCTCTGGGACAGGATTCTTTAAAACCACTGGGTTAGTCTGTGTCTAAATCCGAGGGCCTCTTTTCAAAAATATACAAATTATGTATGAGATCAGTCCCTTTTCTCATCATCTTATTCCCATAACACACACCTCAAAAAAGAAAGAAAAGAAAGCTCAATAAAATGAACAAATCCTTTGTATTACTTTGTTACCTCTCTCCCAAAGCCACAGTAAGCACAACTTTTTAACGGAGACTTTTCTTCTGCTACTAAGGGGAATGTTTTCTTCCCCTAGTAGCTTCCTCTATAGCTTCTCTCCTATGCAAGGAGCGTTCAAAACTCCAGGGGAAAAGGGGGGGGGGGGTCGGGGGAGAGTGGGAGACATATCTGGCACAAACTGGACAGAGCTGAGCCAGTCTAGAACCCGACGGAAGTTAGAGAGTCCAGGAGCTCCAGAGGCCCACATCTCTCCCCAGCGCGCCCAAGGTTCTAGCCTCACTGTTTTGGTTACAGTGTTGAAGGAAGGGTTTTAAACTTGGCAAAGTACCGTGCAACATCTGTAACCACATTTGCCTTCTGGGGATCGGAAGATGAATCCCACATTCCTGGCTTTGAAGCTTTTAGAAACTGCAGCTAGGAAGAACGGAGGGAGGGAGGGAGGGCGTAGAGCAGAGTTTATTGGCTGTCTCTCCAGCAGAAAATTCCTCTTGGAAGAGACGGATATTTTGAGGGTGGGGGCGATTCGCCCATCCCTTTACTCTCGACCAAGCTCAGCGAGGAAGGTGAGCCCCGTGGCCAGGCGACCAGATCGATTTACAAGTCAGAGGCGCACACCCTGAAGGAGTTCACCACATGCATAGACACACGCGCACTGCAAACCAGAGACCACCCGACTCCATCCCTCTGCCCTCTCCCATATCCCACCAGCAGTTCAGGCCCAAAGCAAGACAGTTTCGTTCCGCGACTGCTTCCCCCACCGAGAGTGGATCGGCAAGGGGGAGAAAGGAATGAAAGCGAGGGGGAGGCACCGCAGACGCCTACCCTCCCACCTCCAATCCCTGCCCCTTCTCCCGTTAGGCTTCCTCCTCCCTCGGTCCTGCCGACTCCGGCAGGCTCGGCCGGCGACCCGCCCTCACCTCTGGTCCCGCGGCGGCGGGGGGCTGAGCCGGGGGAGGCGGAGTGCGAGCCAGCCGGGCGCTGCAGGTCGGCGCGGCGCGGCGCGGCGCGGGGCGGGGCGGGGCGGTGCAGCCGGCGAGGGAGCCCGGAACTCCGCGGGGCCGGGGGCCGAGGGCCGGCAGCCGGCCCCGAGCGGCGGCGGCGGCGGGTGCGGCGGGCCGGTGCGGGGGGCCAGGGGCTTTCCAGCCCTCGGGCCGGCGTGGCTGGCCTTGGAGCAGCCTGGTGGTGGCAGCGGCAGCAGCGGCAGCCACCCCGGGGAAAGAGCCGGGGGAGGGAGGGGAGGCGGGGTGAAGAGGAGGCGGAGGAGAAGGAAGGGGAGGAGGGCGGGCGGAATAAACTTCCCGAGGCGCCGCGGCACGGGTTGGGAGGACGGCCGCGGGCGGGGCGGGAGGGCCGGGTTGGGGCTGGCCGGGGGGGTAGCGGGGGAGACGGTCACTGAGAGTAGAAAAGTTCCCCAGCGCCGAAGGGGAGGCTGCGGCGGCGGCGGCGGCTGCAAAGAGCAGGAGCCGGAGCGGGAGGAGCGGGGGGAGGAGGAGAAGGAAGTGGCTGCGGAGCGCTCGGCCAATGAGTGTCTGGAGCTGTGATTAACCAGGCAGCAACACATCATTTCCTCCCGGCGCGGATCCAGGGAGCCGGGAGGGAGACGGAAGGCGGCGGGGCGGGGCCGTCCCCGCGCCCCCTGCAGGCGCCGGGCCGGGGGCGAGCCCGCCGAGCCCCGCCGAGCTCCGCCGAGCCGCCCCCGGCGCTCCCCGTGCTGTCTGGCCGGCCCGGAGGAGGCTGCGGGCGCGCGACCCGCGGGGCTCCTCGCAGGCAGGGAGGCGGCGGGGCAGGCCAAGCTGGGCTCCCACGGCCGGGGTGGGAGGCGGAGAGGCCGCGCGGCGGGGCGAGTGCCCAGGTAGGCGCGGGCGGGGCTGTCTGGACAGCTCCAGGGGCGCGCGGGGCGGGCGGGCCGGCGGGCCGGCGGGCCGGCGGGCGGACCGCCTCGCGGGCCCCGGGACTGCGGGCGGCGCGCGGCTGGAGTCCTGCATGGCCGACTTAGGCTGGATTCTCAGAGAGACGCCTCGGCATTCTCATTCAGGCCATTTCTGACCGGCCTGCATATCCCCTTCCACTTTGCTCGTTTCCTCGCAAGGTCTGCGGTCATGCAAGAGCTTGCCATTTTCGCAGTGGGCCTCCTTAGTAATAAAAATGCACTGGGGACAGAGCGGGGTTGAGGGGGTGCTTCTGCGGTAATCTAGCCCTGTCCTAGGCGCCATGGGAGCTTACGGTGGAAAGGAAGGAACATTCCCCGCCAAAGAGAGGCTGACAACCTCGGTCCTTAGATACACAAAAACACTCCAGTGTGCTAATATTATCCAGAGCATCAAAAAGGCATGCGAGGATCAAATTTTGCATGGTGCCTGCTGAGTGTAAGGAAAGCACCAAGCCATTTTCTCTTCCTTCTAGAAATTAGAACGTACAGTCCTATCACAAAGCCAAATAAGAGCGTGAAACCAATAAATGTGAATACCATTAAGTATTTTTATCTCTACAGATTCATTCATGCAGCAGGCATTTACTGGATGACTGTCTGCAGTACTGCAAAAGGTTGCAAAGAAAATGGAAGATCTAGTCCCTGCAGGTCAGGAGTTTAAAATCTAATTAGAAACACAAGGCAAATACACACGAAACCCCTAGAAAAGAATCCCCAGGTATCATATAAGCAAGAAGATGCAGAAGGCTAGGGATATCTTTCCATTTGAAGGGCTTTGTACCTGTATGATTGGTAAGCATCAGGAGAGGAAATTTCAGGTCAGTCGAGCAAGAGTGTCTGTACGTGTCCTCACTCTGTAGAACAATGTAGCAGGGACCTCAGTATCACTTGGCTGAAGCAGCAGCCCCTGCCACTTACAAACTGTTTGACCTTGGGCACATTTTTAGCCTCTTTAAGAAGGGAAAAGAGCCTGTCTTACGAGGTTTGTTGCGGGGTTCAATGTGGGAGCTTCTCAAGCTGCTTTGTAAATATTCCTCAATCAGGTCCATTTACGGAGTCCTCATGTTACTGGGCTCTTATTGGTAACCTCCATTGTAGACTCTGCTGGGCTGTAAGCTTTATGAAGGCAGGGACCAGGCTTTGGTATGCCAACCATGTATCATCATGCTTAGCAGAGTGGCACGTGTGAGTGCTCAATAAAGATCTGCTGAATAAGTGAATAAACAAACTAATGAATCCTGTTGTGCTTGTAACTGTTCCTTTTATCTTTTCCTTAGTAGTGGTCTTATTGTGTGAATGGCTCAATGCAGAACCCTCTAACTCAACTCGCCTGTGACTACTCCTGTATTCCAGGAGACTCTGGGAGGATTCTGGATAGTTCTGTGGCCTTGTAACATAGATAAATTGAGAGAGAGAGAGAGAGAGAGAGAGTGTGTGTGTGTGTGTGTGTGTATAAAACAGGATACACAAGGATACGGCCCTCCACACACCCCACCTATACAAGGAAACAGCCCAAATACAGTCCTTTGGCCTGGATCCCTTAATCCAAGGTTTCTCAGCTGTGGTTCTATAGACATTTTTGGTTGGATAATTGTGGGGTACTATCCTGTGCAGTGTAAGAGGTTTTGCTGCATCCTTGACCTCCATCCGTTAGATGCAAAGAGGACTCCCTCCACAGTCATCACAACCAAAAGTCTCCAGACATTGCCAAATGTCTTTTAGGGGTGGGGTGGGGGGAGCAGAATTACTGTGCTGGTTGAGAGCCACTGCTTTACATCTAATCCATTGATTTAACTGGTGGAAAATCACACTACCAAAGTAACTTGAAGGAAACACATCTTCTGTTATTCTAAGATTCACAGATCTCCTCCATCGTATGTTTCAAGGAGCACGACTCTTGCTAATTAATTGCCTGCTGCATTGTGAATTGGCAACTCTTCTGTTTTCTGCATATCCTCCTCCTTTACGCCCAGATCAACATGTTCATTTCTAAAAGTCAACAGCTTTCAAAAACTATTAGGAAACAGGGTCTTGAGCAACCGGAGAGTCCTGTACAATATTTTCTTATAAAATTGAGGGAATTTATTCCATAAAATTTTGCAGATTGTAAGTGATACAGATGTAAGTTGTACTTTTTATAAAGTATTTCATTTAATCTTATCCCCCCCTGCTTTTTTTTTTTTTTTTTTTTTTTTTTTTTGGCTGGGAAGAGGCAGTTAACTAGGTTTACTTATTTATTTTTTTCTTGGAGGTACTAGGGATTGAACCCAGGACCTCATGAATGCTAGGCATGTACTCTACCACTCAAGCTATACCCTCCCTAAAGTATTTCATTTAAAATATCTAAGTAACTACATTGAGTGATTTTCACTCATCTTGAAGCCATTTCTTTTTGGCTCCAAGAGAGTTTTCCTTTCATAATGGTATAAAAGAACATGGTTGATTAAAACCTATAAAGCAAAAATCAGCTCAGTTATATATATCAACTTTCAGAAGCAAATTCTTAAGAAGAATATTGGTGAGATATTTGAGAGCTAGTGTTGAGAATCTTGATGGATTGATGTGCTGCATTTCAATTTCTAGAAATTTCTGGAAGAAAAGATAAAGGGTTGAAGGAATGAACAAACAAAACAAACAAATTCTGAGAAGTCTGTTCATTTGATTTAAGCATGTGGAACAACAACAACAAAAAAAAAACCTGCACCCAGCAGGCAATAGTGATTAAAATGTGGGCAGACATTTTTGTTCAGCAAGACAGTATCATCTGTCTCATTAAACAGTTATTTGAAGCATTGGCTTTATAGTTTTGTTCATATTTAGTTTTGGTTTTATAGTTGTGTAATGGTTACAAGCATATGGAGATTAGTTTACATCTCATTTAGTGATTGTTCACATTTAACTTGAGCATGAAGACTCGATAGGCATCCAGACTGCTTAGAAAAAGGGCAAAGTTTGAGGGCAGATGTGGTGTATGGTAAAGTGATTCTCCTATTTCTATTTCGTTAGACTAGAACTAGGACACATACTCTTAGGGGATCTCCAAGTTCTCTATGAAATCCATGGAATTTATGTTTTTGCTTCAGTTACAATATTTTCAAAAGAAATTAATATCATATTAAAGTAACAAATATGATGCATATTCTGGGTCAGATGAATGCCTACCATGCAACCATTATTCCACTACCCTTTTCTGCTATGTACCTATAAGAACATGCAGTTTATTTGAAATGAAATTTTATTTTAAAAAAATAAGGCATCACTGAAGGTCCATGGAGTTTTTTTCCTTTTAAAAGTGTCTATTTCTCAAGTGTGAGAAATACTGACCCTGCTGCATCATAACTATTCTTGGAGAATGATGATTTAAAAGAGCTTGAGATCTGGAATTTGGTCCTAATCCTGAGACCCATAAGAAACCAATGTTATGTTCCAAAGATTGAAATGACTGGATCAGAATAGTAAGGAGTGGAAGGGAAAATCATAACCTGAAAGGATCACTAAAAATGCTATCAGGAATGGCACTCTTCTTCAAAAAGTAAACATGTAACCAGTCAGGTCAGACCCTTGTTTATCTTACAGTTAAACTTTTCCGGGTGTATGAATGACTCATTAGTTGCTCATTACATACAAGACTTTATAAGCCATCTACCATATTCAAAGACCTGTGGGAGCTACACAGGACTCCTCAACCTGCCTGCAGTCACTCCCCACTTGGGATAGTTCATCCAGTCACTCCTGGCACAGCAGGTTACATGCAAACCAGTGTGCGGCTATGAGCCAACCGTGTGATAAGAGGCATCACAAGACCAGTGCAAAAAGGGAAAATTATTCATTACATGATAGTGAGGCACTTGGACAAAAATCTTGTTAGTGCTTCCTTCCACACCATTCCTGAAAATATTTCCAGAAGGAATAAAGGGTTAAACATTTTAAAAATTATAAATTAACTCAAAGCAAATATAGGTAGAGACCTTTGTATGGTAGATTTTCTAAACAAAAGTGATGGAAGAAAGAAAAAAGATTGGTTGGCTTAACTCTAAATTTTTTTCCCTAAAATATTTTAGGGAACAATCAAACAAAAGAAGAAGGGAAAAGAGTCAAGTAGTGAAACTACTTACAATATATACTCAAAGTGTTAAAATCTTTACTCTATCTTTTAAAAACTCTTACAAAGCAACAAACTGTACCTTTTAATAGAAAGTTGGGCAGATGTCATGAATGGACAAGCAAAAATAAAATTTTACAAATGAACATTAGGAAAAAAGTTTACTCTAAAAATTGAAGAAAAGGTAATGAAGTCAAAACTGAGATAAAATATTTTACACAATTTGTCAGCAATTGAACATATTCTGTATTGGTAAGATTGACTTTATAAAGAACATTCAGTTGCTGTGGAGAGTGTAAACTGGAGAACAGTTTCTTAAAGAGAACTAAGTGATATAGATCTTAAAATATTTATACCCTTTGATACTTTAACCTCATTTCAGGAATTTATGAAAAGAATCATCAATCACACAAAAACTTGTATAAAAGGATGATCATCATCTAATAATTTTGGACATGCCAACAATAAGGCATAAGTTGAAAAAATGAGATACAAAGATAATATTCCAACTCCATGACTCTTACAAATGCATGAATCCTTCACACATATATACAAAGATGAAAGACTAGAAGAAAATATTTCAGGATGTGTAGTAATTATCTTTGAATCATGGATAGGATTGACTTTTATTCTTTACACATGTCTGTATGTTCCAACTTTTCTATATTACTTTCACAAGCAGAAATGATTGTTATAAAAATAGAAATACATATATTGTAACAGGGTCTGACAATCATAGAACAAAACCTATCTGGTGAAGAAAGTATATGGATTTATATGTGTGAAGAGGGAGTGAGGATGTGGAGAACAGAATTCAAATTGCACATTTTTGTGCTCTCCTGATAGGTCCATTTCTTTCAGAAGAAAATTTCCCAGAGGACTCAGAACCTTATCTCTTTATTTCTCATCATCTGTTTCTTTGTGACCCATTTCCTTGCAGGCTTGACCCTGTCTAGTTCTTGCTCACATTCTGAAGTTGCGTGAGTTTCTAATTCTCTTAACTATGGTTAATTTAGCTACATCGTAGAGATGGAGATTTTTAAAAGCTACTCCCATGGATGAATGCCCTCAGGATGACCAAATTAATTTCTTCCTCAAATTAAACTAATATATTTTGAATATAATTGTGCAGTTCTTGGTAGGATCCAGCATTACAGCGGGTTTCCATTTTTGAAGGAACATTCTTTTCCCTGATTGGTCCCTCTGAACATTGGCATCATGAAGATATTTTCATGGATAAGAAATCAAATTAATTTCCCAAGTCTTCATGTAGTCCTACTCTACCAATATCTAAAATCCAAAGACTTCCTTTTTATTAACCTACTTTGGTTTAATGAAACTCCAGAGATCAGCAACTAAGGTTAATTACATATAGCTGGGAGCTAGCCGTGTGACCTTAGGCAGGTGACTTCAGATTGTAGAGCCTAACTTCAGCCTAGCTTCTCCTACGGTGTAAAGTGAGGGGTGAGTTGCATTTCCGAGGTCTCTCAGTTTCAAAATTGCACGACTTGAGTTAGAGTTCCTAAGAAGCTTATTATCTGAAGTTGCTGATGCTGTGTTTGCCATTTGGGGGGACGAAGAGCTTAAGATCTAGGAACTGACAAAAGGCCACTGTGACTGGAGTGAAAGGAGCATGTGGTGAAATGACCACAGAGGACTGAGGTGGTCCAGTTCCTTCACGCAGGTCTCACAAGAACGAGGCAAGGGAAGTGATCAAAGTGGTTTAAGCAAGGGAGTAAGTGACAAGTTTGCTTAACCTCATTTATCATCAAACCCAAGACATCTATATTCCTTATTAGCAACATTTTTTTCCCTAATAATTATTTGTTTTTAAAAAAGATACAAAGTATGCAAGAACAAAAGGATATATCATATAATGAAAAGTAAATTTCAGGATCATCAGTTTCCCTGCCACCTACCCTCTCCCTAACTCCACTTCTGCATTCACCCACAGAAATGTTGTAGACCTGTGCAGCCATACACGTGTTCTCTTTTGCTTTAACACACAGGGTAGCATGCTCTGCACTCTCTGTCCTTTGCTTTCTTAATTTATCAACATATCAGTAGTACCAGTCCTAGTGATATACAGTCTTTGCTATTACAATGAAGTAATTACAACACATTTTTAATACTATTTTGGGGCCCCCCTTCAAGGAAGCAGAGACTCACAGAAGTCTGAAGTCGGAGGGGACCAAAATCTCACCTAGTCCCAGCCCTGCCATTTAACCCATTTGAAGTGTATAATTCAATGATTTTTAGTACATTCAGAGTTTCAGTCATCATTACAATCAATTTTAAAACATTTTCATCACCCTCAAAAGACACCCTGTACACATTAGCTCACCATATTTACACTTCTTATTCTTATGTATTTCCTAACAATTTTGCAGTAAGTTGTACTGTTACAATAAAAGTAAACCTATTAGGCACAAGATTAAAATAATGCAATATTCACTATGAAAAGATACAGAGAAAATAGAAAAAGGTATTTCAAAGAAAGTAAAATCACTTAATTTTACTCTTTCTGATAAACAGATACAATATTTTAGATAATTTTCTCTTAGTCTTTTCTGTGCATATATTTATGTATTTTATAGAAATAAACATAGTTTTCTCTTACTCATCTTGATTATATTATGAGCATTTTCCCAGGTAACTAGGTATTTTCTGCGAGTATGATCTTTTGACTGATTTAAACCTATGGCTATACCACAACCTTGACAGCATCTCATTATTTCCTTGGGATAGATTCCTCAAAGTAGGACTCTAGATCATATTTCCAGTTGCTAAGTAATTTGAACTGCTTCCAGTAGCTTGTCCATCTCACCACGCCCTTTGCTGTCTTTGTCACCACACCCTCTATTATCCTTGCCAATTTGGACGTTTAAAACATTCGTTTTAATTTGCATTTTTTGATTGTTAATGAGGTTGTACCTTACTCGTAAATATACCCACTGTTTGTATATTTCTAATTTTCTTTGCAGTGAATGCCCTTTACCCATTATTCCATTGGAATGTTAGTGTTATTTTTTATTGATAAGAGTATAAAGAGCTTTCTATGTTTCTTTCCTACTAAGCACTGACCAGGTAGAAATTTCAATCTATAAACAAGTTTTAAAGATAAACTTGGTTTCCACTTATTATTTCCCACATTTTTGCAGTGGGACTTGCTGCCTTTCTTTAAGGGGACTCTTTTCATTTCTCTTTTATTAAAGAAATTGCTAAGGATGAGGCGTGGGGCAGTCTGCAAAGTTTTTAGAGTTTGATAAAACAGTAGTTCACCAATTTCATTCTAAACCTCCCCAAATAATACTGTATTTACTACCAATAACATAAAACTGTTTTAATAAGGTTTCATTTTCCTGAGTAGCTGAGAAAGTTGTGTTCAGCCAAGTACATCCATCGCTATAAAAGGTAACATCAATGCTGGGCCAAATATATGAGGGTATATAAAATGCACCCAAGTCTCACTTCATTTTTCTCTTTGACAAACATGAGCTTTTAAGCCAATGAACAGTCTAAAGTTTAACTATGACTCAGTTCCTTCTAGTGCTTCACCAGAGTACAAAAGGTTACCAGATCCTCCAATTTCTAACACAGAGATCCAATTTGGAATGAAGGAAGTAAACTTATTACTCTTAAGCAGCTAAAGATGTTATACTGATCACATCTAAGAAACTGGAGTTTCAACATGTGAAATGTGAAAACATTTGAATCTCTTGAGGAACTTGAAAGGGGAAAAAAAAATCCACAAACAGCAAGGAAAAAGTATTGATGACAGTGATTATTCCTGGATAGAAAACTGCCACATAACCCATTTGGCGAAGAGAGAGGAAAAAGGCAATTTATTGATCTGAGCAAATACACAGCAAAGGCCATTCCACACAGCCTCTCACAGAGCTGAGATGAGCTTTCGATTTAGGAAAGCTTAGTCTATGGCTGCTAAAGGTCGTGGTTCCCTGTTGACAAATCAAGTGTAGATTTGTTGACAAATCAAATGTTCATCAGAAGTTCCTCTACCATGAATTGTCTGCTTTACTTTTCCTTTGAGGATTTCATAATGTTATGGTTTCTTTTTAAGGAAAACGTTCAAACATAAACATAAAAGAAAAAAAGTAGAGTAATGAGCCCCATGTACCTATCACCAGGTTAAACAATGATCAAGATTAGGCCAGACTTCAGAAGACCTAAACAGACATTTCTCCAGTGAAGACATACAAATGGCCAATAGGTACATGAAAAGATGCTCAATATCGCTAATTATCAGAGAAATGCAAATCAAAACTATAATGAGATATCACCTCACACCAGTCAGAATGGCCATCATTCAAAAGTCCACAAATGATAAATGCTGGAGAGGCTGTGGAGAAAAGGGAACCCTCCTCTACTGTTGGGAATGTAAATTGGTGAAGCCACTATGGAAAACAGTTGGGAAGTTCCTTAAAAAACTAAAAATAGAGTTACCATATGATCCAGCAATCCCACTCCTAGGCATATATCAGGAGGAAACTCTAATTCAAAAAGATACATGCACCCCAGCGTTCACAGTAGCACTACTGACAATAGCCAAGACATGCAGGCAACCTAAATGTCCATCGACAGACGACTGGATAAAGAAGTTTTGGTGTATACACACACACACACACACACACACACACACACACACAATGGAATACTACTCAGCCATAAAAAAGAATAAAATAATGCCATTTGCAGCAACATGGATGGACCTGGAGATCATCACTCTAAGTGAAGTAAGCCAGAAAGAGAAAGAAAAACACCATATGATATCACTCGTATGTGGAATCTCAAAAAAAAAAAAGAAAGAAAAAAAAGACACAAATGTACTTATTTACAAAACAAAAACAAACTCACAGACATAGAAAACAAACTTACAGTTACCAAAGGGGAAATGGGCAGGGAGGGATAAATTAGGAATTGGGATTAGCAGATACAAACTACTACATATAAAGTAGACAAACAACAAGCTTCTACTGTATAGCACAAGGAACTATATTCAATACCTTGTAATAACCTATAATGAAAAAGAATATATATATGTGTAACTGAACACTATGATATGATACCAGAAACTAACACAACATTGTAAATCAATTATACTTCATTTAAAAAAAAAAAAAGATTAGGCCAGACTTGATTCATCTATTTCCCATTCCCTCTTTCTCACCCCTTTTTTGTGAGGGGGAAGATATTATTTAACAGTAAACTTTAGCCATCATGTCATTCCATTTGTACACATTTCAGCAAGCATCACTAAAACATATGGACATTTTCTTAACCATAATGCCACTATCATACCTAACAAAATGAATGACTACTTGGTATGTCCAATCCCCAGTTTAAATTCTAATCATCTAGATTTTCTCAGAAAGGTCTTTCATTAAATCAGGATCCAGACAATACCTGCTTGTCTCATTTGGTTATTTGGCCTTTGATTAAGTCTCTTTTCATTTTGAGATCACTTAGTACCCTCTCCTTCCCCCAACCCCATGCATTTTTGTTAGTGTTGTCATTGGTGATGGTGGTGGTGATGCTGATGCCATTGGTTTGTTAATGAGACCAGGTCACTGGGCTCCACCTCCATTTTGCCTTTTAACTGTAGAAGAAATAGAGGCTTAAAGAACTTGAGTGAATTCCCCTAGAAGAGGTAGTTAATCAACAGAGTAAAATTCAGATCTCCTAATCCTGTTCTATCTTGCCCGTTTTCCCATATATCATGTAGTCATGTTGTTTTATACTGTCGATGATTTTAGTGTTCTAGTGACTCAGAAAATATTAGAAACATTTTGAACTTTACTTCTTCCATGTTTGTTTACATTTAAAATTTCTACTATTTTCCAAAAGTTAGTCGGATTTAGAATTTACAGCTTGCTCTTCCCCAGAGCCTGGCCCACTGAAGTTACTCTATAAGTGCTGCTTTCTGAAAGTATACCAAAAGTAGTTGAAAAACTCAAGTTTTCAAAAACCAAAATGAAACAAAATCTCATAGCAGATCAATAAAAAGTACTAGAGCTTTACATTTGAAGCAATATTAATCAAACAAAAATGCACCAAAAATTAAGATCAAGCATTAGAAATTTAGAAAACCTCAAAAACAAATTGATTTACTGAAATCTATTCAGCTAAGCAGGGCTTATATTTTTTTCTATTAGTGATACAGTTAGTACAAGAAATAAATTGTGATTGCTAGTAGTTTATATGTTCCCAGAAAGCGTGAAGGTAGAGAGGACACAGGACAAATGAGGGCCGAAAAGACGTCTTCCCTCATCCATTTCTACAGTCTCCAGAGCAGATGGAGAGAGGAAACCAAAACTCAAATCCATTTTAATGGCTCCTGCTTTGTCCTTTTTAACAAGTCAACCAAGAAATCATTTTTTAAAACCAGTTTTTACTAATAGAGACTTTTATTTGCATATGCTATATGCGATCTTCCTGTGTTCAAGAATTCTGATTAGGAATTGTTGCTTTCAAACACAACTTCCTTGCATAAAAATGAAAAATTCTTGGCTGCATTTTCCTCTTAGTCCTTATAAGGCTGTTAAACCAGGGGTCACCTACCACTCTCTGGACTTTGTTTATTTCAGTCCTTAAATATATCTGAAGAGATTTTAAAATATTTGTTACAGTGGAATAGATTCTGCATGGTTGCTGCTGAATCTTTCTTTTGAGAAAGGAGGAAAAAACTCATTGTTTTGAAAAACATGTTTTTAAAATAATTTTATGGAGTGCAGATTTTGTAAATGATCATGTTAATTGTTGGGAAGGGGTTCCCAACCTTGTTAATGTCCCCTTCCCATTAGGCTTTTGTTCCCCAGCCTTGAATATGTCATTTTCTCCCACAGACTGCATTTCTAGGGGTATAATTGCTGTCTCCATGTAAAAGACAACTCATGTGCATAAATTTCCACTCACTGAAACAAGACTGCCTCCCCTAATTTTAATGCAGATGTGAACCAGGGGGTAGGGTTACACTTACTTCCCCAAGCAAAATGAAACAGATTACATATTAAATATTGTCTTTGGAACCAGGTGCACAGAAACAACCAATTACCTAGACAGCTCATCAAGTCCTGATATGTTTACCACATTGTTTTTTGTTTTCTCTTTAAACATTTGGCGAATTATTCTGAGGCTTTCATTTCTTTATAATGAACAGAATATGCTTATTAATAAAGCCCCCTTTGTGTGATTCAGTAACAGCTGACTCACAAAAGCCTTTAAAACCACGTTTGAAAGTTTCTGAACTGAGCTTGAGTTCCTATGAAGACACAGCCTTAGTACGGCAAAGAGCAGAGTTCTGTCTCTTCTGCTTCTGGTTCCTCCTCTTTGCTAAAGATAATTTAAAGGAGGAGAAGGGATGTGAATTTGTCAAGAGAGATGGGGGGGTGGGTGCTTCTGTTCCTCCTTTAGATATTTTTTTTTTATTCATACTTAAACGTTACAGTATCCATATTAATTTACCAGGTTTTGGTCACTGCTCATTCTACCATCTTGAACTTGTATGCATATCATTACTCCTTTGGGGTTTTTAATGAATTGGAAATGCTGATGAATTCAAAAGCTCTTTCAAGACTGGTTTCTGTTATTCCAAGAGACTTTTACCACTTCCTGAGGTGGAGCTGTTTTAGATTTCCACAAAGTCATTAACCTCCCAAAGATTAGTGGGCGGAATTGTGCAAACCATTAGGAAGGTTGGAGGCAAGGGGTCTTTGTGGTGAACATGCCTGCCTCCAACCTTTCTAATGGTTTGACTTCCTAATAGTTTGGACTGAGGGGAGGGAGGATTGGGGATAGGGAAGAGGAAAATGTTACTGGAAATTCCATGGAAAGGCTTAGTGGTAAGTGGCCCAGAGATCAACCATCTGCTGGTTGGTGGTCCCACTGGGACTGACCTGCTGAGAGTCAGTCCTTAAACCCTTTATCCTCTGAGCTTCCTTTGGAAGTTCAGGGGAGCTCGAAGCAAAGTAGGTGAAAATGCATAACAGGAAAAATTCTGCGTATGTGTGTATGTGACCAGGGGGCAGAAACTGAGTGTAAGCCTTATGTTTTTCTTTTTACTAAAACAATTTGAGACATCTTAGAGAAGATGAAACTTACAGATATGAAAGTAGAAAAAGAACTTGAAATCATCAAGAATACTACAAGTTACTCTCATGCATTATGGTCAAACTGGAAGTTCATCCAAGATTTGTGGAGAACTATTTGACAGTAGTATACTGCAAAGTTACAAATGCACACACCCTTCGACCTTGCAATTCCATTTTAGGAATATCTCCCCCACATATCCTCATCCACTGTGAAGTGATGTATGTACAAGGTTTTCTTTGCAGTGCTATATGTAAAAGGTTGAAAACAACCTAAATGTCTGTTAATAGGATACTGAGTCCTTAAATTATGATACATCCTTACAATGAAATACTATGAAGTATTAAAAAAGAAAGTAATAATAAGGAAGTTCTTAATGTATTGATATGAACTGTACCCCTCAATATAGCAGTAACTGGAAGGAAACAGCAAAGTTCAGGAAATTGGATCACATGCTACCATTCGAGTTTAAAAAGAAGGAAAGCCATACGTCTATATTGACAAGTACAAGTGGACAAAAATTCTTGGAGATGGCTGGGTTGGGGGGATGAAAACAACAGAAAGGCAAGGACAGGGTAAGATGTTTCACTACTTGGAACAGGAAAAAGTTCCGAGGAAAAATTGCCAGGTCTGGAGGGAGGCAGTCCCAGCTCTGGTTACCGATTCTAGCACTTTCTGACTCTGTAACCGCAGTTTCCTTATCTGTGAAATGGAGAAGATGATACGACTTGCCGCATGAGGGAGTTGAGGACATTAAATCAGGGACACATATAACCTGGAGTGGAGGTGGGACGGTGCCTGGGATATGTTCATTAAGTGCGGGTGGTCACCATTACTCTTCTTAATTACCATCACCATGAGCTTTCTCACAAATAACTAGGTATTTGGGGGAAGAGGGTGGGAAACGGGTTATGGAAGTGATCAACTAAAACAGAGCGTTTCCAGCTCCAAAAGAGTTTGCTGAAGGGATCGACATCATCAAAAGCATTTATAGATCACCTCTCTACATTGGCACTCTCCTCTGCAGAACTGACAAGGACAGACCCTCTCCTGAGTTTCCTATCATGCACCTCTTTTTCCAAGTTCTGATGGAAAATGGAAAGACACTGATTGGTGTCTGGCTTGGGGCAAACAAAAACAGGTCCCAACTGCAAAACTTACTATGCTTTCTGATAAAAAAAAAAAAAAAAAAGATGGGGAGGGAAGGAAGAGAGTGGATATTTCTGTACTACCAACATGATTGCAGGAAGCAGCCTGGGTGGCTCTGCCCTGGGCCAGCAGTGAAGGAAGATGGTGTTCCTTGCAGAAGTATAGAAGGTCTGGCTTAAAGGTTCAACTGACCTGTGAACTTAGGAAAGCAGAGAATGAGGTTGTCAAGCAAGTGGACACAACCTTGAATGTATGTGGCCCAGCTCTCCAAGAGTCCACAGATGGACTCCAAGTTGTCCTGAAAACCCAGAAATTATATGCAAAAGTGTGTTTGTATACAGTAATATGCATTTTGAGGGGAAATTTATAACTTTCATCAGATTGTCAAAGAGGGCTGTGATCTCAGAAGGATTAGAAGCCCCCACTAAACTGATAATAGTGTGTCATCCAGCATCGGGAGCCGGAGGTGCATACAATAAATCTTTTCCCAAAAAACAGAAGGAAAGAATAAAAGAACTACATGTCTGCTATAGCTGCTTCCTAAGCTGTCGGCCTTGGACTTTTGTTTTGCCATATTCGCTTTAATTATTATTTGCTGAATCTTCTTTATGTTTGTTCAGTTTTTAAACTTAAATGCCTAGTTTAGCCTCATCCTATGCAAAAACATCTGAGACATCATGGATATGTTGTGCCACTTGCAGTTTGTTTCCTAATGTACGGTAGAAGACAAGTATTTTTGGAGGGGGGTGGTAAACTAGGTTTATGTATTTATTTATTTATTTTGATGGCAGTACTGGGGATTGAACCCAGGACCTCCTGCATGCTGAGCACTCATTCTACCACTGAGCTATAGCCTCCTCCCCAGAAGACATTTATTACTTTTAAAATTTAAAGATGTTTGTATCATTTCCAAAATCATTTCTTGCATGCACAGAGTTGGGCTTAGGGCACTTTAGAAAACCCTGACTCTAGGTATTCTAAAATTCACATCATGCATTCCACTTCATAGGGAAGGAATCTGAGGCAGGAGGCAATTAACGCAACTTAACAGAGATTTTAAGCAAATGGGGGAAAACTTTAAGTCAGGTACCCGGCAATGCTGTATCTGCTAATGACTCGGCCACGCTGTTTCTCATTGCTATGCAGACAGTTTAAAGAGATTTTTAAATGCTCTCACATTTCCCCACTACCACATAAAGAGAATCAACTAGACTAGAGGAAAACCTTGATCGATTTAATACTCTGGTAATGATCCCAGTCCCCAAGGAGGGGGAGGGAGGAGCCAGTGAGTTTCTTTCTACTCAAATTCCATCTCATTTTTATTTTCTCTTAATGTTTTTTTTGAATCCCAAGTTCCAAAACCTGTCCCCTATTATGCAGTGCAAACGAGAACAGATGGGGAAAAGTTATGTTGGAAAGGGCTTTGGAGGGCCACAGAGAAGAGAAATATGACTACTCAATGTGTCACACACCAACCTGCAGCTGCCACCAGCCCTTCCACACGACACGCTGCGTATGGAACCAGCCCGGTACTCGGAGGAGCAGGCTGACTGCAGGAAGGGAGCGCGATGAAAGAACAGTCGCTTTACTTGTGTTTCCTTGAAAATATGAATAACGAGCATAGCAGCAGCACAGCCAACAAAAGAGAAATCAATCCAGAGGCCAGCCTGGAAAACAGTGAGCTGTACCCTCAAGGTTCCCACATGCTAACTGAGAATTGGCTTTCTCCTGCCTTTTTATAGCAAAGCCATGCCTCAGCATTTTTCAGTCACCATTCAGGTCTTTGTGCCGTCTAGGAATTCTTCCAGAAAGGTCGTCCTGGCTTCCATGCTTGATGAAAGCAGGATTTTTCTCAGGACACACAAGGTGCTGGTGAGTTCACCAAATATTTCAGGGGGCGAGGCAGCCGATCTGGTTTCCAATGGCAGCCACTAGCTGTGAGACCTCAGGCAAGTCACCTTCTCTGAGCTGGGTCGGGGGGACGGGGTCCATCATTGAAAAAACAGCTAACATGACTTCCTTCCGAGGGTGTCTGTATTCGAGGTGATGTATAAAAATGCCTGGCACAAGAGCATAGCTCAATATACAGCAACTGTAATTACGGTGATCATCAGAAAGCGTGGAACACGTTGTTCTCTCTTTTCTTTGAATTCAGTATAAAGATATTGGCTAAGAATCCCTGAGAATCTCTGTTGAAAGCAATTATAAGGTTAACACAGTTTAAATTATTTGCTTCAAATGGTGATTCAGGTCACACAGATGGTATCTGTGAGCAAATCTTCATGTTGTAAATAGTCGTGTTATGAAGTCCCGCAGGGACTTCCTCTGAAATTGGGCCCATCTTTGTAGAGTAAATGTGCAAAGACTTTATATAGAGAACCCTGTTTTCCTTCCCAGGCTGTTTAATAAAACTACCTAGATCAGAATCTCTATGGGAGGGTGTTAACATTGCAACATCTCTAAGCTATGGAGTTGAGGGATCCTCATTTTAAATAAAAATGATGGAGACTCTCAAGCATGTTGGAAGTTGGAGAACCACTTCCTAAAGGTACAGAGACAATGATAATTGTAATTCTGAGCCATTTCAAGCTACCTCCCCTTTCTCACCACACACAGGCAGGCCCAGAAATGCAACAGCTGCTATTGAGACAGAGGTTTGGGTCTGGCCATCCGAGCTTCCTTCCCCACAGCATGGTCCTCTGGCTTTGCATGGTGTTTAGTTAAGGCTGCATTATCAACACTCTCTTTGTCCATAGGAGACACCCGTGTGGTTATAGTTCATCAGAAGAGAGTGGCCATGCCTCCCAGCTTGCCTGGGGCAGCCCTGGAGTGCCCCATATAGTTATTAAAGCACTTGTTTTCATTATCAAAAGTGTCCCAGTTTGGGTGATGACTTACATCATTACCCCAGTTCTAGAGGAACCTGGATAAGCACATTTAGGATATGAATGAGGGCTGGAAAAATATCTAAGATCTGTTAATCACCAGCACAGGTAAGACACTCCTAAACACCGTCAGCAACAATGAGGAGGTGTGTTGGCTGAAGTGACATGGGAGTGACCAAAGAAAATTGTTTTATTTCAAGTTATTCCATAAATTGGCATTAAGAAAAGAAGGGCATGGAAAAATTAGGATTCTAGACTGGTTACTATCTCCCCTCTCACCGAAGCAGCTGAACAGAAAAAAAGCACAGATCTTGGCACCACATAGAGTTAGATATTATCTACCTTTCAACTTACTGGCTGTGACCTTGGTTAAGTTATTCAATATCCTTGATCCTCACTTTATTCATGTGTATAAGTGATAATAAAGCTGAACTTCAATTGTGAGGATTTAATGAAACATGTGTACAAAGCACCTGGTGCCATGACTGGGTTCTTAGTAACGTTAGTTTGGCCATTATTCTTTCCATCATGGCCACTTCGCACTGTGGTTCCACCAAAGAGATGTGACATTTAAAATAAAGAGACTTGTAAGAGGAGTCACGAGGGTGCTGTGAGAATGGGAATAGACTGTAGGCAGGAAAACATTCTTCCTTCCTTTCTTCGTTCCTTCTTTCCCTCCCTCCCCCCCCCCTTCTTTTTTTCTTTCTTTCATGACAAACTCAAAATCACAAACTTTTTTTGGAAGGAAAAGAAAGTAAAGGGACAAAGGGAAAACTGTGACTCAAGACTGATCAAGAAAGGCACTTTTATAGTCCTAGGTGAGGTGAAAGCAAAGGAAGAAAGAGAGAAGATATGAAAGGAAAGAAAGAAAGGAGGGAGGGAGGGAGGGAGGAAGGGAGGAAGGGAAGGAGGAGAGGGAAGAGAGAAGGAAAAAGAAGAGAAAAGCAGTGATGATATGTGATCACAGGTCAGCCAAAACCTGACTAGAATTTGGCCTGAGAACTTCCGTAAGAGGTGCTGCTATATGTTGGGGTGGGGGTGGTGGACACAGTCCATCCTATGGAAAGGATGCTACTGTTCATCTAACTGTTGCCTCTCAGCCATCCAGACTGCTGTTTGGGTGGGCGGGATGGAGAAATACTATTCTGTTAAAACTAAGAGCTTTGAAGTGGAGACAAACACAATCTGGTAGTATTACAGAGGTATTATTCACCCTGATGACTCATTCTCTTTGGCTCCCACACAGCAGAGGCAAGAAGTAAAATCATTGACCTTGAAGATGTTGGCCAAGTATAGATCCAGCCTTAAGGCCTGATTTCTCAAATGAACACCTGTGTGTGTGTGTGTGTGTGTGTGTGTGTGTGTGTGTGTGTGTGTGTAAAAAGAGAAAGGAGAGAGGGAGGGAACAGGGGAATACATGGTAAACAGTAAGAATGTATGGTGAGCAATTCTAAAAAGCCAAAATAAAAACTCTTAATATTTAAATAGCTAACTCAACTAATAACAAGCACTTACAAGGAAATAACCACTGTGTGAGTAGGTCTCAGCTCAAAGCATTGAAAAGACGGTTCAGTGTGGAAACATTCAAAATAAGAATCCTTAGCTAGGAGCTGAGTATGGAATCCAGTCCTGGTCCTGGATTCAGTTCTCTCTCATTTCCATTTATCATGACTCCATGAATCCAGTTTGCCGAGAGTAGTATTTTGTTTTCCAAGCCACACACTGCTCTATGCTGAGAGCCCTACAGACGAAATTCAAACAGATGCAGTCCCCAGGCCTTTGACAACATGCAAGAGAAAGCAGAAAATAATAAAAGGATGCAACAGAACATACAGATGTGCAGGCAGCTGCACGAATGGCAAACAGAGTCACGGCCTTAGACCAGATGGATGGTCCCTGTGATCTAGCAAAAACTTATCGACGTGGAAACCAGCAATCATTTCAGGTTGACAGAGATAGTCTTAGAATTGTACACTGAAGCCTCAGAGAAAAATACAAGGAAAACCATTAAAATATTTGAAGCTAATCCCCCAAAAAAGAGAACTACAGGAGTCAAGTACCAAACAGCCAGGGTAGAAAGGGTTTCCAGTTACGGCGTGCACCCCATGGTAGTGGAGCACAGCACTGAAAACCTTGAAGAATCTCAGGCTGGTCACCGTGTCTATATGGACAACAACAGAGGGCTGGATTGAAAGGGTTCTAAAAGATGGCTTACAGGTAGACTTGACACAACCAGCCTCCTACAGTTTGTTCTTAAGGCAAGTTTCCCAAAGTTTATAGTTATGTTTTGGGTTATATTTGTCCCTCGGTGTTTCTACCTATATAAAATTTTTACTTTTCTTGGGTGCATATCAGTTATAGGAAGTAAGGTGCTGTTTGCTCAGAATTCATAGCTATAATCCTAAACAAAAAACTCTTAGGGTTTTTCTCTGCAAGTAGCAGGAACTCAACTCAAAACAGCCCAAGGAAAAAGGAGATTGTATGAAGAAAAAATTCATGTTTTTTCCATATCCCAAGAATGGAAATATTGCTGGTCTCAAAAACAACTGGAACCACACAAATACCATGAGCATTCTCTATCTTCTGTCTGTGTCTCTCCATCCGTCTGCTCCACTCTCTTCCCTTGCTGACTGCCAACCTGTCTGGGGTGCTGACAAGTGCACACGGGAAATACAACTGCCAACAGGCACAAGTTCACCTTTCTTCCACTTTAAAAAGCAGTAAGACTGAGCTTGAATCTCTTAGTCTAACTCCAAACTCCTGGGGAAGGACTATGATTGGCCCAGTTTGGGTCAGGCACCCACCCCTGAATGAACTAACTGTGCCCCGATAGTCACACTATATTATCTTAGCTCTCATCATGACCCGGTTTGTTTAGTACAAGGGACAGTCCTGGAAAGGATGCTACTGTCTAGACAAATGGTATCTGTGTACCCAGATGCTTTGGGCTGTAAGTAAGAGGGTATTTATTACCTCACATAACAGAAAGACTTGTCTGAAATTTGGTGAGTCTCAGATTCAGATCAATTCAATTCAGCCAGTATTTACTGAGCACCCACTGTATGCCAGTGCTGCTTTATGTGCTGGAGACGTTTGAGTGAGCACAGCAGACAACAGTCCCTGCCTTCAGGGAGCTTATGCTCTGTGGTCGGTTAATTCAGGGACACAACAACATTAAAAAGTTCTCAGGGTTTTTGTTTTTGTTTATTTTTAACTCTGCCAAACCCAGCATGTCAGCTGTAACAATCTCTGACATGAGGAACTGAACTGAGACACATAAGTTTTAGTAATTTTCCTACAGTCTCGCAGCTACTAATGGAGGAATTGTGAGCCCAGATTCTTACCTGGTGTGTGGTGCTGCCTCTTGCTCTGGGGCTGGAGGGGCCAAGCCTGCCTGACGCATGTGGTTGTCTGATACCTGAATAAAATCAAGGATCTATGAGCCAGGAACAGGTGTAGGAGGGGTTCTTCTACAGAGGGAACTACCATGATTTCTACAGGCTGTTTCATTGGGACTTCTTGGGACAACTGTATTTCCAGATCTTAAAACTGACCGTTTATTTATTGGTTAGATGCAGTCCTGGAGGTCACGGTCAGGAGAGAACCTGGGGGTAGCTCACACAGAATCAAGGTGCCTGTAAGTCAAGGTTCCTATTTGCAAAGGTGTTGACCAGCACAGAAGAGGGGGTGGCTGATGGCCTGTCAACAGGCAGTTTTCCAAAAAACCAGAAGAAGTTTGATACGGCAGAAAGCGTACAAAGAAGAATTTAGAGGCTCTGGGCATAAGTCCCTACAGTGGAACAATCAGAAAGTCCTTAAGGTATGTTGAGGCATCATTTTGGCAGAGGTTGAGGAAAATTATCTTCATTTTCTTTAACCAAGAAAGGTGCTTTTGAATCTCAAGTTCCCAACCTTGATTTAGGTGATTACTATGCAGTGGTAGAACCTAGGAACTTCTGAGGGGGAAAAAGCAACAATTTACAGAATTTAGATAAAATAATGTAGGAGGAAGAGGAGGAGGAATCATAGATACTTCTATGAGATACAAACTGGAGGCATATATTTAGAACAACAATAAACCTTCATATTAAGAGACAAGGAAATCATCACAAAAGCTGATAAATATGCAGAGGAGACTCAATCATATGTGCAATGTTTTATTTCATCTACTGAGCAGCGGGTAGACAGGTATGTGTTATTCTCTGGGCCTTCCTTTATTTTTTCTGAGATATTCCATTAATAAGAACAAATTTAGTATCGTTTTGCTTGTTGGGAATCTGTCATTTGTAATTTGATGAGTTGCCCTTAGTGAGCAGAGAGGTGGGGAAGAGGATTTGAGTTCTGAGGTCTCCCTCCTTCCAGGAGGGACCAGATCTTGGGTCCCTGATCTTAGATCATCAGCGACATTCCTCGTATCTTTGTGGCCACAGTGCTGACTTCCTCTCCCCTGTACCCTGCTCCCCGGCAATTTTTCCCCTTTACATTTGGGAACTCAGTTGGGTTCAATTTGCCACTGCCCCAGCTGCACTGAGGAGTGGGTGTAGGAGAAATTCAGTCTCCACTGGTATGTGTCATTGTTCCTGAGTCAACTCTGCTTTTCAAAAACACAATATGTTATTAAACAAAATCTCTCTTCTATTCTGAACAACAGACTAGCGGTTTGTTTTTTTGTTTTGTTTTTTTTTTTAATTTAGATTTAAGAAAATAGTACACATGCCTAGTCCACTCAAAGGCTAATCGTCTATCAGGGTTTACTGAGAGTTGCTAGGGTGGGTTCCCCACCCCCAACCCCAACACCAGTTTTTGAGTCACATTAATGGCAACGTTTTGCTATGAAAATGCTAACTTCTCTTCTGTTGTGCTTCTGCTGTTATTCAAAAACAGCCAAATGGATGTTATTGAAATCCGGTCCCAAAAAAGGTTGAAATTGCTCCCCAGCTGGGCCTGAGACCCTGTGTGCCAAATTTCAGCCTAAAGAGAATTCTTATATTTGAGTCACTGTGAGCAGCTGAAAATATGAGGTTTGGGGTGGAAATGCTAACAGACTCTTAACTATCATTTTGCAAACCATGTGATTATAACACAATGCAGACCTCCTCTGGAGCAACTCTCTGGCAAAAGCAACAGAAACAAGACGTCTGGGCCCCAGAGTTCTGCCTTTACAAGCTTCTGCCAGGCTGGCAGCAGGCTGGGAAGGCCTGAGGACGACACTGCTGACATTTCTGTTCTCGCTGAGGTTAAAAGACGGGCCCCCCTGGTGAATTTCTGAGGAGTAACAGAAGTGTGTGCAGCTCATTCCTTTACAGGGCTCCTTGGAACACGGATGTATGGTCACCCTTGCTTGTTCTGGAAGTGTTATCGCCAACACGGTGCTCGGTTCCAACCAGACACAAATTGTTTGCCACCTCTAGTCCCATTGGCTTAGTCACACTTGCTCCCATTCCAACTTGGCAAAAATGCCTGCACGGCTTGGCCACTTGCTTCTATCATCTGGCATTTAAACGTGGGCTGAATCTCTCCTCAGTAACGTCCGGGGCCACGGAGATGCTTTAGTTCCAGGCATTGAACACATGCTCCTGGTGGCAACTGCCCAAATATAGGTAGAGTTTCCATAGGCCAGCCCATTCACGACCCTTCACGTGATGGAGAGGTGATTGCAGCTTCTTGGGGGAAGCCTCCCAGGAGGGGTGTTTCCAGAAGAGCCCCTCACACCTCCCACAACACTCAGCCCTCTCTTGGGGCTGTGGTAGAAAACTTTGTTCCCAGAGCCCAGTCAGAATGTGGCTAATCTATTCCTGCCACTTAACAGCCAGTCTACTTTGGGCAAGACATTGAACCACACTGAGCCCTAGTTTCTTCATCTATAAAACAGAGATAGCACGTGCCTTCAGTCCAGTTGCAAGGATCAAAGAATGTGAGAGTGTTTCCTAAATTGCAATGCACTATACACATTTTTGGTAGTGTTATTATCTCCAGAATCTCATGATGTCAAAGTTCAAATCTGAGTTAAAACTATCGTTGAAGTCAGTAGAAGTGGATTTAAAAGATCTGCTCCCATCAGGCACAGCAGGCCACAGGTTCTAAGATTCAGTAAGTGTTTATCAGATGCCTCCTATAAGCTCAGTTCTCTGCTAGGGGTTACAAAGGATACACAGAAAGTGAAGACATAATCCTTAACTTTAAGAACATAATTTAGCAGGAAACACAAGATCCCTGATAATGAAGCGAAGATGCTTTAGATACAGTATCGTTTCAGAAGTGGAGAGGAATGAGGAGGGCTAGAGAAGTAGGGGTGGCTTCACGGGAGATTCTATCGTTTGTGTGTATCAAGATTCCTTCTCTGGAGGATTTGATCTTCCACCCTCCAAGTGGTTTTAGCGGGTTTGCCAGTCCCAAACCCATTATGTGAATATAGCACAATGCAAACCTCCTCGGGAGCAACTCTGGCTACAAATGAGAGCCCAGGCCCCAGGCTTGGCTCCACAGTAGCCCATCCTCCTAGCTGGCATGACTGAACAAGGGAACGGCACTTGATGCAAGGCAGGCCAATCAAAAATCCCTCCCAAGATACTAGTCTTTAGCTGAAGATGGTATTGAAGGTGAGGGCTTCAGCCATTTTGGAAAATTACTCAGTTTCCCTGGCTTTTTCCCATGTGTACATGTTATTAAACATTGGTTTGATTTCTCCTGTTAAAAAAATTCAAGTTATGGAAGGACATGTGGAGCAGGATAACAGATCAGTGGGGTGCTGGAGCTGGCTCACACTTAGTGGCTCATCTCCTCCCCTCTCTCCATGCCCTGACATCATGCGGTAGCTTGAAATTGGCCATGGTGGGAATGTTTACACCACAGAAACCGGCAGCCGCTTTAAAGGTCTTTTTTTTCTTTTTTTTTTTTTCCTCTTTGGAGAGCCTCCATGGTAAATGCTGTTAAATATTTACTGGGATACTATTTAATAATATTTTTATAAATATTAAAATATTTAAACACAATATACCATAGTAACCATATAAAGACAGGTATTTGGTGTGATAAACATCACATTCAGGATAATGATTATTTCTTAAGAGGAAGGAAAGGAATGTGATGGGAGGGTTCCACTGATCTTGAAATGTCTATTTCTTAAACTGAGGAGCAGGTCCATGAGATTTAGTTCTTTCATACTTTATACTTGGTGTTTTTCTGGAATATTTTCAATGAGATATGGAAACCAGCATTCCCACACAGTACAGTTATGTGGACAAGGCAGGGGGAGGCACTACACTTGGTCTCTATCCTGGTGCCATCCTGCTAGCTTGACAGCGATGGGGAGTCTGTGACTCTCAGGCTGGGTGAGTGGATGGACCAATCTCTATCCTGGTGCCATCCTGCTAGCTTGACAGCGATGGGGAGTCTGTGACTCTCAGGCGAGTGAGTGGATGGACCAGATGAATCTGCAGTATCTCTGAGGCTGCAGGCAGGGGCCACATTTGATTTTGAGGTTTCAAAGGAAAGAGGGAGTAAATAACACAATGGAGAGATGGGATGATCTGAGGGGAATCTTTTAGATGGTTAGCACGATCTTTTCTGGAGGACTTTCAGCTCTAACTGACCACTACAGGCCACCAAGCAGACGGGGGCAGTATTTGGTTACAGGCAGCAAACAGAGCTTATGTTGTTTCAGTGCTTGTTTCTAGTCAGCTTGGGTCATAGAAGAATTCTTCTAGAAAGGGTCACGTGTGGGAAATGGTAAGGGCAGATTTACAGCAAACACAGGTCAGGAGCTACTAGGAAGGGGTGACTGTCACTAGGGGACGATCTCCCAGCCTTTCTGTTTGGACTTCTGGCATGTTTTCATTCCTAGGTGAGTTCCATTCCCCTCGCTCTTGAAAGCAAGTTAATAAAGCATTTATAGGCTGATCTGGACATTGTATCTCCCCCTGACCTCCCTCCTCTCCTTCCCATTTAGTGATGCTTACAGCTTGCTAAACACACCATAATGTTTCTGCACATGCTGTTCTCTCTGCCTGGAACCCCCAACCCCACCCACAGTCCTTCTCTTTCTTTAAGCCACTCCTGTGTGAAAACTTTCCTCCCACCCCTCCACGTGAGCAGAGTTTCTCTCTGTCTCCTCTGGGCCCTCCTCTTCCTAGGGCCTGCCTTCATCATTTCTCTCTTCACACAGCATGTAGTCGCTGCTGTTCAAACACCCATCTCCTCTGCTGTAGTGTTGAGTGCCTTCCTGACAAGGATCCTGTGTTATTTAACTTTCTATCCCTAGAGCCTAGCATCCTTCTCTCTTACTCTATCTTTTCTCTTTAAAACTGTCTGCTGGGGGGTGGGTATAGCTCAGTGGTAGAGCACATGCTTAGCATGCACGAGGTCCTGAGTTCAATCCCCAGGACCTCCATTAAAAAAAAAAAAAAAAAAAAAGACTGTTTAAAACTGTCTGCTAACACCTATGCAGACTTCAGTTGTAGGCAAAGAAGCAAGGTAAGAGGGGTCAAATATGCCAAAGACAAGGAAACGGACACTAGTTGGCACAAAGTCATAATCCATTCATTTGTGGAACTTCACTTGCTCTAGTGCAGTTTGTGGCAGATAAACCAGCCAAGACACAAAGGTGCACAGAAGGCAGGGGTGCAGGGAGGATAACAAACTCCTGGTACCACCCCTTTCCCTTCACCTGTGAACCTCTTCTGCTCTGTTTTTGTGTCTCCTGACCTGGCCTGGAATCTCCTGAATTGTTGTCAACAGGCAGCTATTTCATATGTGTTATGCCCTGAATTCTGTTCTGAATACAACGCTAGTAGGTTCCACTAATTAATTAAATTGTACTTCATAGACTTGGAGTCAGGTCTCTTGAATACAAGATGCAAATTTATGCAACATATGCAAATCACTCATGTTCTCAAATTCCATGAACAAAATCTGGTAGCCTTGAGATAAAAAAGCCTCTGCCAAGCATCATCTCTTCTAATTATTGCTTAATTTCCCCCCACCCCCCACCCCCACTTTAGCATTGAACTAATACTTTCAGGCTTGGCAGAAACTGGTAGAAATACAACAAGAGTTGAGTCCTAAACAGGAAGTTCCTTAAAGGCAAAGACTCCTTAATCTATTTATTTTATGTTCTCCGGTGGCTCCCAATAGACTATTGAGCACACATAGTCTTGTGCAGTGCACACCACCACCAGTCCTGCCTAGTACATTAGGGATGATGCAGATGAACAGAAGTCAGCAGCTCTGCAAGCTCTGCAAAGCATGGCAGTGAAGTCTAGAACAAGGAGATGGAGACCTGCACCGTGGAACACACATGGCTACAGAAATTCAAGTTAATTAAATGTAAATCTTCAAGTTCAGTTCTCAGAATAGCCACATTTCAAGAGTGTAGTAGCTACATGTGGCTTATGACTTGCTTATTGGGCAGCACAGATAGAGAACATGTCCATCATCACAGAAAGTTCTATTAG
This sequence comes from Camelus dromedarius, assembly GCF_036321535.1. NCBI lineage: Eukaryota > Metazoa > Chordata > Mammalia > Artiodactyla > Camelidae > Camelus > Camelus dromedarius. The sequence goes on from NC_087439.1 coordinate 35,659,389, forward strand.
ACGACACTGGTCTAGATCCTTGCTCCGCAAAGTGTGGTCCTTGGACCACTAGTAAGGCATCACCGGGGAGCTAACTGGAAATGCAGAATCTTGAGCCCTACCCCAGGTTCACTGCATCAGTATTTTAACAAAATCCCCAATTCACTCACATTCATATTAGAGTGAGAGTCGTTGGCCTCTAGAATACATCTAGAATAGAAGTCAGTGGTTCTCAGATTTTAGTGTGCATTGGAATCATCTAGAAAGCTGAGGAAACACAGATTGCTGGACATCAATGTGAGTTTCTGATTCAGCTGGTGTATTAGTTTCTTAGGGTGGCTGTAACAAATGACTACAAATTGGATGGTTTAAAACAAGAGAAACATATTCTCTTTCTCATTCTGGAGGCTAGTAGCCTGAAGTCAGTGTTGGCAGGGCTACGCTCCCTTTGAAAGCTTCCTCAGGTAGGAAGAATCTCCCTTGCCTCTTCCTAGCTTCCAGTGGTATGCTGGCCATCTTTGGTGATTCTCGGCTTGAAGCTGCAGAACTCTAGTCTCCACCTCCATCATCATATGGCATTCTCCTCTCTGTGTCTGTCTCGTCTTATTCTAAGGACGCCAGTCATATTGCATTAAGGGCCCGTCCTACTCCAGTATGACCTCATCTTAACTTAGCTAATTATATCTGTAAGGACTCTATTTTACATTTTGATGTGCTAGGGGGCTAAGACTTCAGCCTATCTTTGTGGGGGAACATAATTCAACCCATAAGGCGGGGGGGGGGGAGTCTAGGGTAGAACCTGATAATATGCATTTCTAACAACTTGCCAGGTGAGGCTGATGCTGCTCAATGGACCACACTTTAGAAACCACAGGTTTTTCTAAAACACCTACAAAAAGGACTGCATAGAACTAAAAGTTAGATTATGTTATAGTGATAACTATTCAACTTCCCAAATGTGCAGAATTCCATTTTAAAGCATACTTGAAAGATTGTCATCCAGCCTGTGCATGAATACTTCCAGTGACAGGGTTCTCATCACTAGCAGAACAGCCTTCTCCTCAGCTCTGCCTGTGAAAATTCACACCCTTGAACTTTCTGAATATCTGCTCTATCTAGATGGATCTAGATATCTGATGGCAGCTGAATGTCTCAATATTGAACTCTACACTTCCTCTGTGTGACAGAGTTCTCAGAATCCTCTAGATTCTGGCTTGCTTCTGAGGGCACATTTGTTGCAATTTTTAAGGGTGATAATCATGCCTCCAGTTGGTTATGAATTAATTCAAAATAGACACAGGAATCCAACAGATGAAGATCAAATGATCAGCTTTATTTCTGGTAAACATACACTGGAGAGTAGAACCTGGGCCTTGACCATAATCAGCCTTCCTACTAAGCCTCCACCTAACTGAATTCATCTGACACAGTCAGAGAGAAGCAGGGTGACAATCTACACTACTGTGCAGGGTTTTGAGGGTAAGAGTTACAGCTACTACCACATAAAGGCACCACCATTAGGAGAGGACAGGTTTCCCTGGAAGAGGGAAAGGAAAGCTACCTACCTTCTCTTCCCCCAAACACACCCATCCAATAAGATCTTCCTTCTCCTCTAACCAGGTTTAGCATCTATTTGGCATTCATTTCCACTGTCTTCCCCCTTTCAAAAAGAACCCTGATGTTATTTACAAGAGCCCTCCTCTTTCATGTTGCCTAAATGTCCCAGGAAGCTGATCCTATTTTCAACTCAAGGCAGTCGTAGTAACTCCAACCCTTCGCAAGGGACTGGTTCCAGAGTGCAGGTTTAAGGCAATCAATGCATGGCATTATTCTCAAGCCTGCTGTTGAACCAGGGATGGGTGCATGACACAAACTAGCTTAATTAGTCTAAAGGTGAGAACTTTTATTCACTGACTGGAGGAGAGCATTTCTAATAAGGAAGCATTTTGTACCAGGACTGATGGTAGCCATCTTCTAACCACAGGTGGAGGAAGTCTGGAGAAAAAGCCTCCACCTAGAGGCTGGAAGAGTTCAAAGAAGAGCAGAGAAGTTGATTCCTGGCTCCAATTAGAATATGTTTGCTCTACCTTCGAATTTATTGTTGTTATTATTATTATTATTATAAAACTCTAAATTTCCTTATTGTTTGAGTTAGTTATGTCAGTGTTTCTGTCATTTTTAGGTAAAATAATTCTTAATAAAATATCCAAATATTATTCCCGTGGTTTAGAAGTTTCCTCAAGGAATCCTAAAGGCATAGGACTCAGTCTCTACCCATCAATGCTCCATTTTAATTCATTAATGATGCTTTTAAAATATGTGCCCTTAGCTGACAGATAATTCCAGACATTGTACTACCATCAGCTCCCAGGACCCAGCACAGTACCTGCCATGGAATACACACTAAGCAATCATTTATTGAACACATGCAGCTGGAGACTGCATTAACATTTCTAGCAGACACATAATAGTTGTCATATTAAGTTCCAATGAACTAAAACCCTTAGAACATTTTTATATAAATTTATGTCAAAGCTGTCTGTCTCCACCTTGTATCTGAGCAGTTGCATTGTGTATGGAGTTTTCTTTTGAAAAAAATTTAACCTAAATAAAGGCCTTGATATTTACTGCTATTCAAGTGCTTCTAGGAGGGTCTAGCCTGGGTCACACACTCAATTGAGATGATTTTTAACTGGGGTCCCATCATTTGTTACAGCAGCTAGTCTTCCTATTTTGGTAACAACTTGAAGAGAGAATACATTCGTTCTACATCTTCTTATGAGTCAAATAGCAAAATGTGGACTGAAACAGCAGCAAGAAGAGAGGACCGACTTAAGCTCCTCTTTGCCAGAAGTAACCACTCAATTTCTCTTCATGCATCCCTAAATTGGCTGGGAAAATAAGAACTTGTGCCCTTCCAGAACGGTCAGGATCATGACACCTACCACTTCTAGTCCACTCCCTCTACTTCCAACCATGCTTGGCGAGTGGTGAATTTTGAAGAAGTTACTGAAAATGCCTGACTGAGTCCTCTGTGAGTTCTCTGAAGTTGCCTCTGCTAAGGACATGCAAAATCTCCTCCTCCACCAAGCCCTGAGCTGCCTGCTAGTGGGAAACCCACAGTGGTCTGGCTAAGCCCACAACTAGTTTAACTGTGTGAGCGATGGAATGTCAGGAATGATTAGGGGATAGATTGTGGGCACATAACCAGCCATGTTCTCTTTTCAGTTTCACCAAAACACAAAGCTGAGGGTTTTTTCTCTACCAGGATGACATCTATCTTTATTTATCCATTACTTCAGAATTTAGACAGGTAGGAGCAATTTATTATTAATAAACTACTACCAAAGCTTAATCTTACACAACATTCTATGCTTGATTTTTCAATGGCTTCAAATCTATCAAAAAATATGTATAGTTACTGAGGCTTTCAACCTAACCAAGATTAAAGCAGGTTGATGACACTCCCCTAATCTGACAACTTAATAGACCAACTAAAAAGGGAAAAGAAATGAAATTGGTATGACTTATTTCGAGTAAACCCATCATAATTTGAAATGATTACTTTCATAGTTCCGATTGCTATAATGAATTACCATAGACTGAGTGGCTTAAACAACAGAAATTTACTTCTCGTAGTTCTAGACACTGAGAAGTTGAAGATCACAGTGCCAGCATGGTCAGGTTCTGGTGAGAATTTTCTTCCTGGTTTGCCATCTTCTCCTCATGTTTTCACATGGTGGGGGGCGGGGCGGGGGCGTGGTGGGGAGGGAGAGGGGAAGCTCTCTGCTGTCTCTTCTTACAAGGGCATTAATTCCACCATGCGGGCTGCACTGTCATGATCTATTTAGTGCCCGGAGGCCCCATCTCCAAATATTATCACACTGAGGATTAGGGTTTTAACATATGGATTTGGGAGGGGGGAACCACAAACATTCCGTCTATAGCCATTACTATGTTCTTTTAAAAAGTTATAAATCATCTGTTGCTTAGTGGACACAACCTTGAATATATGTGGCCCAACTCTCCAAGAGTCCACAGATGGACTCCAAGTTGTCCTGAAAACCCAGAAATTATATGCAAAAGTGTGTTTGTATACAGTAATATGCATCTTTTGGGGGCAATATTAAAGCAAATCAGCCTTTAATTTACACATTTGCCGTTCCTATGATCCCCATTTTTCCCCTTCCTGGAAATCAGACTACTTCCTCCGTATCTTGTCTTTTGAAGCCACTCCCGCGAACCACCATTCCTCTGAGGTTTCTATGGCTGTCAAATAGAACTAGAGTTTCCTTTGGTCCCACGGAGTGGAATTCCAAAGATCCAGAGACTTGAACTCATACAAACCACCAGGTGAACTCCCACCAAATCTTATCTCTTGAGAAAATTAAAACAAACTATGGCAACTATCACTCCCTATTTTCAACTATCTATGAGGGATTCAGAGATCCACGGTTGGCAACAATCTGTAACTTTGCTGAGGCACTTGGCTCTAGCCCACTCTTGTAATGGTAAGTGGCACCAGTGTGACTAGCTAATGACAGCCTCGTCAGTTGCCCCACATCCCCATCTCAACTGTGTGTTCTGTGTTCTTACTCTTTACCCATCACGATGACTGCAACTTCTCTGTCTTTATGAAAATGAGGCTGAACAGAAAGCTATCACCTATTGCTGTGATGGAAGTAAAAAAGGCTAAAATAAAGATGACATTCTTGAATTTAGAAGTTGTGAAGACCTTAAGTCAGATGCTTCATGAATGCCGGGGCTCATGCACTTTGGTGGCATGATAACCTATGGAAACACAGACTTACATCGTGTTCTCTGTATTTTTCTCCTCCCTTCATTCCAGGAAGGTGGTTAGGTCGTTGGTTGGCTGAACCTGAAGCTGTTTCAGGGTACTTTTGCTTCTTATCTTCTGTGAAAGGCTGAGTATGTAGAAGAGGTGGTACTAGGAGTTCTACAGGAAGGTCAGAGAGAAGTAGAAAGAGCTTTTCCTTAGAGAGGGAAGAGTTAGAATTTGCTGGGTCCGTGATGCCACTTACCAGGAGAAGTGGCAAGACCACAATCGCACAGAGAGCACCAGGATTCCAGGGACCATGTGGGGTGAAGAGAGAGAATAACAGAAAGAACTGTGTGGCCTGAAGATTAGACATTTTAGTAGAGATTGCTAAATTTCGTCAGTATCTACTTTGCCTCTCCTTCCCGGGCACACAGGTCAACTCTATTTCTCTGCCAGCCACCTTTCATCTAAGTGGAGCCAAGTGACTGAGACTGGCTGATGGAATGTGGGCTGAAGTAGCCTACATCACTTTTAGACCTGGCCCTTAAAGATGTCCTCGTGATCTCTCCACTGTCACCTCCAAGGTGACATTTCTCATCTAAGAGGCAGAAAGCAAAGGACTGCAAAGCCTAGACAGTGACTGGAAGAACCCATGATGGAAGGAGTCTGGATCCCTGCATTCCTGCCTGAGGACAGCTGCCTGGGATGGCTTCCTGACAAAGGAACATCCATGTTGGCCTGAGTAAGAAATAAACTTCTCATCTCCAGACACTGTGGTCTGGAGTCTTTGCCTGGTAACTGGCTTTGATTGCCCTGCCTAATGCACACGTCTTACCCCTTTCCCACATCACACACATGCCTCCCAGATACCGCTATCTGAAGCAGAGGCGGAGACACAAATAGCTGAGATTGACTTTCTCATCAGCTCAATGGGATCCTAAGAGTTGCATTTCATTTGACGTAAAGAAAATACATTACTTGGAAACAAGACTTGACATTGTAGACTCAGAGCTTTATCTCATTTCTCCATCTGAACTCCTTTTTCTTTCTGGAAGAGACAGAACTAAGGAAACCGGCCTCTGACAGACAAGATGCCCCAACAAATGCCTAACAGTAATGCTTCCCACCGAAGTCAGCTTCAGCTTCCTGACCTTCCATTCCCACCTTTTTATCTTCAGCTCTTCTCGTCCTTCCAGGGTATGGAAACGAGCCTTAGTGGTCTGGTTAGCAAAGAGTTAAACTTTTCTTTCAGGTTCTTCGCTTCTTCAGTCGATTAATTAGATTGAAACTTCAACTTCAGGCTGCCTGGCTGGTCTCTAGCTAATGCTGTCTCCTGAAATACTGCCCACCACACACGCGCTTTTGACAGCGAGAGCCGCTCAAAAGCCTCTCCACGCCTCTATTCCAGGAATAATCCAAGGAGAGGGTTGATACCTGTGAAAGCTGAGTGCTAAGGCCCTCTCTGTCCACCGCTTCAAAAGAATGACTACCCTCACCCTGCCTTTATTTTGTGTTATAGCTCTTCTTTTTCAATGAAAAGTCCCTGCTCTCTTTTCATTATAAAGAATAAAGAGCTTTTCAAGTGTGAGTTGCTAAACCCAGAAGGGAACAGAGCTATTTTTAAGAGGGTTTCAACTCTGAGCTGTTACACCAGGCCAGCCTGCCAGCCACAGAGGTCTTCCGGGGAGGCCGAAGGCAATGACAGCCTCCCTTCAGGAGGGGATACTCAGGAAGGAAGCTCCTGGGGCAGAAGCACACTAGCTCTCTGGCCCACAGACAGCCCTGGTGCCTGCATACCTGGCTCCTCCAGGCAAAACCTCGCAAGGGGGTCGGGGGAGTATTTTTCATTCTCACCCACTTGAGGTTTGCCTGCTGCCTTAGGTTTCTCACATCCACTTCCTCCAAATAGGAAACAATCTGCTTGATTCTCATCCGGGAGCACAGGGAGGAGGGGGGCCGCCTTTATGTCCTCTCCTATCTTTGTCAAGCCATATGCAACTGGCAGCCACCACGCTTCTCTCTGCGGGAAGAGGATAATCAGAGCCGGATTCCGAATGAAAGGGGGAGCACGCAGAGTCGCCTGCCTCCCATCCAACAGTAGTGGAATCCTTGTGGCCCGGGGCAGGCCAGAGCTCTTCTAAAGTCAGTACACTTTAAGGGTGGGACTGGGCTCTTGGATTCAGATCTAGAGGACCTGGGTTCAAGTCTCCCCTCTTAGAGCCTCTGTTCCCTTGGGGTAAATTGAGGATAATACCACTGCCCTCTCAGAGGTGCTGTGCGGAGGATTATCCACCCTCATGTGGGTATGGAAAGGTTTGTCAACCCTGTGGTGTTACACACATGTTAATCATTGATCTGAAGGCTGGTGAGATAGGCACTCAGATTTCTTTCAAGAGCAGAAAATGGTGCTGCTGGATGACAGAGGAGATACTGTCAATTGGATAGAAACTATTAATGATTTGGGAGGGTTGAGATTATGTTTTCTATCTTCCCATTTCTTTAAGCTTCTCCACCAGAGAAAAAGGTCAGGGAATTAAAACTATTTTATTGTTCTGGTAGCTTTGGGGAGTAAAAGACTTGCATATACCCTAACATAGTGAAAGGGAACAAAAATGATCAACTATTTTTATACAAAGAATGGCTAAATGATATACAGATAGAGAAAGTTATTTGATTATGATGTACCTTGTACTATAGAGGTATAGAGTTTACAGATATATAATTATTTAAAAATCCTCTTAGAAAAAATATAGGCAAAAATAGGATGAATAGACCTAAGGGAAAAGAGTGCACATATACGGAGGTGATAAGGTTAAACTGTTACAAAGACAGGGCAACCGAAAATGCTCTGAGCTTCCGAGAGGCCAAAGCAAAAAGGGAAATATGGTGTTACCAAATTTATATCTTTCATAAGGAACCCCCTACTGCTACCAGTTCCTCATCCTTTTTTATCATAAGACTCATAAGCAAGGATATTTATCTTCAGGAAGAGAATACTTAGGGAGTTTCATTATGGTCTTCTTCGTGTATTTGATGGGCTGCCAAGTACAATAAGGAAAGATTGCTTTGGGTAATTCCAGACCACAAAACTAGAATCAATGAGTGTAAGTTAAAGGGAACAGATTTTGGTTAAAAATAAAGAACTTTCTAACAATTAGAGTTGTCCATAAATGGAATGAGCTGTCTGGCAAAGAAGTGAGCTCCCTGTTACTGGAAGTGATCAAACAGAGGCTGGCTAACCATCTGTTAAGTATAAAAAGGATTTGTGCATAATGAGAGAATTATGCAACAACATAATACAAGATTCTTCATGACAGTTTTATTTATAATAGCAGGAAAGAAAATAGAATCAACCTACATGTCCAGTGATAGGGGATTAGCTAAACTGTTTATGGTACTCTCACATGATTTATTATTTACAGATTTTTACAGATGTTAAAAATCAGTAAAATAATGACATGGGTAATGCTTATAGTCTATTACTAAGTGAAAAAACAGGCTACTAAAATAGGATGTATATTGTGATACCATTGTGTAAAAAAATTTTTTGAACAGAAAAATAACTCTAAAGAGTGCATACATGAAAACATTAATAGTGATTACCACGAGGGTTTGAATTACAGGTGATTTTCCTCCTCTGAGCTTCCCAGGGTTTTCCAAATTTTCTACTTCTTGCACTTACCACTTACAAAATTGAGGGGAAAAAAGTAAAAAGAAAAAAAAAAACTCCCAAAGAGTCTTATTAACTAGTAGTTTGAACTAGAGGATCCTGATAATTTTTCAAACCTAATATCTTACCATTTTGATTTTAAACTTAGGTTGATCTTTGTCTCCTATACAATATTTGCCTTTTAAAACCATTTTAATCAAATATAAACACCTCCCTGCCAAAAAAATATTGGCTTCAATTATGAGGTTTTGGTATAATTGAATGCATTTCTGATTGCTAGGGCCATTTTCATCTGAAGTCTCTTTTGGAATTATGTGGGATATAAATTTAAAAGTCTACACATGAGAGGAGAAAGAGCTTTAAGAATTGGAGTCAGATACCCCTGGGCCTCAAATTTTGGCTCTGCTCCACGCCACTTCAGTTTCCTCAACTTTAATCTGGGATAATAATAATAGCTAAGATTTGTAGAAGATGCTCTGTGTGCCAGGCACTGTTTAAGTGCTTTATGTGCAATGGAATCCTCAAGACAATCCTCTGAGGTGAACTCGATTCTCCTTATTTTTTCAGATGACAGAACTACAGCACAGAGAATTTCAGTATCTTGTCAAGTCAGGGAGCTAGAAAGTGATGGAGAGAATACTAAACCGCAGGCAGTTCAACCTGAGACTCCACGGTATTAACCACAATCCTATGCCGCCTTACAGAGTTGTGAAAGGATTGATGGAATCAACATTCATAAAGTGCCTAGCAGAAAAGTGGGCAGCCAGTGTGTTAAATTTCTCCTTAAATTTCTCTATAACTATTTGGCCCCAGAAATACTTCTAATTATCTTCCCCAAGATTGCATTCAATCAACATATTGCGGGGGTGTGGTTCTGTGGTAGGTAGTCTTCTGAGTTCCTTATCAATGGCACTCATGTCAAACCAAGGGGTATTAGAAATCATATCCCAGACTCTCTTCTGGGACTGGTTCTTTAATATTTCATCAATGATTTGCATGGATAGAACAGAAAATAAGCTCCTAGAGCTGACAGATGATACATGCTGTTAGCAGATGACACCCATCGTCAGTTCGGAAGGCGGGCATCCAGGACAGGATTAGAATTCCAAATGGCCTGGCAAGATGGAGAAGAGGTGGAGGCAGAAAGAATGAACTTCATTAGCAGCTAACACAGTGTAATATGTTTATTAAGAGGGGAAACATTACACACCGGCACAGCAAGGGCAGTGCCTAGCAATGAAGGACCATTGCTGGAAAGAGTGAGGGGATAAAGTTGCTCCTAAGCTGCTGCAAATGAGACAGAATGTCACATATGATTCCGGAAATGTATGAAAAAATAAGACCTAGGTTGGGGTAAATCAATTTTCCCATTATATGCCATATTTTTAAAACTCTTTTTTTTCCAGTGCTGTGGGGTTTTATTTCAACCTTGTCCTGGACATTTTGGAAAAGGCACATGGAAAGCAAAAGAAATCTTTATGATTGCAAAATCCAACTTGAGAGGATAGTGAAGGAACTGAGATCTTTTCAATGAAGACGGCAGTAAGTGCTGACAATTCACGTAAGAATTGTTGACAGAGTGGCATCTGTGTGCCAGTCTTTGAGCTAGGTGCTGGGAGACCAAGAAAGTCAGACCTGGTTCTCAAGAAGCTCAGAGACAAGAGGATAATCACTTTTCAGTTTATAAAGACTATTGTGTAGAACTCTGATATTTGTGTCATTCCTGGCGAACTCCTATGCCCTCTTTCTAGTATCTCCTCTCCTTTCCTTTCTTTCCCTATTTCCTCTTCTTTTCTCTTTCCTTCCCCTCCCTGGACTTTAGGTCTGTGATTGGAACCCACCAGCAGGGCAGGGTAGCCAGGTGTATTCAATGGAGCCCCATCTGAGACTTTGCCAGGATACTAAGACCCTCCCTTCTTATAGTTCAAGGTATTTCTATAAACTTATCTTTCACTCTCCATATACTCCATTAAAATTGCAGGCAATAAAGCAAAGCTGGGAAAGAGAAAAATAAGTTCCCAGATGGTAAATAGATCAGTTTGGCTGAAGAGAATGCTAGAGTAGATGCATTACGAATTTTATAATATTAAGGAATTCAAATTTTCTCTTGTTGATGACAGAAAATCAATGAAAGTTTGTGAGAAAGGGAATAAGATCAATTTGGGGTTTTCGGAAGAGTAACTTTGTTGTAGTAGACAGAATGATTGGTTAGGAGACAGACTGGAGGCAAGTGTCCCTTCAGAGGGTGGTTACTGTGCTATAAAAAATAAGGGCCAGGGGAGGGTATAGCTCAGTGGTAGAGTGCATTCCTAGCATGCACAAGATCCTGGGTTCAATCCCCAGTACCTCCATTAAAAATAAACAAACAAATCTAATGACCTCCCCCACAACATACATACATACATACATACATACATACATACATACATACATACATACATACATAAATAAATAAATAAAATTTTTTAAAAAGGACCAGAATTAGGCAATTTGAAGAAGAGGCAGAAGATACATGGAAATGAGAGCCACTGTAGAGGAAAAGTCAATACAATTTGGTGCCTAAGTAAATATGAGCAGCAAAGGAGAAGGGAAATGAAGAGAATCCATAGGTAGTAGACAAGGAAGTTTGGGAAATGTCATTAACTAACATGGGCCAGTGGGGAGGTGAGAGTGGCTTTTGGGAAGGGGATCATGATGGGTTCAGGGCTAGACAGGTTGTCTTTGTGTTGATGGTATAGATAAATAAAAGCCATATATCCAACAGAGAGCTAGGAATAGATTTCCTAGGTGATCATCCTCACGGAGGTAATAGTGTGTTTTGGACACCTCCACCTGTATATCCCACTGACACATCACACTCTACATGCCCACCACTGAGCTCTGCTGTCACTCATGAGCACGAAGCGTAATTTGCATTTCTCCTCAAGGTTAGTCTTGCTTTTAAACACCCAGGCTACTGAACTCAGTCATATCTGGCACCTTCATCTCCCACCCTTCTGCTCCTACGAGCAACAAGTCACTAAAATAATTGATTCTAAGAGCTAAGTATGCGGTGTATCGATCCTATTGCCATAATCAATGCTTGCATGATTTGTTCCCTTAACTATTACACAGTTTTATAACAGGTTTCCTTGCCACAGAAGTCTGTATTTTTCCACTGCTTACAGAGTGAAATTCAGTGTCTTCCAGGAATGAACATACCTGTCCAGTCTGCTCCCCAAGAATATCTATACCTACTCAAGCTGAGAGCCCTGCCAGCTCCCCTGCCTTTCTTTAATGATGCCAGGCATTTCTATGCCTGGGGTGCCTCTATTGCTGCTCTTCCATTATTTTGCAATAATTTTTTCCACTTAGGGAGAATATCTTTCAAGTTCTGAGTCACGTGCTAGTCCCATTGTGAGGGCTTCTCTGACCTCCTGTTGCTTGTCTGTCTTCACTCATGTTGCTTTTTCTGAAAGCCAGAGCCTGAACCAGGGAGGTGGGAGTAGGCATGGGAAGAAGCAAAGGATGTCACAAAATCTAAGCAAAGCATTGTTGGGAAGAGAGACACAGAGACAAGAGAAGTTAAAGATAAAATGACAGTCTTGGCCAGTCCTTGTTGCCTGGGGAAAATTAGAGTGTGCTAAAAAAAAAAATTTTTTTTTGGCTTTGAGTATGTTTGGGTTGAGATACCAGCAATGAACCCAAATCAAGCTGATAATTTTAAAGCCTTACAGAAATAGAGTGGTTAGGCTAGAGGAAAATATTTGGAAATTACACGCAAAGAGATAGTACAAGATGCGTAGAGAATCAAGGAAGAGAGGATGTGTCCAGAGAAAAGTCTCTTAGAGACAAGGCTGGTCTGAGGACAGAGCTATGAACGTGTTACCAATTTCTAAAATGAGAGGAAGAAGTTCGACTAGCAAAAGAGCCAAAGACTGGCCACTGGTGAAATTACACATTTTAGTTTTCCTAAGAGTTTTTTTCTTTCTTTCTTTCTTTCTTTCTTTTTTTTTTTTTTTTGTCCTTAAGCTTTTCTGGGAAACTTTCCATTTCTGAGATATTGTGCTTCTGACTTGAGGAAACTGCTGATTCTCTGCTCAAATTGGGTCAGTTTTGATTATAAATCTTGATACTCAGTGGTGTGAAAATTAGTCATTTTTCTTTCAAAAGAAGTATTCCAATCTTGTATGAGGATATCTAACTAAAACCAACAACGACAAAATATTAGGCTGTAGAATTTAAAGAGAAGTGCATTAGCAGGGGTCTGTTTTCACATGATCTGACAACATATTGGGGGTGGGGTGGGGAGCTAGGATAAGATATGTTAAGATGGGTTCAATTTGTCCAGATCACAGCTTCTGAAAGAACTTCTGTTTAGCACAGGAGTTCTTTGTTGTCTTTGGAGAAATTCATTGAAATAAAAATATTATAAAAATACATGCTTATTGTAAGAATAATTCAAACAATCCACAAACATAGACGTAACTTTGAAAACCCCACCATAATAAACAAATTGGTATACACCCTTTTAGGCTCTTCAGAATACATACACAATCATATATGCATAGACATTTTCTATATGTAATTTGTCTGACTTCTACCATCTCATTTCCCCTAAAAATAACAAGCTATAGCAATGAGCAATTACACTAATAAAGGTTATATTTGTATAGCACATTCACACACATTATATTTCACATGCATTATCTCCTAGATCCTCACTCTCACGTTCAGAAGTAGGCAGGGTGGGATTGTTGGTGTCATTTGATAGACAATGTCATTTGTCTCAAGTCTCAAAGCTATTGTGCTGAAGAAGCTGCATCCGGACTTGGGTCCTCCATCCCAAACAACAGGTTCATTTCCTACATTATGCTGTTTCCCACAGGGGGATTTCCACATCCAGGTCCCCCCAGCCTCAGCTAAAATGTTCTATAGAGTGTGTCAGTTCAAAATTTGGATTAGGATACACATCTGAATGTCACCATGCAGTTGCCTGGTAGTTTTCTTGAGATGGGAAAAAGGTGGCCTTGCCAGCTTGACCTGCCAAGGATCTGGATTACATCTTATAGTGATGACAATGGAACGTACAATAAAAACTCTAGAGAACCCTGCACTAATGTCTCTACATGTAACACTGACATCTCTGTGTGTAATCCAGCTAATAAATAATTTTGCAATGGGCACATCTACTACTGAAAAAAGTGCTGTTAAAAAACACAGGACAACTGGCCCAAAATGGAGTCCCTTATGCTAAGTCCCAAGTCACCAAACTGAGATTTAACTTCATTACAGTTTCAGCTCTCCCAGAAATGGAGTCTTAAACCAGTCAATCAAGAATCTCCAGAGGTAGGGAATAGCCCAGTGGTAGAGCACGTGCTTAGTATGCATGAGGTCCTGGGTTCATCCCCAGTAACTCCATGATAAATAAACAAACAAACTAACAAGTAAATAAACTGAGAAACCTAATTATCTCCTCCCTGAAAAATTAAAAAAAAAATAAATAAAAAACTAAAGGAAAAAAACAAAGAATCTCCTGATCATCACTAGTTAGGTAATCTGCCTGCCAAATCCCTGCCATTCCCTAAAGAAAGTCATCGTGCAACGAACCCATTTTTTGCCTAGTATAACTTCCTTCTTCCTGCTCCCTTCTGTCTATAAAAGTCTTTCATTTAGTACAGCTCCTCAAAACTCCTTTCTATCTGCTATATTAGATGCTGCCAGATTCAGATCGATTTTTGCTCAAATAAGCTCTTAAAATTTTTAATATGCCTCAGTTTATCTTTTAACAGTTCTAAAGAAGAGAAATTTCAGAGAGAGATGCAAGATATAGCAAAGTGGAAAAAGCACTACTATATTTCATTTCTGAGAAACATACTTTCCCCCACATTTTAATACCTGGAAATAGGCATTCATCATACAAATCTATGGGTCTTTGATTTGGTAAAGAGCAGTAAATGGGGACTCGTTAAAACTAGATTCTTGTCTAAACTCCTGCATTTCTCCATCTTGGGCAGGCCATTGGAGATCCCAGGGTTGTGAACATGAGGTGACATATGTGATGCCCAGTACCGGCTACCCAGGAGGTGCTCTCAGCGTTTGAGTTTGCCCCATTCCAGTCACTCTTCTTTGCACATTGAGAGGATTTTCTCATTTAATCCTCACAGTGAACCTCTAAGGAAAGTCCTCTAAATACCCCAGTTTTATAGATGAGCAAAATGAGATTTTAAAAGTTTGAATGAATACAGCTATAGGTAATAACTAGTAAGTGGCAAGGCTGGAGATTGAACAAGGTAATACAAAGCCAGGGACTCCCCAGTAACCCCAACACTATTGACCTACTTGTGTCCTGTGATTTAGCATCACTGTCCTTTTATTTTCCTTCTTCTTTTCCCATTCCTCTACAGGTTTACTAGCTGACTTTGATTTATGATAAACTAGATGCCTTCAGGATTATAAACGTGGAACTGGTGAGGGATGGCAGACATTAGGAATGGTAAACAACATGATTCTCAGTCTGTACACGTGTGCGCACACACACACCCCCCCTCACCAGACTGACCTTTGGATTACCTTTTGCACAGTGGCAAAAAAATTAAACAACACATCAAATTAAACAAGCCGAAAGAGAAAACAGCAGCAACCACAACCCTGGACTGGGTCTTAAAAAGTAAAGCGAATTAAACTTACTAGAAATCCTTGCAATTTCCTCAAAACATTATTGACTTCACCTATTAGTTTGGGAACTTCTGTTAAGTCTCCAGTAATAATATATATTCCAGATGGATTACAGCAATACTTGAAAAAACTTCAATAAAGCTAAAGGAGACAGGGAAGAGGAGAAGTTAACCCAGGATGGATCCATAGCTTCCCAGAGAGGAGGTCTCCAAAATGGTGCTTTTATTGAGTACCACCTATCAAACAAACACTAGGTACTTTCTTTTCTCTCCTATGTCTTTTCCTCACATCATTTCTGTGGCCAGGGGGTTCCATTTTACAGATAACACAATTAAGGCTCAAGAGGGGGAGTAACTTGCTCAAGGTTCCCCAAGCCTCAGCTTTTCTAGTACACATGGCTAGGGGGCAGAAGCAGAGGTGGTGTAAGCAGATAGGGTTGGGGGTCCCTGGAGAAAGAGAACTAGGAATGGCTTTCTTGACATAAGAGAAGCCATTTTTCAGGGGGAGAGTATAGCTCAGTGTCATGTGCTTACTTAGCCTGCATGAGGTCCTCAGTTCAACCCCCAGAACCTCTGTTAAAATAAATAAATAAACCTCATTACCTCCCCCTTCGCCCACAAAAAGTATTTAAAAAACAAAGAGAAGACGTTTTTTGCCTAAGCCATTTTGTGATCCAAGCCTGGCCATGATGCTTTGCTTTTGAACAGATCTTAGCAATTAATGATTTTAGGGGAAGTGATGGAATGCAGGAACAAAGAAAAAGTAGGCAAAAAACAATAGTTAAGCAATAAAGCAGAGTCCTCGGCCCTCTTCAGGGGATACACATCAAACCTGGTACATATTCTTGAGTTCTGCAGGAACCGAGGCCCCCACCCCAGGGACATGCTGAATCCCACACTAGTCAGAACTTACAGAAAAATAATGTTGACTTTTTCTGACCCCTGTGACTTCATTGTTGACCTTTGCTCCATTCTATGCTGGATTTTCCTCTGTGCAAGCCCCTTTATGAATATGCATGTGCTGCCCAAGCCCCTTCATGGATATCCATGCACCCTTAGCTTGAAACTTCCCCCATTTTGCTGTTGGGAGAGACTGCTTTGGGAAAGGCCTCAGTGTTCTCCTTATTTGCTGTAATTAATAAATCCCTCCTTCTCCTGATCTTTGGCTTGGCTGTGTCTTTTGGCTTGACACCCAGCAAGAGGCAAACCCTATTTTGGGGTAACAGTATCATGAAGCCAGTGATGACCCTCAGTTGTAAGCCTCGAATCTGACTTTATTCATAGTTTGTGTTCTCTTTCTTAAAGAGAGCCCTCCAAACTGTGTAAACACCATGCTCCCCCAAACCCAGATCCACATCTGGATGGGAGTCAAAAGGCGTGACAGCAGCCATCTTGAGCAAGTCAGCCCCTGACTCCAGCTCTCTCCTGAGCGAGGAGAATGCCATGGATGCCAGGATCTCTGGCCAGATCCAGGACAGTGTGATTGTATACACCCTACATTTCTCCTGGAGGCCTCCTCTGTCAATTTAGCAATCAATTCTCCTGTGCTGGCTCACCACACAGAGAAGCTGGAAGGGCAATGTTGACTATATTTTCACAGCTTTGGTTTTTTGATTAATTGTGTAGTTGTCCCTAGTCTGTAGGAAATGAGATGCCAAAAGGAAGGGGAGTGGATCCCTTCCAGACCTCTACAAGGCTCAGATTATACTAAACCAGGAGCAAAACCCCTTTTTAGCATCTGAAAGGGAAGGCAATTGTATTACTAAGCCTCACTCAACCGCCTCCAGACTTTTCTCAGCCAGAGAACAAAGGGAAAAAAGCAAACACCACTTCACACCCTTATTCACTGGAAGTTGAAAGAGACCTCCCACTATACACAAGTCCTTCTAAAGGTCAGCTTGGGAGTGTATCGAGGAGGAGGGCACTGGCCACGGAACAAAATGTTTACCATCACTCTGAGGCAGACTGCTTCTGTTTTCCTTTCAGCACGTGCACGGGGTACATCTGTCAAAATTGGACATTTTCATCCTGATTTGCTCACTGGTGGCCAAATTATACTTCCTTGGCCCTCCTCAGTCTTTTTCAGTTGATTCCAATTGAACTAAGAAAGCAGGGCCATCCTGAGCCAGGACAACTCCCTGGGGATGATTATTCATTCACATTCATCAAGTCAACAGCTACTCATTGATGTGTAATACGTATCAAGCACTGTGCTAGGCGCTGGAAGGATGTAATAATGCAAGAGCCCAGGCAGTCGCCTGAGAGCTTCAATTCAATGGGGGGGGGGGGGGGGAGACCGGCATTAAACAATGAAACACACTCTGTTATTTAAGTACAACGGTGATAAATGTTTGAAGGAGCACAGTGTGCAAAGAGAGCTTCACTGGAGAGTAGTGACCTCACATGGGTCACTACAAAGACCTCACACTCTTTGACAAAGTGAAGGAGTAGGAGTTAACTCTGTGCAGGGTTGGTTGAGATCATGCTGATACAAGCAGTAGCAGGCAAAATGGCCCTGACTGGGGAAAAAGACAGCCTGGCACAGGAACGAGGAGAATACAAATGTGGCTGGAGCTCAGAGGACTAGCCAGAATGGGGCTGGAGGGGAACTTCCGCAGCACTTTGTATTTTGTAGGCTTTTGCCTTTTATCTCCAAAATGATAGGGAGCTCGTTATGGTAGTTAATGAGGGAAGTGACTTATGTGCTTTGCAGGATAGAGAAAGAGTTTTAGAGGGCAAGAGATTGATGAGGGGAGACCATATAATAAGTGTTGTCAAAAGTCAAGATAGGTAAGAGTTCTCATTTTAATGAATTCCCTGGGGGTCTTGAGAATGCAAATTCTGATTCAGGAGGTCTAGGGGAGGGCTTGAGATTTGCATTTATAACCCAGCTACCCAGTTCTCTAGTCCATACCACAAACAATTTAGTAACAGAATTTTAGATCAAAGTGTTTGCAATGGAGATGAAGAAAAGCAGACAAATTTGAGAGCTCTTGTGTGGGAAGTCTCAAAAGACTCTGACTTGGACAACTTGGTGGAAGGAGGTGGCATTTATTGACACAGGACACACCAGAAAAGAAAGAGCAACTTTGCATGGGAGACAAAAAGCTCAGTTTTGTAGATGTTGAGTTTGATGTGTCTTAGGAATATCTAAGGAGGCAATGGTACATATGGATCTGAAGCTCAGGAATGAGGAGGAAGCTGGAGTTACCAGTCTGTAAGTGGTAACTGAAGCTATGAGAATGGATGCTGTCAGTGTAGGGAGAGAGTATAGAGCAGGGGTCAGAAACTCAAATTTGGCCTATTGACCATGTATTGGTCTTCTTGTAAGTATGCTGGGAAGAGAAAAGGTTCAAGACAAAGCATGTATTTAACATCTGAGTGGTCATGAGACAGGATGGAAGGGGGCAGGGCACAGCCAATCAAGGAATTACAGCAATTTAACACCAAAATGGTGGAAGATTCACCTCCTACTTGGCCTTGAGGATTAAGAGGTTTAACTTCTAGTAGACCTTGAGTGTCATTATATGCTCATTGTATCAGCGAGATCAAATAACATGCCCGCAGGCGCCATGACAGCCCCAAGGCTAACTACAAAAGGCCAAAGAATGGGCCGTGGCCCAATCCCTGGGAATCCCAGCCCCCTCCCCAGGGCAGTTGGAATGATCCCACCTGTAGGCGTGTGAAGCTACTGAGCCCATAAAACATGGCAACACCATGCCTAGTGGAGCTTTTATGCTCTCTCCCCACTTTGGAAGACCCACGCTCTGTCTATGGAGTGTGTATCTACTTTTACTTTAACCTGAGCACCCAATTCCCACACCTCTTTCCTTGCCTTTCCCTTCCCTTACACTCTGTGCAGTACACTTCTCTTTAAATAAATCTACCTTTACTCTATGGTGGCTCGCACTTGAATCCTTTCCTGCAGGAAGCCAAGGACCCACACTTGGTGGGGCACGTCCCAGGGGCTCAACTGAAGCCTGGGACATGGCCCTTATCATGCCCCACATCCGTTTTCCTGCATCAGTCAGGAGAAGCCAGCAAAAAAAAAAAAAGTCTGAAAAGAAAAGGCCAGAGAGGCGGAAGAAAAATCAAGTTGTTAACCAACAGTCATTGCCTTTCTTGCTGACAGAACAGGTTTTAGACGTAGGGATGGTTTGAAATCCAGGAAGATAAACTCCCCCTATAGCCCCAATGACTGAGTCATGGTTGATTTAATCTAGACATAATAATCTCATTCCACTTGGCCTGAAGATTGATCCAATAGCAGGCTCGGGGAAAAAAGGAAGTAGGCTGGGGTGAGTGGGGATTCAGGAAGGCATTTTTCTTTCCCATAAAAAGGATAAGAATAAGAAAAGGGCTTCATAGTGTCACTGCTTCCCCCTTGTCCCTGCTCTGAACTCAGACATGACATAGAGCAATGTCCGCCATCCTAGGACAGAGGGGAGATAGAGTGAAAATTCAACACTTAAGCATGGTGAAATTAAAAACTAAAAAGTGCTGATGACACAGCTGAGCTGCTGACCTGCTCTGGAACCACCTCCCTCTAGTGTCTTTGTCAAGCGAGGTGACAAATGCCCCTACTGCTTAAGCCACTGTCAGGGAGTTCTGTCACTTGCATTTCCAGCTGTTACTTAGAGTATATTGTACAATGCACTTCTGGAGCTAGACAGACATAGCACAGATAGATACAGTGCTCAGCTTTGGATATGCTGTATGTTTCCTCATCTGCAAAATGGAGATAATAATAGTATCTATTCCAAGAACTTTCATATACTGTTGGTGGGAGTATAAATTAGTAAAGCTACTTTGTGAAATAATTTGGCAGGATTTACTAAAACTGAAAATCCATGAAGCTTAAGGTGCAGCAATTCACTTCTAGGTAAATCTCAGAGAGACTCTTGCACAGTGCATCCAGAGACATGTACAAGAGTATCCATCCAGGCACTTCGTGCAATAGGAAAGAATTAGCGATAGTCTAGATATCCATCAGGAAAAAATTCATAGGTAAGGTAGAGTATATCAATGTGACAGTATACAGTGGAGCAGTTTAAACAGATGAACTAGCTCTCTATATATATCAACATGGATGGATCTCAGAAACGTAATGCTGAATTAAAAAAGCAAATTGCAGAGTGAGACGTGCTGTATGATCCATTTATATACATTTTAAAAGCAGACACTACACTACATATTTTTGTGGATCTGTAAGTCTATGGAAAATAGATTGGAAGGACACACATCAGATACACTTGGGGATGAGGGATAAAGGAGATAAGAAAAAAGAGGGGTCATGTCTAGACAGATGATTATATAATGCCAGCAACGGAAAGGAGAGACTGATTGAATCAATTCAATTCTGGGCATCTGCGGCTCAACCTTAGTAACAAAATAAAACAAAACAAAACACGAGTATCGGTCTTCTAGGATTAAATGACATGATAGCCCAGTGTCTAGCATATAGTAAGGACTTAACAAATGGTGGCCGTCATCATTGTTAGGGTGCTCGCCTGCTGTGCTCTGCCTTTTTGCTTTCCATAGGTTCTTTCCAGTAATCTTAGAAAGATGAGGTGTTTGGTTGGGTGTGTCTCTCTGTACCTACATTTCCAATTCTCATTTATTGGTTTGAGGGCTATGAAAGCAAAAGGCTGGGTTTGGGCCAAGGTCTTGATGTGCTCTGATGCTACCTGAATGGGCTAAAAAAAAAAAACCAAAAACCTGCTACCAGGCACACCCAGTGTGCAGCCCCAGCCCACCAGTCCCCCAAATAACCACAAAGAACACTTTACTAGTCTAAGTCCTTGCATCTTCAATAAGTAAGTTATATTAATTAGGACTAGACTGAGCAAGAAGGAGAATTTATTGGTGTATGTGAAAATTGGGAATTTCAGGGAAAAGAACTGGCTTCAATTTTCTCAACTGAATTGGGGAATTCTCATCGCCTTGCACCTACCTACCTTTGCTATTTACACAGCTGAAAGTCTGTTCTTGCAGTGTCCACTTCCAGGTACCAATTTTTGAACCAGTTCTGCAAGGAACTGAAAGGTTTGACTCACCAAGTGGAGAAAGGAATTTATTGGAAGCAGACTCTATAGTTCACAAAATTAGAGGAAATGCTGAAAGCCAGGTCTTGGAAAGAAAGGAAAGCAGGAAGCTACATCCTCTTAGCACGGAGTACATTCTGTTTCTTTAGGTTATGTCATGGGAACAATCCAATCCACCAACCTAGCTTCCCACTGTCATTCTCCCTGAAGAAAGAGTCTAATTGGCTTAGTTTGGGTCATATGGGGGACCCTGTGATTGACAGTCCTAATAAGACTACATAGAATTGGGAAGCTGTAGTCTCCCCCAAAATAAGCTTCTTCCAAAACAAGGGTGGGGATGCTGGCCTAGCAAAACAACAGATGTCTACCATGCAGCAAAAGGTAGCTTGCATCTTCTTAGAGAGTTTGAACAGTCACAGACAGAAAGATATGCTATTATAACTTCACTATCAGCTCACTTATGACATGGGGAGCTTCCCTTCATAATTTCATCTCTTCCCTCTTCCATACCTGTAAAATGATGTTCATGACACATTCCTTTCTTATATCATCAGATGTCAGTCTCCATAAATTAATAATTACTCAGAGCTGGAAAGGGTCTCAGACCTCTTAAGGGAGTGATTCTCAACCTTGCTTTGGCTGCACATTAAAATCACCTGGGACACTATTTAAAAATGCACACATCCAGAGATCCTGATTTAATTGGCCTGGGAGGGAGCGCTTGGGCATCAGTATATTTTTAAAGTTCCCCAGGTTATTCTAATGTGCAGCCACGATGGAGAAGCCCTGGCACAGGCTTCTAGGGATAGTCTGCTCTCAGGCACTGTCATCCTGCAGGAAGTTTCTCTGCATTTTGAGAGGTGACTGTCAGCTTGTTTCAATGATGCCAGGAGGGGGAGTATCTTAGTTTGCTCCAGCTGCAGTAGTAAAACACCATAGGCTGAGTGACTTAAACAACAGAGATGTACTTTCTCATATTGTGGAAGCTGCAAAGTCCAATATCAAGCTTCCAGCTGGGATCAGGGCCTGGGGAGAGCGCTCTTTTCTGTGTTCTCACATGGCGGAGAGGGAATACGCTCTCTGGTCTCAGTTCTTATAAGGACACTAATCCCATTGGATCGGGGTTGCACCCTTATAACCTCATTTCAGTTTAATTACCTCTGTAAAGGCCATAATCTGCAAATACAGTCACATTGTGGGTTGGGGTTTCAACAACAAGTTTGCAGGGTGGGGGGACACAAACATTCAGTCCATAACAAGGAAGTCAGAACTCACTGAGTGGTATAGTGTGACTCAAATTGTTAGGAACCTCTGTTTCATATTAGGCCCCAAACTATCTCTTTCCAAATTCTTTCTACCTGTTAGTCTTCATCCTGCAGAAAGGGTTCAGAGAAACAGGAGGCAACTAACACAATGAACAACCATTTTGCTAGGTATTTCACATACATTCTCATAATTCTCATTCAGGAGGCTACTGTGAGGAAGATATCATTATCTCCAATTTACAGATCAGACGACTGATATCAGAGAGGATGAGTAATCGATCTAAATTCATAAGACTGAATGTGGCAAAATGAAAATTCACACCCAGGCCTTTCTGCCTCCCGAGCCCGAGCTCTCTCCACCATCGTGCCGCAGTCATCCCTTCTACACGAAACCCTCGGATACAGGAGGGTGAGGTTGCCTCTAGGCTTGAAAGCTGTGTCTGCCTCCTGAGAACATGCCCCGTCCATCCAAATGCTGC
Organism: Camelus dromedarius; assembly: GCF_036321535.1. NCBI lineage: Eukaryota > Metazoa > Chordata > Mammalia > Artiodactyla > Camelidae > Camelus > Camelus dromedarius. The sequence continues at coordinate 35,682,262 of NC_087439.1, forward strand.
TTCTGCTACTGAGGGTGTCTTTCTTTTCTTTCTTCCCTTTATTTCATACTTTTATTATTCATGCTTTATCCTACTTTTGATTTACTTCTCTCCCACGTGACCTTATTTTTCCTCAGCGTCTTTTCTGGAATTCCTTTCATTTTACAGACTCCAGTAGAGACCAGACTTCAGCATGTGTAAGAATCATATGGAAATATTCTGATTGACTAGGTGAGGTGGGACAAAGGATCTGCATTCAAAGGAGCAGGCAGGTGATGGTGCTGCCATTGGTTGGTAGAGGCCACTTGGAACGTGCTAGCATAGATGCACTTTTCAGCCTTTCTAACTAGCTGATCTGTAGGAAGGGTTTCATATGTTTTTTCACTTTCTCCTCAAGAGGGAAGATCAGCTTTTACTTCCAGTTCCTACGACTATGATGGGCACAGACAGAAAAAGCTTTGAGAAGGTAGACTCTCTAGGTCATGAGGGCAGGACACTATGGTTTGTACACAATGGGATATTTTTTTCTGCCATCCCCTTCCCCTTTTTGCCACAACAGCCCTTCTCTTTTACTTTGGGGGAGTGCTTTTAGCTTACACTGTGTGATCCTGGTGGGTCTGTCGATCATGTGGCCCCACAAATTCCACCATAGGAAAGGACATAGGGGTCAGAATGTGTACACCACTTCCCTGGTCACAGTGATTGAAATCTAACTTGTTCAGCACATGATCCACAAAGGGCCAGTTAGATTTTTTTTTCAGAATTGCCATAAATGCTAGGAGAAAAGAGGTGGGTTTTTTCCCTCTTCTGTTACTAGCTGCTGGGATGCTGCAGACCTGGTGATGCTGGTGGTCATCTTTGTCCTCACATGGAGGGAACCTATTGAGGGGAATGAAGCTAACACAGGGGAATAGAACCTGCAGGTGGAGAGGAAGAGAGAAGCCTTGCATCTAGTTTTGCTGAAGCCTGTTTCTCCCTTGGATTGCCCATTCCCTTCAGTCAATAGATACTGTTTGGTTTAATCTTGTTTGAGTTGAGTTTTTGCTTTTGGCAATGAGACTCAAGTTATGAAACATGCCCACCTTGTTCAACACTGCATCCCCGGTGCTTAGTAATCAATACGTGCTCACAAAATACTCAGCAAACGCATGAACAGAGCGAGATCTCACTGCACAAATCCTTTTCTGGGGCTCAAAATTCACTAAAATACCACAGCTCTTCCGGGTAACTTCATGTGGAAACTGCTTCAGACTCTCTCTGTTTTGATTCCTAGGCTGGAGCAGATTCTGGGGAGAGAACAGTGATTAAGGACCCAGACTCTGGCTTCAGCAGAACTGGGTTCGGATTATGCCCTTACAACTTGCTGCTGCTTTAACACCTCTGAGGCATAGGCTGTGTTTGGTTGTTTGTTTTTACCTGCAAAATGAGGGTCATGTTATTTATGAAGCAATTATCACTTTGATCTGCTCCATTCATCCTCTTCACTCTTTTTTCATAACTAAACCTGGTCTTCTGGCCCAGCATGGGCATCTGTCCCAGGCAGGGCCAATGAGAGCACCTGTGTCCCAGCAAGGTCGGACTAACTCTGCTTGGAATTCGAATTGCTCGTGAAAATCCACAGAAGCGGTTGAGACGGTCATCCGATGACAACACCACAGACTGAGAAAAGCTGAGACTGAGCTCCTCAGAGCCGCTGTCATTTCTGTGTTTCCTAACCCTGCTTGGGCAGCCCTCCTGGTCTGGGAGCTGGTCCAGAGGCCTTTCGATACATCTTTTTTGTTAGTTTATAAAGGATACAACAAAAGATCCTCAGCAAAATCAATGTACCTCACAAGTTAGCTTTGATAATTAAATAAGATACATGTGAGGTAATCTGCTCATGCTAGGGATAAAATAAATGCTCAGTAATGCTATATTTTTTACTCCAATTTGATTTCTTATTTGGTGGACCCTATGTGGTTAAACAAATGAATCCTGGCTGCTTGTCCGGAAGTCAGCTATATGGAGTTGCCCATGTGAGAAACAGCTTGACTGTGAACTGGAGTCTATACACCAATGTCTACTCCTATGTCTTTGGGGAGGGTAAGAATCAGACGGAGAGATTCTGATTCAATAGGTCAGGGGTGGGGAGGGGGTGTCTAGAGCCCAAGTTTGAAACTACCGATTATTTTCTCTCTCCGTGGTGTCTTAATCCCTTCTGATTGGCAGATATGTGAAACTCCCGTTATTTTTCAGTTTTGGGCTATAGGAGCAGATTGATTGCTCTTTGAAAAGCCAGCGCCCCCAACATTGATTTCATATGTATTACGTGTTTTAAATCAGTCTGTCTGTTGGCCCCAGATCGCCAGTCCCCTGCTGTCCCCGCCGGCAGGCCGTTGCCTGTGTGCTTGCGTGGCGCAACGCCTCAGGACCAGGGTCCGGGGCAGAGAGCCCTTCGTCCTGGGACACGGGGCGCAGCCGGAAAGGCGGCCGCCCCCTCGCCCATCATGCACCGCACGTTCCTGGGGAACCTGGTGCTAAACCATTCGTAGACGACCAGCTTCTGGGTCAGGGTTTCGTATGTAGCAGAGCAGCTCCCTTGCTGGGATCTATTGAAAGTCAGCCCTCGACACAAGGATTTGTAAAAAAAAATTAAGAAAGAAAGAACAAAATTTTAAAAATAAAAGTAAAGACAAAAGATATAAAAACTAAAGAAAAAGAAAGAAAGTTCTTTAAAAAAAAATCTGTCTGTCTGTAGTAGGCTGAATAATGACCTCCAAAGATATCTGGTTCTAATCCCTGGAACCTGTAAATGTTAAGGAAATAAAGGGTTTGCAGATGTAATTAAGTGAAGGATCTTGAGAGGGGGGAGATATCCTGGGTGGGCCCCAAATGCCACAAGTGTCCTCATAAGAGAAAGGCAGAGGGAGATTATATCCACACACAGAGCAGAAGGCAACATGAAGACAGAGGAGGATCAGAATGATGCAGCCACCAGAAACTGGAAGAGGTGAGGAAAGGATTTTCTGCCCCTCCAGGGCTTCCAGAGGGAGCACGGCCCTACTAATGCTTTGACCTTTGCTAAGCAAAACTGACTTTGGATTCCTGGCCTAGCGGACTGTGAGAGAATAAATTTCTGTTGTTTGAAGCCATCAAGTTTGTAGTAATTTGTTACAGCAGCTGCAGGAAACTAATACACCACCCTAAATACATTTGTCAAATGTATTGAAAATCTGTCTAACCAAAAGCTGTAAGAAATGGAAACTTCATTCTATTTATATAGGTTTTGGGGGGACCTTTTCTCTCCTGCTAACTTGCCAAACACCTGAGAAGAGTTGTTACTGCACTGTTTCAACCACTCCTATGGTGTGGCTCACAGACCACTCTTCTGTAACAGATTGACCTGCTTCTGATGCAGTTTCTGCAGAAGCCCTTAATGCCCCTCTGTCCGAGATAATAAGCCTTTCCCCCACATTTCAACCTTCTCCAGGAGCAGGAGACTGGTTCACAGCACAGTGGCCTTCACCCATCCCTCCCCTCCCCTTGGGATGGGGTCATGTGAGGTCAAACCTCTGGGAGGAAATAAAGAACACTGCTAAAGTTTTCTTTCTTTCCTTCTCTCCCCTAAGGTAATGATCATTTAAATTTTTCTCATACAAATGTTTGTAGAAAAAATTTAGACAATGTGAAAAAATATACAGTAAATAGCTCAAGTTCCTCTCTCCACATCTTCCCATTTTACTCCCTTCCATATATTTAACCACTGTTAAAAGTTTGATGTTTCCTTGCAGAAATTTCTTTAAATGCTCACAAACTCCATTGGCATGTACATGCCTGGGTGTCCACTTGTACACAAACAGACACAGAGACTTTTTTTGTTTTAAATTGGAAACAATAATGGGAAAGGTTAAATGCTGAATCAAAGCAACTCTGTTATGCCAAGATTAGAGCTATGGTTAGGAGAAACAGAAAACTATACTTGAGCTGGGGACATCTGGGTAGATGTTATTTAAGATTTTGAGCCCCAGACTTCCCTGAATCCTTCTGACCTGCAGAAGTGACCATCCCTCTCCATTAAGAGCTGGCACTCTTTCCTTGTTTGAAAATCATGCAGAGGCCTTTCCCTGCAAGGCCACATGCTCCTTCCTCATGATTTGCCCCCATTTCCCTTCCTGGCCACGAAGGCCTATAACTAGGGTTAAGTTCCAACATAACATAGCTGGGGACACAATGGGCCTGATAAGGAAGGGAAGGGACTCCTACCCAAAGGAGTTGCAAGACCTAACTAGAATGTATTGGTAGGAGCTGGGACTGGATTCTGAGGCTACTTCATCAAGCAGACTGGAACAATATATTGGATACAGGAGAGTTTATTGATTTGTGGACAATCAAAATATAAGATTTAATACCCTGTTAAGGATCTGAGGAGATGGTGTGAACTCGTGACTAATACAGATCTTAGAAGCATAGAAAAAAATGATGGCTCATAATAAATGAAGCTGAAATGCCAGAATTACTATGGTAGACAGTGGAGAACGGAACTAAAAGGTTTAGGGAAATAGACATGCTGAAGTGGATATCCCTGCAAGGCTGGAAGAGACAGCAGATGATATGTACCATGGGAAGGACTACTAGACTCATCAATGCCAAGGCCATAGGTAGTGCACTGGTGAGAGGAGAACCAGCGTCACTCAAAAGTTTATAAGACAGGATTAAATGAGAGAGGTCATTACAGAATTAGGCTCAATGGTAGCAGTGGGGATGTTAGGGCCCCAGATCAATAGACAGTAGGTAGTGGCATTTAACTGCCAGAAGCAAGGGGGATGTACCTTTCTTAATAAGTGGCAGAGTCACAGGATAGCCAAGGGGGCCTGACCTGCAGAGAGTAATGGAGATGGTTACAAGAACACAGTATTCCTATGGGCAAAATAGATGTGCACCCAACAAGGATACAACTCAGCTTGTACTGTTAGAAGAAGAATGACCACTAGATTGAGGACAGTTAAATGTTACGAGCACTTGATCAGCTCCTAGATCTGAATTAGTTTTTAGGTACAAAACCCACTGACTGAGTAGTCACCTATAGTTAGGTATCTCAATCATTTTGAACACTGTGGGAAACAAAGGATTAAACTGATGTTGATATTCTGAGACCTGAAGTATCATCACAGTCTCTGTGTTAGAATGGAGGCTTGTCAAGTCTTGCTCAAGGTCCTGCTTACAGGACCTATGGGATCTACAGATCCACCCAGCAGTCATTTGCATGATCCGGGAATGTACAATTGGGATTGAACTATGTAGCAGTTAACGGAGATCTGACTCTGCGTTCTTGGCCTTTGGGGGTAAGAGTTCTCATAGTGGGAAGTCCAAGGAGAAGCCTCTGAAAATACTCCATCACTCCCGAAGTCCCATGCAAGACCAACACCAATATCACAATCCCAGGGTAGGGAGACAGAAAAAATTAGTGCCATCTCTAAGGATATAAAAACATGCAGGGATGGTGGGCTCTATTTAATTTGCCAGTTTGGCTCCCAGAAGAAACCAGATGAATCTTGGAAAATGACAGTTTACTGCAAACTTAAATTGTCCCCCTCATTGCAGCCACAGTACTAGGTATGACTAATATCTTTACTAGAGCAGATGAACATGGTTTCAGGTACACAACACATGGCCTTTGGCTTGGCAAGTGCATTCTTTTACATTATGATCAGAAAATAGCCTCAGGAATAGTTAGCATTTACACAGAGTGGGTAATAATACATATTTACACTTTATTCCCAAAGCTGTGTTAATTCTCTGCTTTGTGTAAGAATATAGTCCAAAGAGATCTGGGCCATCTGGACATTTTATAGAACTTCACACTGATCCGTTATTTCAATGATATTATATTAAGTTGGGCTAAGGAATAAGGGGTGGCCAGCATACTGGAGGACTTAGTAAGACATACCTGCTCCATGTGAAATAAACCCTAAAAAGAATCGTATCCCTGGTGCATAAGTAAAATTTTGTAGTTTTGTAGTCAGGGGTGTGCCAGGGCACACCCTCCAAAGTAGAAGCCAAATCATTGTATCTTGCACCTCCAATACAAGGAAGGAATTCCTATGCCTGGTAAGTTGATCTCAGCTCTAGAGAGCACATCTTCCACACCAGAGCATGGCTCTCCAGCCCATAAACCAAGTGACAAGAAACATTGCCAGCTTTGAGTAGGTCCCAGTGCAAAAAAGAGTTCTGTAGCTAATCCAAGCAGCACCCTGCTGCTTGGGCCCCAAGACCCTGCAGGTCCTATGGTATTAGAGATGTCACTGGCAGGAAAGGATTCAATGTGGTAGCAGGGACTACGGCAAACCCCAGTGGGAGAATAAGAGTACAGACTCCTGAGATTCTGGCACAAAAAGAATTACGTATTAAAAAAACAAACAAACAAACAGCACCGTACGCATGCTATTGGGCACTGATATAGACGGAGTGCCTGATCATGAGACACCAAATGGCTGTGCCTCCAGAACTGCCTGTCAAGAGCTCGGTTCACAGAGAGCCCTCAAGTCATAGCCAGTTTGCATAAGAGTCCGAAAGGCAAACCGCTCGAGCCCTGTAGCAGTTTGCTGTAAGATGAGCATGAACCCCAAGTCTGAGCAGCACTAGAGAGTGGAAACAAGCTGCAGAAGCACTGGCCCAGACTCCCACGACCTTCACCACTGCGCACCAGCACCTCTCCCTCACTTCACTACGATCAAATCGGGAATCTCTTATCACCAGCTGACGGGAGAGCAAAACCTCCAAATTTGATTTACAAACAGAACAGCTTAGTATGTGGGTGCTTAAAAATGGGAGCAGCTGCACTGCAGCCTCATTCTAAAGTGGCTTTGAAAGACAGTGGCGAGGGAAAATTCTCCTAGTGGGCAGAGTTTTGGGTAATGCACCTGTTTATCCACCTTATGTGAAAGAGGTGGCCTGAGGCTACAATATATCCAGACTCATGGGCAGGCACCCATGAGAGAGTAAGATTGAAAGAATGGAACAAGGAGGTGGATGAACATATGGGAGTGGGAACAAAGCGTGAAAATCTTTGTATTGTATGTTAAAGCCCAGCAGAGAGCGTCAACTACGGAGGAAGATCTAAACAGCCAAGTAGACAAGATTACTCCGCCAGTCCCTGTCACCAGCTATTTCAGTGCTGGCTCAGTGGGTACATGAATGTAGTGGCCATGGCAGGAGAGATGAACGCTTGGGTCCAACAGCATGGGTTCCCACCTACCAAGGCTGATTTAGTTGCTGCTCCATCTAATGCCCAGTATGCCGGCAGCAGACACCAATCCTGAGTCCCTGATATATAAGACCCTTCCTCAAGAAGACCACTTGGTGTCAAGTTAACTACATTGAGCCTCTTCTATCCTGGAAAGGCCAGAGGCTTGTTCTAACAAGAATAAACACATATTCTGGGACTGGGTTTGCTTTTCCTGCCTACGAGGCCTCTGCCACCATAACTGTCCAAGAACTTACAGAATATTTTTCCTCTGGGCAAGAATCCTATACAACATTGTGTCAGAGAGGGGAGCCCACTTTACTGCAAAGGAGATATGGGAGTGAGCCTATGACTACTGCTCACAAGATGGCCAGAAATATGAGAGACCCATGGAAGGTTATCTTCCAACTCTGCCCAAAGAATGATAAAGACATATCAAAAGGAATTTTCTCAAAAAACTAAAAATGTGACCCAGCAATTCCATTCCTGGGTGTATATCTGAAAAGATATGGAAGAAAACCAAGTATATATACATACATAAAATGGAATACTATTCAACTACAAAAATGAATGAAATTTTGTCATCTGTAGCAACATGGATGAACTGGGAGGGCATTATGTTTAGTGAAATAGGTCAGAGAAAGACAAATACTGGACTTATATTCCATTTATATGTGGAATCTAAAAAAGACAACAAACTAGTGAATATAGCAAAATAGAAGCAGACTCACAGACATAGAGAACAAATTAGTGGTTACCAGTGGGAGGGCAACATAGGGGTGGGGGAGTGGGAAATACAAACTACTGGGTGTAAGAGACTCAAGGATGTATTGTCCAACATGGGGAGTATAGCCAATATTTTGTAATAACTATAAATGGAAAGTAACCTTTCAAAATTCTATTTAAAAAGTAAAAAATAAAGAGCAGAACAAAACAAAACAAGGACACAGAAGCCAGCTTGAAGGGGTGCTCATTGGCTAGATTAGGAAAAATCTGAGCATGAGAATAATCAATTAGTGTAAAGAAAAATAACCCATTGAATAAAATAGTAAACTATGACTCTATATATGTATAAATAAATAAATAGTCTCTCTTTCTCTCCGGTTTTCTTCTTTACATGCCTTTCCCTCAGTCCTGGGATTTAACTCCTTAACAACGCAGTAGCTCATAAACTTTGGCCTCCGATTCTATTTTGGGGGGAACCCATGCTACGATGACAGCCATTGTCCTATTTTCCCCTGGGAGTACAGTATTTCCATTTTGATTTGTAGTTGATCTTTATCTACTAGATATACTGGATATTGAGTTCTTATAATTTTCAGACTTCCTACTTGGTCATCTATCTACTAATTTTCAACAACAGAAAGCCTCAAATTACATACAATAAAATTCTTTTTTTTTTTTTAATGATTTATGCTTCTGAAGTTTCGTGTTAAGCAATTTGTCCTCATACCTAAGCCACAAAGATGTTCTGTTCTATTTTACGCTATTAATTAATAGTTGTAACTTTTATATTTATTCTTAAATCCGTGTGGACTCCATGGTTTTTGTTGTGTTGTGTAGAGGCCCAGTCTTATTCGTGTGCCCACAGCCAGCTGTTCTTTAGTGTCTACTCAGTTCGCACATGAATATGTCCCTGGCACTCATTTCTGTTCCTTTTTGTCCCTGTTCTTGAACCAAACCAGCCTTACCGTGGTGGCTTTGTACTGTGTCACATTAGCTATGCTGGAAGCACATCTCCTACAATTCTCTTTTCTGTATGGTTCTGACTTAGTGTTGGCCACGAGAGACGTTTTGTGTGATATTTGAAAAGTAGAAAATGAAAGGGCAGCTTTTCTTTTTCTTTCTTTTTAATGCTCTGAAGGTCAGTGGTACAGTGACCTCTTACACAGCTGTCACTGATCTACTGGCTCATCTTGTTCTGTCAACCCAGACATTCAGCTCCTCCAGCTCCTGACAGATCTTCTCCAAGTTCTGCCCCAAGTGTGTGGGCACCTCCGTGGTGAAAGGTGCTACCTTCCCTCGCTGGTCACTCATAGCATTGAGATGGAAGGTGATGAGAGACAGATGTTAATTCTACTTTGTCCTGTGGGTCTCAGTTTGTCCTCACTGGTTCCAATGTGTTTGTCCTCTCATCCACATCTAACTTTCCTTTCCAACTGCTGGTCTGTCTGACCTATAAAGACTTCAAGCTCAACCTAAGATGCAGGTCAAACAGCTGTCCTCTACCAGCTCCCACAACTGCATGGCATCTAACACAGTGATAAATCATTGTTCCGTACCAATACCAGAGGCTCTCCATTTCTCTTGAATTCTTCATTCATGTAAATATATCCTGTTCTTTATTACTATTGCTTCAAATATATTTTAATATTATAAAGTTTTATTCTCCTTTTAAAAGGCAATCTAGGTATCTGAGGATATTGCTTTTCCATATGAACTCTGAAGTATAAATTTCTCACAAAATCCAACTAGAATTTTGATGAACCGCACTAAATTGATTAATCTGGGGAGATGTTGTATCTTTAAAATATGAAGTTTGATTCTTTCCCATTATAACATCACGAGAGCCATGCTGCATATGGTGTTTGAGTCTCTAGTATAACACACCTATATCAGGTCTGTCTTCTTTTTAAATATAGGCACATACAGCTATAAATTTCCCTCTAGGCACTATTTTCATTGCATCCCATAAGATTTGGTATGTTGTGTTTTCATTTTTATTCACCTCAAAGTATTTTCTAATTTCCTTTTGACTCTCTGATTATTTGATTGTGTTTAATTTCCACGTATTTGTGAATTTGCCAAATTTCCTTCTGTTATTAATTCCTAATTTTATTCTACTGTGGTTGGGGAGCATACTTCATATGATTTCAATCTTTTGAAATTTATTTACACTCGTTATATGGCCTAACATATGTTCTACCGTGGTAAATGTTCCACATGTACTTGAGAAGAATGTGTATTCTGCAGTTGTTGAATGGAGTGCTCTGTAAGTCTCTGTGAATAGAATTACAATGTTGTTCAAATCTCCTACTTGTTTGATGATTTTATATCTAGTTGTTCTACCCATATTGAAAGCGAGATGTAGAAATCTCCAACCGTTACTCTTGAATTGCCTATTTTCTCCTCCAATTCTGTTAATTTTTGCTTCAAGAGTTTGGGGTTGTTAGGTGTATGTATATTTGTAACTGTTCTATCTTCTTAATGGATTAAGTCTGTTATCACCAAATGTTCTTCTTAGTCTGTAGTAATAATTCTACTCCTAAAGTCTACTTTGTCTGATATTAGTACAGCCACTCCCAGCTCGTCTGGTTATTGTTTACCTAGTATATCTCTTCCTATACTTCAACTTCTTTGTGTCTTTGAATCTAAAGTGTGCCTCCTATAGACAGCATACAGTTGGATTTTATTTTTCTCTCCATTCTGCTAATCTCTACCTTTCAATTCAATATCTTTTCATTTAATGAAATTACTGATAAAGTCGTGTTTATATTTGCTATTTTTCTATTTGTTTTCTATACATCTTATGTTTTTTTTGGAGGGGTCCTTCCTCTGTTACCTTTGTGTTAAAAGAATATTTTTGACTTTAATTCCCTTATTGATTCTCTTACTATATTTTTTCAGTTATTTTCTTGGTGGCTGCTATGAGGATTACAACTAACATCTTAATTTATAAGAATCTAGTTCAGATTAACACCAGCTTAATTACAATAGTTTACTCCTACATGGCTTCATCTTCTCTCCCTTCATTTGTGCTGCTGTTGTCATACAAATTACACCTTTAGACTGTGTGCCCATCAATAAAGAAAAAAATAAGGAATGCTTTAGAAATTTGTAAGTCACTTTTGCACAGGGGCCATGCTAGTCTTCTCCCTAGTGTTCCAATTTTAGTATATATGCTGCCAAATAGAGCAAAACATGATGTAATATTGCCATTAAAAACTACTCTGGCTTCAGTGTGGATGATGAATTAAAGAGGAGGCCAGTGTGGAAGAGAAGACTACATAAAAGACGCTGCAATGTGTCAGGTAAAAGATGATAGAGTTCAGTACTGGAGTGCTGGAGAAGAGGTGTAGGCAACCTAACTAATTTGAAAGATAATAAAGAGATAATATTAGCCAGCTCTGTGACTAGATATAGGGGTCAGCAAAATAAAAGAGTCTAAAATGATTAATTCTCTGTATCATGTAACTGAGGGAATTATGGTGATATTCACAGAGAGAGATAACTTTGAAATTGAAGCTTTGGGAGAAAATACAATGAGCTCAATTTTAGACATTCTGATTTTGTGATGCTTATAAGATACTTAAATGGAAATAGGAGTTGTTTAGTGAAGATGGGATATTTAGGTTTGGAACTTAAGTGAGAAATAAGAGCTATGAATAAAGATTTGAGAATGATTAATATGTAGATAATAATGGAAGTCTTGAGAGTTTATTAGAATGTCCAGTAAGATAGACAGAAAAATAGAAACTGATAATAGAAGAGGATGAAGGGTGGAATCCCAAGGAATAATAATATTTTGAGTTTGAGGAAAAGAAGAGGATTCTTCACAAGAAAGTGAGAGTGGCTCTACAAGTATCAAGAAAACCAGAAGAGTGTGTTGTCATGGAAGTTGAAAGAATGAAATATTTCAAGAATTGAGATGCCACATAAAATAAAAACTGTATTATTTTCACTGGAATTATCACTAAGGAAGACCATTAATAACAGTGCCATATTAAAGTTTGCTGCACATTTTTTCTATTCCTCCCATCAAGAGGAGAAATCTATTTCCCTCCCCTTGAATCTTGACTGGATGGTGTTTTATCAACCAATAAAATGTGGCAGAAGTGAGACTGCTCATTTCTGAGTCTGGGCAGCTTCTGCTTTCACAGGCTTGAAACATTTCCCCTTAAAACCAGTGTTCATGCTGTGGGAAGCCCACATATGGAGGTGCCATGAGGAGAAGAACTGACTTCTATCTAAGCTCCCAGCCAAGAGCCAACATCACCTGCTGGCTATGCGAATGAGCCATAGTGGATGTTCTAGTCCAGTCAAGTCTTCAGATGACCACAGGTGCAGACAATGCCATGCAGAACAGAATTACCACTTGTGCCTAGTCAACCCGCAGAAAATCATGAAAGACGATAAATGGTGGCTGCTGTTTTTAATGGGACCGTTTGTTACACAGCAATTGATACCTTATTTTATTACTATTTTGTAACACCTATAAGAAACAACGTCCTCTTGGGGCATAGTAGGTATGAACTGCCATAGGCTGAAAAGTGACTTGAAGGATAGGAACTGAAGACAATTATTTTAATAAGCTGAGTGTGAAAGAGAAAAGCTATTTAGAGTGTTATATGTAAGAAGGTTTGTATTTGACAAAGGTGTTATGTTAGTATTTAAATACAAAAAAACTGAAATGATCTTTAAGATGGTGTTAGTATAAACAGAATAAAGTGACGATACAGAAGAGAGATGAGTTAAGTGATGGAGGGAGGTTCCTGAAGAGCTGGAAGAAAATGTTATTCAGCCTCCCCCCGAAAGGATCTGACTGGTCTCATTAGATGTGATCCACAGAGAGGCCCTGATGGGTGGATAGGCATATCCTGACTTCTCGGCAGTTACCCTGTGGATAGCTGCTCTTGGCTTAGGCACTAATTGTTTTTCTAGTTATCTGTGGCTAGGCTCTTAGGTTGTATTAGTTAGGATTTGGGGGGCTATAAGTGACAGAAGATATATTTCAAAGAGACTGACACATAAATCTGAAGTTTGAGGGTTGGTTAATTCAGCAGCTCTACAGCATCATCAGGGTCCCAGGTTCTTTCCATCATTCTGCTCTGTCATCCTCAGACTTTTGCCTTACTCTCTTAGATGGGCTCCTGTAATTATCTCAAGATAAATGCTGCAGTCCAAGGGGTCATATACAGAAGGTCATGTCAAGGGACAGAAATAGGAGGTTTCTCCTTGCATGTCCATTTTCCATAAGTCCCACAGCAGACTTCTCTAATGGTTAGAATCTCATCATGTATTCAGTCAACAGCAAGGGTGATTTTAGGTAGGTTGTTTAAACTTGGTAAGCCTCAGTTTTCTCATCTGTAAAACAGGTAGCCTAGTACCTATCTCAAGATTATAATAAGGAATAAAAGACACTATTCTAGTAAGTGCATAGCACAGCGCTTGCCTCACAGAGCCTCTTCTCATCCATGCCATCCTCCATACTGGGTTAAGAGTTTCATTTTCTAAAAAGCAAAATTGAGATTCTTTTTCCATTTTCAAATGGGAGCCCACAACCAGCTTAAAATAAATTTGATTCATCTTCTGGTGCTGGGGTCTACTTTCCTGCAAACACTCAGAAGAGGAAAAAAAATAAGTAGATGTCTATTATAAAGGAAAAAGTGTGGATGGACAACTAACAGTATCTGCTCCGTCGGACCAGTAACGTGTAAGGAACTGACCTGGTTGCCTTGCCTCTGGGGGTGTGAGGATCCCTGTGTGCTGGGCGGGAACCAAGGTGTCAGAGGTTTCCATCTCAGGTAAAGGGGAATCCAGGCACAGTAGAGTACAGATGTGAGGTACGTGTTTGGGTGATAAAGGGGGTGAACATTCAGTGATTTACGCTTATCCCAACAATACCCCTCATAAAATAGCCTGGGCTCCACCACAGGCCTGAGTCTGAGCCAGAATAATAGATTATAAAGTTCTTTGAGCTCCAAAGAGCGTGCTAACATGAATACTAAATAAGTATTTGTGTTACATGTTACTAAGTAAAAAAGATATATATGTATATATACCATGCA